>NC_140752.1:93945000-94626875 GCF_051527215.1 Medicago sativa | reverse complement strand
GTTTCTCATGAAAGAAAGGGAAAAAAACCATTTGCATGAAACCGACATCAACCTACCTTTTTTAGCATGTCGTGCATCCGTCTAACATTATATTGTTATGTCTCTATATCAGGGTCGCAAAGAGTCTCATAGTTAAGGGAGAGATGTTAATATATCAAATGTGAGTTAAAGTTCCACATTGGATGCAAAAGTAGATGTTAAACAACATATAAGTGAGATGACCAATATACCTGATGACTTAGGGTGTGTTTGTTTCAAGGTTTGTAATATGATTCCCGGGAATGTGACATTGGAAATGCAACATTCCCATGTTTGTTTCAAGTTTTGAAAATTTGTTCCCAGAAATGTTATTTGCACATAATTTCTTTTATTGTTATTCCCATGCTTAAAGGATGAGAATCTAACATTCTCATGAGAATAGAACTCAGCTTGCCATAACTTCCCACTACCACTCACGTTTAGTTTCATTTTTATCTTTTTAACTAAATAATTTCTAAAACATTTCCATGAAATCTAAATTTTTAACAAACACATGAGTTGGAATGCTATTCCTAGAAATATCATTCCTAGGAATATCATTTCAAGGAATGTAATTTCTTACTTTGAAACAAACACGCTTAGATTTTGGTTCATTATGTGGTGTCATTTTTTTAACTCCTTAAAAAAACCATAAAATTACCAACAACTTTCGGACAATATGTTTGACCGACCAATCCCAATTAGCACGAATGATTAAACCAACACATTCTTTCAGTAAAAAAAAATTATGATTAGAGATGGTTTAAGTATAAGGGATATTTCATTTTTCATGATTAATTTGAAATAAAAATTCATTTTCAAGTTCACGGCAATTTTCCAACTTAAGGGTTTAACCTAGCAGTAGAAGGACAAACTTTGAATTTCGAGATTCAGAGTTTCGAACTTTGTTAGTATCCTTGGAGATAGGTAAATATATTTTTGAGCGCTCTTTTATCTCTAAGACTATCCAAAATGGTGGATACTTAATCTATTTAGCACCATACTAAATAAGCACCAAATTATGGAGCAAATAAATATGATGCTTGTAGAGAAGGGTGGCTATGGAAGCACCCTCTCTCTCTCTTCACTTTTTTGAGGCCCTACCTAAATAAATTGTATAAAAAAATTGTTGAAATTTAACGATTTAGAGTTATTGGTGGGACTAATTTGGTCATTTTTTTGTGGGGTGCTCGGTTGGCGAGATTGAGTGCTTATTCAGTTTTAATGTTTAAAAATTATAAAATTGATGATGTGTATATATATGACCCACTTAAGCACCTAAAATAGGTGCTCCATGTGGATGGTCTAAGGTCTTTCCTACATTGGACATAATGAACACTCTCGCACCATAAATGTTATACCCCAAGAATCATCATGGTGCAAAAATCATTAGTGATATCTCGTGTACATTTTTCTTTTTTAAAATTAGCCGTAAATGTATTAAATAGTTTTTCTTTGTATTAAAACACATTTACGTGCATTTGTTATTAAAAGACATGACATAATTTAAAAAAAAAATCAAGATAAACATTGTCGAAAATTCGTAAAATTGAATTTGAAAAATCACTGAATTATAGCTAAAATTTAATTTTGGATATCATTCAATTCTCCTTTTATATTGTGTTTGTTATTGTTATTTCTTTAAAAAAAGTTCATTTAGAATACGCCCATCAGACTTTAATTTTTCATAAAAAGATTGAGGCTTTTCAACGACTACTATCGGAATCTACAATTTACAATTTAAACAAAATTGTGTTTTTTTTTATTATAAAATATTTAGGTGAGTTAGACTCTGGAGAACACATCAAGGTCAGGACATGTCTCATGACTCAATGAACACTTACAAAATTACCTAGAGATCCCCTGTCAAAGAGATTATTACGCTAGTAGTGGGGATTGAATGCACGCCCATAAGAATGAGTCAACTCATTATTAGTTGAGTCAACCTTGATTATGAATACTATTATTAGTACTAATAGCAAAAATAGTGAATCAAAAGATGTTACCATATAAGGATATCATTTAAATAACATTTTTTTTAATCTGATCCAATAAATGAGACATTTAATAGAATCATTTTAATTTAAATGACCACATTAATGACTCTTAATTTATTTTATCATGATTATATTTAATAAAATGAAAAAAATCACAAAAAGAAAATATTAAATATGTCAAATTATTCAAATTATAGTATTTGAAATTTAGAGATTTGTTTTTTTTTGAAAATTTAACGATAATTTTTTCAAATACATGAAATATTCCCAAAAGACAAAAAATATTTTTGTTTTTTGTTTATTTAAAAAACTTAAAATATTCAATAGTTTTTTTCCAAGTAATCTCAATTATTTGAATTTCGATAGCACATCACTCTTTCTTTGCAATGTAATTTAAATTTTTTATTTTGTTTAATTAATGGCTACAATTAAGGATATTATTTAAAGAACATTTTAATTTTTTGGTTGACCTCTTTAAAAAAAATGTTTGTCCTATTAAACGATACAATTTAATATTTATAGGATCAACCCAATTAAAATGACGCATAAAATATAATTATTATAAATTATAAAAATATAACATTTCAAAATTAATTACAAATTTTTTTTGTTTGTAAATTAAATAGTACCACAAAAGAAATGAAGGTAAAACATTAATAAAAAAAGGTAAAAAATTCAAATAATTCAGTTTTTTTTATACGAATAGAAAAATTGAACTTTTTGAATTTTAAATATCTTTCATTTATTTGATATAAAATACTTCAATATTTGTTTGTTTCCATCTTTTTTTGGTTTATTTGTTTCCTTTAATTAAGGGTTATAATTAACGCTGTTATTTAATTTGTTTTCTTTTTCCTTCTCATCCACCAAATGAGGTATTTTCATTCTTAATAATTAAATGAGACATGTTAACCTTTATGAAATCATTCTAATTTAAATTAAATGACATATTAATTACTCTTAAATTGTTTTATCATTATTATCCTTAATAAAAGGAAAAAAAAAAGAATATTTGTGAACTATATAAAATTATTAAGTATACAAATATATGAAACTTTCGTGTTAATATAATTCATTTTGGCTTGTTAATAATACCAAATACGTGAAACTTAGAAAGAAAAAAAGAAAACAAAAAGAAAAAAGACACGACATTGAGACAAAAGATTGAAAAGAATACATTTTTTTTATTAAAATTGTGCATGGAATTGCTTGCAAATGGAGGTTATTTATAATACAATGTAGATAGCAAAATTAACAATATTTTTAATAGTCCCTGAAAAAAATTATTTAATAATAACTATCTAATTGACAAATCAAAGGAGAAAAAAAGTCATATATTGATTGTCAAATAAATGAGATGAAATGACACTTTGTCAAAAAAAATAAAAAATAAACCATGATTATTGATCATTGGTTGATTGAAGCTTTTGATACATTCTATTGAAGAAACTATGTTAAGTGAAAATCCGTCATAGTAAAACATGATGAAGTTTATAGATGTCTTCTTAAAAGAAAAGGTTTGTCCAAATTAGATGATGTGAACCAATTGTATGCAACCTTTAGGATGATGTTTAACATATCTGGACATGTCTGGAGATGTGTTTAAAAGCATCAATTATGATTCATCAAATAAGAGTTCATGTGTAATATATCATTTGTGTAAGACAAAAGTTCATAAAATAAATATAGATAAAGACTAAATCAATTTATTGAGATTAGTTTTTCGACATATCAATTCATTAAAAATATTCAATCACCCTAAGGTATCTAAACTCTAACATCTTGATTCTATATCAAATACAAAACATTGTCTTGACTAAAAATTATATTATTGATGTTGAACGTCTTGAAGTCGTAGAATGTAGACACATGCTCTCCAATGGGACCCTGAGAAAGTAGCATCAACAATTAACAATTAGATACAAATAAAAAAGAAAATCAACCCTATAATCTACAAACAAATGGTTAAACTTCTATCTTTTAAAACACATAAAATACTTGTTATTACAAAATAAAAATTATGGGGGAAGAGACACATGAAAATAATGAAAAACAAATTGTCTATATATAGGGGAAAAAAATCAAGGCATGATCAATTTTGATTGGTTGATGAAAACTAAATTAGTCATGGTTCATCTTGATTGGCAAATAAAAAGATGAATGAGTCATAATTCAATTTGATTGGATGATAAGAAAGCATTAAATGAGATGAAGAATGTGAAGATGCCACATGTACTCTTCAAAAAAAATTAAGGCAAATATATATAATAAAGATGATAAGAAAACATTAAATGAGATGAAGAATGTGAAGATGCCACATGTACTCTTCAAAAAAAATTAAGGCAAATATATATAACTAGCTTGGAAACCCGTGCCAAGCACGGGCTAGAATTACGACTATTTTTTATATATAAAATCTAATTAAATAGAAAATTCATTATTTTATACACAATATATAAATAGAACGCATTGTTATCGTATTTTCAATTGCTTATATATACAAATATCAATGCGTATATAGTTATTTGGATTTTCGTATCGTTAAACAGGAATGATTTAACGGATGCAACGTCGAAATATTAGTATTTAATGCAGGAATATTTTACATGGATGGCTAAAATTTATTACGGAGACATGAGTCTTTTTTTTTTTTTATGTTCTGCATATAACTGGGGGTGTTGGAGTCTCGAGGCCTACTGCTGCATATACAATTAATTGTCCCTACCCAACGAATCGTCTCTATCAGATTAGTTTCTTTCAAATTCCATGATTTCTATAGCGGATACCCTTATATATACAAAGTTAACATCGTGCATACACTTGATTCATCTTAATATCCAACACGAATTTGTAATTATTCAATCGTGTAACAAATAAGTATAACAAACAGCGACAAAAACACCAACTATCTATCACATTTTTTAACTAAGCATATTATAAAAACACAACAGATAAGGCTTGAAAAAGGACTACAAAATTGTCATGTGCATGCACATAGACATAGGCGCTCCAAAGAACAAAGAAAAAAAAAAGACGGATATATAGCAGATTGTATAAAAAATGAAGCAGAGTATATAGTTGATAATATGGTCACTGAAAGAGTACGGCTTACATTAGAAAAAATGAGAATGATCAGAAGGATGCTGACATTATAAATAAAATTAAACTGAGTATGAGAATATTGAAGTTGCTCTACCAGATAATAGAAAAACCGAAATCTCAGTAGATAAACACCTTAATGTATCAGGCAAATTTTGGAGTCGAAGAGAAGGCATTGCACCTATTGCAATTGGTCAATGATATTTCAATGCCATAGAAATTCCATTAACGTCAGCCTGTGTACATCTGAATGATATCACCTCACCTAAAGCAGACAGCACCTGAAGGTACATGAGATCAAAATATTGTCAAAAAGGATCAAAAATATTACTCCATATAACATATTAGTCCCTATAACAAATTGATCACTCGGCTTGTTCTTTGCACAACAATAAATGTCATTGGATTTTATACAATGAAATAAGAAGTGTGATCTTAATTGTTCGTTCCAGAATTGTAGTTTATCTACATGACCAATCCATTACTCTTTCTTTACGCAACTATTAGAATGGTTGCAAGTAGAAACAACCAATTCATATCCAAATAAAAAATATATATTACAACGAAGTTTAAAAGAGAAAAAAAAAACTCATACCCACCTGCGTCATCAAGAACGACAGGTTAAACATTCCGAAAAACATCACGGTACACAACATTAGTGGTCTCAGTACACACGCGATTTTCTTCATCCAGTATAAGCATTTTAAATCCCTTTTTGGAAGTGACTCTTGACACAGCGACATACATCTGTCCATGAGTAAAAACCGGTTTGGAAAGATAGATTTCAACATGAGACAACGACTAACCCTGACTTTTATTTATTGTCATTGCAAAACACATCCAGTATAAGCATTTTAAATCCCTTTTTGGAAGTGACTCTTGACACAGCGACATACATCTGTCCATGAGTAAAAACCGGTTTGGAAAGATAGATTTCAACATGAGACAACGACTAACCCTGACTTTTATTTATTGTCATTGCAAAACACACATCCAACAGGAACTGTCTCATAGTAAATTTGAAAGGCAGTTCAAGATCACCTAGAACTAAGTTCAGTATTGGAATAATTACTTTTTCACCATCATTTTTTTGGTAATAACAGTTACACCGATAAAGTTCTTCCCAAGATTGTCTACAGTCAACCTAGTCACATTGCACAATTCAGTTGCTTGGTCAATGTTCCTCATCAACATAACTCGACATCCAACTTTAAATCTCAACTTGTGGTTTGGAATACCGGAAAACTTGATAATGTTTAAGAATTTGGTGGTAAACCATTCGCTTTGTACCTCACTATTCTCGTCTGATTTGCAAACCGAATCAGAACTGGTATATTCCTTTTTGTCTCTTGGAACCAATGATAGAAGAAATTTGTTTACGTGATCAACTGCGTCCAGCGTGGGAGCAAGTATCCCTCGTGCTTGGAAAAAAATATGAGATCTTCATGTTTTGCGAAAAATTCGGATATACAAAATCAACCAGAGAACGCAACAAATCAGAGGAATCTTTTATCAACAACTCATCAGGAATGGGTACGTTAATTTATCCACTCTCATTGGTGGATCCTATTCAATCTCCAATTGAAAGCATCCAATCGACAAACTTTCTTATCTCATCTTCCTTGACACGAACGGTTGAAGCACGTAAACACATATTTGTTGTAAGTGTGAGAACCTTACAATGACTCCACAACTTTGATGAGTTGATGGATGAAGCAAGTATGTCTTTTATGCATCTTTTTCTTATCACTGGCAAAATTTGTCTGAAATCACCGTCCAAAACCACAGAAAGACCCCCAAATGGTTTGTCTGTATTATCGACACCATCATAAGACATTATATCGCGCATGGTTCGGTCAAACGCCTCAAAACAATAACGATGCATTATCAAGTGTCAAACGCCCCAAATGGACACCCGTGTCAAGCACGGCCTAGAATTTCGTCATATTTGAGGGGAAAAATGCTCTGATGTATCAAGTGTCGGTTAAAGTTCAATATTGAATAAAAAAGTGGAGGTTGAGTAACAAATAAATTAATAAAACTCATATTTTAGTCTTCAATTTTTCGATGAAGATGTAGTATTGTTCTCACTTGTGTGGTTTCTCTTTCTGTAATGTGCGAATCACATCAATGTTGACTCCCTTATAAAGCCCAGAGGTGGTATCATATCCCGGTTCAACATTGTGGACGGCGGACGGAGTGCTTCTTGGTGGTCTATCACAGACACGGAGAGTCTCTTAATGGAGATATGTCAATCTGTCAATTATGAGTTAAAATTTGACATTGGATGCAAGAGTAGACGTTGAGAAACATATGAGGGAGATTATCCATATACCTAATGCTTTAGGACTTTGGGTGAAGAAGTGATGTCGATCTCACTTGTGTTGTTGCTCTTTGACTAATATCATGATACAACTCAATGTAGGTTCCAATGGAAGTCGTAACATTATAATGATTTGTTTTGTTAGTTTTTGGGTGTCATTTGTTTAATTTTTATCTTAAATTTTAGTATTAGGATGTCATTCGCTTTCAAGCAATTTTTTATTCAACCTCTATTATTTTAAATTCCTTCACTTTTGGTCTTTGGTATGATTTGACAATGGAAAAATGTAGATGTGTTCTGCTATGTTGACAAATTACATGTTTATTAGACATTTTAAATTGATGCGACATTTTTAATGAATCTATTATTTTGGTAGCATAATTACCCAGTAATTTCCAATTCCTTAATTAAATTCATAAAATTACCAACAATTGATTCTCTTAATTATATTGTCATAGATAAAACACACTCTCTTTAGTTTTACTTCTTATCATTCCTCTCTTGTTCAAATTCCTTTTTCTTCTTTCTTTTTCTAATTTACTTTCTATCTCCACATTAAAGAAAGGAACAAAGACACCCATCTATGAAATAGCCACCAACTCACATTTTTTTTACCATGTTGTTCCTCTTATCTTATTTTGCTATCTCACCATATCATAGACACAAAGAATCTCACACTTAAGGGAGGGATGGTAATGTGTCATTTGTAAGTAAAACTTCTACATTGGATGCAAGAGTATATATTGAGCAACAAATAAGTTAAATGACAAATATACCTAATGTCTTAAGGTTTTGGATGAAGATGTGGTGTCAATCTCACTTATGGGGTTTCTCTTAGTCAAATGTGATGATCCAAGTCATTACAGGCTCCCTCGGAACTCCATACATTATGATAAATTGTTATCTTAGTTTTTGGATGTTCTTTGCTTAATTTTTTATATTAAATAAAAGTTTTTGGATGACGCTCACTTTCATGCAATTGCTTTTATTCAACCTATGTTCTTTCAAATACATCCACTTTTGAACTTTAATCTTGTTTATGGTAGCCTTGGTCCCAATCCCAAATAAAATAAAAGAAGGTTGTGTCAGCATCTACAACAAACATAAAAAAAAAATTAAAAAATTGAATCTCTATAAACAACTCCACTTAGTGAGGATAAGACTTGGTTGTTGTTGTTTGTTATTGCACCTTCACTTTTAGTCTTTCGTGGAATCTAACAATGAAAAATACAAATGTTTTATGTTGAGTTGACAAAGAGACATTTTAAAATGATGTGAGACTTTTTTAATTGAATCTATTTTTTTGGTAAAAACTACTCATAAATCTCTAATTTCTTCAACTAACCCATAAAATTACCAATAACTCACTCTATTCCTAATACCTCCACAGACAAAATACAAACTTTTTTTTTCCTTATCATTTCTCTCATGTTCAAATTGCTTTTTCATATCCTTTCCTTTTCTAATTTCCTTTCTCTCTTTTCATTAAATATGGGAACATAAACCTACATAAACCACCATCAATCCACCTTTTTTATCATGTTGTGCCTATGTCACCAAATCACAAATGCATCAAGTCTCACACATAAGGGAAATATGTTAATGTGTCAATTTTGACTTAAAGTTCCATAGTTGTTGCAAGAGTAGATGTTGACAAACATATAAGTGAGATGACCAATAAAGTTTCATAATTGATGCATCAAGTCTCTTTTTGTATTTTTTCTCTTTTGTTAATGAAGTTTAGAGGTTAGCAGTCATCCTGCTACCTCTTTCTGCTAAAAAAAGAAAGATGACCAATATAAGAGTAGATGTTTAAGTTTTATATTAAATTTAATGTTTAATATATTGTTCACTTTCATGCAATATTTTTAAATTAATCTCTAGTAATTTAAATCCCTTCACTTTTGGTTTTTGATGGATTTAATCATGGATAAACTCTTATGTGATTTGTTGAGTTAACAAAATATGTGTTTATTAGACACTTTTAAATGTTGTGTTTTTTTTTTAATCGAGCCTCAATTTTTGGTAAGTTAAATGTTTATTCTTTAGTATGAACACCTGCGCCAAGCATAGTCTAGTATCATTTTCATTTGTATGGTTGATCTTTGTTCAATGGATAAATGCGCACCACTGTTGACTACCCCATAAGGTTCCTAGTGGTAGATCCCTGAAGTGGATAGTCTCATACTTGAGGGATAGAAGTTAATGTGTCAAGTCTGAGTTAAAGTTTCATATTGGAGGTAAGAGTGTATGTTGAGCGACACATAAGTGATGTGATCTATATACCTAATGTCTTAAGGTTTAGGATGAAGATATGGTGTCAAACTCACTTAAGTGGTTTTCTTAGTCTAATGTAATGATCAAATTCAATGTAGCATCCCTTGAAAGTCTCAGCATTACGATGAACTGTATTTTATTTTTTATTTTTGGATGTCATTTGTTTATTTTATTTTTTAATTTAGTTTTTTGATGTCTTCCTCTTTCATGTGATTTTTTTTATTCAACCTCTATTATTTCAAATTCATTCAATTTTTGTCTTTGGTGGCAAATGAGAGTGGAAAATTGCAGGCGTGTTATGCTGAGTTGACAAAATATATGCTTATTAGACATTAAAAATAATGTGAGGTTTTTTTAATTAGATCTAATTTTTTGGTAAAATAATTACCTAAAAATCTCGTACTCCTTCGACAGACCTATAAGATTATTGGCAACTCACATTATTCCCTATACTCTTACAAACAAAACACACAATACTTATTTTATTTCCCTTATCTTCTCTCATGTTTAAATTATTTTTTCATATCTGTTTATTTTCATTTAATTTGAAAAGAATGAACATAAACCTCCCTCCTTCAAACCACCACCAGACCACCTTTTTGAACATGCTCCATTTGATCGCCTTAATTTTAGCTTTTGAATGTCATTGATTTTGATGCTATTTTTTTATTCAACCTATATTATTTCAAATTTCTTCACTATTAATATGTAGTGGGATCTGACAATGGCAAAATGTAGTTGTGTTGTGCTAAATTCACAAATACATGTTTATAAGACATTTTAGGTGAAATGTGGTATTAATCTCACTTGTGTGATTGCTCTTAGCCTAATATGATGATCGAGGCTCCCCATGAAGCCCCAACATTATGACTTCTTAGTGAGATTGTATATCATTTGTTTAATTCATTTATCTTAAAATCAAGTCTTTCAATGCAACCAACAAAAAAAAAATCAAGTCTTTCAATGTCATTCATTTTTATGCTATTTTTTCTATTTAACCTCCATTAGTTCAAATTCTTTCACATTTTGTCTTTGGTGAATGTGAAAATGGAAAGAGACATATATATGATGTTGATTTGACGAAATACATGCTCATTAGATATTTCAAAATGATGTCGCATTTTCTAAATGAGTCTAATTTTTTTGTTAAAATAATTACTCGTAAATCTCCAGCTTATTTGACAAACTCATAAAATTACCAGCAACCCACGCTATTTTCTATACCCTTAAGAACATATCACACACTTCTTTTTTTTCATTTATCATTTTTCTTAGGTGTAAATTCATTTGTCATTTTGTTATATTTTCTAAGTTTATTTCCCTCTTCTCATGAAAGAAAGGAACGAAAATCTTCTTGCATGAAAACACAACTAACCCATCTTTTTTAGCATGTTGTGTCTCTGTCTGATCTTATTTGTTTATATCTTTATAGCACAAACATAAAGAGTCTCACACTGAAGGGAAAGATGTTGACGTGTCATCAAGTATGAGTTAAAGTTCAACATTAAATTCAAAAGTATATTTTGAGCAACATATAAGTGAGGAGACCAATATAACTAATGTCTTGTATGCATGGTTTTGGTAGAAATAAATTCATTGTGGTTTTTAATTTTATTTAAATAACGACATTAAATGTTAAACCTCAAAAATCATTACGGCGCAAAGATCATTAAGGTGTTATTCCATTTATATTTTTTTTATAAAATTAACCATAAATTTATTATTATTTTTTTGTATTATAAAAGACTTTTATGTGCACTATGCTACTAAAAGGGAATTGGATTATCTCCATTGAAAATTTTCTCAATTTTTATCCATTTCCAATCTACACGATTAAAATACAAAAACCATTTTTTTTTATAATTTAATTCTCAACTTCTCTCTCGTGTTTAATTGTTGAGATTACACTGGAGAAAATTTGAGAGAATTTTCAATGTAGAGAATTCAAATCCTACTAAAAGACACGATGTACTTTGATTTTTTTTTAAGACAATTTTTTAGGAAAAAAAACTAAAATTGGAATTTGAAAAATTAATGGTTTTATTGCTTAAATTTAATTTTGGGTATCATTCAACTCTTCCTTATACTCTTGTTGTTATTACATTTCTATAATCATATGACTTTTCTATGTTCTTGAGTAATCTTTTTTCTTTTAGAATATCAAAATTAAGGCTTTCATTTTGGATAAAAAAAATTGAGGCTTTTCAATGACCAATATTGAAATTTAAATTTTTAAATTTAAACAATACATTTTCTTTTAAGATAAAAAATGTAGATGAGTTTGATTCTCAATTGCTCACCGGGATCATAACATGTCTCATGATTCAAAGAGCGTTTATACAAATACTTGAAAATTATCCATCAAAGAGGATACTCCAAAATGTCAGATGAGTGTTACATTTGTTTTTGACAATTGTGCTACATTTTTTTAAAGTGATGAGTACTACTCTTAAATTGATTAATTTTGATTTATTTTACGATCATGTTAATAATTAGTTTTTAATTTAGTTCCTGATATATCAAAATCAATTTATTCTACATTACTTATTTTTATGAGTTTAATCAATATTGATAGCAATACAATTTGTTGTTTATCATATGTTTTAATATACTTTTAAGGTTGATTTCGTGGTTGCTGGGTCAGGATTATATACTCTCAGCTTTTATACTTGCTTTTATTTAATATATTATCTTTGCTTAAAAAAAAGATAATAATACAATTACATCATTAATACAAATTTCCTTCTCTAAAAAAAATAGTGCACAATAATGAAAAGTTATACATTAATAAATGTAAATCAATCAATATCAAAATAATTTAATACCCTAATAAACAGTAATTACAATTATTTACTCTAATATAGTTAAGGCAGAGTAGTCAACGTAGTAAATAGGTTTTATTCTGATTATGAATTTAAGTGCAAGAATCAATTGTCATATTAATGTGTAATCAATTACAATAGTAGTATTGTCTTCTATCGTCTTGTTCCTGCCCTTGCTAGATACATCCTTAAGACAATTTCCTAAAAATATAGAATATTGATTCAATTTATAACGTCATCACCTATTATAATTATAATTGACATCTATCTTACAACTGAAATGGTAGTATAGCTACTATCATAATTATCTTTTTCAATGCCAAATAAAAAGTTCCAATTAAAAGAATAAAGAAGCACGTTTGTCTTTTGTTCTCTTTGGATCTCAACTATACTTTTTTTTTCTTTCCATAATTCAATCTTCATGAATATTGTCTATTCATGAATAATTTCTGCAAGTTAAAAAGTCAAAACAAACAAAAAAGTTATAAAATATTCAACAACACAACTTTATACCGAAGAAGAAAAACTACATTGTATTTATTAAAAAAAGAAAAACATAATCAGAAAAGACTTTCAATAATATGAATTACCGAAACTCGTGTTTCTCTTACATATATCAAAGAAATCAAATAAGTTGTTACAATACATGGGTCATGTACATTAATAAGAGAAATTTGTAAAAAATTGACATTGTAACTACATATATCAAAGAAATCAAATAAGTTGTTACAATACATGGGTCATGTACATTAATAAGAGAAATATGTAAAAAATTGACATTGTAACAAAGAGAGAAAATAGAGGTTCATAGAAGACTTTCAATAATATGAATTGTGAATAGAGAGTGGTGTGAAAAATGTGAGAGTCAAAACGGATATTTATAGCCAAAGACATAAAGTAACCAAAATAATCAAGTGCTTGATTCATGCATACCATAACGGAAAAAAAATTGTACATTAATATTCATCAATTGGTGCATTTGATCTTAGAAACAAAATCGTAGTAATTCAAACCAAATGATTTTATTTTATTGATAACTTTTTTTTTGACAATTTTATTTTATTGGTAACCATATATTTGACATCTACGTATGCACACTATTTTTTGACCAAATATATTTTTATTTAATTTCAATGTGTAACAAAAAAAACTAAAAATGTGTATAAACATATTATGTACCATATCATTCCTTTCATGCTGCATAAACTATGGAAGGCGTTACAAAAATTTAGAGAGTTGTCTCTTCGTATTTAAAAAGAATTGTTGTAATAAAAAAACGAAAAATAAAGGAAACGAAAACAAATAAAATTATAAACATATGAGAGAGAGAGAGAGAGAGAGAGAGAGAGAGAGAGAGAGAGAGAGAGAGAGATGGTGTGTGTCACAATGAAGATAGAGAGAAAGGATGTGTGCTACAATGAAGATGAAAATGATGACAGACATATTGACTATATAGAGGGGAAAAAAACCTAAGTAAAAGTTAAAAGGATGACATGTATGCTTAAATTTGATTGGTTGGTAATTTTAATCATGAATCATGATTGGCTGATAATTTAAATCATGAATCATGGTCAATTTTTATTGGTTGATAATACAAAACATATTCATGATAAGGCTATTAAAATGTTTATAATTTTCATTTTGCTTTTTAATAAATTAATTGAAATAAATTAAATTTGTGTGAATGATGCAAATGACATAAATAGAATGTGAGTAAATATATGGTGATTTGAATCTTTGATCAAGCAATTAATGAGATGAAGCAAGAAAGAGTGCCAAGTGTACTTTTCAAAAAAAATAAGGCAAATATATATAATAGAGATAACTAGTATTGTGACCCGTGCCAAGCACGGGGAAATCAATTTTTTTTTTTATCAAATGTATAGATTTTATATCATGTTATCTTAAAGTTATAAGTGTGGTTATAATTTAAATTTGATATGGAATAAAATATCATCTTAATTTTGTTAATTTTGTATATATTTTGAAATATCTAAACATTGCACATAACGATTAAAATATTTGGATTTATACTTATACTAATTATTTGTCGTATAAGATGTACTCATTAGCATATGTAATATTTTTGCAAAAATAAGCCGACGTACTGTATATTATTATTTGTTGACATAATGTATTTTATTAATCATAAAAACTAAAAAATTTGTATTTTTTTATATAATAGTCAGTGTCAGATGTATACACATAGTTTGTGAATGCAAATGTTAAATTTTTTACGGGTGTGTATAAATATAGTTTGGGCTGCAGAAACGTCGATTGTTATTTGTTTATATTTTTTACAAAACCAATGGTCTAATGTAAAGATTGTATTTTAGGGTAACAACGATGTAAAAAAGAAAGTTTCACGTATTGTTATACCTGAAAAGTGCATCAATTAAACTTAAAAGTCAATGACAGAAGGATCTGCTTATATAGAAATTGCATGTCCGCTAATGACCAGTACGCCTTACAAAGAAATTAAAAAAAAACGACTTTCAAACAATACACAACTTTAGTTTTCTAAATTATAGCAACAACAATTCTAAAACATAACCAATGATCATACTTTTTGAAAAACTTCACGACACACAACATTTGTGATCTCCTTGCAAACATTATTATCTTCATCCAAGATGACCAGCTTCAAACCTTTTCTAGAAGTAACTCGAGAGACAGCGACATAGAGTTGTCCATGCGTGAACACTGGCTTAGGAAGATAAACTCCCACTCGAGATAAAGATTGACCCTGACTTTTATTTATTGTCATTGCAAAACAAAGCGTCAATGGAAATTGCATGCGCCTGAATTTGAAGGGTAGTCCTGGATCACTTGGAATAAGATTCATCCTGGGGATCACTCAGAATAAGATTCATCATGGGAATGAATACCATGGTACTTGTCCTTTTTCCTGTAGTTACGGTAGCATCTATCGTGCTCTTCCCTAGATGTGTAACTGTCAGCCTCATACCATTACACAATCCATTGACCTGATCGATGTTTCTCATCAGCATAACTGGACATCCCACCCTTAGTTTCAACCGGTGATTTAGAATTCCATAGCTCTTAATACCATTAAGAAATTCCGTTGTGAACCACTCGCTCTGGACATCAGAATTTTCACCCGATCGACAAACAGAATTAGAGCTTAAATACTCTATCTCTTCACCTGGAATCAGTGACATCATATATTCGTTAACATGCTCAACTGAATCAAGAGTTAGTGCGAGTATTCCCCTTTCTTGGAAAAATAACGGGTCACCAAGGTTATCATTCAAATCGGGATACACAAAGTCTATAAGCGACATCAACGGATTTGTTGTGTCCGATATGAGCAAATCTTCAGGAATTTCTACCTTCATTTCACCATTCTCATCTAAAGCATCGTTGTTGTCTCCAATTGAGAGTATCCACTTGCCAAAATTAGCAATTTCTTCCTGCTCTGCAGGTACCGAAGATGCACCCAATCTCATATTAACAGTAAGCCTCAACACATTACAATAAGCTCATATCTTTGATGTATTATTGAGGCATCAACAATATCCTGCCTCGTTCCTTTTCGGACAACAGGCAATATCTGCCTGAAATCACCACCTAAAACTACTGTCATTCCACCAAAAGGTCTAAACTCGTTTAGGGGATCATTCTTGGACATGATATCACGTATTGATCGGTTAACTGCCTCAAAACACCATCGGTGCATCATTGGAGCCTCATCCCAAATTATCAACTTTGCAGCACGCACCAAGTCTGCCCTAGGACTATTCGTTTCCATCGTAAGCGATGATGCCTCATTAATCTCAATAGGGACCGTCAGCGTCAAGTGCGCGGCTCTTCCACCTGGTAATAGAAAAGCCGCTATACCGCTGGATGCAGCATTTAATACAATTAACACCTTCGATCTAACAACAGCCGACATTGTTGAAAAAGAAACCACCGTCGTCAGAACCAACTGACTCCATGATCTTGTCATGCACACATCTTTGTTCATCAATCAACATCAATAACATATTAGCGTGTGTCTTTTCCAGTTCATCTCTGTTGTAATTTAGCTCATCAACGATAAGCTTGTTTGTGAAAGTTGTCATGTCTGCTGCGTTTGGCCTGGGCATAGATTTGAAGTCAATAAGCGACCGTCCCTTTTCCTGAAGCGACATTTCAATTTGAATCAAACACAGGTTCTTCAAGTCATCGTCACCGATACGCAGATCTGCATATTAAATGTAAAGTCACAAATTAATATTAACACCATTGCATGCTTATGTGTGCACGTTGAAGAGAGAGAAAAATATTAGCTTTATATGAGAATCCTTTATATTTAAACATATCAGCCTAAAAAGTGTGGAAAATACTGAATGGTATCGTAGAGTTAGTAACTCTTAGTTTGTTCTTTACTATATCCTAAAAAAGTACCTCTTAACTATACTTAAACTACTCTAATCAGCCTTTACTATATCCTAAAAAACACACCCCTCGAAAACAACCTTGTCACCAAGGTTGGAATGTGCTAAATTTCTTAATGTGTAATAGTCTTCAAATGTATCACCCTTATCCCTATTTTTTATTAGTGAAGTACTGTTTTTCTTCACATCTTCAACAATAACATGAGTAGTTTCTCTCCACTTCCTTTGCATGAGCTTTTCATTTTGAGAAAATGAAAGATAACTGATCTCAGAACCATTTAAAATAAATTATTTGTCCAAGAAACTTTTATAAAAATAATTGCCTCGTCCATGTCATTTTGCACCCTGATGCTAAACTCGTCATCCCATAATTCCAAGCAGTATTTGACTTGTGTTGCTTCAAAAACAACAACAAAGGAGTACGCAAACAGAAATGCAGTGGAGACAACACTAACAAAGCATATCTCAGTGGAGACATGTTTCTAGTATGATACCCGTGCTAAGTACGGGGAATTAAGTACTTATAGAATTTCGATAAAAATTATTATTTTATATTAAATTTATTGAAAGTTAATTTATTCAAGCACACTTCACCGTCTCCCATGACCACTCTCCACCAAAAATTTAAATCAGTTAGCACTGGTGTAACCATGACTTTATGCTGGTGTGATCGACCGTTAAGGTTGTGTCACCATCAAATCCCAATTGGAGTCGCTCGTCTAATGTTATGATGATGTCTCATTGTGTGACAATGTCATTTGTTGATTTGTATGTTCTCTACACATATTTGTGTATGTTGGTTGGTTCACACTCAATTTTTGTGTGAGAACATGTCGTGTTAGTATTATTCAATTTTTTCATTTTTTAGGTGTGATGTATCTCGCATCTAGGTTCATTGTGGTGTTTCTAGGTGTGGTGTTTCTCGCATATGGGTTATACTTATTGTTCGTTCTTCTAGGGGCTGTTGGCCACATATTTTCCTGTTCATTTAATTTAGCATACCCTTTTTCAATCTGAGTTTTGTTTATTTTGTGAATCTGGGTTTTTCTCAGTTTGTATTACTTCATAACCCGTTAAAGGTTTAGAGTGAAGCATCTTCATATCTACAAACCATATCACCATCTTCAGTGGGCTTTGTTTGATGGGATTGTAAGCTTTACGATATGGACGATTTAAGTCATGTTGTTGCTGTTTTGTTTTTCAATTCTTTGTTGTAGTTGTTGGGATCCTTTCTTCAAATTGGCTTCTGAATCTTTGGCCCAAAATGGTTTTAGCTTTAATCTATGGTTTCTTTCACTTAAAATAAAGACTTAAATGCACTTTTGTCTTCTTAACTTTTAAATAGTTGTGATTTTTGCCCCATAGAAAAAATAGCAATCTAGTCCCCCTAACTTTACAAAACACAAAAAAATAGCAATTTTGGTCCTCTATCTTTAAAAATAATTCTTATCTTTAAAAAATTATGCACTTTTGAACCATAATCTCTTAAACCTAAAACCTCTAAAAATAACATGGTTTATGTTCAATTAGATTAGATTTGGATTCTAATAGCAAGAATATATATAAACTTTTCTCCCTCCTCGATGTGTAAGGATTGGTATAACCCATCAAAAGCTTGTGTTTTTGCTGCGTTCAATGCCTTCTTGGCTCCTTTCTTAGCTCTCTTATAATTTTCCTTAATATTTATACTTTTACACCTATACCACACTTTAAAACATTCTCTTTTGATTCTCATTTTAATTTGAACACTTTGGTTCCACCAAGATTATTTACTCGTAGCTAGGTCCAAAATCTATTAATTCTCCTAGTGTTTCTTTTGCTACTTTTCTAATCTCATATGTCATCTTGTTCCACATATCATTTTCGCTTGTATGTAGCTTTACATAACCTTCCTTTAATTTATTTTGTTTGTAGAAAAACACTTTGTTTTTCATTCTTTAAATGCCACCATATTATCCTTGTACCACAACCATGGCATCTCCTCACAACTCTTCTCATAACCCTTACATCCATAACCAAATACTATAAGTTGGATAGTCAAACTGTCTCGAAATAAAACTTTAAATTCAAACAAATCTTTATGTTTGGGTTCCTAATAAGAAATAAATCTATCTGAGAATATGACATTTCACCCTTGTATGTAATAAGATTCTATTTTCTTTTCCAAAAAGTAAGATTAAAAGACAACAAAAAATCTAGGATGATCTTACCTTATGCATTTATCTCCCCAAGGCCAGGGGTGGCAAAAAAATCCGTGCCCGCGAGTATCCGCGGATAAAATCCGTCATGGGTACGGGGCGGGTAGCTAAACAGATACCCGCAGGTATAATAAATGGGTATTTAACTACCCGTTACTTTATGGACACGGACACGGATTTGATGATACCCGTGCCCGCGGGTATCCGTACCCGTTAATAAAAAATATATTTTATAGAGTTTGTGAACTTTAAATTTAACTCAATCTTGGAAGATATGCATGGTGACATTGACATAAGTGGTGAATGACATTGTTAGTGAATGTTATGAGATTTTATTTCAAATATCATTGTTATGGCAATTTGTTTGGATTTTTATTTCGAGGTTTTTATGCTCTTATTTTGGATATTTTGATTTTATTTCAACGGTTGCTTTTTGGATTTTGGTATGAATTATGAAATTTGAAAGAAATATGTTATGCATGATGTTTAAAAGTCAAAGTTTGTAGTAATTAAAAAAGTATTATCTTTGTAAAATCAAAAATCAAATATCCATGGGTACCCGCGAATATCCGTAGGTATCTAAATACCCGTGGATTACTCGTTTAGAAATACCCGCACGGGTATGGGGATGGGTACGGGTACCATATTTATCCAACGGGGCGGGGACGGATATCATACTACCCGTACCCATGGATACCCGTTGACATCCATTCACGCCTTCAAAACTTGTCAAACACTCCCTACATGCCCATTTAGATCCACTCCTAAAAGAAACATGTTCTCCTTGTGGTATATCTTGAATTAAGCCTTTCAAATCATTCCAAAATTTTATTTTAGGATATTCTTCCAACCCTACCTAAGGTGCGTAAACACATTATAACATTAAAGATGTCTTATTTTCTTTCCAAAAAAATAATAAAGATGTCTTATTCAACTACAAATTTGTGGGCTACAATCAAATTTCCTATCCTCTTTACATCCAGAATATTCTTTTTCCATTCGTTATCCACAATAATGCATACACTATTTCTCGATCTAACTTTTTCAATGTACCAATACTTAAATCTAGAACTATCTAATTCTTTCTCCTTTTCACCCATCCACTTAGTTTCTTGTTGGCATATAAAATTAATCTTCCTCCTAATCATATCGTCAACTATTTCCATATATTTTTAAGAAAGGGTGCCTTAATTCCATGTTCTAAAACATGTCATACTCTCATGAACTACCTTCTTTACCCACACCTGTTCACAAATACGTAGGGACCCTTTCTGATTTTTTACTGCATCCAAATGATGATGTATCCACCCTTGCTCATTTAACATTGTACATGAGCTATATAACGTGTTTCGTGTAGGCACTAACCTAATATTCACACTATTATATACTCGGTCAATGTCATAGAGATTCAAAGTGTTTCAACTAAATTCAAGTGTTCAAATTTTAAACAGTAGAATTTAGTCTAAGTCTTGAAATTTTTATAATGTAGAATTTCATTTAATTATATATAATTTTAAGAACTTTTTTTAAAAGTTATATGTAATTATTTTTTGATCCAACCCAATAAAACTTGATTGCATAAGGTAATAGATAACAGTGAAAACCGACCTATCCCGTGGTCACATGTAGGCGTAGATGCAAAAGTGAGTATAACAACACCAAGTATATATAATCACAAATGGTTTGACCAATTTTTTATACTTGCAATTCTACACTTAGTTTGCATGCATTTAAATATCACTTATTCCAATTAGATTATATAGAGCATCCCTAATAGTGATGTTCTAGCTATTTTTCTCTGGGTCAAATAGACACTCTCGTCGTGGAATCAAATAATTGAAAGCTTATATAGAATAGTTGCTATGGAAGATCTCTCTCTCTCTCTCTCTCTCCCTCTCTCCCTCTCTCTCATATTAAGTTATTAGGGGACTCATTTTGTAAAAATAACTTGAGGTGCTTAGTTGGAGAGATAGAGTTGTAATTATATAATTCAACACAAACACACGTGGGCGAATCCAGGACTATTTGCTTTGTGTGGCTAAAAATTTGTCCAATGAAATTAAAGTTTTAGTAGTTTTATTTGAACTAATTTTAATAACTCATGTCCATTTGTAACCCTAACAATGATTGATTGGAACAAAATCAGTAGTCAACTTCTTTTAGCATTTCTTTCTCATAGACATCTTTCACATGTAAGTATATTTTTAGGAAAAATTTGGAGTGACTATAGTTACACCAAACCATATGGTGCATCCGCCCGTAGAAATACACATTCATAAGAATCATCATAAAAAAAATTAAAATCAACAAATAAATATTAATATTATTGTAATACAATTGCAAACGTTTGGTGTAATGGTAAAAAGACAGATCTTGGATGTTATAGACAAATCAACAAATTATATTAACCTTAGATAAAATGAAATGGATTGGTTTTCCCTTTGTATTTTAATAATACTTATCAGTTTAATCCATTCATGTATAATCATAGTTATACAAACTTGTCAAAAAAAATTATAGGTATACAAAATTGATTTTTTATTTATTCTTATAATTATAATTATTAAAATTTGATGGTAAGGAGAACGTCCTCGTTAATTTTTTTTTGTTTTGTTATATATTACAATGAGATCACTTATTTGAAAAACCTCATTACTCATTAAGGAGAATACACATTAAAATTAATATTTATTAAAAATATTACGATTTGATAACTTATTTAAAATGTTTGTATCACAATAATACCATTTAAATTGCTTTTAATTCTCTTATATATTTATCTTCATTCATTAGTTTCTATTAATACGAAGAAAAAAATTAGAGTGAATTTACACTCTTCTTCTCTAAGAGAAGCTTGAATTACAGTTCTCTCTCCTCTTATGTTAAAATATAGACTGATATATTTCTATTCATTTGCAAGTTTCTATTAATACAAAATAAAAATTAGAGTAAATATACACTTCCCTCCCCTAAGAGAAGCTTGAATTACACTCCACTTCCCTCTTATGTTAAAATATACACTTCCCTCCCTTGAAAAATAAAATGTATATTCTCCTCTCCAATGAGATAATTGAATCACAACCATCATCCTTTATAATTAAATACACACTACATTTCAATCTATTTTAACATAAATAAATTTAATTCAAGTGTTGAATTCTTTTAAAAATAAAAGAAATAAAAAATCATAATGGTACTTAACCAAAAAAAATCATAATGGTATAATTGGGGATATTCGGTCGTATTAAAATATTGAATTATTTCTCTAGCACGCTACTAACAACACAACACTAAGCTCTATAAATCTTTTTTATGCCTAAATCTATGATGGAAAAATAAAAACCAAACATTACAGCAATAAGTATGCATTAATTTGAATAATAATAATAAAGAATGAGAATAATTCCTTAAAAAAAAAAAGAATGAGAATAATGAAATTAAGAAATAAAAAATATAAAGAGGTGGAGATTTTTAACAAAAAAGAAAAAAGAGGCCAGAAGTTTATGATTTTTAGTTTTCATCAAACAACGTACCTTATATATAGAAAATAATTGCATTGAATACATAGATATTCCTATTGAATGTTTGATTTTGATTTAATGCCAGATTATAGGAGTATTTGAATTCAAAAATTATTTCAGTGAACGTTTGATTTCCACAGCATGATTAATATTTAAAATATTTGAAACTAATATGTCAGGGAAATGATGAATTCTTTCGCATTAAATTGTCTTCGTATGTTTGACTAACACCATTAAAATATGATACTCAATTATTTTAATTACTCTCCATTAATTATTTTCATATAATTTGAATTTGAATTTAATTAGTCCAGCATTCAATGCAATATTGTACCACTGAAAAAAGAAAATGTGATATTGTGAATAAAAATATATATCCAAGGTGTTATCTGTTTGGCATAAAGGTATCACACTTGATTGGAGCAAACATTTGAATTAGCTTACTTAGTTTAACATTTATGATCATTGAGAAAATAACATTTTATGATCCAAATGCTTACTTGCATCTAATTTTTCTTCTTCTTTTGAGCGGATAAAGAAATTACATTGTTACTACAAATTTAAACAAAAAAATATCTAAAAAAAACCAACCAACGTGATATCATATTCGATTGAGCCAAAAAATTATAAAAATAAACAAACAGACGAACAAAAAAACGATCTACTACAAAAACGGATATAAAAAGATAACAAAATGGTGTCAAACAACCTTATTTTCCATTAAAACCATTTCCAATGATTAAGGCAGATTTTCCTTGTTCAAATCTATTCCAAACCAAAGTCGAACGACTCGAACCATGATATTCTAATTTTCTTTCGAATGGGATATATCGAAAACAAAATTGATGTCGGAGCCATTTGGATTGTATAGGGAGAAATGAAGAAGACATATAGGAAAAGAAACGAAATAGAAAGAAAGACAAATGGAGATCCGAAGCTGTGATGCGAAGAAGCTGTTAGCCAATAGATTTAATTTATAGTATATTTTACAGGATAATTTCGTAAAATAACAACATTTAACTTGACCAATCATATTTGAGTTCATATCTTAGCCATTAAGCAATACATATTAATGTTTTGTTTTTGTTAAAGCATATAATTACGTTTTTTTAGCAAATTGGTCAAAACAATCAATTGAAATTAACATTATGATATGTTTCTGATTATATGGCATCAATTCCGTTTTCTTTACCATCATTGACCAACAAAGTATATTTTTACCACTATAGATATTATTATTATTTGTAACAAAACTATTATTATTATTCTTATTATTATTATTATTATTATTATTTTTGGTCTAGTAGCCTAGTGGCTAGAGCTCACACAATTAAATGTGGAGAAGTGGGGTGTCTGGGGTTCGAACCCTGGCCCCTGCATAAATTATGCAATGTTCCTGCCAACTAAGCTAGGCTCACGGAGACTTATTATTATTATTATTACTACTACGAAACCAAACATGAAAATCAGTACATGTCTCATCCTTGTTAAGGAAACCAAAAAAAAAAAAATGGAAACTTTTTTTTTGACACAAATTTTTGTAAACTTAGTCACTAAAATAAAAATATTGTATTTAAAATTATTACGAAACTAAAATAAAATCTCAAAACATTAGTTAAAATATTTTCTATTGAATGTATTGATGTGTTGACCTGCATTTTTTTTAGACAAAAAAAAACTCATTTAAAGTTCATATTAATGTACGAATTCTCACAAACCAAAGACGAACTATTCGAACCCTGATATTCCAACTTTCTTTGGAAGGGGATACATCAGAAACCAACTCGATCTTTGGGGCCATTTTGATTTGATAGAGAGATACGAAGTTGACACAAAGAAAAAGAAATAAAATAGAAAAACAACTGACGCATTCTTGATAAACTAATTGTGGTATACTTTTTAGTCCAATAAAAATAGTCAATATTAATTTACGTATCCGACATTAACAAAATAATCTTATTTTTTTTCGGCGCCAATAAAAACGGTTCTATTTCCTTAAAAAAATGGTTCTATTTGAAAGTAAATAATGCACCTATTCAATTTAGAAAAAAACTTAGGTACAATTTCTTAGGTGCTTTTCGTATGGTTCTTAACTAAATTCACTTTGATTTTCTTAAATTCATAATTTTCTCAGAGAAAAATTTTGTAGTTTTAGTTAAGAACCATACCAAAAGCACCAAAAGAATTGTACCTAAGTTTTCCGCGGGCTTCTTCGATTTGTAGTAAAAAAATCTTTTTTTTTCTAAGAATGTCTAACAAACTTGTTGCCGTCACAAAAAATTAAAAATATTCAATCCATTTAATGTCATTATTAATAATATCTTAAACAGCCATTATAAGATGACTATTTATTCTCAATCTCTATTTATAATTGAATTAACATATTTTTTATAACATAAATTATAATATAAATGATATATATGGTTACAAATATAAATATAGAAAGTTATTGAAATCCAAATGCTTGAGAATGCTTGCTTTCTCAAGAGTGTTTTTCAAGAATGCCACGTGTCAATGCCATATTGAAACTTGAAAAAAGGGTCCTAAATTTATATAATATAGAAGATGCAACTTTGACTAAAACTTGCCTAAAAGAAAAAACTTTCACAAAATCTTTGAAATTTAAAATCATGTGGCGCATCAATTTTTCTTGGACGATAAATGTTACCCCCTCCGTCCCATGATACATGACACAATTGACTCTATTACGTATGTCAATGCATAATTTTGAGATTAAATAACTTAAACAATATATTAGAAAAAATTACGAAAATTTGATATTTTGAAAATACTCATCAAGAAGAATCTAACGACATCTTATATGATATTGTTTATCTTTGTATATTAGTAGAAAAATATGGTCAAAGTAAGTTAGGTTAAAATTGTACATTTTCAAATGTGTCATCTATTGCGGGACGGAGGGAGTACTGTGTTAATGGTTGTGTTAATAATGAAAGGTTTGTTGGTGCAAATACACAAATTTGTGTTTTCGACAAATTTTGTGATACTCCGTGGAAGATGTCAAAGTGCCTATCCTCCGTGGAATACCATTCTTGGCAACGCTAGAACCATGATTAGGATTCAGCTAGGTGAGCTCGTGTGAATATCTCAAGATACAGAGATGATTTTCAATGACTTCTAAGTAATGAGATATCAAAATGAGCATTTATGATACTTTTAAATAAGTGTTATTGAAGACTTGGTTTAAGAGACTTCGAGACTTGGTTTAAGAGACTTCTCAACAAGAGTCGCCTAATCCACCACTTGAAAGTGTGACTTTTAACTTAACTGCAATAGTTGAACCATAGCTTGAGAAAGAAGACGAAGAATGTGTGCATCAACAAAAAGCATCCTGGACTGACAGTTGGGAGATGTTCGGAAATTTGACACCAGAGACATTGGTTCGTGGGTTAAACGGTGTTTGTTCCCTGCCATTTTGGCGAGTTTTGGTTTACTTCCCTATAAAAAGAAGAAGAAGAAAAACTTTAGATTTCAACCTCGTGATTTGAAAATTATTTGCTCAAATTAAAGGAGTGAAAGTACCTTAAATTTTGAAATTGGATGTCATGAAGTTCCAAGACCAAATAATCTTCAAATTACAAGATTGAAATCTTAAGTTTTTTTATACAGTGGATAAACTAAAACTCGCTCAAATGGCATAAGGTAAACACCATTTAGCCCCTAATTCATTCTGCAAATCATGTTGATATTCTTACTGCAAATAAGAAAAAGAAAAGCATTGTTAGCTCAAAGTTGAAATATACAACCTTGCTTGGGTGTTGGGTTGTCAAGCTCGTAACGTTAAACTTGGTCATTTTCTATATTTTTATTTTGGGAAATGGTAATTTGTGCCCTTGGGACATAAGTTAAGAAGACAAATGTAGAAGGTTTTTTTTGGAATTTGTACATTCAATGTCTTAAAAGTTGTAAAAGTTATACTTTCAATATAAAATTTATTTTTAATTTCTATTTTAAGCTCCTTAACTTGTGCCATAAGGGCACAAGTTAACATGACCATTTTATTTTTAAAAAAGGTACAATGTTCGTTGTGGCTTACTCCATCCGGTCACATTTATAAGCAAAAAAGAACTTTTAAGGTTCATTGAATACATAATGTATTTGGTCTTTATATAGGACAAATACATTAAATATTGAATCAATCTAAAATGTATTTTTTTGCTTATAAATATGACCAGATGAAGTAACTAATAAAATTGGTCAGTTGATTTTGAAAAATATCATGATTGTTTAAATTGTATCCAAATAGGTTTCATCCTTTTTGACGAAAAGTTAATCTCGCAGTCAAAGCTCAAAAGTTTTTTTGAACATAAAGTTGAAAAGTGACTCTATCATGGAAGTTCTAAGAGAGGTGATCGAGGAAATACTTTATCTAATTATGATAATTAAAATTCACGTTCGATTAAACTTTCATACATTAAAAGGAACTTTATGTTTTTATTTTTCTAGTCAAATACATAATGGCTGGAAATTCACCTCTTAAAGGTGAAAAATCAGGGTGCTGAGGGTTTGAACCTCGATCTCCTACATATTAAAATACTTTGTCTATACCAATTGAGTTAAACTCATATAAACATGAACTTTTCATTTTAGTCCTTATAAATTTGTTCTTGCTCTCTATAAATATTTCAAATTTTCATTTTAATTCTCCCAAAAAAATTCTTTAACTTTCGGCTCCCAAAAGTTTTTCATCGTTGCTTGTGTTCCCTGCTTTTAAGTCCACTCATGCGTATCGTTTAAAATGCTGATTTTTTATTTTATTTTGCATAAACGGTTACAATATTATGAAAATATCTCCCAAAATTCTATTTTGGTAAAATAACACTTATCGCCTTTTAACTTAATTTCAAATAATGATTTTGTGATTTATCTTTTTTTCATGTCACTTTTATCCTTTTTTGTCCGTTTGTATATGAATTTTCAAGTATTTAATCTAAAATTTATATAAAGACAAGAATGGAGGACAATGAATTTGAACGGTAATAACTCATGTAGAAAAAAAAAACATATATTTGAATATTAAAAATCTACATGCAAATTGATCAAAATTGATATGAAAAAAGACAAACAGTGAAATTGTTACTCATTATTAAGTTAAGGGCAATGAAAGTAATTTTGCCTAGTTATTTTAGCATGGAATGACTTAAATACGATTTTTTATATTTTTGGTGCTTAAGAGTTTATATTTATTTTTTGTTTTGTTAAAAAAATATAATTTTGTGATGATTTTATTTTGGGTAGTGTTAACTTGTGCCCTTAAGGCACATGTTAAGAAACCTAAAAGAAGAAATAATGTCTAAAATTTTGTGCATTTAAATGATTAAAAAGTTAAATATTAAATACAATGCACACATTCCAATAAATTTTTACTATATTTGAATCATTAACTTGTGCCTTGAGGGCACAAGTTATCATTTTCCTTTTTTTTTTATGAAACTGTAAACATTCTTGCAAAAACTCATTAAATTTTTTAAATGATATATATGAGCTGATTTAAAGTTAGGGTTCAAAAGCATGGACATAAATCTTTCAAGGACTAAAAGTTAAAAATAACTTTTAAAAAGCCTAAAAAAAATGTTTTTTTTTGGTTTTTAAAAAAATGTTATAATTTTGTCAAAAAAAAATGTTATAATATTGACAGGGACAAAAAATATATTCAACTCTAAGCTAGTAAAACACCAATCTCAATTGCTGAAAATCAAACAAAAATCCTGCCTAAGCATCAACAATGTAAATTGAGTCGTTCTTTATTTTATTTTTAAAAAAAATTGAGTTCCTATTGACTTGGCAATCCTATAAAGAAACACGTCTACCAAAAAAATCCTATAAAGAAACAGAATACAAAAAACTGAAGTCCGAACACAAATATATGATCCTGACTTTTTTTTTTTTTTTAACTCTCACGCTTCTGCCTAAATGTGTTTTAGTAATTTAGATTTTGGCCGAGTTCGACCAATAATTGTTTAGCAACAAATCAACTTTGTGTTCTTGATTTGTCTTTTGATAAAGTTGACCTTATTCAGTTTTTCTGCATCCTTTGTTGTGAGTTTAACTCAAAGATACCAATTAATTTTATGTGTAATGATATTTGAACAATCATTTATAAAAACTTTTGTGACCAAGAAATATAATAACAACATAATTTAAGCACAAGAGAGTTATCATAAAGTTGTTACGAAATATAGATATACAAATATAATTTTTCTAATTTTATAGTGTCTTTCAAGAATACAGATCAGAACAAAAATATCTTGATGATGTGAAGAAATAATGATTTCAACTTTTCATTGGAGGCTTCTTTTGGTTTAGTCTCGAAGATGATGTATAGGCTGGTTGGATATTGGATGATATCAGTATGCTGGAGAACCTTCTTTTTTTTTTTTTTTTTTTTTTTTTTTTATGTAAATTGCGATGCTCGTCAATGTAAACTTCTGTCAAAATTATCTTGTATTATGACATTTTTTTACAGATGAAATTACCGCAATCTTTGTGTGGCAATGGTGATTAACCCCTATTTTCTTCTTTGTTGTCAACCCAACTCTATGGATGATTTCTACAACTTTTCAAGACTTTGGCTTGTAGAGAATAATAGTTGATATTTTTTTTTTGAGAGAATAATGGTTGATATTTGGAATGGAGGGACAAGATTATGTCACATTATTCTCCAGTTTTTTTCTTCACCGGAGACAAAGTTAACAATATAAATTAACAAAGTCAATTAAAGAACAAAAGTGGCAATTTTTAAAATTAAGAGATCAACTTAAATTTCAAAAACAAGTCAAAGGAACAAATAAATGCAATTAAGCCATTTTAATGTAATCACACTGCAATTTTTTTTAACCGAAACAAATGTGAACCCCCTCTTCTTGATGGGACTTTACCTTTAAATCATAGGACATAACATAAACGTGCACATGTTCAACTTTCTTCGGTAGATAGAGTATGACCTAGTAATAAAGATGAAAATTAAATTAGGACCATGACAACTCAAAGAGGATAACGAAAACAAGAAAAATGTGTTTTGAATTGTGTTATTTTTCTCCAATTCCTTTCATTTTGATCTACACACGCTCTAAAAAGCTTCACCCTTCTCTAGAATCGTTGAACAAATGGAGGAAGAAAAAAATTAGTATTGTTATTTCTGAACCAACAAATAAAAAGTTATGGCATGCATATTTGGCAATTTTCTAAGTCATGCACTCTTTATATTTGGCAATTTTCTAAGTCATGCACTCTTTATTGTGTAGTGTATCCAAATATACATTTATTTTTTAGTTTCATTTCATGTTTCAGAAACATACGTCACACATAATACATATGGTATAACACAATTTTAATATAAGTAGGAAAGTTAAAGTTTGAGAAGATTATTAAAGAAAGGATTAAATTGATGAACAATGGAGTGATTTACCTACACGAGTTGAAATAAAATAATTTTGTAATTTGAATATTTTTTTAATTTATCATTTTTTTAAAACGTTTCTAAGTCATGGTCATGTAAAACCTATGAAGTATCCGTATATAACTGATTTTGGTAAGGAGATGTTGACAGTTACTAGTATGTATATTCCAGTCTGGTGTGTAAAGAAACTTTCATATTTCGGGTAAACATCTCTATATTCTAAATATATACATAAGAATATTTTGTCTGATAATAAAAAAGATGCATTTTTTTTAGGGGTAAAAAAAGATGCATGTATTCAAGGTATTTTATGAATACTTTTTTCTTTACGTTATTTTATGAATATTTTGTTATCTTATATTCAAGACAGGTATAAAACACTTGAATGTAAAGATATACTTAGAATATAAAACACTTGAAAGTAAAGATATACTTAGAGTTGTTAAATGGTCCGATCCAACCCAACTCGCCTTAGTCTGGAGGGCCAACTCATATAAATGAGCCAGAGTGGGTCGGTCCACTTTATTTATGGGCAGAATTCAGCTCATCCCAATTGGTAGTTGGACTAGACAGTCCAATGAGTCAGTCCGACTCGTATTTTAAAATGTACTCATAGTTGGACTAGTAACTGTCAACATCTCCTTACCAAAATCAGTTATATACGGATACTTCATAGGTTTTACATTACCATGACTTAGAAACGTTTTAAAAAAATTATAAATTTGTGGAGTATTTTATTTTATTTTCAAATAAATGTGACACAGTGAACAATAAAGCTACATGTCATTTTTTTAATAGAACGTATCATATAAATTATTACTATGCATCAAATAAATCACATGTCAGTTAATTGATATATAAAAACATTTATTAAATCAACATCCATAAGGGATAAATACCATAAAAACATCGATGCAAAATAGAGAATATTTATCGCAGCTCCCAAAATGCTTACATAATAAAACTATTTTATAAGTTATTTTATTTTAGTATTTTAAAGGGTCGGTCCGTACGTTCAGTGGCCCAACCCATGCTGGCCCATGTAAAATACAAGTCCGATGGACTGGGTCAAAGATATAGGGTACTTTTTTAATGACCCGACCCATATTAAACTAGTGGGTCGATGAGCTGGCCTAGTGGACATGGTCCATCTTGACAGCTCTAGATATATCAGTCTCAATACTTCTGAATCTGAAACATTGACGCACAAGTCTTTATCAAATATGTAATGAGTTGAATTGAATGTATCAAATTGAACCAATGAACTATATACTTAGATGGAAACACCAACAAATGCCGCATCAGACAACGATCAAACACAACACTGGACAAGACAACGAACAAACGCAACATTGTACTAAGGCGATAAAAACTTAAAAAAAAAAACACTGAAAAAGAAGTAGCAAATATATCGGGTTGACGGCTTATTTAAATAACAAGAGAGAAAGAAACGGTGAGGGGTGATTTCATGCCAAAAATGGCCAAAAACCACCCCATACAAAGGAAGCTAGAATGAGAGAGAAAACTGAGAGAAGATGAGAGGTGGCTAACCTTAAAAGTTGACCTTAGAGAGAGCGACAATTATAGAGTTCTAAGGTTTTTATTGCCTTAGACCGTGATATCATCTCCTCACTATAAATTTTATAAAATAAAATGAGATAACGTGTGTTAAAGGAAGTAATAATTATACAAAGTAAAAGAAACACGAAAATAAGATCTTAAAAAATTTATAGTGAGGAGCCAACCTAGTTTGGATCACCCTTTTCCTTTTTTATGGTTTCGTGTTTCATTTATTTTTTTAATGAAAGAAACATGAAAAATAAGATCTTAAAAAATGAATATAAGAAAGATCAAAATAAAACAAAATTAATCTGTTTTATTTTAAATCTTTTTCAATACTTTTTCTTTTTTCCTTTTTAAGGGGAATCCCTATTTTCTTTTTAATAAGAATTCCCTCATTTTCTAAAAAGAAATAAAAGGATTTTCCCGTAATAAGACACCCCTGTCTAAGACTATGTCTGAATGGATGATTTTGGAGAAAAATGGACCATGCTAATTTATCTTTTAAATTAAGTAATTGGTCCTGTATGATACACGAGGTTTATCACATGAACTAGTGATGTGTGGTCTAATCTTTTTTCTCGTACGCTCCTCTAAATATGAAAATTGTGCACCTACAAAGATATTGCGATGCTAAAGTAATAAGTCACCCACTCACCCCCTATCTAAGACTAGTTTTTAAGTTTTTTTTTTACAAAATTATAAACTTAAAACGTTAATGTGCGCGGTTATAAATACATGTCTCGTGAACTTAGCTCGGTTGACATAAACTTAGCTCAGTTAACATAAACATTGTATAATATATGCAGGGGTCAGTTTCAAACCCCGAACACCTCACTTGGACTAAAACTAAACGTGAATTTCAATAGTAGCGATCTTAAAATAAAACAATTGTATTTTTATGAAAAAAGAAATACTATAAACCTTCACCGGTGATATGCACGAATCCATATAACTTAAAGCGAAATGTTAGGTATAGTTGTTAAGAATATTAAAGTAAATATTATATTGAAAATTGTGTAATTAAAAAAGCAATTTCTTTTACAAAAAATTATCAACTGTTTCTATTTTTTAATCCTTATCAAGTACCCTTGATTGGCATAATCCTAACTTAAATATGTTTTGCATAACAATAAGCGCTAGAAACATTTTTTTTACCAATCTCTATTATATATATTTGCACTATTTTATTTTGATAGTACACATGGCATCCTTATATTGAAAGGTACATTTAATGTTTTATGTAATTGGTACATATTATGTGATTTGTGCAAGACTTATGTAATTAACATGATTATGCAAGTTGACTAAAAGGCTTATAATGACAAAAAAATAAATGGAATATTTTATTCAAATTATTTTTGCTATTTAATGTGTTACTAATTTCATTACTAAATTAATGGCATAATTGATGTGACTTACTTGCTTCTTTTTTCCTATAAATATTGTTTGTCCGTCTCAAACATCTTCACATCATTTAGAATTCATACTAAAATTTTAAAATTATTCTCAAAATCTCTCTTTTATTTTATTGAAACACTTTTCTTCTTAACATATTTTTTTCATCACTCTAATTTCAAAAATTGATTCAATTTATGATATTACTCCACTACATGTTGTATATATCCATGTATTTTGTTCAAATTCACATATTCATCCTATGATACCCTCGAGTTCTAACGGCTTATGACAAGATATGTACCAATTACATGTTGGTACATAATTCTTAATTATCATCCAATCAAATTGTAATCAACACATCATCATATTAAGTTAGCCACTCTTGAGTTTTTTTTTTCTATATATAGTCAATTTGTCTTTCATCATTTGTATATGCATCTTCCTTTCGTACAAATCTCTATTATAAACATTTGCCTTAATTTTTTTGAAAAGTACACTTGGCACTCTTCTATGTTAAACTTCATTTAATGTATTACACACCTAAGCATCACTAATACACATGTGCACCTCATCATCTAATTGTAGCTTGATTATTGGCTATTGATAAATCATTGTTACATTGTGTCAAAAAGAAAATCATTGTTACATATTAACACATGTTTGACCTTGCCATTTATTACAATTGATACCGATATGAATGCCAATAGTACAAAAGTGGCATCCTATAAGAATATGCTCTCTATTGAACCTAAAACCATTTCATTTTGTATGTGTATTTCCACTAATTAAACAATCACCCGTTAATGTCCATAAATGTCTTATAATTACGTGTTAAAAAAGTTCTAAATTAAGATCTGCATCAACAATTGTATTGCTCAATTTTTCTCTATAAATATTGGTTCAACTTTCACCATTTCATATTCATTCAAAGAATTCAGAATTCTTTCCAAATATCGTAACGAAAGTTGTATATGATCGTGGTTCGGGTAAAAAGGTGTTTTCATTTATACTATTTTTTGTTAGTTTTCTCTCATTGTATTGTTTTTATTTGATAGTATTATCTATCATTTTTTTTAATTCACTTATAAATACTAGACTTCTTTATCAAAATCCAGGGATTATGGATCTAATATGTAACGTGGAGGCTAGACCTAGGAATTAGACATCTAAATTTTGAACTCACACCTTTCAAGCGATCATTTGATATCAGGATCAACACATAGCAGCAGTACAATTTTGTCCAAGAATTTTTGAAGAATATTAAGATTGAGAAGGATCTATGAAACATGGAGATTTTTTTTTCTTTCTATGAAACATGGATATAAACACGTACTAATGTTCTTTTTAGTGTTTACTGGCATTATCATCAAATTGTTTGTTGATAATTTATTTTTTTGGCTGAAATATATAATTTAGTTTTTTTTGAAGGAATAATTAGTTGTTTCTCCTTAAAAAAATAATTTGGTCGTTTCAAATTAAAATTTTGCTACGTTAATGTTGTTGTTTTTTTTTGAAGGAATGTTGTTGGTTGGTTTTTATTGTCTTTACTTATTTTTTCATATTTTTTAATTATATTATAAAACAAAGCAATTTGATTAGATGCACCAATAAAACAAAGTGATTTGATATATCAACAAAAAGAATTGTTGGTATATACAAGTTAACTCATTCACTATATACGAAATTACGAATCTATATTATTATAAAGATAAAAAAAAGAGAGATGCTATTTAGTACGGGATTTTGGCTACGAATTTTCACGGAAGGTTGTATCTTTTTGTTTTTCAGGCGCTGCAAAAAAATGTACACTTTTTTTGGTCGAAAAAAATAATCTCCAACAACTAATTAACACACCACACAAAAACTCCAATAAAAAAAAAAAAAGAGATGTCCAGTCCTGTGTAGTGGTACAACAATCAAACAGCCACGCTGAATAAGAACCAAACAAGCTACCTCCAAAATTTAACAGGAAAAAGAACTCGCAGCACAGCAGTACCAACACGTTTTTCCCCTTTTCCAGTCGAATTTCCTCCCCCACCATCACACCTTCCTTCCTCACCATTCAACAATTTTAAACAGTGAAAATCCATATGAAAATAAAAACAAAATAAAACATGTGTATAAGTAATTAAATTCTGCATTAGAAAAAATTGAATGTTTGCAAACTTTGTTGGATGTTTCAAACATCATGTTTGGGATGGTAAGAGCCATTGGAGAGCATTGAAAGAATTGGGGAAGAAGGAGAAGTAGTGTGGGTTGAGCAAAAAGGGTGTTATTTTTTATTTTTTTGGTACAAAAAAGGGTGTTATTTTATTAAAAAGGGATAAGAATGAGAGCTTTTACTTTTTAAGGTTTGGAAGCTGCTGGGCAAAGAAGAGAGACGGTTAGTTATACTTTTTTAATTTTTTATTTTATTAGAAATGTTCAGGAACTGGACACGTTTTCATGCGGCCGTAGTTTTTCGTTTTCAAAATTGTCGTACTGTTTATCATTTTCCTAAAAAAAATAGTACACGTAACATTTTAATTTGCTTACAAGACTTAATTGCTCTTAATTCTTCATTTGTAAATTTCCTACAATAAACACGTTACTTCTTTTTTGTTATTATTATTTACTCATATTAATTTAGTAATTTTTATGAACATTCAAAATCAAATCAAGAATGAGAAGATTTTCACGTGCCAAAGCAATTGTTCTTTTTTACGGTGAAAATTTTATAATTTTTTGTCAATCATTTCTATACATGCTAACAATTCAATTAATAATCTTAAACAAAATAAAAAAATATATATCTACTTCGAATCTCTATAATAAACAAAAGGCATGCACAACAAAAATAAATCAAAATAGGCGAATAATTATTGATTTAAATTGTCCTAGAAAAAAATCGAACTGTTTATCATTTTCCTAAAAAAAATAGTACACGTAACATTTTAATTTGCTTACAAGACTTAATTGCTCTTAATTCTTCATTTGTAAATTTCCTACAATAAACACGTTACTTCTTTTTTGTTATTATTATTTACTCATATTAATTTAGTAATTTTTATGAACATTCAAAATCAAATCAAGAATGAGAAGATTTTCACGTGCCAAAGCAATTGTTCTTTTTTACGGTGAAAATTTTATAATTTTTTGTCAATCATTTCTATACATGCTAACAATTCAATTAATAATCTTAAACAAAATAAAAAAATATATATCTACTTCGAATCTCTATAATAAACAAAAGGCATGCACAACAAAAATAAATCAAAATAGGCGAATAATTATTGATTTAAATTGTACTAGAAAAAAATCGATTATGATTTTATTATACAGTTTCAACTCTATTTTATTACTCAATTATAACTTAATCGTTGTATTTTCTTCATGATTTTTTTAATCTATGAAAATAATATCCTAAGTAAATAGAAAATCATTTTTACGTATTAATTTTCCTACGAAAAATTTAATAAAATAATTTTCCAAAAATTTGTTTTATTTTTTGGAAAAATAAATCAAGGTAGGCAAAGATAATTCATAACACATTATCATACATTATCACTACAATAATTTTGTTTTGAATGAAAATTATATGCATTGATTTTAGTTGATTACATAATATGCATGGTCAAAGATAATTCATAACACATTTACCTTCAATTCCTTAATGGTGATCATCATTTACCTTCAATTCCTTTTTTCTCTAAAAAATAATTTGTTCAATTCCTTCAACATGATAAATGGATGATTTGCGTTTTTAATTATATGTTTAATGTTCAATAATCTGCTAGCCTTTTTCCCTATATATAGTCGATCCATCTTACATCATTTTCACTTGCTTATTCATTTCATACAATCTTATTACCTTTTAAAAAATTGCAATGGTAACATACACATGTTCCATTTTCGTTGTTTCTAAATATGAATCAACCATTAACGTTAGAAAAAAATTAATCAAACAACGTGTTTTACTTCTCTTGCTTGAAACAGAAATTTTATAACATCAAATAAAATGTATAATTAAATTAAATGAAGGATTAAATAACAATGAAAATTCATGAATGAGTTTGAATGAAAAATAACTGTTAAAATAAAGCTTAATTCTCTCAAAAAAAAAATAAAGCTTAATGAAATTTTATATTTAAAATAAAGCTTATAAAAATATCCAAATAAGAACAATTACATTGGACAAATCCTTTTGCTTAGTAATATTTGTTTTTTGATACATTTTACTTAGTATTTTAATCTCAACAAGAGTGCACCAAAGATCCTATGCAAATCTTCTTTCATTTTTAATTTCATTAAGATAATAAATAAAACGATGTTAACCCTTTACCGCCGATTAAGGATCCATTTCCTAAAAATACCCATTCATTACCAAAAAAAAAAAAATTGTGAAGAAAAAAATATTTATGAGTTTATTATTGTTTGTATAATATTACCAAGTTTACTCCGCTAATTTTTTCTTTTACCAAAAATGGTAACAATCACATTTGGATTGAATCCGTGTGAGACGCACCAATATATTAAGTTTTTTTAATTGTTTTTCTTAAAAAAAAAAATTGGTATATGCAAATTTCACTATTGTAAACAAATAAAAAAATAGCTTCATTTTTTTTTTCAATTAAAAACTAATTGAATTTTTTATCACTTATTAATCATGTTTCAAAGGCAACCATCAAATTATCATCATTGTTTGATTTCTCAACCAATCAAATGGAGTCACATACTCTTTGCCTTAACTTTCTACCAATTAGAGTAACTAAATCATCATAGGTTTCAATCATACACGTATTTGTTAACAAGTATGTCAAATATATATATATATATATATATATATATATATATATATATAGGTACAACAAATATAACTTTCTAACATGCAAAATCTTAAATGTTTTTCTGCTCAACTTTCAACTAGCATGGTGACGTGACATTTTTTTTTCTTGGGCTTTCATTTTCATTTTTTTTCGTTTCTCAAATATGAAACGTATCATTGATGTCATTACAAGAACCATTGAATTGCTTCTAAAATGCAAGGACCATTGAGTACGAGTATATGATATAACATAATGAGTATGTGTAACATTCCAATTTGAGTATTAAGAATTTAAAACTTTTTCAACTCAAATGGAGTTTTACTTTAAGATTTCAACTTAAAACTTCATATAAATGACTTTGAATAACTTTATTTAGAAGAAAGATTTACAAAATATTTACATTTACATAAAAGACACCTTTAAAAATACAAGGAATTATGAGACCCTAAACTAGACTCTACTGTGATCCGGCCTCTGATGATACTTTGAAAATTACTTATACCTGAAAAATAGAAATAAACATGGGGTGAGAGTATGAGTGTATGTCATTGCAAGGACCTTTGAATTGCTTCTAAAATTGAATTAATTCAAATTATTTTTGGTCAATTTGTTTTGATAAAAAAAAAACGGATCCTAAAAATATGTCAAATTATATAGTTGATTTAATTATAATGCTATGAAGAGTATCATTTTATTTTTCTACAAAAGATGCAAAATCATCTTAGCATTTAATGAAATATCAATTGTCTAATTGAATGTATTTATTGGTTTTCTTTGATTGTGTTTTTCTGATGATGTTAGAGGTTCTTGGTACAAACTCGGATAAAGAAGAAAAAAAATTAATTTTGTTTTGAGAAAGAAAGAAAAATTAATCTAACAACTAATTATTAAAATTTGCCATTAAAAAGCCTTTGTTTAATAGGATATATTTTTTCTTAATTAAATACATTAAATATATAACTTTTAACCTATGATGATCAATAAAATCTTATGTCTTTCATTTTAAATAGTATTCTAGACATTTTTAAAATTAAAAATAGAAAATAATTGATATTTTAAGGATCTTTTCTAACAAGTTTTCTTAAGATAAAAATTTATGGAGAAAAAACAAAAAAAAAACTAGGAGACGTAAACCTATTCTAATAAAAATTTAGGGACATAAATCGAATCCAAGAAAAGAGCTAACATGAACTAAGTTGTGTAATCACATTAGGTTAAGAACAACCACATTAATTAATACGGCATCTTCGTCAAAATCCTTAAGACATTAAATATATGGATCATCTCATTTATATGTTTCTCCTCATCTACTACTGATGCATTCAATATGAAACTTTAACTCACATATGACACATTAGCATCACTTATTATGATTTAATGGATGAAGGTTTATGCTCATTTCTTTCATGAGAAAAGAGAAAGTAAATTAGGAAATGAAAGATGATAAAAAAAATTGAACATGAGAGAAATGATAATGAATATCTCCACAATCAATACATCATAGAGTTCAGAGTTATGAGGAAGACTACAATGAGTTGGATCATTACATTTGTCTAAGAGAAACCCCACAAATGAGATTGACACTACATCTTCATTCAAAATCTTAAGACATTAGGTATATTGGACATCTCATTTATATGTTTCTCAATATTTACTCTTGCATCAAATGTAAAAGGTTAACTCACACATGTCACATTAACTTCTTCTCTCTAAGGGTGAGAATCTTGGTGTCTATGATTTGACGAAATATCCAAATAAGATTGGAGATACAACCTGTAAAAAAGATGGGTTGGTGGCACTTTTATAGAGGGACGTTTTTACCCATTTCTTTCATGAGAAGAGCGTAAGTAAAATAGAAAAAGAAAGAAGATGAAAACGAAATTTAAACATGAGAGAAATGGTAAGGGAAAATAACGAGTTTTTGATAATTTATGAGTTTGTTGATGGAGTTATAAATTATTGGGTAATTTTTCTACCTAATATTAGAATCATTAAAAAAATGTCACATAAATTTAAAATGTCTAATAAACGTGTATTTTGTAAACTCATCATAACACATCTACATTTTTCCTTTTCCAGATCCTCCAAAGACCAAAAGTGAAGGAATTTTAAATATTGCTTTCACCAAAAAATAATTCCATCAAAGTGAATGACATCAAAAGTTTAAAATGTAAGATAATAAAATTAACACAAATGACACCTAAAAATTAACAAAAACAAATCATCGTAATGCTGGGACTTCCTATGAAGCTTACATTGAATTATATTCAACATCAGACTAAAAGAAATCACACAAATGAGATTGACACCACATTTTTATCCAAAATCTTTAGATACATGTATATGATTCATTTCACTTATATGTTATTCATCATCTACTCTTCCATCTATTGTAAAATTTTAACTCATATTAAACACATTAACATCTCTCTCTCTCTCTCTCTCTCTCTCTCTCTCTCTCTCTCTCTCTCTCCCTTTCCCTCTCTCTCCCCAATGTGCGACTCTGTGTCCTTAATTATGTGACATACTACATAGTCAAATAAGATCAAATTGAGGCACAACATGGTCAAAAAGGTGGATTGATGTAATTTAATGGATTGGGGTTTATGTTCCTATCTTTCATGAGAATAGAGATAAAAAAAAATTAGAAAAAGAAAGAAGATCATGAAAAATAAATTTGAGATTAAGAGATATGATAGTGGTAAAAAAAAAAAAAGAATTGTGTGTTTTTTCCATGAGGATATAACAAATAGAGTGATTTTATAGTAATTTTATCGGTCTATTGAAGGAGTTTGAGATATTTGGGTAATCAATTTACCAAAAAATTAAACTCAATTAAAAATACGCCACAACATTTAAAAATGTTCAATAAACATGTATTTTGTCAACTCAACATAACACATCAACGTTTTTCTATCATGAAATCCCAACGAAGACCAAAACTGAAGTAAGTTAAAATAATAGAGATTGATATTATAAAATATTGCTTGAAAGCGAACAACATCAAAAAACTTCAATTTATTATAAGAATTATACAAACAACGTTGAAAAAACTAACGAAATAATTCATCAAAATGTTTAGAGTTTCAAGGCCACCTACAATGAGGTAGATTATCACAAAGCACACAGCTGAGATTGACACCACATCATCGCCCAAAACCTTAAAATATTATGTATATTGGTCATCTCACTTATATGTTTTTAAAGATCTACTTGCATATATTGTGGAATTTTAAGTTACAATTGACACTTTAACATATCTCCCATAAGTGTGAGACTCTTGCGCATGAGGTCTGGTGACATAGCCAAATAAGGTCAACTAGAGGCACAACATGGTAAAAAATATGGGTTGATAGTGTTTTGATGGATGTAGGTTTGTGATCATCTTTCATAAAAAAGAGAAAGAAAATTAGAAAAAGAAAGAATATAAAAACCTATTTAAAGATAATAGAAATGATAAAGGAAAAAAGTAGTGTGTGTTTTATCCATTGAAGTGTTAGGAATATAGCGGGTTACTGGTAATTTTATGAGATAGTTGAAGATTTATTAGTAATTATTTCACCCAAAAAGAGAATCAATTAAAAAAATATCACATCATTTTTAAATGTCTGATAAGCATGCGTTTTTTTTTTTTGAGGGAGATAAGTATGTGTTTTTTTTATTAACTTAATATAACACGTCTACAATTTTCTATTACTAGATCCCACCAAAGACCAAAAGTGAAGGTATCTAAAATAGTAGAGATTGGATATTTTTTTTTCTTTCATGAGAGTGAACATCTAAAAACTTATATTTAATATAATAAAATTAAACTAATGACATCCAAAAACTACAAAAAAAATAGTTCATCATAGTGTTTGGAGTTTTGAGCGAGCTTATAATGGATTGATCATCACATTTGACTAAGAGGAACCCCAAAAATGAGATTGACACCACATCTTCACACAAAACCTGAAAGACATTATGTATATTGGTCATCTCACATTCATGTTTCTCAATATATACTTTTGCTTCCAAGGTAGAAGTTTAACTCACACATGACACATAAACATATCTTTATTATGTGTGAGACAGTCCGTATTTCTGATCTGGTGAGAGAGCCAAATAAGATCAGAGGCATAACATGTTAAAAAATGTGGGTTGGTAGTGGTTTTATAGAGAAATGTTTTTGTTCCTTTCTTTCATGAAAAAGGAGAAAGTATATTAGAAAAATAAAGAAGACGAAAAAGGAATTTGAACATGAGAGAAATGAAAAGAGAAACAAGTAAGGAGTGATTGTTTTTCTCTAAGAGAATAAAGTATATAACGAGTTATTGGTAATATTATACATTTATTGAAGGAGATAAGAATTAATATGTAATTATCTTACCAAAATATTAGACTCATTAAAAAAAATGCCACGATAATTTAAAATTTCTAATAAACATGTATGTATTTTTTATCTCAACAAAACACATCTACATTTTACTATTGTCAGATCTTACCAAAGATCAAAAGTGAATGAATCAGATATAACAGAGGTTGAATAATTTTTTGACATTTAAGATAAAAAATTAAACAAAACGACATTCAAAAACTAACAAATAAAAATATCACAACGTTGGAACTTCTGTGAGAGTCTAAATTGAGTTGTATGATCACATTAGGCTAAGAGCAATCACACGAGTGAGCTTAACATCACACCTTCATCCAATGTCTCAAGGCATTATGGCATGGATCATATTATTTATATATTGGTCACATCTACTCTTGCATACAATGTGAAATTTTAACTTACACTTAACACATTAACATCTCTCCATTAAGTGTCAGACTCTCCGTGTTCGTGATCCACCACCTAGAACACTCCCGCTCCCCTACAACGTTGAACCATGATATCATACCACAGTTGGACTTTTTGGAGGAGCCAACAATAATGTGGATCAACTCATCGGAGAAAGGGCAACCACACAGTGAAAATGAGACTATAGTTTCATCCAAAAATTTAAGGCTTAAGTATGAGTTTTTCACTCTTTTGATGTTCAACCTACACTCTTTCATCTAATGTTGAACATTAATTGAATTTTGCTACATCGCAATATTATCTCATAAGTTTGACGGAATTCTAGCCCGTGCTTGGCACGGGTTTCCATGCTAGTACTCTTTGATACTCATTTTTATTGAGTTGCGTGAGATTAAAGTATGTTTCACTACTTTATGTGAGATGATCTAATTATAAATTGTAAGATTCACATTAATTTCATTCAATGAAAAACTAAATATTAAAAAAAGTGTTTGAAAGATAGTATTTCTAAACCTTCTCTTCCTATAACCATCTTCCATTGTTATTTTGTTACATTGTACCGCTTACCTAATGAAATCATGCATTTGTCGATATAAAGATTTTTAAAGAGTAGATTCTTTTAAATTTAAGTGTTCAAAGGTTCCCAAAGGCTACACTGGAAGTCATAAGGGGCATGCTGAGTATTAAATCAATTTTAATAGTACTTTATTTTCGATTTCAATGGTAAGTGTTCAAACGTTCTCCTTAAAATTCTCCCTCGATAAAACTCCCACGTTCCCTAAAAAAAAAAAAAAACTCTCACGTGTCTTGAACATTTTTCGTTCCAAATCCATTTATGTGTTGTGTATTGTTATTGTTTGTAGAAAAATGCTAACCGATGCGGGGCACTGATTAAAATACTAAAAAAATGAAATTATATAGTAGTTATTGCATTAAAAATTGTGTAATCAATTCATAAAAAATAAAATATAAAATCTTCTTTTAGTTATAATTTTTTATTCTGGCACTCTTAACCAGTGTCCCAAGAACACCGGTTATCATGACCCTTGTTTCTATAACCCCTTCAATATACTGCAGAGAATTCTATTTTGAGTGCTTAAGTGGCTCATTCATATCCATATCATTCATTTTATGACAATACTATATAAATATCAATTTTCTCCAATATCGCATTTAAGAAGAAAAAAAACTAGGCAAGTCACACTAATAACTTTGCATCATTATATTTCAATAAAATTTATTTATTTTATTAAGATTTATCAAACGGGGTGTGTAGAAAGTGGAGAGAGGGGGGGGAGGGAGAGAGAGCGCTTTCATAGGCACCCAAAATGCATACTTCACAATGAGAGTGACTGTTTAATATGGTGTTAAGTAGGCGAATGACCCGCATTATGAATGATTTTGATCCGTTTGTAAGCATTAATTGACATTTTGCACATACACCATGAGAAAAAGTTAGTATTTAATCAATGTGTTTGTTTTGTGTATACTTCATCTAGTCTCGTATATAATCAATTATTCTTTAGGTTCATTGATTAACTGATATACCCGGTCTATATTATAAACCAGAAACAATATTTATTCAGTGAATCTGAAAAAATAAATATTTGCACAAGTTGTGTCACGCCTCCTCGTGTTGTGGCTCATGCACATTCTTTGTTAATTTATGTTCGGGGATATGATGAGGCTCTTGCTTGCGAGATGGTCAAGGTCTGTCACCTTTGACCGTCTTCACGCGCTCCAACCTAGTCGAGGTAGTCATGCTCTTCTTGTTATACATAACGTGATCGACGTGTACGTCCATATCATAAGTGTTCGCAAATTCAGAGAGAAATCATTTTCTACACCCATGAGCATGTTATGAATTTTAGAAACATAAATGGTGAATAAAATTTCCAGATTTAAAATCTGAACACAACAAGTACCTCATAAGAAAAAGAGGCAAATCCAACACCAAATTTTGTGCAGATACAAACTAACCTCTTGTTTAGTGGTTGAAAACGTCTCAAATGTGATGGACTCGATCAACTTAACTTGAAACACGACACAATGTAGCAAGATTCATATCTAGGGTGTTTTGAGAGTATTTTAGGTCAAAAAAGAAATATGAAGAAATGACGGAAGGAGACTGGGTCTGTTTTTTATATCAACGTGGTTTAAATTTTATAATCTGAAGTGTGTTTTTAAGTTTCACGTTATACAACCCAAATGAGGCAAAATAGTAATTACGTACGGTGCACGATAAGGATGGGGGAGGCGATAAGAAAGAGCCAAATCTCAAAATCGAGTCTGTGAGTCATCTCACTTGTATTTTGCTCAACATTCACTTTTCTAAGCAATGTGAGACTTTGAAATCACACTTGCCAAATAACAATTCCATCCTGAAGTGTGAGTTCATTCCATTCATCTTATTATGCTCCCTCTTAAATGGAAGTTTTTTCTTACACCTGCTGACCCACGTACACTTGCAGCGCCGTTATGTTGCATGATCCGAACACATTGTCTGATCACCATTCTCAAAAAAAACTTCTGACACAAGAAGTCAGGAGGGGTCGTAATTTATTTAGAATGTAGAGGGAAGTTACGAGAAATCAATATTACTTCTGTTCCTTGCTATAATAGAAAATTCAATTTTTATGTTTATTGAATATCTGATATATATTAATTCAGTTTTTAGATTCAATGAATAGCAGATGTAGCTAGTTTATATTATAGATCAAATACATCAACACAAACCTGATATGTCAGATATTCAATAAATCTAAAAAGTGAATTGTCTCTTGTAATAAGAAATAAATATATTAATATATTATCGGTGAGATTTGTTATTTACGAAGAATTATAGGTAAAACACTCAACACTAAGTAAAAAACAAGGGCAGTAGTCATTTTTATCCGTAAAAGTGTCACAAGTAGCAACATCAGCACTTCAATTTATCAAAATTTCAAATTAGTCATTGATTGTGTACTTTGTTGGTCAAAAATAGTGTTTGACGGTAAAACACTCTCTCAATGTTGACATCAACTCTTTTCATACGGGAACTGATGTTATACCCTAATTTTGGACCTAAAAATACTAATTCAATTCTTCTTTTCTTGTATTTCAAGCCATTTGAACTGGCTCTGATCAATTACATCTTTCTCTGCAACGTTATTTGCAAAATTCACATGCAGGGGTGTTTTGGTCATTTCCTATGTCAAAATTTCTTTCAATCTTTGAAAATTTGTTTAAATCCTTTCAAGGAGTTTGAATAAGTCTTTGTTTCATTCTATGTCAAAATCCATCTCGAAAAAATTGCATTTGAAGTCATTTTGAGTCAGATTTGCCCCTAGGGGCATTTTAGTCTTTTCAAGTGTCAAAACTCTGTTCAAATCTTAAAAAATTGTCTCTGAGTCCTTCAAATTGGTTTAAATAAACTTTTGTTTCAAATCCCTGTTAAAAATCCATTTTAAAATTGCATCTGAGTCATTTTTAGTCGTTTTAGCCCTAGGGGCATTTTGGTCATTTCACACGAAATTTCGGCAGAGAGAGGTTACTTTAAAGTACCTCATTTAAGCCATTGGTTCGTTTTAGTCCGTTTTGTCATTTTTAATTGTTTCACTTTACGTTTATTTCAAGTTACTTTTTTAAATTGAATTTTATTAATTTTTGCATTTTAATCCTTTGTGTCACTTTTCATATTTTTATTTTAGTCCCTATCTTTCAGTATTTTGCAGTTTAGTCCTTTTTGTCCAAGTCACAAGTCAGGGGCCACGTGTCAGATTTTTATTAGTCCAGTTAGTTACAGTCCACAGTCCACGTGTCTTTACCTTATTGGTCCAGATTGCACAAGTGTCAGCTATAAATACGACACATCATCAGTACACAAAAAAAAAGGCCATTCATTCAGTGCCAACTCAACAACACCAATCCCATTTTCTCTCTCTTCACCACAGAATCAAACCCTAACCGTTTCAGAAAAACCTCAAGAACACGATGAAGTTCATGAAGAACTTCATCCCCAAATCCTAAACCCTAACTGTCCAGAACCAAAATTCATCCCAATCCATCACCAAATTCGTATCAATTTCATCACACAGAACTCAAATCAACAATTATTACGTGAATTCAGCATGAAAACATGAATCAAAACCGTTCAATTTGACAAGTTCCTTTCGAAATTTTCGTATCAAGTTCTCAGTGATTTTTTTCCTGCGAAAAAACCTCATCATCGAACGTTTTTTTCCTCCTTTTGCAATTCAAGCCCTCAGGCGATCACAAGACGAAGGTCCGAGAAGAAAAGAAGAGGATCGAAGCAAGATTTGAACCGGCGAAGGAGGAGAAGAGAGTTTCACCGATTTATTTTCGGTTCAACGCTTACCAGAAAGATCAGAAGCTCATTCAAGGATCTTTTGTTTGAATCTCCAAGCAAATCCAGGTAAATTCATGTAAACCTTCTCGTTTAGTTCGTAAATCATCATCGAAGGTTCTAAGTGAAAGATTAAACGGTGAATTGAAGTGGAAATTCGAAAAGATTTGATATAGATTGAAGACCGAACCCTAAAAACGAAAATCATGAAGATTCACCGTTTATTCTTCGAATTAAAGCATAGATTCATCACCAGTATGAAAAATGAGTCAAGATAAGGTTTAATTTCAAAGAAATCAGAAGAAATTTTCGAAACCCTAGGTTGTAGATTCAAGTATAGATCTGTTCAAATCCAGGCCAGTTCTCAAAAAATTAGTTTCGAAATCATAAAGAGGAGAGAAAGAGCTTCAGGATGATGTGTTTAGATTTTAGATCGGAGTTGGTTGAAGCTCCGACGCGGCGGCGCCACCCTGGGCCACCACGTCGGAGAAAAGATGCTTCGTCGGAGAAGAGAGAGTCATTTGCAGACTCTCTCTCTAGTCTGTGTTTTAGAGAGAGAAGTGGAGAGGGGAAATGAACCTGAACCGGTTCAAGGCCTTATATAGGCCAGCGAACCGGTTCAACCCATGGTTCAACCCTGGCCCGCCTCTTAGGGCCCAATTCCATGCCTGTATGCTTGTTTGCTATGCACACCCCCCTATCCTGCATGCTTCTTGTTGTTTTTTGCTATTTACACCCTTACCAGTCCAATTTCTTCACAAAAAATTTCTAAATTTTTCTAATGTGTTCTTAATATTTTTCTTAACATTTTGGTGACATTTTTTTGTGCTAAAACTTGAGAAAAGCATTTTGAAGCATTTTTTTCCCTTATTTTGGTTAGAATTAGTAATTTTCTTGCACTTTTTAGTCCAAAAAACCTTTAAAAAATTCCAAAAAAATTCATGTAGGCTTCTTGATATTTTTGTAGCATTTTGTGATGATTTTCACATGTTAAAATTGGTTAAAAAATAAGGTGTTAGTTTTCTTGCTATTTTTGTCATATTTTGTGCTAAAAATGAATGAAACTTTGCTTGATTCCAATCCTATTGCTTGATGAACACTTGTGACCTATGCCACTTGATTTGAGGGAGTTTTAACTACTGTTTGTGTTGATATTAATGCATGAGTATGAATCTTGATTAGTTACTTAGCTTACAAGTTAATTGTATAGTTAAATAATGTAAATATGCTTAAAATTTGTTCTAAAATGCCAAGTAACTCATGTTGCCTTAATTCCCATTCCAAGACTTGTTTCTAAACCTTTAAAAATGCATTGGAATGTGAGAATTATAGGTCATATGGTTCTTGCATTCTATGAACAAATTTTAGCTATGTTTGCACTCATTTTCTATCCTTTATATTCTAGTGTTTCTCTTGCTTTATTTCCTTTGATATTGTCATGTGCTACTAACTCCTTTAATTTCATGTTTTGTCATTTCACAAGCATCTCCATTTCATCCCATATTCATCTCTATTTCTTTCTTGCAATTTAATTTGTACCAAAGTTAGAATGTAAACACTTAGGGGTTTTGTAATATTTTTCCTTCATGCACTTTTAATTTCTTGGCAAAGAGGCCATAGAATGTATCTAGGGTATGATGTAAAGGACAATGGACTCTAATGATGTACACCGACACAAGCACCGACACATGCACACACCTCACTTTAGATATATAGTTAGAATATGCATGTTTAGATGTATGGTTAGGATTGTATGTTTAGATGAATGTTTAGGCCTTATACTTAGAAAAAAATCAATTTTCCAAAGAATGTGAACAAACATCACTCAAACCATTTTCTAAATAAACCTTGGGATCAAAATCCCATTGATTTTTCCTTTTCCATTTTCTTAATCAAATTTCAATTAAAATAACCATACTTAGACCATACTTTGCAAATAACTAATCAAACCCCACTTTTTTCTTAATTCTCACGCCCTTGAGGCCTCTCAATCTCTATTCTTCAAAATCCATTTTCAAACTTAAAATCAACCAACAAAAACAAAAACATTTTTGGAAGAGAACTACGGTGGATTTGATCTCTTAATCGGGTACGTAGGCAAGGAATCAAAATTCCTTCAATTCAACTAAAATAAAAATCCAAAAACATTCTTCTCCCTCCAATTCTTCATTTGGTAACTCTTAGGTGTAAATATCATTTCAAAATAGCATTTAAAAATAGAGCGCGCGCGTAGAAATTAAAGACGGTTCCTATAGGATACTATAGTCGTTATGGGTGCCTAACACCTTCCCGTAGCGAAAACAACTCCCGGACCTCGATTCTCAAAGGTTTTGCTTACTTTTTCCCTTCCCAAGAAAAAATAAGATATCACCGGTTTAAAAGGTTCAAACGTAATCAATGTTTGACACCCGAAAACCAAGATAAAACAGCTGGCGACTTCACTGGGGAGATTCGAGAGTTACGCCTAGTCTTTACTTCCACGCTTGCGCTTGTATTTTTACTTGCTTCTTTTACTTGCTTTCCTATGTGAATAAATGTTTAATTTCTTGCAAACGTGTGAGGTGAGAATATCAAAAGTCCTGCACCCGGGCTGAGTGAACTTAGGATTTAGGAGGGATATAATCGACAATTCATTCCGGGGGTTGCCTCGTGTTTTGGATTATGCGATCAATCCCACATAGCTGAGGCATTTTGGGGGTGATGTTGTCGGCGCGTGTTGTCGCGTTTAGGCACTTTACTTCTAATTGTTCTATGACGCTATGAACCGTAGATAACCAAACCCATCCATGGCCATTTTCTAGGACGTAGTGCGGAGGCTAAACCGATTGTTGTCTCGAGTTTTAGTCGTCACGCGATACTACACTCAAGTTAGACCTTCCACGTATAATCATGGAGCGAGTGTTGTCTCATGACACCGTGAGATACGTCGGAGAGGTTGCAGCTTGGGAACCTTTTTAGAACCCGGTTACTATTATCCTAAAGCCCTAGATTCACCGGACGTCGTGTCCACCCGTGACTCCTCGACTTTGAACTTCAAACCCACCATGTTTTCACCGAACTTGAACATAATCATGCATTCATGCATACATGCATACATGCATAAACTTTTTCCATGCATTGTTATCGAAGGGCTTAGACAAGTTGAATTTGTAAACATTGTAGGGATGAAGATGACTAAGTCCTACAAGTTCAAGGAAGTGGATTTGGCTAGTTTGAGAGATTTGGCACTCAAGATTGAGGATCCGACCGGTTTCCGACGTCGTTACGGGGCCTTACTTCCTATTCTCCAGACTAATGTGGATGAGAAGCTTGTGCACACTCTAGTGCAATTCTATGATCGGGACTATCGGTGCTTCACTTTTCCGGACTTTCAGCTGGTGCCTACTCTAGAGGCTTATTCTTCCTTGATGGGTCTATCTATTGCTAGGGGGGGTACCTTTCTCAGGACTTGAGCCTCCTCTTACTCCATTGGTCATTGCTAAGGATCTCTATCTCAAGACCACCGATGTCTCCAAGAATCTTGTCACTAAGGCACGCATCCGAGGGTTCACTTCAGAGTATCTTCTTGGGAAAGCCAACCTCAATACCACTTGTCAGGACACTCTCGAGGCTATTCTTGCACTTCTTATCTATGGGCTTATTCTCTTTCCGAATCTTGATGACTTCGTGGACATGAATGCTATTATGATCTTCCACTCCAAGAATCCGGTTCCTACTTTGCTGGCTGACACATACCATGCTATTCATGATCGATCCGGCAAGGGTCGTGGATACATTCTTTGTTGTGTGCCTCTCCTCTATAGGTGGTTTATTTCGCACCTTCCGGAGTCTTTCCACGCCAATCCGGAGAATTGGTCTATTTCACAGAGGATTATGGCTCTCACTCCTAATGAAGTGGTTTGGCTCACTCCCGCTTCTAGGGTCAAGGAAATCATCTTTGGTGGTGGTAAGTTTCTTAATGTACCTCTTCTTGGTACCCGAGGTGGAATCAACTATAACCCGGAGCTCGCCTTGCGACAATTTGGTTTCCCGATGAAAGGAAAGCCCATCAATCTTGCTACGGCCCCTTACTTCTTTCACTACTCCAATGCTCCCACCGGAATTAGAGAAGATTTCATGCAAGCTTGGACCAAGCTTCGGAAGAAAGAAGTAAAGCATATGGGTGTGAGGTCCGGTATCGCTCATGAGGCCTATACACAGTGGGTGATAAACCAAGCTGAGGAGATTGGTATGCCTTATCCCTCTATGAGATATGTGTCTGCAACTGTTCCTACCATGCCTTTGCCTCTACTCCCACCTACCCAGGAGATGTATCAGGAGCATCTAGCTATGGAGAGTCGGGAGAAGCATCAGTGGAGGGCTAGATACTATGAGGCTGAGAAGAACTTGATCATGACTTTGGATGGAAAGGATGAGCAGAAGACTCATGAAGTCTTGACACTGAAGAAAGAGTTAGCTAAGGCTAAGAGAGAGATTGAAGAGAAAGATAGGTTGCTTATGAGAGACTCCAAGAGGGCTAGAGGTGCCCGTGACTTCTATGCACGATACTGCAGCTATGAGTCTGAGTCTGAGGATGATGCTTCCACTTCCTATGCTTGAGGATTTCCATTTCCTGTCGTTATTTCCATTTGTTTATGTCGAAATTGTCTTGTAAAACTATATGTTGGTTATTTGTTTCCCGTTCATGTTAATCGTTGTTTAGTAATGTTTACAAGTTTATAATTTGTCTAAAACCCTTCGGTAACACAAAAGAGTCTTTTTGCATATGCATTAACACATTTCATGCATCATATGCATTCATTGGTCACAAAAAGCTTCTCTCGTGCTCATTGCCTCCTGGTTTTGTCCGCCGCAGTCTGAAAAGTGGCTCGTGTTCGCAAAGTCTACCAACCAGATAGAATTCATCAGACAAGATTTCACAAGAGAAGAATGATGGCTAATTTTGAAGAAGAAAATGCTCAGCTCCGTGCCGAATTGGCTGCTATGAAAGAAGATTTGGCCAAGGCACACGACGCTATGTCTGCTATGATGGCTGCACAGGAACAACCAGCCACTTCTGTTCCAATTACTGCTGAGGTGATTCCCTCTATCCCACTGTCTACTGTGGCTACTGATGCTCGCTTTGTTATGCCCAACGGCCGTCCTTATGGCCTCTCAGCTTACTACTCTCCTAATACTGCTGCTGGTGTCTCTGGTGTCGCTGGTCAAGGACAGATTCCTGTATCCACTGCTATGCCTCAAGTAACCACTGTTGTTACCGACCCTATTGTACACACTGTGCAACAGGTAATTGATGTCGATACTCCGCGCGGACAAGATCCCGCAATGGAAGCTATGAAGAGACAATTAAGGGAGTTGGCCGGAGAACTCCGTGAGGTCAAGGCTAGCCGGGGAAACAATGGTGCTCCTGCTAAAGCTCGTGATCTATGCTTGGTGTCCCGATTTGAGGTTCCTAAGAAATTCAAAGAGCCAGAATTTGACAAGTACAATGGGACTTCTTGCCCACATAACCATGTTATCCGGTATGTCCGAAAGATGGCTAACTACGCCGACAATGATGCACTGATGATCCACTGCTTTCAGAGTAGCTTGACAGATGATGCAGCAGATTGGTACACTAGTCTGAGCAAAGATAACATCCATACCTTTGAGGAACTCGCTGCTGCTTTCGAAGGTCAATATGAGTTCAACATTCGTCTGAGGCCAAACAGGGACTCTCTCAAAGCCCTATCTCAGTAATCAGATGAGACCTTCCGTGAATACGCTCAGAGGTGGAGAGGGGCAGCTGCCCGTGTTTCTCCTCGACTTGATGAGGAAGAATTAACGCAGACATTCCTGAAGACTCTGAAGAAGGAATATAAGGAGAGAATGATAGTCTCTGCTCCGAACAACTTCTCTGATATGGTTACAATGGGAACTCGCCTAGAAGAGGCTGTCCGAGATGGTATTATTGTCATTGAGAAGGGTGAATCTTCAAACAGTGCACCAAAGAAGTACGGTAACGGTCATCACAAGAGGAAAGAATCTGACGTAGGAATGGTGTCTGGTAACCCATCTGCAGCTACTACACAATTACATCTGCCTTATCACTACATGCAATACTCTCAACACCCTTTCTTCCCACCATTTTATCAGCAATATCCTCTACCACCGGGTCAACCACCAATGCCCGTCAATGCCATTCCTCAGCAAGCACAACAACAGCCTCCTGCTCAACAGCAACGGCAGCAACAACAGGGCCCCGACCCAAACCTTCTTTTCCACCAATACCAATGCGGTATGGTGAGCTGCTCCCAACTCTGCTGGCAAAGGGACACTGCGTCACTAGACCAGGCAAGCCTCCGCCTAATCCATTGCCTCCCAGGTTCCGACAGGACTTAACATGTGAATTCCATCAGGGTGCTCAAGGCCACGATGTTGAAGGTTGCTTTGCTCTGAAATATATTGTGAAAGACCTGATAGAAAAGGGACGGTTGACTTTTGAGAATAGTGTTCCTCATGTTCTTGACAATCCACTCCCAAACCATGCTGCTGTTAACATGATCGAGGCCTTTGAAGGAATCCACGTTCCTCAAGATGATCCCATGTTGAATGTCTGCAATGTTGTTACTTCCTTGGTACCGCTACATGTCAAGCTCTGCCAGGCTTCTTTGTTCGAACATGATCATGCTTCCTGTTTTGAATGTCTTCAGAACCCTATGGGCTGTTGTGTTGTGCAAAATGATATCCAGAGTCTGATGGATGACAAGCACTTGATTACCAGTGATGTATGTGTGATTGTACCAGTGTTCCATGACTCTCCTGTTGAAAATGTATCTCAGGCAAAGAATGTTGAGCCTTTGGTGATCAGGTTACCTGGTCCGGTATCTTATACCTCTACCAAAGCAATTCCCTACAAGTACAATGCAACCATGGTCGAGAACGGAGTGGAAGTACCTCTGGTATCCCCAACTACAGTTGACAATGTTGCCGATGAAATTACAACTCTGAGAAGTGGAAAAGTCCGTCCACCCTTGTTTCAAAAGAAGGTGGTGACACCTATTGCCACAATAACTCCACCAATTGCTCCTCCTGTTGACAAGAATCCTGGCCCAGCAGGCCAATCTATTGAAGAGTCCAATCTGGATGAAATCCTGAGGCTTATCAAGAAAAGTGACTATAAGATCGTTGACCAGCTGCTACAAACTCCTTCAAAAATATCTATCTTATCTCTGCTCATGAGCTCAGAAGCTCACAGAAAGGTGTTGATGAAGATACTAGAGCAGGCCTATGTTGATCATGAAGTCTCTGTGGAGCAATTCAATGGAATAGTGGGTAATATTACCGCTTGCAATAGCTTGGGATTCGGTGACGATGAACTCCCCGAAGCAGGGAAGCACCACAACTTGGCTCTACATATCTCAGTACATTGTGGATCTGACATGATATCCAACGTGTTGGTGGACACTGGATCGTCTCTGAATGTAATGCCTGAATCCACACTAAGGCAATTGAGCCATCACGGAATTTCTCTGAGGGGTAGCAGCTATCTGGTTAAAGCTTTTGATGGATCTCGCAAGGATGTTCTCGGGGAGGTGGACTTGCCAATTACCATTGGTCCCGAAACATTTCAGATTACCTTCCAAGTCATGGACATCAATGCTTCCTACAGTTGTCTCCTCGGAAGACCATGGATCCATGACGCTGGAGCAGTAACTTCCACTTTGCATCAGAAGCTCAAGTTCATGAGGAATGGTAAGATTGTCACTGTGCATGGTGAGGAAGCATATCTAGTTAGCCAAGTATCATCGTTCTCTTGTGTTGAAGCAGGGTCCGCTGAAGGGACATCATTTCAAGGATTGACTGTTGAGGGTGCGGAACCCCGGAGGGCTGGTACTGCTATGGCTTCACTGAAAGATGCCCAGAGGGCTGTTCAACAAGGGCAAGCTGCTGGCTGGGGCAAAGTGATTCAGATTATGGAAAACAAGCGTAAAGAGGGCCTTGGATTCTCCTCGACATCTGCTGTTTCAAAGGGAACTTTCTACAGTGCTGGGTTCATCAACGCTATTACTGAAGATGCTGCTGGAGGTGGTTACGTGCCTACCTTTGTTATACCAGGAGGCACTGTGAGAAATTGGAAAGCCATTGATGTTCCTTTAGTCATGCATGCTTCCATGTAATGTGTTTTGTTGCTCGTGTTTTTGTTTTCAAAATAACAATCCTTTCGCTCTGCCCAAGGCGAAAGTGATATCATTGTAAGGGCGTGTTTGTTTCGGCATTGCCGTTTTCAATAAAAGTTGTCGTCTTTCTCACGGCTCTTTGTTTTTACTTTTTAGTGCCTTTTTCTTGGAAATAATGGTAATGCCAGAAAAAACCAAAACATCTGTATTTTCTTATTAATTTCAAAAATCTGCATAAAAACATTTTTTCTAAAATCATCCCAATCATATTATGCAGATTGAACCACAATAAACCCGTTGAACACAGTGACCCTATGGTTCCTCCAAATTTTGAATTCCCTGTATATGAAGCTGAAGATGAGGATGATGATAATGAAGAGATACCATATGAGATCACTCGACTGCTTGAGCAAGAAAGAAGAGCCATTCAGCCTCATCAGGAAGAGATTGAACTCGTCAACTTGGGTACTGAAGAGAACAAGCGAGAGATCAAGATTGGCGCTGCACTTGAACCAGAAGTGAAAAGGAAGATTATTCAGCTTCTTCATGATTATCCAGATGTCTTTGCATGGTCTTATGAAGATATGCCGGGTCTAGATCCCCAGATTGTGGAACATCGGATACCGACAAGACCTGAATGTCCTCCTGTCAAACAGAAACTGAGAAGATCTCGTCCAGACATGGCTCTCAAAATCAAGGCTGAGGTTCAGAAGCAGATTGATGCAGGTTTTCTCATGACAGCTGAATATCCCGAGTGGATTGCCAACATCGTACCAGTACCAAAGAAGGATGGGAAAGTTCAAATGTGTGTTGATTACAGAGATCTGAACAAAGCCAGTCCAAAAGATAACTTCCCATTGCCTCATATTGATGTGCTTGTTGACAGTACTGCTCAATCCAAAGTGTTCTCCTTCATGGATGGTTTCTCTGGCTACAACCAGATACGAATGTCTCCTGAAGATAGAGAAAAGACGTCCTTCATCACTCCGTGGGGAACGTTCTGTTACAAAGTGATGCCGTTCGGCTTGATAAATGCTGGTGCTACCTATCAAAGAGGTATGACAACTCTGTTTCATGATATGATTCACAAAGAGATTGAAGTATATGTTGATGATATGATTGTGAAGTCAAGTGATGAAGAGCAGCATGTCGTGTATTTGAAAAAGATGTTTGAAAGGCTAAGAAAGTACAAGCTGCGTTTGAATCCTAACAAGTGCACATTTGGTGTAAGATCTGGAAAGTTGCTAGGCTTCATTGTCAGTCAGAGAGGCATTGAAGTTGATCCTGACAAAGTCCGAGCCATCAGAGAGATGCCGGCCCCTCAAACTGAAAAACAAGTCAGAGGTTTCCTCGGACGTCTGAACTATATTTCAAGATTCATATCTCACATGACTACTACTTGTGGTCCCATTTTCAAATTGCTCAGAAAGAATCAGCCTGTTGTATGGAATGATGAATGTCAGGAAGCTTTCGATAGCATCAAAGAATACCTGTTGGAGCCACCTATCCTTGTCCCGCCAGTGGAAGGAAGGCCTTTGATTATGTATCTGTCAGTGTTAGATGATTCAGTGGGCTGTGTTCTCGGTCAGCAAGACGAGACTGGTAAGAAAGAGCATGATATCTACTATCTGAGCAAGAAGTTCACCGACTGTGAGACTCGGTATACAATGCTTGAAAAGACATGTTGTGCCTTAGCTTGGGCTGCCAAACGCCTGCGTCATTATATGGTGAATCATACAACTTGGTTGATATCCCGAATGGATCCAATCAAGTACATCTTTGAAAAACCTGCTGTTACAGGAAAGATTGCACGTTGGCAAATGTTGTTGTCTGAATATGATATTGTGTACAAAGCTCAGAAAGCAATCAAAGGAAGTGTCCTTGCTGAGCATCTTGCTTGTCAACCTCTTGATGATTACCAGCCAATTAAGTTTGATTTCCCTGATGAAGAGATTATGTATCTGAAAGCAAAAGACTGTGAAGAACCGCAGATCAATGAAGGGCCGGACCCCAATAGCAAATGGGGATTGGTGTTTGACGGTGCTGTTAATGCTTATGGTAAAGGAATCGGAGCCATCATTGTAACTCCGCAGGGGCACCACATTCCTTTCACTGCACGAATAACTTTTGAATGCACGAACAACATAGCTGAATATGAAGCATGCATCTTGGGCATTGAAGAAGCCCTCGACCTGAGAATTAAGCACCTTGATATCTATGGAGATTCTGCACTTGTTATTAATCAGATAAAGGGTGAATGAGAGACTCATCATGAGAAGCTGATCCCTTACCGTGACTATGCAAGACGTCTGTTGACATACTTTACCAAGGTTGAGCTGCATCACATCCCTCGGGATGAAAATCAGATGGCTGATGCTCTTGCTACTCTGTCTTCCATGTTTCGTGTCAATCACTGGAATGATGTGCCTGTAATCAAAGTGCAGCGTCTTGATAGACCCGCTCATGTGTTTACTATTGAAAATATGCCAGATCAAGCTAATGAAGATGTGAATGATAAAAAGCCTTGGTATTACAACATCAAACAATTCTTGCAGAATCGTGAATATCCACCTGGTGCTTCTAACAGGGATAAAAAGACCTTGAGACGGTGGGCTAGTAGATTCCTTCTGGACGGAGAAGTCCTATACAAGAGGAACTATGACATGGTCTTGTTGAGATGTGTTGATAAACAAGAAGCTGAGAAGTTGATGCATGATGTACATGATGGTACCTTTGGGACCCATGCTTCGGGCCACACTATGTCGAGGAAGTTGTTAAGAGCCGGCTATTACTGGATAACTATGGAGCGTGATTGCCACAAACATGCCAAGAGATGCCACAAATGTCAAATTTATGCTGACAAGATTCATGTGCCTCCACATGCTCTCAATGTTATCTCTTCCCCGTGGCCTTTCTTTATGTGGGGCATTGATATGATCGGAAGAATTGAACCAAAAGCTTCCAATGGACATCGTTTCATTCTAGTGGCAATTGATTACTTCACCAAGTGGGTTGAAGCTGCTTCCTACGCAAATGTGACCAAGCAAGTGGTTGTCAAGTTTATCAAGAATAACATCATCTGTCGATATGGTGTTCCCAACAAGATCATCACTGACAATGGTTCCAATCTGAACAATAGCATGATGCAAGCTTTATGTGAAGAATTCAAAATTGAACATCACAACTCTTCTCCTTATAAACCTCAGATGAATGGTGCAGTTGAGGCCGCTAACAAGAACATCAAGAAGATTGTTCAGAAGATGGTCACTACTTACAAAGACTGGCATGAAGTGCTGCCGTTTGCCCTGCATAGTTACCGTACTATAGTGCGCAGTTCAACCGGGGCAACTTCTTTCTCTTTGGTGTATGGTATGGAAGCAGTTCTCCCTCTGGAAGTGGAGATTCCATCTCTTCGAGTGATTATGGAGGCAAAATTAACTGAGGCTGAATGGTGTCAAAGTCGGTACGATCAATTGAATCTGATTGAAGAGAAACGTATGGATGCTATGGCTCATGGACAGTTGTATCAAGTGCGTATGAAGAATGCTTTTGACAAGAAAGTCCGACCTCGAGAATTCAAGGAAGGCGAACTTGTATTGAAAAGAAGAATAAGTCAGCAACCCGACCCAAGGGGCAAGTGGACACCTAACTATGAAGGTCCTTATGTTGTCAAGAAGGCTTTCTCCGGTGGTGCTTTGATTCTTACACACATGGATGGTGTTGAACTCCCAAATCCTGTTAATGCCGATATAGTCAAGAAATACTTTGTCTAGAAAGAAAAGAACAGCGTGGTAGGTCGAAAACCCGAAAGGGCGACCTAGGCAAAAATGCGCTTCCCGGTGGATCGAAAACCCGAAAGGGCGATCCAGGCAAAAGTTAGGGACAAAAAAAAATGAATATGAAAGAGCTCGCTGAGATTGTACGCAACTCAGGCAAGAATGAGCGCCTCGATGAGCCGAAAACCCGAAAGGGCGGTTCATGCAAAAATGAGGTTGATAAAAGACAAGTAACTATATCTGGCGAATCACCATCACCCCTTGGGGCATTTGCAACTGTCAATGATCGTCTTCATCAGAGGCTTCTGTACTTGTGAATTCAAGATTTCTATGAAATGTAGCGGTCATCGTGTTCAATGTATCACCAACCAATAAAATTACCATTTTCCAAGCTTTGTAAATCCGTGAAGTCATGCCTTTGGCTGACTCTCACTCTTTTACATCAATTTGAGCCTTTCTATTGTTTGAAATTCTATTTTCTTTCTACTTTCAATGCTTTATACAAAATATTTTCTTTCTATTTGATAATGTCAATGTCTGAAACAAACATCTTTGAAAATTGAAAAATCTTTTTCTGTCTATTTTGGAAGCAAACCTGAGCAATAAGGTACATTTCAATGAAACATGCATGAATGAATGAATGTCAATGTCTATTTCAATACATGTTACAAGCAGGTTACTCCCCGGGATGATCTGTGGTCAATGGCAAGAATGAAAAAACAGAATGAAAATGAAAAAATGAAAAAATGCAAATGAGAAGCTCGCTAAGTTGAAAACCCGAAAGGGCGGCTTAGGCAAAAATGAGCACCCCGCTGATTGACAACCTATGAAGGCAATTCAGGCAAAAATGGGGCAATGAAAAGAATATTTATTCCCCGGTGAATCGAAAACCCGAAAGGGCGGTTCAGGCAAAAATGGGGTTTGAAAAATGAAAAATGAAAGAATAAAATATTGAAAAGCATTGACCACAAATGCGAACATCCAATGTTTACTCAGCACTGACACGCCTAGCAACGGCGACCTATACCCAAGAATCTTCCAAGGGTCCCTCCTTTACAAAGTTTTATTGCCCTCAGCCATGGTTTTGATACGTCTTTCAACGACGATCTCTCCAAAGAGGTTTTCCCCTGTGAATATGTTGCAGCACGAGCCACTACGTGCCCAATCTTCCAATGTCTTGTCTGCCTTAGTGAAATTTCTCTGCCAAGTTACAAACCAATCATGCATTTCAAGCATTCATACATGCATAATCATGCATTTTATATGCTCATACATCCAATAATCTTGCTATACCATACATACATGCTGCATATCCAACTCTCAACTGTCAAATTCAATCCAAATTGCAACTGTCAAACTCAATTTCAATTTCAATTCCAATTCCAATGTCAAATTCAATCCAATTTCAACTGTCAAATTCGATGCAATCTCAACTTTCCAATCTCAATTCAATCCAATTTCAACTGTCAAATTCGATGCAATCTCAACTTTCCAATCTCAATTCCAAACCATGTCAACTGTCAAATTCGAAGCAATTTCCAATCTCCGATTTCAATTCCAATTTCAATGTCAATCTCCAATGACAATCTCTAATGTCAATCTCCAATTTCAATTTCAATGTCAATGTCAATGTCAATGTTCAATGTCAATGTCAATTGTCAATTTTTCCAACATCCAATGTCAATGTCAATTTCAACTTTCAATTCAATTCCAATCCAATCTCGATGTCAATTGCAATTCTCCAATCCAATGTCTATGTCTCTGTTCAATCTCAATTTCTCTCTCAATGTCAACTTTCAATTCAGATCAATGTCAATTTACTCTCAATTTGCTTTTGGGCCAACAAAAAGGGTCATGTCTATTCTCAAATCAAGTCAATGACAATTTACCCTCAATAGGTACCTTGTCAAAACAAACTTCCAACCTATCTTGTTACTGGTCAAGCGCCAGGTTCGATCCAAAAAGAACCACTTGTACCTGCTTATATGCCTATGCTTCCGGACAAACGACAAGTTCGATCTAAAAAGAACAGTTTGTATCCAGCTCATGCTTTGTTATCAGTCAGACGGCAAGTTCAATCTGAAGAACAGTTTGTACCCAGCTTATGCTTTGTTATCGGTCAAACGACAAGTTCGATCTAAGAGAACAGTCTGCGCCTTCCCACATGACGTGGTGATAATCCCACAAGCAAGTTCGATCCAAAGAAACAGCTTGTATCAACTCTTTTGTCTATGTCTCCAGCCAAACGGCCAGTTCAATCCAAAGAACAGTTTGTGTCTGCCTATCTGATTGTATCTTCAGCAAAGTGTCAAGTTCGATCCAAAGAACAGCTCATATCTGCCTGTGTGCCTATGTTTCCGGTCAAGTGCCAAGTTCAATCCCAAGAACAGCTTGCACCTATCTTTTGTTTTGTATTCCTTGGTCAAGTGGCTGGTTCGACCCAAAGAACAACTTGTACCTTATTTTCCATCCCTGGTTTGTCTACCCTATCAGTGTCTATCTGAATCCCCAGTGACATGACAGGTTCCATAGACTCCAGTTGTTCGTCTTGCATTCATAATCAAAGTATTGCATGGCATTCATGTTTTCAACTCTGAAAACGTATTTTTATGTCCAAAAGCAGTGCAAATGTTAATATTTAAGTATCTTCGTCCCAGTCAACTCAAAGACTCCGTCTCTTGACTCTCCGGACAAAGAAACTTAAATAGGGGCAGCTGTTATACCCTAATTTTGGACCTAAAAATACTAATTCAATTCTTCTTTTCTTGTATTTCAAGCCATTTGAACTGGCTCTGATCAATTACATCTTTCTCTGCAACGTTATTTGCAAAATTCACATGCAGGGGTGTTTTGGTCATTTCCTATGTCAAAATTTCTTTCAATCTTTGGAAATTTGTTTAAATCCTTTCAAGGAGTTTGAATAAGTCTTTGTTTCATTCTATGTCAAAATCCATCTCGAAAAAATTGCATTTGAAGTCATTTTGAGTCAGATTTGCCCCTAGGGGCATTTTAGTCTTTTCAAGTGTCAAAACTCTGTTCAAATCTTAAAAAATTGTCTCTGAGTCCTTCAAATTGGTTTAAATAAACTTTTGTTTCAAATCCCTGTTAAAAATCCATTTTAAAATTGCATCTGAGTCATTTTTAGTCGTTTTAGCCCTAGGGGCATTTTGGTCATTTCACACGAAATTTCGGCAGAGAGAGGTTACTTTAAAGTACCTCATTTAAGCCATTGGTTCGTTTTAGTCCGTTTTGTCATTTTTAATTGTTTCACTTTACGTTTATTTCAAGTTACTTTTTTAAATTGAATTTTATTAATTTTTGCATTTTAATCCTTTGTGTCACTTTTCATATTTTTATTTTAGTCCCTATCTTTCAGTATTTTGCAGTTTAGTCCTTTTTGTCCAAGTCACAAGTCAGGGGCCACGTGTCGGATTTTTATTAGTCCAGTTAGTTACAGTCCACAGTCCACGTGTCTTTACCTTATTGGTCCAGATTGCACAAGTGTCAGCTATAAATACGACACATCATTAGTACACAAAAAAAAAGGCCATTCATTCAGTGCCAACTCAACAACACCAATCCCATTTTCTCTCTCTTCACCACAGAATCAAACCCTAACCGTTTCAGAAAAACCTCAAGAACACGATGAAGTTCATGAAGAACTTCATCCCCAAATCCTAAACCCTAACTGTCCAGAACCAAAATTCATCCCAATCCATCACCAAATTCGTATCAATTTCATCACACAGAACTCAAATCAACAATTATTACGTGAATTCAGCATGAAAACATGAATCAAAACCGTTCAATTTGACAAGTTCCTTTCGAAATTTTCGTATCAAGTTCTCAGTGATTTTTTTCCTGCGAAAAAACCTCATCATCGAACGTTTTTTTCCTCCTCTTGCAATTCAAGCCCTCAGGCGATCACAAGACGAAGGTCTGAGAAGAAAAGAAGAGGATCGAAGCAAGATTTGAACCGGCGAAGGAGGAGAAGAGAGTTTCACCGATTTATTTTCGGTTCAACGCTTACCAGAAAGATCAGAAGCTCATTCAAGGATCTTTTGTTTGAATCTCCAAGCAAATCCAGGTAAATTCATGTAAACCTTCTCGTTTAGTTCGTAAATCATCATCGAAGGTTCTAAGTGAAAGATTAAACGGTGAATTGAAGTGGAAATTCGAAAAGATTTGAAAAAGATTGAAGACCGAACCCTAAAAACGAAAATCATGAAGATTCACCGTTTATTCTTCGAATTAAAGCATAGATTCATCACCAGTATGAAAAATGAGTCAAGATAAGGTTTAATTTCAAAGAAATCAGAAGAATTTTTCGAAACCCTAGGTTGTAGATTCAAGTATAGATCTGTTCAAATCCAGGCCAGTTCTCAAAAAATTAGTTTCGAAATCATAAAGAGGAGAGAAAGAGCTTCAGGATGATGTGTTTAGATTTTAGATCGGAGTTGGTTGAAGCTCCGACGCGGCGGCGCCACCCTGGGCCACCACGTCGGAGAAAAGATGCTTCGTCGGAGAAGAGAGAGTCATTTGCAGACTCTCTCTCTCTAGTCTGTGTTTTAGAGAGAGAAGTGGAGAGGGGAAATGAACCTGAACCGGTTCAAGGCCTTATATAGGCCAGCGAACCGGTTCAACCCATGGTTCAACCCTGGCCCGCCTCTTAGGGCCCAATTCCATGCCTGTATGCTTGTTTGCTATGCACACCCCCCTATCCTGCATGCTTCTTGTTGTTTTTTGCTATTTACACCCTTACCAGTCCAATTTCTTCACAAAAAATTTCTAAATTTTTCTAATGTGTTCTTAATATTTTTCTTAACATTTTGGTGACATTTTTTTGTGCTAAAACTTGAGAAAAGCATTTTGAAGCATTTTTTTTCCCTTATTTTGGTTAGAATTAGTAATTTTCTTGCACTTTTTAGTCCAAAAAACCTTTAAAAAATTCCAAAAAAATTCATGTAGGCTTCTTGATATTTTTGTAGCATTTTGTGATGATTTTCACATGTTAAAATTGGTTAAAAAATAAGGTGTTAGTTTTCTTGCTATTTTTGTCATATTTTGTGCTAAAAATGAATGAAACTTTGCTTGATTCCAATCCTATTGCTTGATGAACACTTGTGACCTATGCCACTTGATTTGAGGGAGTTTTAACTACTGTTTGTGTTGATATTAATGCATGAGTATGAATCTTGATTAGTTACTTAGCTTACAAGTTAATTGTATAGTTAAATAATGTAAATATGCTTAAAATTTGTTCTAAAATGCCAAGTAACTCATGTTGCCTTAATTCCCATTCCAAGACTTGTTTCTAAACCTTTAAAAATGCATTGGAATGTGAGAATTATAGGTCATATGGTTCTTGCATTCTATGAACAAATTTTAGCTATGTTTGCACTCATTTTCTATCCTTTATATTCTAGTGTTTCTCTTGCTTTATTTCCTTTGATATTGTCATGTGCTACTAACTCCTTTCATTTCATGTTTTGTCATTTCATAAGCATCTCCATTTCATCCCATATTCATCTCTATTTCTTTCTTGCAATTTAATTTGTACCAAAGTTAGAATGTAAACACTTAGGGGTTTTGTAATATTTTTCCTTCATGCACTTTTAATTTCTTGGCAAAGAGGCCATAGAATGTATCTAGGGTATGATGTAAAGGACAATGGACTCTAATGATGTACACCGACACAAGCACCGACACATGCACACACCTCACTTTAGATATATAGTTAGAATATGCATGTTTAGATGTATGGTTAGGATTGTATGTTTAGATGAATGTTTAGGCCTTATACTTAGAAAAAAATCAATTTTCCAAAGAATGTGAACAAACATCACTCAAACCATTTTCTAAATAAACCTTGGGATCAAAATCCCATTGATTTTTCCTTTTCCATTTTCTTAATCAAATTTCAATTAAAATAACCATACTTAGACCATACTTTGCAAATAACTAATCAAACCCCACTTTTTTCTTAATTCTCACGCCCTTGAGGCCTCTCAATCTCTATTCTTCAAAATCCATTTTCAAACTTAAAATCAACCAACAAAAACAAAAACATTTTTGGAAGAGAACTACGGTGGATTTGATCTCTTAATCGGGTACGTAGGCAAGGAATCAAAATTCCTTCAATTCAACTAAAATAAAAATCCAAAAACATTCTTCTCCCTCCAATTCTTCATTTGGTAACTCTTAGGTGTAAATATCATTTCAAAATAGCATTTAAAAATAGAGCGCGCGCGTAGAAATTAAAGACGGTTCCTATAGGATACTATAGTCGTTATGGGTGCCTAACACCTTCCCGTAGCGAAAACAACTCCCGGACCTCGATTCTCAAAGGTTTTGCTTACTTTTTCCCTTCCCAAGAAAAAATAAGATATCACCGGTTTAAAAGGTTCAAACGTAATCAATGTTTGACACCCGAAAACCAAGATAAAACAACTGATATGACAGTAGTAAATACTTATAAGACTGATATTACAATAAATAAGTATATTAAGGGACTAATATGTCAACAATAACAAAATATCTTAACTTAAGAAATTATTTTGATCTACATAGTGCACAATAAGGAATTGTTTTGAAATTTCGATACGTAGAAGAATTATTGTGACTACTCATTATACATTTATAAACCAAAATGGCTATGACCTCGTAATAACATGAGTAGTTTTGGAAGTGGAGAAATGGCAGCAACACACATTTTAACACACACTTTTTTAACACACTATTTTTGATTAATTTAAATTCACATGGATCCCACCAAATCACGTAGGCCCATATAATTTTGGTGGATGAAACATGAATTTTACCCAATTAAAAAGAATGTATTAGAACTGTACCAGACAAAAGAATGTATTAGAAAATATATGTTAAAATGTATGCTGCTTACATTTTTCTTAAAAGTGATATCCACGAATTTACTTACTGTTACTCCATTTAAAATTTTATTCGTGTGACTAGTTTGGTTTAAACGTGTCATTGGTCCCTGCACTTTCATCAGATTTTGGCATTGGTCCCTGCACTTTTTTTTGTTTGGCATTGGTCCCTGCACTTTGTAAAAATATTGGTATTGGTCCCTCTGTTAACTTTCTGTTAAAAAAACACAAAAATAACGGAGTGCCACGTGGCACCAATACCAACATTTTTACAAAGTGCAGGGATCAATACCAATATTTTTACAAAGTGCATGGATCAATACCAATAGTTGTGTTTTTTTTTAACAGAAAGTTAACAGAGGGACCAATACCAATATTTTTACCAAGTGCAAGGACCAATTCCAAACAAAAAAAAGTGCAGGGACCAATGTTAAAATCTAATGAAAGTGCAGTGACTAAAAACATATTTAAGCCGACTAGTTTTCATTAATTATTAGATAAATTATATAGAACTCTTTGAAGACAACCCAAAATAAATAAATAATTTTTTTTTTTTTTGAACGAATAAATAAATAATTTTGTGAGCTCTAATTAAACACGTAACCTGCCCTTACCTAAATTGTAATAGCGACCCCTGTGGCCTTGGCTCAAGATATTTTTGTGGATGATGACATTGACATGGGATACAATGCAATGCTCCGGGCTAGCTGCACAATGTAATTAAAATTAAAATGAATTAAAAGACGCTATTTAAATATTGTTAGCACAATTAGCAACAAATTTTAACTATGGTTAGGATATTAATCAAATACTCAAATGAGTAATTAGTCTTCAAAAAAGGTTAGAGCTTGTTGTGGTATGGCTAAAGTGGGTCCCACTGGATGTCACCTATTTGTATTACACCTAATCTAAATTGTGGGACCAATCTAGGTGTGCCTCCTTTCTCCTTAGCAATAGCAATTTTGACAATCCCCTACCTCTTACCTCTTGACCCCTAACCTACAGACCAAAACTTCCATTAATAATCTCATTTATTTATTCAGTCTCCTCTTTTTCCTTTTTAATTTTTGTGGTTGGCTTGCTAATCTTACTAACGACGGTGGACAACTCATTGTTTTACGTATATTTAAAAGAAATCTTTGACGAATAAGTTATCTTGGACACTCTCTTACAAAAAGTTATTGGAATGGAGACATAAATACTATTTTTTTTAGGGATAAATAAATATTACTCCCTCCGTTTTAAAATGAGTGTCGCTTTAACCAATTACACACAGATTACGGAATGAAATAATGTTGTTCAAAGATATGATATTTTTACTAAAATAGCCTCGTTAGCTATTGGTGCATTCGCCATAATTATAAATTAAAGTACAAAATGATACTTTGGAAGTTGTGTGGATAATAATAATTAAGGATACTATTGGAAAAAGGTACTCCCTCCGGTCCTATTTACAAGAGAAAGTTTACTTTTTAGATACATTGAATAATGTATGTATCTAGTCAAGAACCTAAACCAAATACATAAATTATTTAATGTATCTAAAAAGTAAATTGTTTCTTGTAAATAGGACCGGAGGGAGTAATTAATAGTACATTGAAAAGTGATAATGACATTCATTTTGAAACAAATTATTTTTGCTAAAGTGACACTCATTTTGAAATGGAGGGAGTATTATTTGAAGGCTCATGTAAATGTGTCCGGTCCTTACCCATATTAAGGATTTTTTTTTTGGTACAATACACATATTAAGGATTTAAATATATACGAACAAGTATTAATTGAGATAAATATTTTTTAAAAAAAAATTAAGTCACAATTTTAATATATAATTTTTATTTTTGGTAAATTTGTGTGAATCTTCTTTGGTCAAATTTGTGTGTGTGTGAATATTTTAGGTATTAATATGGAGTGATATAGTTAGCGATATAGACGAATTCATAAAACTATTAAACGGGAGGTCGTAAAATTATCATAAGATCCATTTAAGTTTTTAACTATATTAATTATTATTGGGTAAAATATGTTTTTCGTCCCTGTAATTATAGGTCATTTGAATTTTCATCCCTGAGTTTACTAATCCTCTCAAACCTTCCCTGCAATTGTTAATCATTTGAGTTTTGGTCCTAAACACAGTAGATTACTGATGTGGCATGTGATTAGTGAGGTGGTGATGACGTGGCAGAATCTGATTGGAAAAGGACATTGATGTGTAAGCAAATGACACATGAAATGACCATTTTACCCCTTCCTTCTTCTTCCTTCACTCCACCATCAACAACCTCACCACCGCATATCTTCCATCACCACCACTAAATCCATCGAACCCAGCCAACAACAATAACACCCAGCAACAACAAGAAGAAAGAAAGGAAAAATCCAAAAATTCATCTCATTAGACAATTAGACATTTGGTATTTTGTTTGTTAAAGAGCTGAATTCCATTTGACTTCTTTCTTCTTGCGTTTCTGCAGAATGCTTCTGCTGTTCAGGAATTGAAGGTTTGAAAAGGGAAAAAAAATCCATTTGTCTTCTTTCTTCTTCTTCCTTTTCACCTCTCGTCATCTTCTCTTCTCCCCTACAACCGTCGCGCCGCTGCCAACAACACCAACTTCATTCTCTCCGCCGAACCCACACCAACACGATCTATACATGTCAACGCCGGCCAAATGTTCAAAAAAATTCCATTGTGCTGCTTCAAAACGGCACTGGAAGAAGAGATGGGTCGTTGGACCAGAGATGGAAGGAGAGACAAAACATATCATTGTTGAACAAAATCGATAAAGATTGAAGCTTTGTAGATGGGCCGTTGGTAATGGTTTCGGAATCGGTGAGGGATGGATTCATCTTCGAAGTGTTTTGTTCATCATCTTAATTGATGAATTTTATTTCATCTTGTTGTTGTTGTTGTTGTTGTTGCTGGGTTCATAATTGAGATTGATGGTGTTGGTGGTGATGGAATACATCAATGGTGTTGGTGGTAGTGGAAGGAAGAAGAAGGAAATGGTATAATGGAGGAAGAAGGAAGGAAGAAGAAGAGGATGAGAAGATGTTTTGAAAAGAAGAGGAAAGAAGATGGAAGAGAGAATTGGAAACCCAGGGGTTATAGAAACGTGATTGTTTGGAGGGTGAGGAAGAAGAAGGGGGTATTATTGTCATTTCACGTGGGTATGAAGTCATCAAGGACTAATGACTCTCCACGTCAGCAAAAAAAGGTGATTAGGACTAAATTTCAAATGATTAATTTTTACAGGGACAAAATGGGAGGATTAGTAAGCTCAGGGACGAAAATTCAAATGACCTATAATTACAGGGACGAAAAGCATATTTTACCCATTATTATTTGTTTTGCTAACCAACTCCTTTTTTTAGATGTGAGAAAAACATAAGAAGGGAGGTTGAATTGTGTTGGTTGAGAGAGAGAGAGAGAGAGAGAGAGAGAGAGAGGGAGGGAGGGAGGGAGGGAGAGAGGGGGAGAGGGAGAGAGAGAGAGAGAGAGTACTGGTTCCTTCTACAAAGTAGGAGTAACCCAGTCCCCTTTGCACTTCCAAGAGATTTTCACTATAACTAAATATTACAAATGCATAAGCACACGAGCAAGAGAATTCCAAATGCTCTAGCACATAAGCAAAAGACTTTTAATGGTCAACCACAACCGAAATAAACTTCTTACAATCTAACTTAATAAAAAAAAAAAGTTTGTTTGGTTTTACACTTGATATACGATACATGTTTCAAACACCCTCTGCATATAATGTCCTTGGTAGCTACACCAATATGTTAATCTTTTAAATATAAGCAACATAATTTATTTAAAGATTTTAGTATTATACATATATACGCTCAAAATAACAATAGTTATTAAAATTTCACACAAGTTCTCTTTAACAATTCTGACTTTTTTCACGGTCAAACTAAAACTTGTGGAAACCGACTCGACTTAGTGGAATAAAGTTTGATTGTTTTCTTGAAATAAAATTTATGGACATATAAAATATATTTTTAAATGATCTAACGAGACATATCATGTTATTGTATAAAAAAAGACATATCATGTTTTTTTTGTTTTGTTTTTTTAGAAGAGACATATCATGTTAAACTTCCAAAAGATAACTATTACAAAATACAAATAACATTTCAGACTAGAACCATAAAATTCGTCAACATGTTAAGTTTAGTTCACTTAAACAAACGTACTTTCACCTCTAATCACACATAATGAAAAACAAAATGATTAATTAATGGTTGAAAAGCCGAGTCCTCAACTTGTACGCAAAATTGGATAAATTAATTCAACTGTCAGCAGTGCTAGTTATAAATAACTAAAACTGATCACATAATCTGACTGAGTTTCAACTTATTGCCCTCAATACATTCTTTTCATAAATTATTTCCCTAAATACATTGAACCTAACTATGGTATTTTCATCATGTATTACACGACTCCCTGAAAATCTTGAATGAAAAATAATTTATTTTTGATAATTTAATAGTAACGAATAAAAATAAAAAAGTTTTTTTTAGGGAGGATGAACTAACACCTTGACCTTATTAAATAACTATTAGAAAAATGATTACTTCTTACGATCTAACTTAATCAAATAAAAGATTGTTTGATTTTACACTTGATATACAATCCGTGGTTCAAACCCCAACCCTATGCATTAGTATGTTAATCTTTTAAATATAAGCAACATAATTTATTTAAAGATTTTAATATTATACATATATACGCACAAAATAACAATAGTCATTAAAATTTCCCACAAGTTCTCTTTAACAATTCTGACATTTTTTCTGGTCAAACTAAAACTTGTGGAAACTGGCTCGACTTAGTGGAATAAAGTTTGGTTATTGTTCTTGAAATGAAGCTTATGAGACATAAAATATATTTTTAAGTGATCTAAGAAGACATATCATGTTATTGTATAAAAAAAGGCATATCATGTTTTTTTTTTTAGAAGAGACATATCATGTCAAACTTCTAAAAGATAACTATTACAAAATACAAATAACATTTCAGACCAGAACCATAAAATTCGTCAACATGTTAAGTTTAGCTCACTTAAACAAACGTACTTTCACCTCTAATCACACATAATGAAAACAAAACAAAATGATTAATTAATGGTTGAAAAGCCGAGTCATCAACTTGTACGCAAAATTGGATAAATTAATTCAACTGTCACTAGTGCTAATAATTGTAAATAACTAAAATTGATCACATAATCACGTTTCAATTTGATCAATTCCACCACTTGATAGTCTGACTGAGTTTCAACTTATTGCCCTCAATATATTCTTTTCATAAATTATTTCCCTAAATACATTGAACGTAACTATGGTATTTTCACCATGTTTTACACGACTCCCTGAAAATCTTGAATGAAAAATAATTTATTTTTGATAATTTAATAGTAACGAATAAAAATAAAAAGATTTTTTTAGGGAGGATGAACTAACACCTTGACCTTATTAAATAACTATTAGATACAGTCCTTTTTTTTGTCATAGTACTGTTCAGTCCTTGTAATCCATAACCATGATCACGGTCCCACAAATATATAGAGGATGGATGCTGCACAATTGAACATTAGTATGGGAATTCCCATGATCAGCCAATCACATCCTTAAATTAATAAGATAAGATAATTACAACATATGACCCAAAAATCCAACCCCACTAGCTTCAGCCCCGTTCTTTTCTTCATGCAAGTCACCAACAATTGTTTCTGGGCATTGTCATCTGCTGAATTCTGATGCATGCATGCTTAAGAAGAGTGTTAGATTCTAAGTTAGCTATACATGTGGATTAGCCCCCCGTAAATGATTGACAAGTCAGTAAATTTTTCTAAGTATACCAGAAAATATCAACCATGAGTATGAGATAATGCATGAGGAAATTTTTCACGAAATTAGCTTAATTTATATGCAAAGTTTATCGTGGTATTGTGATACAGCAAATTTATGGGTAATTATTTGATACAGCAAATTTATGGGTTAATTATAAACCTCATCTTCCATGCACCGGTGTACAGCTTGCTAAAGGAAACGAGACAATAATGAATCAAAAACAACCCCCCTCTACTTCCGTAGTAAAACAAGAAAAAGGAAAAACACAATGAATTAACGATAGAAATGACAATAATAACAGAATTAAATCATCGAAAAATCGTTTGTTTAAATCATCTTCCATTTAGGTTGGGGTGAATGGGGCATCTTGGACGTGGAGACTTATGATGTTTGCTTGGGAGGAGGAGTTGATGAGGGAGTGTGTCGAACTTTTATCTTTTGTTGTATTACAGGTTGATGAGGAGGATAAGTGGAGTTGAAGATATCATTCATCTACTACTACTAGATACACTATGAGTAGCGTATACTAGCTGTTGACCGAGACTTTAGATCATGATGCGGTGGACAATGGTTACAAAGGTTTCCATCATATCATGTTTCGTTAATGGTCTTGTTGTTTGCTTAGCCTTTGCTTCAGAATCATATTTCTACTAAAGACAACTTAGTGAGACAACAAGTGCTTTCCATTAATGATCAACTTTGCACAGACCACTTGTTTTTTTTTTTTTTTTTGACAAGAAGAGATCACTTGTTTGTTTGTTGTGTTTTTTATGGTAATATTTGGTATTTGATTTGTGGCTGGTTAGGAATTTTTTCAGCATCATCTCGCAACATATTATCGCATTCATCACTTTCGTGACTTGGGAGGTTTTTCGAAAAATATTTGTTTAGCTTTCAAGATGATCTGGCTAGCAGTTGTTTATGTTATGTGGAAAGAGAGAAACAAACCTATTTTCCAATATAAAGAGGAGCCTATTCATTCCATCTATGAGCAGGTTAAACTTTTAGTTTTTTTTTTGTGGTTTAAATCGAAATTTGTTTAATTCGATTTTCACTACAATGTTTGGAGACAAAACCCTTTGATGTGTCTCACTGCTTTAATTTATTTTTTTCCTTTCTCCTTTGTTGGTCCTTGTTTTTTCTCTCTTCTTGAATTGTATCTTAGATATTTGATGTCTTTCTAAGCACTCGTTGACACTTTTATTGTGGTAATATATTTCATTTTAGCATCTTCAAAAGAACAAACAAGTGCCTTACAATATATATATGTGAGGGTTAACAAAAAAAAAAAATTAACAATTTTTTCTCCTTTTTATTACAAAAAAAACTATTTTTTCTTAGAAATGAAATTAAACTATTTTCCTGGGCTAATTAATACCAAATGTCAAAAAAAGGCCCATTAAGTGGGTGTTTGGTTGCACGGTTAAAAGGCCAAAAAGCACTTCCAGTTTACTTAAAGCAATTTTGGGTTGTTTGGTTCTCTCCCAAGGTGATAACGATGTCGTGCGGTTCCCTGCTCAAAATCAATTCTAGGTGAAGCTGCTATTCCTAGCTTCTGAGAATCGATTCTTCAACTGCAGGTTTGCCTTCCATCAAAATCTCTTTTTTGCCCTTGATTTGTACTGCATTTCACCTCCCTCATAACTTTCCATCTAATCAGAATTCATAACTCCTTTCAAAATTTGAATGCAAATATGATTCACAGACCAAACAAATCACCTACCTCACAACTTCATTAAACTCTAATCAATTCAATTTTATCATAATTCTTCACAACTTGTAGAAATCCGTTCACCAACCTCATAGTTTCATTAACTATGTAGTTACTCTCTGTTCATACAAACATCTTTATATAGGTTGGCTCATTTGTCACTCTTTCTTTCTTAAACACGCAGGAAAAGGAACACAAGCAAATGGCCAAATAGTTGCAGTGTTTGGTACTCAAGGGTAAGCTCAAACACTCATCTTTTGTTTATTAATTCAGTTTTGATAACATTGCATTTGATGTGTTTGATAAAATGCCTAAATAAAAAACAATTTATTTCTTTTGTTTTCCTTGACCTTGGTTATGATTGTTTATTTATTTTTTTTTTGCTTGAAATATTAATGATATTGATGGAGTTTGAAAATAGCTTCTATATTTTTCATCAAATGATAATGAGATTGATGAATATTATTTGCATTGTATGAGTGTTTTATATTTACTCTTAACAGGTTTTAGATGTCTGTGTTTTTTGCTTCAGATTTGTTGTTCACTTATCCTCCATAAGCTCTATATTTCAGTTTTAACTGGTTCTATATAAGCTCTATTTTTTGGGTTCAGTTTTAACTGGTATTTTGGCTCTGATTTGCTGGTTTTCTTGTTCAGTTTTTACCACCCTTTTGGTTCAGTTTTACTGATTTTTTTGGTCCAGTTTTGCTGGTTTATTGTTCTGATCATAGTTATTTGCAATGCCATGATTTCTTATATTTGTGGATTGAGACATTGTTGATGGTTTGAGTAGACAAGTTTAAGCACCAGAATGAAGCATTTGCCAAGAATGTCTTGGATTCATTCAGATTCAAATGTTGTAATTGTTTTAGCAGTGAGAATAGATAGATGTCCTAGACTCATGCATTTTTTTTTTGCGAGTTTTATAGTTACTAGTATTAGCTGATCTTCTATTTTACTGCATCTTTTTTTGCTATAAAATTTCAATGGCATATTGTTTTCCACACTCATGCATAGAGTTTAACCTATATTCAAACCAAGGAAAAATCTATCAAAGTCCAATTATTGGTTATATGTGTTCTGTATGGACTAATTTCTAATTACTTACCTTTCGACATTCAAGATAGCTCCTGATTCATTGAATGGATTAGACTAAGTGTCTATCTTTCAGAACTGAAGTTATTTGACATAGAATTGTGTTAGGAATTATTGTTCTGATCATACTTATTTGGACATTGAAGTGCTAATATCATGAAGCTATTTTTTTTGTAATGCCATGATTGACTGGAGCCAAATCTCATTACTAATTGTTACCAGGAACATTAAACAGATCATACTTATCAGGAAGTTATTTTAGATTTTACCACCTCTTGTTAAGATTTATTTTTTGCCCTGCCATTTTTGACAATAGACAAATCTCATTACTAATTGTTACTAATTATTTACCTTTGACAGGAGCCAAATCTCATTGCAAAATGAACTATTGGAATGAAGAATCAAATGAAGACGATGATTGTTGTAATGTTTCAAATTTGTATTGCACTTTATATTATATTATCTATTTGTAATTTTAACGAGTACTTCATGTTTAATATATATTCCCTACATGCAATTTTATTGTCAATTAATAAAAAAAAAATGAAGGATGAAAAACTAAATAAATGTAAAATTTGATAATATTAATCTAGTAATTTTATTGTCAATTAATAAAAAAAATAAAGGATGAAAAAACTAAATAAATGTAAAATTTGATGTATAAACATACATATACAAGCCCATTCTGGTCTTTTACACATCTAAAAGCAATTCTGACTCAAAACATCCAAACAACATTTTTCATACAAATCATTTTTGTTTTGAAGGTAACCAAACATAAATCACTTTACATTCAACTCACTTTTAACCAAAATCAATTCTACAAAATCAATTCTATCAAAATCAATTTTTTTCACCGCACAACCAAACACACGCTAAGACATTCACAATTAGGAGATTAAATAGTGTAAGTCTCGCTAATCTACTTGCTTTCGCAACCTTTCTTCACCGTCTTCCTCCTCTCAGTCCAAATAAAATGTCACCGCCGGCGGTGGCGGTGGATAGAATCAGCGATTTAACCGATGAGGTATTACGTCTCATTCTCTCTTCTCTTCCGATCAAACAAGCTTTCACCACCACCACCACCATTCTCTCAAAACGATGGGCCCCACTCTGCTATTCACTCCCAATTCTCCGTCCAAAACTCCGACGCATTCGATCGCTTCTGTCGTTTCATCGACACACTCATGCTCTCTCCTCGCGTCTCAAATCAATCCCTGAAAACCTTTCACCTCAAATGCCGTTCTGTAATTTACAACTCCGATCGTCAAAACTTCGACGCATGGGTTGAAGCTGCAAAACAACGCCGTGTTGAGGAGTTTCATCTCATCATGAATAATGCTACATTGAATCCCACCATTTTCACTTCTCAAACCCTAGTTGTTTTGAAACTTGACAAGGTAGAAATTGAAGCTGAAAAATTACGTGTTGATCTTCCGTCGCTTAAAACGTTACATTTGAAACATGTCTGTTTTGAGAATGAGAATGATATTAAAAAGCTTCTTAAAGCTAGTCCTGTTCTTGAAGATTTGCATACTTAGACGTGAAGAAAAGAAGGGAAAAAAGTGTAAATCTTTGATCTTGTCCAAATTGGTTAGGGCGCGTTTACTGCGATTCAGAATGTCGAGTTTTTGTGCCTGCGTAGGGTAGCCTTCTTTGGAGATGAAGTTGAAGAGATTTTCAAAAACATTCGGGTGTTTCAAAACTTAATTCACGTTGAGCTAGTGTTTCATGGTTTTTTTCATGGCTGGGATGGTGTAGTAGAATCTACACTAGTTTTGCTGGTGAATTATAGAAAAATTTGGCATGTTTGTTGTGGTTGATATTTGTGTTTTGTTATTGGGATAGAGGTTATTACATCAATCATTTTGAAGTTTAACAATTTCCTCTGTTAATTTGTTTTTAAGCCGAACAATTCTTACCCAACTACGTTTATGGTTTTATACTCTAATCTCATTTTCTATGATTTAATACTTCTTCGAACTTTTAGAGTTTTTTGTATAATTTTATCATGTGTTCAAGTTTCCCGATCTCGTACATCAACGGACCAACCAATCTGTGTTATGTTTAAGTAAACGGAGCCCACAAAAGTGTTGTGTTTAAGATATTTTTGGAAGGAACTAACACTTTGTTAAATAACTTACTAGATACAATCCTTTTGTTTGTCAAAGTATTGTACAATCCTTGTAATCCATGACCATGATCATTCATATGGTCCCACAAATATACTATAGAGGATGGAGGCTGCAAAATTGAACGTTGGCATAGATGGGAAGTCCCATCCATGATCAGCACATCACATCCTAAAATTAATAAGATAGTTGCTATACAACATGACCCAATAAAACCAACCCCACCAGCTTCAGCCCCATTCTTCTCTCCATGCAAGTCACCAACTGCTGGTTTTCAATCTGGGACATGGATTTAATGATTGCTTATAGTAATTGTTTTTGGGCATTGTCATCTTTTTTCCAAGAGAGTGAGAATTTCATTGCCAACACAGCCGGTTTTTGATGCAAGTTTAAGAGGAGTGTTGCCTTCTTTGTCAGCTACATGTGGATTGGCCCCCCTGTAAAAATGATTGATAACTAAGTAAATTTTTCCAAGTATACCAGAAAATATCAACCATGAAACAGCTTATGAGATAATGTATGAACGAGGAAAATTTCCATGACTTTAACTTAAGTTTAATATCTCAATGCAACATTTATCGTGGTATTGTGATAAAGCAAATTCATTCATGGTCAATTATAAAACTCATTAACTGGAAGATGTTTCAATCCACTAGTGTACAACGTGACAATAATGAACTACAGACACACTCTCTCTACTTCCGTAATAAAACACAGAAAAAAGGGAAAACACATTGCAACAGCAAACTACGAAAATGGTATCATTACCAAATGAAATGACAGTAGAAGTTTAGAAATGACATAAACAGAATTAAATCATTGAAAAATTGTTTTTCAGCATAAACGTATTTATCATTTTTAATGTGTATTTGGAAGAATGCTACTATTCCAAGCAAGTTGGAAGTACTACTATTCCAATACGTGGAAATGAAGAAAAGAGTAGCAATAAATGTATTTATCATTTTAACGTGTATTTGGAAGAGTGCATTAACAGTTCAAATTTTACAAAGTTCTTCGAGTAGTCATGTTTAGCATGTATCTAAGATAACACCAAAAGTTTGACATCTTCTCTAGTTTACAGAGCAAATGGGTCATTAAATACTACTCCCTCTATTTCTAAATACATGTCGTAATTTTAAAATGTGCACTATTTATCTAACTTACTTTGAACATATTTTTTAACTAATATATAAATACAAATGTTAGCATGTAAGATGTTTGATTTATCTCGATGAATATTTTCAAAATATCAAATTTTTATAATTTTTTTATTATAGATAATTACAAACATTAATGGTCAAAATTGTGTATTGGCACGTGTGCAGCGGTTGACTGCGACATATACTTTGAAACGGAGGGAGTAATTATTTGATCACATAAGGTGAGTTCGGGCATATAATACAATGGTTGAAAATGTCTACGATACCTCGTAAGAAGCACTTTTGCAGCTGCAGGCTTCCCTCTGATAATACAGTAATGTAGTGGTGTCCGACCTCTTGAATCACAAGCGTTTATATCTGCTCCATGCTGTATGAGCAGATCCACCATGCCGGCGTCACTTGTTAGGCAAGCCAGGTGAATCGCACTAGAACCATTTTGTATGTCGTCAGTCAATTGACTCTCATTTTCAGATGAAATGTTTGAATTAATGAAAGAAGCCGCATTGAAAGAGTCACCTGCACAGTAACTAATTCTTTGAGGACTTCCTGGGTTTTCAACGTCAAAAACTTTTTTGGAGCAGAGATTAACTGGGGCAAGAAGACGTACCTGAAAATGCTTGCCTACTGATGGTATTGACATCCATACCTGATTTGACAATGTGCTGGTATGCTGCCTTCTTGTCATTGGCACAGATGCTTTTTAACATCTGTTGTGCAAGATTTTTCTCTGTCCGGCAAATAAATATTTTCTCAGCATACTGCAATAAGTAGAAACTATTAAGTTCTGTCTCCAGTATGTTAAACTTCTACCAGGTAATAATTCGAGAATAAGAATGCTACTAAATGCTAGAAATCATGAAGAAGTAATAACGGGAAAAAGGGTAAACCTATTTTAAAATAAGAAATAACAGAGTTACCGAATATTCAGTATAAGCATTTTATAATCCCATTATCAAAATGCCTTTGGGGTTTCAGACATGATTTTGCACTGTAAGAAAGGGGCATGACAGGCTAAATTGTACGTAAATTGGCTTGGCTGTGATTTGATTTGAGATCGAGTAGTCCCCAAAGAGATTTGGTACAACCGAGACCCAAAATGTCCTTCAGTTAAAGAGAATTAAAACGATAAAAAGTAACATAAATATTAAATTGTTCACGATTAACGATTAATCATTAAAACCTTTTTTTTTCTTTCTATTTTTGGTCTCATGTAACAACTGACTCCACCCCTTTATGGTACTATTCCATTGTTATCTTAGTTTTACAGTTTCAGCAACATATGGCAGAGATGATTTCTTCCCCGGTTTGATAGTTTCTTCAATAGAGAGTACTATTTCTTCTTCATCTACTTCTGTCTATCTGGTTCCTATCAGAAGGATTCAAGCTTCCTTCATTTTTCTAAACACGGCAAAAGAAACATAAAGTTCTCGAAGGTTTACCTTTGCATGAATGAACTTTTCCTTTAATGAAATAGAATCATCATGTTTTGGTTTTCTTGCATGAAATAGGTTGTCTCTGTTTGCCTTGCATGAACTACATTGCAAAGTGCATATTAGCATAAGTTCAAAGAGATAATCTCATCAAGTTTTGCAATTCTTACCCAACAGGGGTGTCAACGTCTTGCAAAGTACTACTTGAACATAATAGCTCCTCCCAAACTGAGTTGGCAAAATGATTGCCCAGGGACTCAAACATACTTAAGACAGAGTGGTCCCAGACTTTCACATCAAGTGTCAGAGATCTTACCTGCCAAAAATATTTTCTACCTTAGCAACAAAAGTGGAAATTAAAACAAAAAGGATTTTGTTTTGGAAAACTTAGAAATAGTTCTTTACCTACTGTTCATACTGTTTACCACTAAAAATACAAGGCAACTGTCAAAAAATATCACGGCATGCAATGTAAAACCGTTTTGGTGTAACTGTGTAAAACCGACTTGTTCTTATTAAGTTTTGATCGGTCAATTGTAATCAAATTGTCTTTAAAAAGAAATTCGAATAAAAAAAAAATTGTCTTAAAATTTGGCAGCAATGGGACTCACTAAGCTTAAACATATAAAATGAGTCCAAATGTGGTGTCTACGACATGAAATTTTTTCTCCTATTTATAATTTGAATGGCTACCGTTATCGATCTTCATACAGCGAAGAGTAACCATTGTTAGCTAGCAGGTCAGAGGTCCTTTAACCCTGTTTTAGCTTTTATTCAGTAAAAGTTGACTAGATATAAACCATCTACAACATTGAAGGCTAAGAGTAATGTGTCACCTCAAACACTTACTTTTGATATATGCACTCCAAGATTACGATGAACACCAGAGCATTCAATGCATATAAGGATGCCGAGGTTTAAAGATGCCCAGTCTGGTTCAGGTTTACCACAATCAGCGCATTTGTCATTCCCATTCACCTTTCTAAGAACATCAATAGGTTTTTCATTTCTTATACTGTGTTTTTGCAACTGCATACTTTTAGATGCACGTAAGTGGTTCCTAGGGGAGAAACTCTTGTATGAAGACCTTTTGACCTCAGTGTGATCTTCATCTAGAGAACTCTTGTCGGCAAAGTAAGCATCACCATTTTCTGACTTAGCTGATAGAGGCTGTCACATAATAGCAATCAAAATTAGAATGGAGATCAAATATGTATTTTTAAAAAATAAATATATTACATACAGATCCTAGTGTCTGGACACTCAACAAGGAGGCAATTACTCCATTTATCTTTTCCATCCAATCCATCTGGTCCACTGCATTTTCTGCCTGATTTGATTTCCTTAGTGTCATATAAGCAACAATAAAGGACTAACTATGCATTGATAAATTTTAAGAATAAATACCTGCAATGTATAGTTCTTTGATGGAGAAATTATTCTGAAGCAAAATCTTAAATCAGACTGATCTGCATCAACCTTTATAGTTGATGTTAGCAGGTTTACAGTATGACGTGCTACAGATCTTTCATCATGGACACCCCCATGGTAATGAGAAGAAAGCCATCGACCCAGAAGCCCAGAACCATTGTCAGTGGGACTATTCTTCCTTGGAGATGATGGATTGCTGCCCTGAAACAGAATGCTCAGCATTTAATAAGAATACACATCATCTGGTTTAGTGTGTTGAAAGTTTGAGTACAGTTGCTGACTTACATATGACACAGTGCATGGTTTGCGGTAGTAGTACAACATTCCTCGACTATCAAGAACAAAATACCTTCTTTTCCAGTCAGCTCTTAAATTGGAAGATCGCTTTGAAAGATATCCTTGTCGAATGATTTGAACCTAAACTTTGTCCACGAGATGAACAAATGAATATTGTTTTGGCCAGTAACAGAAGTCAAAATTGAAAAGTTGTAAAATTAAGTGCTACATATTCTCAGAGAAAGAAGGAAATGTATTCTAGAATACCTTTCCATTTGCGGCAGATTCCTTTACAACATCTACTACTTCATTTGATATCCTAGAAAAGGGATGTGCAGAGTCTCCACTAGGAGAGCCATTAGGGCCATTCAAGGACAGCCTACTATCTTGATAAACTTGTTTTTTGTATTCTTGCATTTTTTTATAAAGTAAAATCTGGTCCTTATCAAAATTTTCTTTTGACTGTTGTACATAATCCAAAACCTGCAACATAGCTTGCTTAGTCAGATATTTAAGCATTCTACCCCTTACTTCTTAAACTCCAGGTTGAGAAAAAATAGTTCACAAACTTCAGTTAGTAATGCCCACGCTTAGACTAATATTGTGGCTCACATGAAAGACTATCAGGTATAGTTTCTCATTTTAACCGCTAAATTGACTATAAATATTAATTAATGCTATAGAAATTAATTTCTAAGACAACAAAAAATGGTGCCTTGCACACAGGAAAAAGATATTACATTCAATCAACATATTGAAAACGCCAATTAAAATTTCAAGCCAAAATTTATTATGTGCTAGAATTAAGAATTTGTAGATTGATTATTAATATTCCTAGTATTATACAACTTCCTAGGTTAGTGCTTATTCAATGTATTTATTGTAACACTATTAAAAATACATGTTGTGTGATCTGATTACACACACACAGAAATAACAATATGCTTGGAAGCAAACATGTCACTGGGGTTAACTGGTGGTTTCACGTCTGGATGACCCCTCCGGTGGTTCAAGGTTTTGGGTTTTTAAGTACGCTACACCAGCAATTTCAAACGTGTTTTGCTAAGTTACTAACCCAATAGTCAGATGGTAGATAAATTAACTATGTTTCAGCTGCTTGATCCCCCTTGGTTTATAATTTTAGAAAAATCAATAGAAAATTATATATACTTTTCTGTGAAACGTACTGTGTAATATCAAGCAAAAATTGAGATAAGAGCAAAACCTCACTAATGAAAGGTTCCATCTGATTCAGTAGCTGATATCCCTGCAAGAGAAAGAGTTTTCAGATATATATAGCATAAATGCAATACTACATATGGAAAAGAGCCATTTATGTGATTGTCATATGCCTGCTGAAAGTATCGAAGATGGGCATCCATAATTCCAGTGACAACCTCTAAAAACTCAAATCTCTTCTTGACCTCAATGTTATTAAGAGCACCAACCTAGGTCATGAAATATGTTATGTATAAGACCTAATGATATACATCTTTTATTCAGATGAGCATATCCTGTGCAAGTAAAATACCAGACTGAAACGGGCTTCCTCAAACGACGTTCTTGCATTCTTCAATTCCTGGAATGTCACTATACCAAATTAGATTCAAAAGAATAATAGTAACTCAAACAAGCTATTGGATTAACTTATGAATTAGAAAAGCCAAAGAAAAGCTACTGGTAATACCTCTTCTATGACGGTGGCAATATCAATCTTAGTGCTTTTTCTCAGTGACATAAACTTTTCACGTGCCTGTATCAGAAAATCCACATTGCTTGTGTTAGAAAAAATAAAATATGTGGGTGACCTTTCAGCAGCACTACACTAGACACAGAAACACATACTCCTTCCAAAGTACTACAAACTCAAATTAATTTAAATGCTAGAAATTTCCCAAAGTAGAAACTCCATGAATCTTGTGGGTAGTTGATTATACCACAAGAAAATTGCAATTACATCAAAATGGGTTTCTGATTCAGTAAATACAGCTCAAACTAAACGTGTGTAACAGAAGGAAAGTAAATCTATGGATGAAGAGTTCATCACTCTCTGAAATCTTTTCACAATAAGTACCTGGTCATAGACAAGGGCAGCTTTGTCAAAACGCTTACGAGCTTCCTGCAAGCGTTGCTTGAACTGTTAGAAGGGAAAAATAAAAGATATACTTATACCAGTCATACAAAGGTGAAATTTGAATGTGTCACTGACATAAAAAATCAGGCTAAAGAGTGGCCATCTTTAAAACTGAACAATGGTAATTTTCACAATGAGTAGTCTTATGATAGTGATGTTTTCCCCAAAATAATATTAGCTATGTGTTTGAACAGCAAATCCAGATTTAAAGAAAATGGATAAAACACACACAAGAGCGCAGCCGATTGATCACAGAGGCCAGCCAATTGTCCTATGTCTTAGACAGCAGAGTAGCTATTGTGATGTCTATTAAGTAAGCTTAGGGTTACAAATTACTTCACACGCTCCACTTCCCTCGTTATGCTTTCAGCTCCACTCTCTTTGCTTCGCTATGCTTGAGTGACTGACCACTTACCAGTAAATATGAGTCATACACAACAGTGTTTACTGGTAAGGAGTACTTAGGATTCAAATTAGAAGCAAAATAAGATTCTAGATCTAGGGTATCCTGAAGATAAGCATAATGAAATTTTGGAAGTACTTAACTTAGTTATTCATAACTAAGTGTTTCAAGCTATTAGGCCAATAAGAGACCTTAATCATAGAGTTATTAATGGATTTACATTTAGTCCAAAAGATCTTGGATTGCACTCTAAGTACCTGGAACATTCTTTGTCTGTTGTGCTATAGTATCACCCTGACCAAACAACGTAATTCCCTATCATGTCTTTATTTTAGAGATGTATGTTTACATCTAAATCTCTTTTAACGGTTTGATCTATAGTTTTTCATCGTTGTCCTCAGCTATCATCAAGCTATTTGTAGGAAAATGTGTGTATTGGCTGCACATATCATGCTCTCTATATTAATCTAGATTACTTCATATATTAATCTGTATTGCAAAAGATTGAGTTAAACTATTTAGTTTAGTCTTTTCCATATGCTCGAATGCTATTAAATAGATTATTTAAGTTGTTCCTTGCTGCACAAATTAGTTATCAATCCCATTGTAATAGCACAACTGAATATGGTGATTTCGTTTCATAGACACCACATTGTGGTAAATACTATTGAAGAAACTTGTCAAAAACCAAGAGCAGTACAATAACAACTTGAGAGAGGAAGGGCACCGTCGTACTTCTTTATCACTACTTAAATAGGCCATATAAAGTATGAAACCTTAACATTCCATAGGCTTAATGTATACGAACAAACACCGCAAGTATAAACATTAAAAAAAACCATCTAAAAGCATACCTTGACTTCATTGATGTCAACATTGACAATTTGTAATAGGCGGTCATCAATCAAGTGGTCTACCTAAGAAGCCGTATTAAGTACAGTCAGCATAGAGCAATATCAATTGACAAATAAAACTTCAATAGATAATGATTACCTGTGAGCGAAGAAGTTCCTTGTATGTAGTGATTTCTCTCAAAGCAATGGTAAATTTGTTCATTACAGGTCCTGGGAGTAGCGAAAACAAAACAAAATATATTAAAATGAAGAGAAATGTTTAATTAAACGGACTAACCTCCCAAAGCAACAAAATGAGGATCAGTATGGCCTCCTCCAAAACTATCAAGGGAACTTATAAATGCGATGTCCCCATCATATGACTCTCCAAGCCCTTCCCTATGAAAAGTAAGTAAGCAGTGTAAATTAAGAAAAAAGAGTGGGAAATTGAAATGATTGAATAATGAAGGAAAACGTTACAATACTTACGTATATTTTCGGCATCCTTTGTAGAACTTGCAGCTTCTAAGGCGTAATGATTCTGCACTTTCCTCTAAGCATAGAAGCTGCATCAATCAATTCATTCATAATTTTATTTATTTATAAATTAATCATCAATGAATAACGAGATGAAGGATCAGAAATTGATAAGAACCTGTTGGCGGAACATAGGAGTGTCATCAAGATTTGAAAAATGCATTTTCGAATATAATCAAAATTCTTGTTCTTCTTCAGAAGAGAAATCAATGAGACTCAGAGAGAGAAAGAGAATGAAGAAAAAGAGACGAGACGGTTAACGATGGATGGTTGCTTGCGATATTTAATGTCCATCGCTACCTCTCATCAATCAATTTTTACCCGCCTTTTCCTTTTCTCTCTCCTCTCCAACACAAACAAACGCTGTCGTTTTCGCTTCAATACTTTAAACCAAATTAAATTATTTTAAACAACCTTCTAGGACAGGACTAACCGATCAAAATGTTAAATTTCACTCGAGTTTCAAAATTTTCATATTCAGACTATAATGTCACATCCTACAAATACTTGATTTTTTTTTTTTTTTTATAAATTTCACTAAATTTATTTTTGATACTTTAAATTTTATTTATATACTCTGTCAAAAAAAATGAAAATCACGTATATGAAGTATATCACCATCCAAATATTTTAGTAAAAAATTAAGTTTAAGGGGTTTATGTAAAAATATTGACTATAATAGATTGCTTAGATTTTTTTGTACCAAAAAAAAAAAGATTGCTTAGATTTTTAATAGATGAACTTAGTTGACTCTAAAAATATTGACGAACCAAAACTGCACAACATGCAGTTGCTTAATTCTTTAAATAGATGAACTTAGTTGATTCCAAACAATCTAGAAGAACCAAAACTGCACAGCAGGCAAAACTAGAGAGAATAATATCATCAAGCATAAATAAAAGCTAGTTATACAACTTTTAGCTAACGAAATTATACTTACCAAATTACAATTAATTAATTATATGTGTGATTTTACCATCCACACCACCGCACCACCGCTCCCTAACACTGAAGATGTTACCGTTCATGATTTGTTAAATCCGGATCTGCTATCTTGGAATCCTGCTGTGATCCATAATTTATTTTCTATCCAAGAAGCTGCTGCCATCCTGAATATTCCCCTTCCCGCGCGTAATCTCTCAGATGCTCGTGTTTGGAATTACTCTGTGGATGGTGTGTATACTGTCGAAACAGCTTATCGCAGATGCATGTCTCTTGCAGCCGAGGCAGATTTACAATCAGCAGAACCCCATAAGATATGGAACATGATTTGGAAGCAACAAATTCCACATAAAGTTCGTGTCTTCCTATGGCGGCTTGCTCATACATGCCTCCCCACGCGTACTAATCTTATTCAAAAGGGAGTTCCTTGCACAGACGCTTGTGTTTCTTGTGATGATATGGCTGAAACACATACTCACGCTTTTTTTATTTGTCCAAAAGCTTCCAGTTGTTGGGAATTAGTGCAGATAGACAGCACCATCAGAGGCTTGTTACATAATGCTAATGATTTTACCACACTGCTTTCTGACCTCTTTGACAGGTTATCGGACCAACAACAATCTCTGGCTTCTATGATTCTTTGGAGCATTTGGAAGGGGCGTAACTCCAAACTGTGGGAAGGCTCTGATACTCCGCCATCAATCATTGTTCAACGAGCAAAAGATTCTCTTAATGAGTGGAGACTTATGCAAACAGCAAGGCATCCGGTCTTGGGTACACAACAAGAAGTAACATGGTCAAAACCACCAGCTTCAACTGTGAAGTGTAATGTTGATTGTGCTCTCTTTAATAACAACACAATCACTGGATATGGCTGCTGCATTCGTGATTGCTCAGGTCAGCTCTTGTTAGGAATGTCAAGTTATGCTCTTTTCTCCTCCTCTCCTACTGAAGCCGAAGCATTGGGGCTGTTAGAAGCAATCAAGACTGCTATTGCTCATGGTTATCAATCAGTTGTTTCGAGTCTGATTGCAAGTTTGTTGTAGATGCAGTAAACTCGTCTTCAATTCCCCAAAATGAATTAGGAGATACTATTAGTAGATGTCAGGATCTTTTGTTAACTCGCAATAATTTTATTGTTAGTTATGTCAGGAGGCAAGCAAATAAAGTTGCTCACACTATAGCTAGAGCAACTTTATCTCATCCTAGCCCCCATATATTTTATGATGTACCCTATCATTTGTACCATCTGATTATCAATGAAATGGCCTAGTGCTGCCTTTGCTCAAAAAAAAAAAATTATATGTGTGATTTTAGAATTAGTCATTTCTTTCCACCGAAAAAAAGATAGAATTAGTTATCACTAAAATCATGCGATTTTAATAATCCAACGATTACAATTGATTGACAATATAAAAAATATTTACATTAATAATTTATATGAATTAAATCATATAAAAAAAATAATTGATTCTTCCTTCTTAAAAAAAATAGTAATTGATTTTTTTTGATAAGCCAAGAGCAAATTGACAACAAAAAGAAAAGGGTAACGCCAACTAAGTTGGTACGCTACTCTAATCTTGTGTCAATTACTCATATATATTATTAAAAAAAGAGAAAAATTACAAAGAAAATAAAATTGGGGGGACATAAACCTAACCCAATAAAACCACACAAGTGTGTCAGTCGACCCCAAACGGGTAATACAGAAATTAAAACAACACACAAGTGTATCAACCTTTGATTAATCCTAAAACTAATTAAAGGTCTTCTATGCGGTGATTGAACCCTCAATCAACACGGAGGCAATTCATGTACCATCAACTCCCTGCAATAACGGCAACAAGCTACACGACCCTTTCGAGCCCTACAGTCCAATCCAAACAAAATGAATGGTGAATCTTAAACTGGCGTATGAATCATCTGCCAACACAGAAACAATTCAAGATCCATCAACTCCCTGCAAAACAACAACAAGCTAGAATCGCCCCTTTCGAGGAACCAAAGTAACCAAAACAGGCCTAATTATAATCAAACCCAACTTTTTGAGAAAACTTTTTAAGAAACGGTGTATGAATCATCTGTCAACACAGAAAGATTCACGAACCAATAGCCCCTGTCAATAAAAATACAGCAGCTTTACCAGCCCTTTCGAGCTCCAATCCATCTGAATTCTCCGACATAAGCCGTCGAACGACATACTGGACATAATTAAAACAAGTTGACCCAGATCAACGAGAATCCAGACCAAACTTGCCACGACATGCACCGAGTTCGCATCATATCGCAAAACACAGCCACGCCACGTCTTAACGACCACAACAAACAGATTACATCACTACTATGGAGACCAGCAGCGACGCAACCCGCAACCACCACTGTGAAGGAGGCGACGGCTGTCAAACCCAGGACTAGATCGAAACCCAGAGAGTCTCCGGCACCAACCAAAAGCTCCAGACAAAACCGGCGACGAAAACGACGGCGGAAAGAGGCTAGATCCGTTGCTGGTACGACGGAGGAAAAACGGAGAAAACAATCCAGACAGGGTGAATCGGTGGTGCGGAGAAATGATCTCATCGCACCACCGCATGAAAAGGCTACATTTGAAATAATAATTGATTCTTCCATTCAAGAAAATAAAATAATTGATTCTTATCCTTATTTATTAATTTTGTTACGTCTGCAGCAACTTAACCTAATTTTTTCCCGCTCATTTGCTTTATTAGGTTTGCAATTATTTAACCTAACAAATTCCATCTAAAAAAATGCATCGCACCAATTTCATTCTTATCCTCTTGCCTTTTTTTTTTACAATATTTTGTACACTTATTTAATACTAAAAAAATAATTTCATGCCTCTTTTTTTTTGACAATATTTAGTACAATTTGTTTTTTTGAAGGAAATATTTTGTACACTTATTTAATACTAAAAAAATGCATCGCACCAATTTCATGCATTTTTTTTACAAGATTTTGTATACTTTTTTTTTTGAAGGAAATATTTTGTACACTTATTTAATAAAAAAAAATGCATTGCACCAATTTCATGCTTTTTTTTTGACAATATTTTGTATATTTTTTTTTGGAATGAAATATTTTGTACACTTATTTAATACTAAAAAAATACATCGCACCAATTTCATTCTTATCTTGTTGCCTTTTTTTTTTTTTTACAATATTTTCTACACTTATTTAATACGTTTACAAACATAATATCCTAATTTCCATGCAAACTCGACTACCCTAATTTTATTATAATACAACCCGAAGAGAAATATTATATATGCAACCCGAGCAACGCCGGGTAAATAAGCTAGTACGTTGTAATTTTATTAAGTCAATTCTCCCACAATTTTATCAAAACGGAAAAGTCAATACTCCCACAAGGCACAATTAATTAGTATGATATACAGCGTAAAAAAAAAAATGTTTAAGAGTTCCAACATTTAGCTGAAAAAAAATTAATACTTGCGGAATTATCCATGGATGCTGCCTTCATTGCATCTTTGAAAAATAGTGTAGTAGACAACTTCACTTTCGTATGTAAGGTGAGCTGTTGCTGCTGGTGTTGGAGTTTTCAAAAGGTTTTGATCATTTCAGAGTTCGTTCTTTTCCTTGAACTTATTATCTTCTATTTTGTACTAAACAATGTTGGTATCTTCTTGATGGAACTGTACAATGATCGAAAATAACACAAGATATATAAGGTAGGTTGCTTGGGGAATTCCTCTTGTCTGCTTTTTTCTGCTGGGGACCAAAACCAACCTACAATAAATTAATTAATAAGTAGCTATATTTATTTTCTTAAGGCTTTTGCGAAGTATTATTCTTTTGCATATTCATTCATAGTTCAAATCTACACTGCTTGAATGGAATATATACGGAAAGAGTGGAAACAGATGAAGATTAGGAGATGAAGTATGTGTTTGTTTTCGCGTTTCAACACTAATAGAGAAGCTACAAATTGTAAGATCTCTCCAAACGCACGTTCACAACAAATCCACCGCCAATAGAAACATAGGCGAAGTCTCGTTGACAGCATGAGAAAATATTATAAAAACACAGTGATATAGTAACTAATAAGTAGAAAGGGTGCTTAATATTACAGCGAAATTTCAGACAAATTGCCCGAAAAGGCTGGTATATTTGTGTTTTTTTTAACAGATTCCAATCGCACCCTTGGTGCACTGGTACAGTAGAAGCAAATTGGTGAGACAAACTGCAATGGACTATAAAAAGTAAGAATTACACCAGTAAGAAATAGGAACAAGAACTACAAGTGGCTCTGGTGTTATAGCATGGCAAAGCTGCTCAGTTTTTCTCACCGATTTCGATCCGAGTTGGAAAAGATATTTGCATATTAAACCCCATGCTATCCCCCATCAATTAAAACTACAAAGGCAACTATTGGACCCAAAAAAAATATATATATAAAGGCGACTCATAATCAATGTTCAAAACTGGGGACCAAATATAATTTATGAAAATATACTGTACTTTTCAACAAAAAAAAGGAACCCACGTCATCAGTTTTTAAATATCTCTCCGCTGTAAATTTCCAAATATCTCTAGACAACTCAAAATTTGTATATCATCTCATAATTCTCAACAAAGGAACCCGCGTCATCGGTTTCAAGAAATTTTCATTTTAAATAACCAAACACTGAATCAAATATGCTCATCCAAATATTCTGCTTATAAAGCCACCCTTTGCTCTTTTGTCCTTCTTCATCCTATTTTGAATATCTGGGAATTCGATAGTGTTATACGCAAGGTCCAGCACAATCGGGTTACGGGCAATTGCCTGGAAAGCTGGGGGGAAGGGAGCAATGCGGGGTGCAGATTTCACGTTTGAATCACCCACAGCAGACTCATAAACATCAAGTTTCTCCAATAGGAATTTCTCCAACTGAAACAGATAGGATTACATGTCAGAATATATCAATAAATGTTCATGCAGATGCTATTATTGTCTACAGATGCAAGACAGATTCAAGAGTAAAAAAGTCGCAACTTCCCGCTCAAAAAAATAACATAGGAGAAATAGAAAATTATGTACCCGCTCAGCTCCGGTCAATGATATATTGGAGATCCCTTCGGAGATATTCTCTTGAGTCCTCTTCTCCTCCATGATCCCCAATGCATGTTCTATACAACTGTTAGAACGGCATTCATTGCACAAGACCTCTAATTCTTTCACCATAGTCTGCCAAATTGAAAAGGAAAAGAAATAAAAATCAGAAGAAAATACAATCAATAGCAATAAAATCAAATACGAGCTTTCATATAAAAATTAATAAATATAAATCTAAAACAACTATCATTTATTCAACAAAAGTTTCAATCATATTCTAAATTTAGAAGATTATAAGAAACAAAGGGAAGGAATAAACTTCCATATCGCGAAAACACTGTGCAGACTCTAAAGTTGTTAGTGTGAAATTTGAATGTACAAAGATCTCCTCTGATCTGTCAGGCCCGATAGATTACCATCTTTAGGTCTACAGGCCTGGTTGAAGGAGATCATAATATAAAAGGCCTTTATTTAGTTCCTCCCAGTCAACAACAATTGATTTCACACTCAACTTCAGGATCTAACAAGCGTTTCAATGTTATGGAAGTTAGGATGTAAAGTGAAGCGAAGCACATTTCAGTGCACATACCAGACCAAAAAAATCATTTGAAAAATCAACAAACAGGAATTAATACTGCCATTTGATCTTAAAAAATAACTAAAATTACCTTACTATTGCCATCTAACATTTGAAGCTTTCCTAAGGCATCTTCAGCTAAACTGCGAGCACGACAGTACAAAGCATATGCTTCAGCCCTCTTTCCAGCCACACTGTATGACTTTGCAACATAAAAGCACCTGCACATAAGTCATAAGCATGTATACCTTTAGTTTAGGGGGAAACATCTCTTTAAAGACCAGAAACAGATGTGGTTATACTGCCAGCAGGCACCACAGTAATCACCACCTACTGCTCAATTGCCCTTTCCTAGGGGCCCTATGAGAGGAGAGAAAAACTTAATCTTGCTTTCGCAAACATCAAGGCATTAACAAAACAATAAAGATAATATTTGCATATGTTAGAGCTAAGTGATAAGTAAACCACTACAACATTTATTCCCGACTCTATTCATCCAATAAGAGATGACACACTGGGTTTGACCTTTCCATAAATTCTACCGTGATGGGAGCTTTACATACTAGGTTGTCCTATAATCATCATCTGTTAAAAGATATAAATAAAAAACTCTAAAGATGGGAGAACACAAACTGTCGTTAAATATCTATGACATGTTATGATGAACTTTCCTAAATGCTATCGGTATACAAATTTTAATTTTACAGAAGTTAAAAATTTGGTTTCCAGAAAAAGCTGAAAATAACAAGGGTAAGCATGCATGTGCAGTGCAATTAGGAAGCAAATAAATTAAGGGATATCTCTAAGATCAGGAAAAAAAATTGCTCCAGCAAAACAACCTTTCTGCTCGAAAAGCCAAACTTTTGCATGAACACTCTTCAGCAAAGCTAACTTCTTCTGGCTTTTGGTCCCTTCCAGAACTGACTAAATCAGATAGATCAGATGTATTCTGCAAAATATTATTATACATACAAATTATCATTCCATTTGAGGAGCTAATGTTAAAGGAAAAAAAAACAGCAGCTTTGAGGATCTTTACACAGAAATGTGTTCAATAATGCAAGTTCACAAACAAAACATGGATATCAACCTGTAGCAAGAGATCATATAAGCGAACAAGCTCTTCAGGTTTGGTGAGTTTTTCATTTTTATCATCATTACGCTTTGCAAGTTTACTTTTTGCAACCCTGACCAACAAAAGGTTGCGCTCAATGGTTCTTTCTCCTAAGACAGCACTGACAGCCTTATCAAGACCATTCAAATCATCTTTCACACTTTCTGCATTTCCTGCAGTGGCCTAAAATGCACAGAATAATAAAAATAGATCAGCTTAACAAGTAAAAATGTTGTTATTGATTCACAATTAACAGCGAAAATTCAAGTAATTTCCAATACCAAATCAGCCCGAATACAGCCTCTAGCATCATGGTATGCAGAAAAGATTTTGTCAAAAATAACCAGTCTTTTGTCCGCTGAAATATTTTCTGCCAAGGGACCATGAATATCTTTCTCCAGCTCCTGGGCTGATAAAATTATTCAGATAGAAACATTACTACATATAGCTAAACAGAGCTGAACTATATTAAAAAGAAAAGTCGCTGCAAGTAAAAACATGCTAAATCACACAAACAAGTACAATTATAAGAAAAAAATCCAAAAAAGAAAAAAATGGTAGTATGATTCATGAATCACAAACATAAGGGATTATATTTTGCATGTACAAATAAAATGTCTGCTCCAGCAACAATTCCCCTTTTGATACTACATAGCATGTTTGAATGTTTGAATTGTTAGGTGTACTTTCTTGAAACAATTTTTTAAAAAATAAATAAATAAAAATACTGTATACAACTGTTATAAGAAATTTCACTTCCAATTAAATCTTGACAATGTAAATTGAAACAGAGAAAAATCGATTGCAACAAATTCAAGAGTTAGGTTGGAAAAAAAAATGTTAGTTTCCTTTGGCTCTGACATCGACATGAGTTAACAATTTCACACCATATTAAGAAATATATTATTAGTTTGTAAAAAAAATTGAAACAGAGAAAAATCGATTGCAACAAATTCAAGAGCTTGGCTCTGACATCCACATGAGTTAACTAACAATTTCACACCACATTAACAAATATATTATGTGTATGGATTTAGGCTTTTTGCATTTACGAATTAAAATTCAATTTAACACCAAAAGGAGCATTATGGATGTCAACCTAGGGTATCCAAGTCAAAAGTAAAATCCACTAGTCCAGGGATCAGAGAAATATTTGTTCATCAGCCAAACTATATTACCCCAACGAGTTATGTTCAGCAGATATACTACAGATCTACATAAAATAATAGTAACAGAGGGACACACCATGTTCTTCACACCAATATTTTTAGCATATATTTAATATCAGAAAGAGTTTGTCTGTAATTTGCGATTGATTTGTCACAGCATACTCATTTAAGAAAACCCAGAAAGAAAAAGATTCCAAAACAGAAATGCCATTTTACAGCATGGGCAAAAGAGACCATTAGGTGGTTACATACACGTGAGGCAAAGGTGAGAGGTTAACTTCATCTTTTTTAAGTTTGGTCAATAGATAACCTTTTTTTTTTTCAATTTAATAGCTGTCTAAGTTTTATGAGAAGATACCAACCTTTCAAAATGGCAACCCTTGTTTTGGCATTTGATATTGGAAATCTATGGCCAAGCCAATGAAATTCTGTCATGGAAGCAGCTTGTTGAGATCTTGCCTCAGCCATGGCAGCCTGGTACAAACACTAAGTTATCTTTCAAAATAACAAGCAATTGATTCAACATGTTCGCATAAGAGAACATTTGAATATACTGATTCAAAAATATGTGCATATCACAAAACCCATTTTCCCTTTTCTTCAAATAAGTTATACAAATGAAATCTGTACCAACCTCTAGTTTAGCTTTAAAAAGGTCTAATGCAGGTCCTTCCATATCGCCAATGTTTAGTAGTTCAGAGGCTTGTAGATTTGACTGGCCAATTTTGTGAAGGCAGTATCTGATACTAGGTTCTAGTTCCTCAACCCGCTCACGACACAAAACTTGGTTATCCAAATCTCCATATTTCCCTAACTCCTCGTATACAGCCCTGTTAAATAGGATCATGGTTAAAAACTCGACAGGGTGAGTGAAAATAACAGAAACATCACAAAAGCTGATGTGCAAGATTACACAATAAACAAGTGTTTGCCACAGAAAACAAAGATTTGAATTCTTCTTTACATAAAGATCTCATTCAACCAAGCATAAGCTTGTTCCTGCATATTTTTTTCCCTTTCTCCAAGTCAAATATTATAAATCAAGGAGACATAGTATATGTACCTAGCACTTTTGAAGTGCTTTAAAGCCACATCCCAGTTCTGATCTTGCTCAAACAACAAACTCCCCTTCATATAGGACTCGTAAGCCTGAAAATCAGTGAACAAATGAAAGAGGCATTTCCATGCTTCATCAGCAAAATAAACATTTTCTGCCATAGATTAAAATAGTAGAAAAGGGTAAATTATCAAAAGTAAAACCAATCAACTTTTTTTTCTATTCTAATGTGATGCAACGCAACATATTTTCAACTTTGTTATATATTAATTAATTCATTACAACTTTTTTTAAAGGTTTTGTAACATGTAATGCTCTGTATCAAAGGTTTCGTAACATGCAATGCTCTGTATCAGATTATACCGGAAAGGAACAAATCCAACAATAACTCTAAGCATTAAAAATAACAAATAAAAATATTTTATTCTGTATATTAAAAGAACTAATTGATCGTCTATGAGTGAAAAAAAATATTACCAAAAGAGAGGAGTGGGAAATAAAATGCAAAAAAGAGAAAGAATAAATACTGCATTATATTAACAATAAACCATTTGATGTAAATAACAATGGTTGCCAGTTGCCACATGCCTTTGTTGCAATACTGATTAAAAGACTCACCTCAGCTTCCAAAGATGTCCTAGAATCTGCCTTGACCGCACAAAATTGTGAAAACAAAGTAGCCCACTTTACTGCCTTGCGCAACCTACCAATCAGATAGATTCGTTGAGATGCATTTGGTCCATTTGGAAGCTGCCTTTTCTCCATGGCATGACTCCAAGCTCTCTCCGCCGAATAGAGAATCACATGAAGAAACCTGAATTCAAAAGTAAATTCCAATTCCACTGTTAAGCATGTGTAGATAATTTGAAAAGTTGCCAGAAAAATGAAAAGTTTATTTTTTTTAATTCACAAATATAGTAAAATATTTTTAAAAAAAAGGAAAAAGGAAAAAGGACAAACCAAGGCCTAAATGATGAATTCGTATCAAGGCGGGAGATTTCAGATTTAGATAATGATATGCATGAAATGTACGTGATAGAAATGGAAAAACATCTAAAAGTGGCTCAAGAGCGAGAACAGGGAAGTTATAACTCGACAAATAAAAGATTTAACAACCACCATTCAGCTTTGAACTCTTAGACAGAAAACTTTGCCTACCAGTGCTTATCGCAAAAAGCAGTATTAGGATGTTTGTTGGAAAATGGGTAAAGAGTGTGGCAGGCAGAGAGAAGATAACTTTAGGGAGGGTGATAGACAGGAGTGGATCTACTTATTTGTCAGTACTGGGCTTTTATACTTGGCCTAACCTATAGGGTGAGGACTGTCCGCAGCATACAAACACATCGTCAGGTCTTATCTCATCCAATGTGGACTTTTAACAAAACATACACCTCATGCCCAAGACTTCACATCAGGCGTGTGACCCGAGTCGCCCGATAGTGGTGAGCTGATAGCAGGTGGTCCAATGGATCTTGGATAGGCGCTGATATCATAGTAGGTTTTTATATTGAGCCCAACTCATCTTAACAATCTACACTCAACAGGGATCAGACCGCTTCCCATGGATTCCATTTTCTTAGGTGCCACGATTACATGGACTGTGAACGTAATGCCACTCATGCTTATAACTGTCGCTGTCTCAAGTGCTTCGATTTCTAGAGATTGCAAAGCACACGTTTGTGGGATCTTTAGCCCTAGCCTACTACTATTTAGCTCTAGTCACCGTAAGTCTTAAGAGGACACATATGTAATTCGATAGCAATGAAGATGGTAAAGCCTAACAGCCAATTGAAACCAAATCATTCTTTCTAACACTCTTTCCTTCTTCGGTAACACAATTTCAAGCTAATGCACTACAAAAATTCGAGAACTTGCATCAGAAAAGAGAGATGCGGTAAACAAAGCATACCTTACTTCAGTGACATTAGACTCAGTTAAGGTTCTTTTCGTATACTTGCCACGACCGTGGGTAAACTTCAAAGATTTATACAACCTCCTCAATCGGGCTGTACAATACCTCCTACAGTGTCAATGTAAAAAGTGCATTTATTACCAATCTATAGAATTCAAACGTTATACAGCTTAAATCAATGACATTTCAAAAGACGGTAATAAAATATGTCCGCATCCAGTTAGCAACAGCGAAAATACATACCGATAGCGAGTGTAATCTCCGTGACGCAAACCATGCTGCATTTGTGCTGATTTTAACAGCTGCAGAACTGTAAAATTTTAAAATTAAAATGTTAAATTACATCAATCATAAAAGTTTAGTTACTGAATAATGCATTTCTTAATCGTTAGTAAAAGAAACGGCATTGTATTTGTAGAAATAACGAGAAGACACAAACCAGTGATTGAGAATTTGGGAACAATCTGATCAGAATTGGTTGATTTCGGATCATCGACTTCCATGGCAGATGATTGATTCTCTTTTCCCATTAAGTCTTCAATAATTCAAAACATTCACACAATGATTCAGCATAAAAAATAAAATAAAATTAGATCTAGCATTGATGGAAAATAAAATTGAAGATTGATTTGAGAGGCAACTACAACAATGACAGATCTGGTTGTTCCAATTAGTGAAATTTATACATGCAACGATTTTATCGCGCAATTGCGAAATCGCGTAGGGGAAGGGGAGGGGGAAGGATATGAATACCTTGATGATTTTCTGGATACCGGCGTCAAATTCCGCTGCGATTTCCGGCGAGTTCAGTTCACTTCCGACTCCGAGTTGTGTCCTGATTCCGATGCAATTTGTTTTAGGGTTTTAATTATTAACATGAGTTTAACTTTGTCATCTCTATTTATTTTATTTTTTTTGGCTGATGTGGCACGTTGTGTTTGGTTGTTGAGGGAAAAAGTGAAAAGATAAAATGATATTTAAAGATAGTTTTCTTTTTTTAATTGGATATCATCGGCGAACAAAATTAACTATCCACAAAGATTGTCGTAATATTAACTAACTTAGTCCAAAATTAACTAACTTAGTCCACACTTTTCTTTTAACATATTCACGGGGATTAACGTAAATGGTCGTTAAAAACCAGCTAAGAGCGTGCATCTTTGCTGTTCAAAATCGGGGTTGAGATTTCCATAACAATCTCTATATCCTCATCATGGATGATTGAGACGATTATGGTGTTGATGTCTGTAGACTCGTTGGGTTAAGATATATGGTGGTGGAGATGATTATGGTGTTGATGTCCATAGACCCGTTGGGTTAAGATATCTATATTTTAAGATGGATATAGTGTTGTAGCATCAAGTTCATTAAGTTGTCTCGTCCAAACTTTGTGCATGATTAGCTGAATTTTCCTTATGTGCATGGGTATTCTCATTAATGTCTCCCGAAATATCGACGTCCTCATTAATTGATTCCATAATATCAACTTCCTCATTAATTGATTCCGTAATACGGAAGTATGTGTTGGTCTTGGTAATGTTACATTTTTTTCTACCGCGACGCCACCCTTTCCACCGCCATCATTCAATCTATGCTCCCTCTTAGGCTTTTACACCAGCACCCGCAATCCTTTCTAGGGATGGCAATTGGACCCAGGCCCGATGGGCACCCGCAAAAAATATCCACAATAGGTAGGGTAAAACCCCGCTTTTATGGGTATGGGCTCTGTAACACCCCGTTTTCCCAACGTAAAATTTTCATAAATAAAATCAGAGTTTTTCATCATAAAATTGAATGTCACATTTCTTAAAAATCATAAATGGAATAAATAATAATTTATCCTTCAAAACGTTCAACAAAATAATATTTAAAACTTCGCAGCGGAATAGTTTGACAACTTAAATAATCTTTGGCACAAGGGCCTCAATATAAAATCTCATAAAACTTAGTTCAACATCAATTCTTGAAAGATTCATAAAGTAATACGTAAGGAACACAAAGTAAAGACATAATCCCATCCCGTTACGTATCAGAGCACCTAAGACACACTTGTGAGGAGTCCACTCACAACCGCAACTAATCTTGGTTACCTGCAAGTTACCCATACGAAGAGCAACATTTTCAAGCAAAGGGGTGAGATTTCACCAACAACAATATTAAGCATATAATTCATCAATCACATTTAACAACTTAAACTTCATCAACTAGTATCATTAATCTTCCTACATTAGTCATAAACTTCATCTTATATTATCATAATAAATAATCATAAACATCATATATCATCTTAATCATAACATCATATATCACCTTAATCATAACATCATATATATCATCATAAATATCACAAACATCATCACATATCATCATTAGTAAACATGTAACATCTTATCATAAATCACATAGCATCATATCATAAATCACATAGCATCTTATCATAAACAACTTCATAATCAATCTTCATAAGCAACTTCATAATCAATCATCATAAACATCATAATCATTCATCATCTTAAGCATCATAATCATTCATAAAGCACTTCATTAATAGTTCATCAACTTGACATCTTAACATCTTAACAACTCGACAACTTGACATCTTAACATCTTAACAACATCGACTCGACTATGCAACTTCAACTTCTCAAATCATCTTGACAAATGCAAATGCATGTGGTACCATTCTAGGGCATAAGCCCTCATCGTCGTGGTTGAGCATAAATATACTCCTAGGGCATAAGCCCTCATCGTCGTGGTTGAGCAAAAGCTCCATCGTCGTGGTTGAGCAAAAACTCCATCGTCGTGGTTGAGCAAAAGCACCAGGGCATGAGCCCTTATCTTTAAATGAGTATGCATGGATTCAACATCTTACGTCTTAGAAACTTCATGAACATCTATGACATCTTAACAACTTGACGACTTCATAACGACTCGACGACTTAACAACTTCATATCATCTTAACATCTTAACATCTTAACATCTTAACATCTTAAAACATCATATATAATTCACATTAATACTCATATAACAATATCACATTGATAATATTAACAGCAACATGACAGCACACAATTAATTCATCATATATCATCGTATTCAAGTATCAACAATTCATCATGCATCTTTGTAAGAACATAAATAATCATGCACAACATATTTTCATGTCAAACCAAGGCTAATGGAAAGATATCACAATTATCAACAACTTTCATGTTTACAACAAAGATCAATTCAAAACAGAAACATATGAACAAAACGCAAAAACATGAAACAAAAAATGTTGTCACCGTACAATTTTGCTGAGACCTCCTTGGAGTATTTTCATCATAACTCAAAAACTAAAAATCATATTCACGTCAAACCAAAGCCACTGGAAAGATAACAAAATTATCTAAAACTTTCATGTTTTCGCCTAAGACCAATTATGTACCGATCAATACCAATTTTCATTTTAAATTCGGAAAAGTTGTGCTGAAAGTCCATAAAAATTCATTGTGACCTACGTGCAGTAATTTGACCATAACTCAAGTTCTATAAATCGTTTTGACGTGAGACCAACGACATTAGGAAGCTAACATCCATACCTACGACTTTCGTGTTTACACCTAAGATCAATTCGGCACCGATCAATACCAGTTTTAATATCAAAATTCGGGCAGAATGCAGATTTTCTCCAAGTTTCACCTAATCTCATGGTTTTAACCTCAAAACTACTTCCAATAATCATCCTATGGATTATATAAGGTCTGTACACAATTTCTACATCAATTCAACAAGTTTTCATCATCTAATCATCAAATCTCTCTCAAAACCCTAATTCTCAAATTCTCATAAACTCAACCTACAACATGTTAAATTTAATTATCAGAATTAAAGACTTAATATTACTGAAAGTTAGTCTCACCTTTACCTTAGAATTATCGATGCAGCCTCTTCTCTCTTCTCTTTGTCTTCTCTTCTCTTCTCTCCAAACCTTGTTTTCTCCAAAAACTGATCGTACGTTCTATGTCTTTCTAAACCTAACTTCTCTTATATATAATCCCTCATCTAATTTCTCTTACACCTCAAAATTATTCTTTTCCTCATAATCTTATTTATTTCTAAATTAAATATATATCTCTCCCACATAATAATATTAATACACCAAATAACAAATATATCTCTTCACTGAATAACAAATATATTTCTACACCAGATAACACATATATTTCCACACAAAATAACAAATATATTTCTATACGAAATAAAATATATATTTTTACACAAAATAACAAATATATTTCTACACCAAATAACATATATATTTCTACACAAAATAACAAATATATCTCTACATCAAATAACAAATATAGTTCTACACAAAATAACAAATATATCTCTACATCAAATAACAAATATATTTCTACACAAAATAACCCCACAACTTAATATTTATTTTATTTTCGAATCTTATTTTATTAAACAATAAAATAAGTCACAATGTCTCATAAATTTCTCTAAAATCATATAAATCACATAAATATTATAAATCACACTAATCATATAAATATATTCTAAAACTCATTTAAAATAATTAAATAATCGAAACGGGCGTTACAACTCTACCCCCCTTAAAAGAATTTCGTCCTCGAAATTCAAAGCACAAGAGAAAAATGAATTTAATTATTACTTAAATATCTTTAACAAAATAGTAACTTCAAACATTACACAAAAACCAAATTAAGGTTAGTCAGTCAAACATGATCACATAATAAAACATAACCATTAAATAGAAAACACAACGACAGTATTCTACCGTCACACGACACAACGACTCATCTACTTGGCCGGACGGACCAACCTGCTCTGATACCAATTGTAACAACCCGTTTTCCTAACGTAAAATTTTCATAATAAAAATCAGAGTAATTCAACTTAAACGAAATGTCACATTCTTTTTCTAAAAACATAAACTAAATAAATAAATATTTATCCTTCAAAATTCAATATCATATTATTTTAAACTTCGCAGCGGAATAATTACAACAACTTTCATGTTTACAACAAAGATCAATTCAAAACAGAAACATATGAACAAAACGCAAAAACATGAAACAGAGAATGTTGTCACCGTACAATTTCGCTAAGACCTCCATGGAGTATTTTCATCATAACTCAAAAACTAAAAATCATATTCACGTCAAACCAAAGCCACTGGAAAGCTAACAAAATTATCTAAAACTTTCATGTTTTCGCCTAAGACCAATTCTGTACCGATCAATACCAGTTTTCATTTTAAATTCGGAAAGTTGTGCTGAAAATCCATAAAAATTCACTGTGACCTACGTGCAGTAATTTGACCATAACTCAAGTTCTATAAATCTTTTTGACGTGAGACCAACGACATTAGGAAGCTAACATCCATACCTACGACTTTCGTGTTTACACCTAAGATCAATTCGGCGCCGATCAATACCAGTTTTAATATCAAAATTCGGGCAGAATGCAGATTTTCTCCAAGTTTCACCTAATCTCATGGTTCTAACCTCAAAACTAATTCCAATAATCATCCTATGGATTATCTAAGGTATGTACACAATTTCTACATCAATTCAACAAGTTTTCATCATCTAATTATCAAAACCCTAATTCTCAAATTCTCATAAACTCAACCTACAACATGTTAAATCTAATTATCAGTATTACAGACTTAATATTACTGAAAGTTAGTCTCACCCTTACCTTAGAATTATCGATGCAGCCTCTTCTCTCTTCTCTTTGTCTTCTCTTCTCTTCTCACCAAACTTTGTTTTCTCCAAAAACTGATCGTACGTTTTATGTCTTTCTAAACCTAACTTCTCTTATTTATAACCCCTCATCTAATTTCTCTTACACCTCAAAATTACTCTTTTCCTCATAATCTTATTTATTTCTAAATTAAATATATATCTCTCCCACTTAATAATATTAATACACCAAATAATAAATATACCTCTTCACTGGATAACAAATATATTTCTACACCAGATAACATATATATTTCCACACAAAATAACAAATATATTTCTACACTAAATAAAATATATATTTCTACACAAAATAACAAATATATTTCTACACCAAATAACATATATATTTCTACACAAAATAACAAATATACCTCTACATCAAATAACAAATATATTTCTACACAAAATAACAAATATATCTCTACATCAAATAACAAATATATTTCTACACAAAATAACCCCACAACTTAATATTTATTTTATTTTCGAATCTTATTTTATTAAACAATAAAATAAGTCACAATGTCTCATAAATTTCTCTAAAATCATATAAATCACATAAATCTTATAAATCACACTAATCATATAAATATATTCTAAAACTCATTTAAAATAATTAAATAATCGAAACAGGCGTTACAGGCTCGGGTCCGGGTAATTACGCGCAAATTTAGATGGGTATGGGTGCGGGTAAGGGCACTATACTACCCAGCCCCGCAACCCGCATATACATATTTATATAATATAATAAATATTTTATTTATTTTTGGTGTACAATTATTTAATTTATTTAGCTATTTAAGCATAAACCTAAACCTAAAAACTAATATGGTAATCGTTTCATCCTTACCTTCATAAACTCACGAGCTACAAAGTTATGATTTAAATCAATTTGATGTTTATTTTAGCAAACACTTTTTTATATAAATTTTGAATGTTTTTTATTTGGTTAAATGCTACGGTTTCTACTATTTTATGAGTTGCTTTAAAAAAATTGGACAATAGTTTTATTTCAACTGTGATGTTTTTTTTATTGTCTTTTTATAATTAAAGTGCGGGTAATGGATACGAGTATGGGCACTTAGGTGCCCATAGAGTACGTGGAAAGGCACTAAAGTTGTTACCCACGAGGGTACGGGCTCGGGTACGGACATTTTTTACAAACGCGGGTATGGGGAAGGGTATTATAGTACCCTACCCATTGGATACCCATTGGATACCCATTGCCATCCCTTTCACTTTCTTCCCGCCATCACTATTCATCTGGTTGTCTCTCCTTCTTCATGGACAACTTGTTCATCATGTAGCACATTATTTGCAACAATACATTTTTTTTCTTCGTCGGGTTTCCTTCGACATAGTGACCAAATTTACCACATGTAAATCACAACATGTGGAATCCTTCATACCTCGCTTTATAAACATGTACCTTCAATTCAAACATTGCCAAAAATGACTTGTTAAACTTAACTTCAACACACAACCTGCATTTTTTTTCTCTTTCATAACACAAGGTGTCCCTTTCCACCTTAATGGCTTTGCCAATTTGACTACTGGTAGAGTGTAACACCTTTGCATCGTATTATATGGGTAGATTTTGAACCTGCACCCACACAATAGCTTTTTCAGTATATGGTTGCACTACTGAGATGGAAATTAGAACTTAATTTCCCATATATGAGGCAGTGATCATAAATCAATCATAGTTTATCCTCCAACGTCCCTGTGTCATCTTCTTCATGACATAAATAAAGTAAGAAATAATCCATTTCCAAAGCTATTATATTGATAACTTCCATCTTAACCCACATATATCTTAGTATGTTCTCCAAATACTTACAACCAATTCTCCTTCATAGTAGTATGTCGATATCACCTAGTTTCTACATATTTCTAAATCTATTATACTAATAACGCATACCTGTTTGAGTATGTTCACCAAGTATTTTTACTCCAATTATCCTTCTTAGCATCTTTTCGATATCACCTTGCTTCCATGGATGAGTAATCCCTTAATCCTCCTTGGAAGGACCGAAAGAAGGTCGGACTATCATATTGCCCTATATTTTATACGATTCGTAGGCTTTGAAACAAATCAACATCATCTTCCTAAAACTATTTGCAGCCATGTCTTCATTTCCACTCCTGACACCTCTTCGACCCACATATTTTGCAACAATGATTGATTGCATGCCACTTTTCGATTTTGTCAATATCACGCATTTCATCGTCATGCATGTCCACCTACGAGACTCACACAAACAATTCTCCCGCGAATCCTCTTCTTATTCGCTTAAACTCATTTTCACTTTGCTTAACCGTATGTTCTTTCGCTTAGACAATTTTCATTATGATTCTTCAAACCCTATCAACAATTTTGAGTCTTTGGATTTGCCTTTGACAAGCATTGTCAAACCCTAGCAGAACACTTATTTTAAGTTGTAAATTTTCTATAACTAATCAAATCAACTCACGTGTAAGGTTTTTTTTGTTGAAGGAAAACTTCATCAAATCGAGTACAATTGAGACCAAAAGCTCATTACAGAGATAAGGTTACAAACACTTTAAGTACAAGATAGCATGTCATTCAAACATCATTAAAATCAAACGTTTATTTATTTTAAGAATTAAATAAAATCAAATGATTTAATAATAAATTTAATAAAAGTGGTAAAAACGTTTGATAACAATGTTAAATAAGTTTTTTGTTTATTCAAAATACCGTGAATTTTAATTTTAGTTCATAAAAATTAAAGCATAACGTCTTTGACCTCTCAAAATTTTCCATTTAATTTTTTTATCGTCAATAGTAAATTTATGTTCATATTAATGTCCGATTTCTGACTCTTTTATGTTCAAATGTGTTCAAGTTATGTCAAATTGTTAGTACACTATGTCAAAACCTTATATGTTCACTTCATATTATATTAAAAAAATGTTAAAGACATGTCAAAAATTATTTATTTATTTATTTATTTTTGTCAAATAATCTAGTGTTAGAGAAATTCACCTTAAAGATGAATAAGTGGGTGTCCGGAGTTCGAACCCCGACCCCTACATATAATATGCATTGTCCTTTCACCAAGTGAGTTAAGCTCACTTAATGTGATACATTAGGGGTAAAAAACAAACGAAAATTTTGGAAAGACAAAAACATCTTATTTTATTTTTTAACAATTAAAATTAAAATTTGCTATATCTTCAAGATCTTAAAAATGTTGACATTTATATAAATTAAAATTTTACTTTCACTTTAGTCTGTGTGAAACCTCAATGTCATGTCACTGTGTCACATCATCATTTAACAAAATAAGTTAACGTCAGGGACTAAAGTGATAAGTACAGAGTCAGAAATTTATTTGTATTTAATCTTTTAAGTCAAAGACCTATGTGACAAGGGATTAAAGTGAGTATTTGGTTGTCATTTTATTTTATGTGTGTGAGTTTTAATGGTTAAAGTTTGAACTCCAATCAAAACTGAAAAAAGTTTGAAAAGTAGGACCCACGAGAATCAGGGAAAAGCATGGAAGCTGAATGCTATCTTATCTTTCCTGGATAACAATATCATCACTTCAACCCAACTCACTCTCACTCAAATCAAACCAAAATGGCGTTCTCATCATCCATGTGGTCTTCTCTCTTTGTTCCAAACCCAAACAAAACTAACCGTTTCGCTACATTCTCTCCCTCCTCTCCCGCCACCCACAACAAACTCTTAACAACCACATTCGCCATCCCTCCACTCTCAACCGCAACAGCCGCCGACGTTACCGGCGCCATAGACGGCACAACAATCGCGGTCGTAAGCGGTGGCTTCGTCGCTGGCCTCACCGCACTTCTCTCCCTTTCAGACCCGGAAAGACGACGACGCGAACAGGCGGAGGAAGTAGGCGGTGATGACAAAGAAGTTGTGAGGGAGTATTTCAACAACAACGGGTTTCAACGATGGAAGAAGATTTACGGTGATACTGATGATGTTAATAGAGTTCAACGGGATATTAGGTTGGGACATTCCAAGACTGTTGAGAATGCTTTACAGATGTTGAAAGATGAAGGGCCACTTCAGGGTGTTACTATTTGTGATGCTGGTTGTGGTACTGGTTCTCTTTCGATTCCGTTGGCGAAGGAAGGTGCCGTTGTTTGTGCTAGTGATATATCAGCTGCCATGGTTGCTGAAGCTGAGAAACAGGTTAATTTATGTGTACCTTTGATTGCTGAAATGTAAAGTGTGTGTGTATAGCATGAGAGTTCAATTTACCGTATGTGAAGCGTTATTTTAGTGAAGAAAATAAATGTAGCTCAAAATTGACTCCAAAACTTAGATATGATAAAATTAAAATGATATTAACATAAATTGAATATCGTAGACCAATAGCGGTTTGTTAAAATTTTGCTATGATATAGCTGTTATTTGATAACAATGCTTGCAACTCATTTTGAAGTGGAAGGGTAATGTTGCTTTTGCAAACTCCGTTTACAAAATGATATTCACGCAAACCGATGTTTACAAACATCAATTGAAACTTATCCGTAATTGTGCTTCCTAACACATCATGTTAGAGGTTAGAATAGGGAAATTAGTTATTTACTAAGTTGTTTTTGTTAGAGAAGGATTTATATAAATAGGAAGATTATGGAGTCAGAGAGGTATCATTTGAATATTGTACAAGTTTGTGAATAAAGTAGTGCCTCTATTCCCCTAAAAAAAAAAAAGTTGCGACTCTATTGTGAAAGGGAAACCTTTAAGGAGAGATTCTCTCATGTTCTTTCTTATTTTCTTTATTCAATTGTTCTTTCTGTTCCATTCAATTCTTAGGTCCCTAACATGCCATTCGTGCCTACCAAAACACTTTTTATCAAAGCAAATTTTTCTAGATATAAATCTGTTCCCTATTAAATTTGACCCATGACCAGGGTGAAACCTTAGAGACCAAATTTGTCTGGTGTGTGTTCTGTCAACTAAGGATTTGTGCCCCTCCTTTTACAATGTCTGACAATAATAATGTAATCATTGGCTAGAGTTATATCCCCTTAGTTCTGATCCTGAAAGGCGAAAGAGCCCGGCGCAAGATCCGGGTATTTCAAATTGTCTAAAACCAAAGTCAAATTCATTCAAAACTATGTTTTTGAACAAGCAAATTCAAACACACAAACTAACACGGCAAGTGTGTTTTTCACTTTGCAGGCAAAAGAACAACTTGTGTCCAGTGAAAATGGAGTGTCACCTGCGATGCCAAAGTTTGTGGTGAGTGATTTAGAGAGTTTGGATGGATTGTACGATACAGTGGTGTGCCTCGATGTTATGATTCATTACCCTCAGAGTAAAGCAGATGGGATGATTGCTCACCTTGCTTCTTTGGCAGAAAAGCGATTGATTCTGAGCTTTGCACCTAAGACATTTTATTATGATGCACTAAAGAGGGTTGGAGAGTTGTTCCCTGGGCCTTCCAAGGCAACCAGGGCATATCTTCATTCTGAAGCAGATGTTGAAAGGGCGTTGCGCAAGGTTGGGTGGACGATAAAGAAGAAAGGCTTAATCGCTACTCAATTTTACTTTGCCAAGCTTATTGAGGCTGTTCCTATGTAGTGAGTCCAGAGGATTCAGAGGTAAGTTTTGCATCATTAGAGGAAATTCCTAATGTATATTGTAAGCCATTTTTGTGTGCTTTTGTATGCTATGTTATCCTATGATCCCCTGGATATGTATATTATATTCCTTCTTAGCGTAAATGATGCTGATGTATTGTTTTTTATTTTGTAATATGTAACGGAAAGAATCCCAAATTTGAAACTACATGCCAGTTGATGCATCGATTATATTTATTTTGCTACTTCCTTGGGTGATGAATTTTCTGCCTTTTATTATCATTGCATGTTCTCAAAATGTCAAGGCGTTTTCACATTTATGTAATGTGTAACACGGTTAGGTAAGTATTATAACCAAAGCAAAAATAGTTTTTCCGTGATCTGGAACTTGAGGAAAAAAAATTACAGAAACATTATCTGAACATCAATTTAAGACCCCTATGTTCAACAACTTTTTAAATGGTTAACAGGTATATCAAGATTGGATAATTCATTAACTATCAAGTGAACTTTACTAACCACGATTTCAGGTATTCCAACTACATGACGATTTGAACACATGAAAATGATGGTTAATCACGTTTAAACCCGTGGTTAATAAAGTTCAATTGACTGTTAATGAGTTGTGACACTTGATATATCTATCAATCAAATCTAACACTTCATTAACCACGTATGTGAACAGTGTTAATCATTTAAAAAATTGTCGAATTTCGGCATCCAAAGTTGATGTTCAAATAACACTTCAGAAAAAAGTATAGAAAATATTATGCAAGCTGGATCTGGAATTGAAAGGATAAACATCAATTTCATAAGAACAAATGTATATGAAGAGAATATTTCACCAAAATAAAACGGCAAAAGAACTACTTCAAGGGGATAGTTGATAACAATAAACTCAAGTGCCAAATTCAAAAGTGATTGAAAGAAATAAACGATATCCAGCAGAAAGAAAGAAAGAAAAAAACTAAAGGGGAATAATTCATAACAGCAAATTCAAGTGCCAAATTCAAAAGTGATTGAAAGATCCTTTTCCACGGATACTATGTCTGATTGCAATGAAGAATACTTCATTCTCTTGAGTTTGTCTACATCTTGTCAGCAATTTTTGTGATAGCATCAGTAAGCCTGCCAAGGGCTGCAACTAAGCTGTCTGATTGCTGCTTCTGCTGGTCTCTGGCCAGTTGGGAATTTATGTTCTGAGCTCCAAGATGAGTTTTCAGTATGTTACTATTCCTTCTTAGCACTTTGATGACATCTTCATTGAAATCTGTGGTGTCTTCGGAATTGTCTGATGATAATCGCTTTCTTTTGTAGCCCTCATTGAACAAAGCTTCTCTCTGACACCCTGAATCAATATATTTCCAATGAGTTTATCAATGGAAGGGACAAATAGATGGCACCAAATAAAACCAATAACAGATGTACGTTGGTTTTGGATAAACGTCTAGTTTATGTATCATTTTTAATTTCAAAATCGTCTTTCATTTTCACTTTGTTTTTGTCTTTAAAGATTTGTGCATGAATCATTGAAAATTACAATTTTTAAAACATGAAAAATATAATGGAAACAATGGACGATCTGCAATTAAAAGTTCTCAAATCAAACAGGTGCCAATGGGTGCATTTGAATATCTCATTGTTTAGGGTTGTGGGGGTGGTAACAAAAGAGCTCTTTGAAAAGGGAGAAATAGATAAAAAGAGGATGGTGTGATATAAGAATATGCTAATCAAACATTATTGCAACCACTAAAATTGTATGATTTGTAATATCACAGGTCAAACTAAACGATTTGAACAGTTAAAAGGTTGATATTAATATATTATAAACAGGAGTGACAAGAATTAGAAAAGTTGGAAAACTGAGTTGATTTCATTTACCTGGATCGAAGTTCCCTTGGAAAAATGGGTGTGGCAGTCTCTCTGCTTATCAGTGCAAAGCAACAAGAAAATAATTGATCAATAAGAAAAAGGTAAACGATAATCTGCATATCCTTAAGGAATCACATGCACACTGATTTAATGATTTGTATTTAGAGTGAAATAAAAAGACATACTTGTAGTAAGACAATGATCATTTTTGAGCAATAGTACAATCAAATTGACTGAAATATATATTATTACGAAACTTAAAATGAACATTAAGATGAAATGAGAAAATGTTACCTGCAGAACCAGGCAGTGTGATTCCTGGAGGTGTCACTTTGAGAGTCCCTATAATGTTGGATTTCTTAGCATTTGGTGCTTTGAATGGACTGTTAACCATATTTCCATTTGTGTTTGTCTCATTGTTTTCCTCCTCAGTGCTCCATCCCATTTTGTCACTATCAACAATAGCCTCGTCCTCATCCTCTTCATTTTCATCCTCTTTATTACATTGCTCTAACGCCGGCGCACCTTCAACTGGATCACCATTCTCTGCTCTCGGCATCATCTTGATCAGTGTCAGTGGGAATGCAGCAGCAGTGCAAACCCCTCCATCCAACACATTGTACACCACAGAATCGAAGAAACCAGGCAATTTGTTTTCTTTCCTCACATCATTTCTCATTATCCAAAAAGACTCGGACTCATCCTTTATATTTGACTCCCATTTTTTGATCTTCCTGAAATCAGTCAGAAGATTTCCCCACCTTTTCCTGCACTGAACAGCTCCTCTTTTGACACCATGTTGCTGACACAGTGATGAAACCAAATCCCATTTCGGGTCGGTCTGAACAAGCCCTGATGTTGATGATCTGTATCTGCAAACCTGATCTCCATTTTCAATCACTTTCTTTGCCTCAATTAGGACAAGTGTTTCTTGTCTAGTCCATCTTGGGTGCCTTGTGGCTTTGACTCTTTCACTGCTTTTGGGTTCAGCAGTTTCTACTGGTTGTGCTCCAACTGGTGTAGTTGGAGACTCAGCACTAATTTCACCAACTTTCTCTGAATTTGGCTCACACATCTCTGACATTATGCTAAACTTTGAGAAATGAGAATGAAAGATGAGATACTTTCATTCATTCATATAGCAAAAAAATGTGCTTTTACTCTAATGAATGAACTTCCAAAGAAGGATTCAATATTTTTCGTGTAGGTAACTTCTTTTCTACAATTGATTATTGTCCAAATATCTTTACTCATTTATAAATTTTATATGGGATATCCTCTCCTTCCAACTAAGGAGATATTTACTATATGGACCAAATGTAGACCAAGAAACAATGTTTAAGGAAAGTTAATGACCCTCTTACGGGTGCCCTCATCTTCCAGCTAAGGAACCAGTGGCATATTTGGCGTTACATTTTAATATAAAGTATAAACCATATCAGGAGTTTATACCATTACTAACTCTTTACCAACTTCCTCATTTTTCTTTTCTTTTATATAATTATTTTCCAATAAAAGAAAAGAATCGGATTTTGAAGAATCAATATAAAGAGGATATCTTAAAACTTTTATTGATAGGGATAACAAAACTTAAATTGGCATCATGTATATGGACCTGGTGATGATGGTAGAAGATAAAAACGGTCTAACATAATAATAAATTGTCTGCAGGTTTGGAAATAAAGAAAATAAAAGCATATCTCACTTAAAAGGCTAAAACTTCAAAATGAATGAATCGTCGTGAAAAATGTCAATGATATTTTCGCATTCTGTTTTCATTAATTATAAACATCTTTGTATTAATAATAAAAAGATACTGTCCTCTTGGAAAAAATTATAGTAGTGTACTCTTTATTTTTATCCAAAATAATGTACTCCAACGCCTACATCCTCTTATGATTACAAACTAATTTTTTTTGGACTAAATTACAAACTATAATTATAGATGCTAATATTTACTAGGATACATAATTTTGAACAATACATATATTATATTATCTTTTTGACAAAGATATTCTTAGATGACCAATAAAACTTAGTTTTGGATTTTTTTTTTTGGTCATGAATTCAACTACTTAATTGAGAGAACTGTTATTGAATAGTTTATAAATTTTATTGATATGCACCGATAGTATAAAATTTTGTTACAATGATAATTAATCATAACCATTATAATATCATTCAAATATTTAAAATTATCTTAAAATTCATACAACTGTATATTCGTAAAAATTCATTACATCCTAAAAAAAGGTTTATACAATGTACTCGTAGAGTATTATGATGTACTTTTAATATCCAGAAGGTATCTATTAAATATATGTTTGAACACTTGACGAAGAAAAAAAAGTTTGAACAGATGTTAAAGCAAATTTTTTTAATTTATGTGGAAAAAAAAAGCATTTCATTTAACAATATGTTTAACCAAAATTGTTTTATTCAAATTTACAAGTAAAAGGATATAGAAAATGATAGTACATGGGAACATAATAAATAATTCATATAAAAATATCTACATTCCAAAATATTAAAATATTTAAAATTTTAGTGTATTTGAAATTAATTTTTTATTGAATATGGTGTTTTTTACGAGTGTCTTAAGAAGTTGAATAGAATATCATTCAACATATGTTTGTATAATTCTTGTACTTTTATTTCTGTATTCAACCATTTTTTTTTAGTATGCCAAAAAGTTTTGCTCGTTGGCAACGTACTGGTATTTGGCCCTCCCTCCTTGTTGTCATTGATCATAATATTAGTTTTGCATCAGTTGTGTTTGCTGTTTTACAACAATTAGATGCCCAACAAAAGTTGGGGTGACCTTATAGAGTATTTGGAAACATCAAAATGATAATGTTTGGAACAATACCGTTGAATTTGTTATGATGAATAATGCATCATACAAGTGTTCAAATAAATGTTAAAAAACATCATACAAATGTACTCCTGCATCCTAAAAAAAAGTTTATATTAACAATAATGCATTAAAATTAATCTTTTAGTATATTATGATGTACCTTTTAATATCCAACAAGGCGTCTATTAAATATATGTTTGAACACTTGACCAAAAAATATTTGAACAAATATTAAAGCAAAATCTTTTAATTTCTCTGTAAAAAAAAAAGCATTTCTTTTAACAATATGTTTAACCAAAAAAAAATTATTCAAATTTACAAGTAAAAGGATATAGCAAATGACAGTACATGAGAACATAATAAATAATTCATATAAAAATATCCATGTTCCAAAAATATTAAATTTTTTAAAATTTTAGTGTATTTCAAATTAATTTTTTATTGAATATGGTTTTTATTACGAGTGTCTTAAGAAGTTGAATAGAATATTATTCAATATATATTTGTAAAATTCTTGTACTTTTATTTCCGTATTCAACCATCTCTTTTTTGAGCATGACAAAAAGTTTTGCTTGTTGGCAATGTATTGGTATTTGGCCCTCCCTCCTTTTTGTCATTGATCCCAATATTAGTTTTGCATCAGTTGTGTTTGCTGCTTTACCACAACTAAATGCCCAACAAAAGTTGGGATGACCTTATAGAGTATTTGAAAACATCAAAATGATAATGTTTAGAACAATACCGATGAATTTGTTATGATGAACAATGCATCATACAAGTGTTCAAATAAATGTAAAAAAAAAAAAAATCATACAAATGTACTCCTACATCCTAAAAAAAAGTTTATATTAACAATAATGCATTAAAATTAATCTTGTAGTGTATTATGATGTACCTTTTAATATCCAACAAGGTATCTATTAAATATATGTTTGAACACTTAACCAAAAAAATGTTTGAACAGATATTAAAGCAAAATCTTTTAATTTCTGTGAAAAAAAAAGTATTTCTTTTAACAGTATGTTTAACCAAATTTTTTTTATTCAAATTTACAAGTAAGAGGATATAGAAAATGACAGTACATGGGAACATAATAAATAATTCTTATAAAAATATCCACATTCCAAAAATATTAAAATTTTTAAAATTTTAGTGTATTTCAAATTAAATTTTTATTGAATATGGTTTTTATTACGAGTGTCTTAAGAAGTTGAATAAAATATCATTTAATATATGGTTGAATAATTCTTGTACTTTTATTTTCGTATTCAACCATCTCTTTTATGAGTATGACAAAAAAATTTGCTTGTTGGCAACGTAATGGTATTTGGCCCTCGCACCTTGTTGTCATTGATCATAATATTTGTTTTGCATCAGCTGTGCTTGCTGCTTTACAACAACTAGATGCCCAACAAAAGTTGGGGTGACCTTATAAAGTATTTGGAAGCATCAAAATGATAATGTTTGGAACAATACCGTTGAATTTGTTATGATGAACAATGCATCATACAAGTGTTCAAATAAATGTAAAAAAACATCATACAAATGTACTCCTACATCCTAAAAAAAGTTTATAGTAACAATGCATTACAATTAATCTCGTAGTGTATTATGATGTATACCTTTTAATATCCAACAAGATATCTATTAAATATATGTTTGAACACTCACAAAAAAAATGTTTGAACAAATATTAAAGCAAAATCTTTTAATTTCTGTGGAAAAAAAAAGCATTTCTTTTAACAATATGTTTAACCAAAAAATTTTTATTCAAATTTACAAGTAAAAGGATATAGAAAATGATAGTACATGGGAACATAATAAATAATTCATATAAAAATATCCACATTCCAAAAATATTAAATTTTAAATTTTTTTAGTGTATTTCAAATTAATTTTTTTTTGAATATGGTTTTAATTACGAGTGTCTTAAGAAGTTGAGTAGAATATCATTCAGTATATGTTTGTATAATTCTTGTTCATTTATTTGCGTATTCAACCATCTCTTTTTTGAGTATGACAAAAAGTTTTGCTTGTTGGTAACGTATTGGTATTTGGCCCTCCCTCCTTTTTGTCATTGATCCTAATATTAGTTTTGCATCAGTTGCGTTTGCTGCTTTACAACAACTAGATGTCCAACAAAAGTTGGGGGTGACCTTATAGAGTATTTGGAAGCATCAAAATGATAATGTTTGGAACAATACCGTTGAATTTGTTATGATGAACAATGCATCATACAAGTGTTCAAATAAATGTAAAAAAACATCATACAAATGTACTCCTACATCCTAAAAAAAAGTTTATATTAACAATGCATTAAAATTAATCTCGTAGTGTATTATGATGTACCTTTTAATATCCAACAAGATATCTATTAAATATATGTTTGAACACTCACAAAAAAAATGTTTGAACAAATATTAAAGCAAAATCTTTTAATTTCTGTGGGAAAAAAAGCATTTCTTTTAACAATATGTTTAACCAAATTTTTTTTATTCAAATTTACAAGTAAAAGGATATAGAAAATGATAGTACATGGGAACATAATAAATAATTCATATAAAAATATCCACATTCCAAAAATATTAAATTTTTTAAATTTTTAGTGTATTTCAAATTATTATTTTTTTGAATATGGTTTTAATTACGAGTGTCTTAAGAAGTTGAGTAGAATATCATTCAATATAGGTTTGTATAATTCTTGTTCATTTATTTGCGTATTCAACCATCTCTTTTTTGAGTATGACAAAAAGTTTTGCTTGTTGGTAACGTATTGGTATTTGGCCCTCCCTCCCTTTTGTCATTGATCCTAATATTAGTTTTGCATCAGTTGCGTTTGCTGCTTTACAACAACTAGATGTCCGACAAAAGTTGGGGGTGACCTTATAGAGTATTTGGAAGCATCAAAATGATAATGTTTAGAACAATACCGTTGAATTTGTTATTATGATTTGTTAACGGGCGAGCACACTGCTAAATACCTACGTCATTGCCCAAGTTACTTAAGAACCCTCGTTCATAATTCGACACAGATATTGTTGCTGGCGCAAACCAAGTGTGGGTCTTTATAAATGTAATGTGGATGTCTCCTTCTTTCAAGGGCCAACAAAGTTAGCCTTGGTATATGTATTCAGGATGATGAGAGTCACTTTGTGTTAGCTAAGACATAGTGGTTGTCTATGTTACTCGATGTTGACTTGAGGGAGGCACTCAGTTTATTGTATGCTCTTTGGTGGGCACGTGATCTTCAGCTGGTTCATGTAGATTTTGAGATGGACTCGAAGGTGGTGGTAGATGGTAACTACGGTTTTACACTCGGTGTCTCCGATTTGGTCCAATTATCAATGTTTTTGGCGCCTACTTTCTTCTGATTTAGCAACCTTTGATGTTAGGTTTATTTGGAAACAAGTCAATGAAGTTGCTTATAGTTTAACTAGGTAGTTCCATGTCATGCTGATTTTCATATTTTCATTTGAATTCCATCATGAATCTTTACTCTTACTTTAAATGAATTGCATTAAGTTTTCTCTTGTCAAAAAATAAAATAAAGAGGATACACGATAGTATATATAAATGGGATGCACAATTTTAAACTGTCTTTTAATCTTCCAAAACAATTACTCCCTCCGTCTTGTAATAGATGACCCATTTGAAAATTTGCAATTTTGACCTAACTTACTTTGACCATATTTTTCTACTAATATATAAAGATAAATAATATCATATAAGATGTCGTTAGATTCGTATCGATGAGTATTTTCAAAATATCAAATTTTCATAATTTTTTTAACATATTATTCAAGATATTTAAGCTCAAAATTATGCATTGGCATGCGTAAATTATTATCCGATCAGTTATTCTTCCTTTTAAAAGCATTTTTCTTTTTTTGTCACAGAAGTTATAGTGAGAGAAGGCAAAGGCCTAGAAATAGAAATACAATCACCGATAGGCCAAAAACAGAATGCGCAGGCTCGTAACACAAATGAGTTGTACACACACAACATAGAAAACAAGTACACCATAAACTAAACTAAACAAGTACACCATAAACTAAACAATACAAAACATGTACATTTTTTTAGGGGACAGAACAAGTACACTTATTCATTGAGAAGAAGGATTTGCTTTGAAGATTTTTTATTTTTTTACTAAAGAAGAATGTTTTTTATGGGTTCCACAAAAACTTGGTTTTTATCTCTCTTCTATTCAATCATTCTTATCAAAATTATTGATTTTAATCATTTATCTATTGTTTTCTCTCATCAAAATGCACTAAAGTCGCCAAAGTCTTTTCCGTTTTTTATACCACCCATACTAGTGTCAGGAGGGTAGTGTCTTTCATTCCGCCTTTTCTACTGCCCTTAACAACCGGATTTAACTGATTTTTTCAATTAAAATTTTAAATATTATTATACTTAAGATAAAATTGTAATTAGAATATTTTAAATAAAAAGTATAATTAGAAGATAAAAGATTAGTCCAAAATCATGTAATCCATTTATATATAAGTATAGATAGATTTGCTAAACAAAAAGTATAGATAGATAACTAGTCCCCTTATGCTATAGTTCTATCAAAAATCCTATTTCACTTTTGAAAATTTTCATTCCACTTCTCTAGTTTTGTTTTTCGATAAAGTAAATTAAAAAAATTGAGTTTTATCAAACTTTTTATTTAGAAGCAAAATTAGTCAACACAAATTAATACCGAGAAAAATCAAACACAAGGCTTCGAGAAAGAGCATACTACAAAGTCTCAAACTAACACCACCCGACAAACGGGTTGAGTTTTTGGTGTACAAATTCATTGAGAGAATCACGGTTTTTCTAACTCAAAAGGTAAAAAAAATAAAATTGCAAGGTGATGTAACTAAACTTGTGCTAATATAGTTATGTTTGACACATTCACCCAAGTTTGACTTCAAAATCATCTCACCATTGCGTGTGAATTTTAGATAATGTTTATTAGATATTTTTCATAGGAAAAAAAAAAGCTTGTGTGAAAGTTTTAGTATATGTAAAAGGACTTAACATATACTTCATCCGTTTCAAAATGAGTGTCGCTTTAGGCTTTGGCACACAGATTAAGAAATTGAATGAAATAATCATTGGATATAACGCTTTTACTAAAAAGCCCTTACTTTATAAAATTAAAGTTGCATTGAAAATTGTGAGAGAGAAAAGTTAGAGTATTTATTGAGGGTAAAGTTGGAAGAAAAAAAATTAAAGTTGTATTGGAAATGTAAAGTGACATTCATTTTGAAACAATTTTTTTTGGCTAAAGCGACACTCATTTTGAAACGGAGGGAGTAGAAAAATGATATTTGTACAACCATTTTTTGACAACTTTTAGACAACTTTCTCTCTCATACTCACATTATATTTTTACTCTCTCTCTTCCTTTTTCTCTCTCCAATGTTTTTGACCAATGAAAAGAGAGAAAAAAGAGGTTGTCATAAAAGTTGTTAGCAAATGGTTGTTCAAATATCATTGCTCGTTAATCGTTATATATTACCATGGAGGAACGAGCGTTCAAAACTTCAAATGACTTTAATCTTGCGATGTTGGCCAAACAACCGAAAGACTTCAAAGGACTAGAATGGGGTTGTAATGGTAACTGGTTGCTAGTATCGTCTGATTCTTTCAGACTCAGATATAGCTGAAAGAATGGTGAAACTCATCGCTCTTGAAAAATCTTGATAGAATTTTCTAAAATATTACCAAAGCTTGATATATGCGCCAAAAATGAATATCACCTTGCTAAATTATTACTTAAGTTTGATAAATTCTAAGGTCCATTCCTTCCAACCAATGCTCATTTCCCACTTAAGGCTGTTGATTTGGTCCATACCCTAGCTCCAATCCCAAATGAGCGTCATTTTAATTCATACACCCTCTGGTCACTATTATAAGCAAAAAACAACATTTTGGATTCATTCATTTAATGATGTATGTGGTCTATAATAAAGACCAAATACATCATTAAATGAATGAATCTAAAATGTTGTTTTTTGCTTATAATAGTGACCGGAGGGTGTACACCACAAGCACATTTAATATGGACAAGGCAGATATATGACTTTTCTCGTGTCAATAATGGTCCTTATTTTTCTTTATTTATAATTAGTTCATATTTTAAAATTCTAAATTTGATTTAAATTCTTGAAACTCTTGTTTTCATCACTTTTCATTACATATTATGTTTCTATCCTAAAATTTGTAAAATTTATTAAAATAGTCCTACAAAGTTTAAAGAATGAAGAATTTTATAGCTCACTTTATATAGCGGCAAAGCTAGCTAACATATCACGAGGGGCCCAATAAAGTTTTTTTTTTAAAAAAAAATTAATATATTATTAAATTATCTTGTAAGCAAAAGACATCATAATAATTTTGCTTATGTAAAAGGTAAATTAAAGCAACACAAAGAAAATAAAAACTGACATTAACTATCTGGAAAAATCGAGCTGAATTACATTTCAATGAGTCAAATTCATGTATAATTGGACAATATATTAAAAAAACCAGCAATATATTTTTCAATGTAAACAACTTAGCTTTTTGTATGAAACTCATTGCTAATTTGTTTTTGAGTTTTGACTTGAGAATTTTGTTGCTAATAAAACTCTCTTTGCAGTTGTCGAAGAGATTATAAGTGTTAGAATATGAAGAAATCAATCTAGCAATTAAGTGACAATCTTTTGACTTTTTTTTATTTTTTATTTCTACCAATATATGTAGCTAAATATACGTTATTAGAGTATATAAATATATACACTACAAAAAAAAAGTATATAAATATATGTCCTCTAGAAACAATACATAATATATGCAAGGTCCGGAGTTCAAACCCCGACCACCACAAAAAAAGAGTATATAAATATAAAATACACCACCAAATACACCACCAAAAAAATATAAATATAAAATATACCCACCTATTAAAACAATATAACAAAAATTGGAACTCACTTGAGTTGGTCTAGTGGTGTTGGCTTGAGACTTTGGAGTGTGCTTCTCTCAAAGTCTCAAGTTCGATTTCCTCTAATATAAATTTCGGTATGCAAGTGAATAGTGCAACTGAACCTCTCAGATTAGTCGATCCTAGAGCTGGATATAGAGTTTCAAAAAAAAAATACAAAAATTTGGAGTCGTCAAAGCCTTCAACTCGGTCTTTATACAAAGAAAAATATAAAAAAAGAGAATTCAATTGAAGCACTTAAATTGCTTAAAATTCTAATTTCACTAGAATTTATAATTATCCTAGAGCTCTTGAGAAGATTGCTTTGGAAAAAAGAAACAGTTAAGGCCAGGGTTACAAGAAATGTTGGCATAGCTAGCAATGGCAAACCCAAGGAAGTGGCTCGTCATCCAGCCTGATGAAGCCAAAATTTCCAATCACCAACACAAAGATTCAAAACCTTTATCATGCATTGATGCAAGGTGATGTGTTATGTGCATTTGAAAGGCAATGATTCATTGAAAGAGGACAAGTTCAAAACCACCCTTCCTTAAAGCAAGGTCAAGTCAATCCAAACTAAAATTTTAAATGAGGCACTTAAAAGCAACTTGGCCATGAGTTACATGGTTGGGTGAAGTCATAATGGTCGGTCATTGATCACATAAGTTAAAATCTCCAAGCACACACAAATGCTCATTATTGTTTGCATTTGTGACTATCATGGAATTCATTTTATAGTTTGTAGCTAGAGTATATTATACATGAATTTAGAGGAAATTTTTCCACCATGCTTAGCCAGGCCATGGCGTGACTTATTGGATTTCATGTCTTACCAAAAATCCCTATTTTATTTTTACATACCACTACTGTTAATATGTTTGGATATATAATTTCAAATGAATTACTGAGTGAGTTTGCTCATTTTGTAACAGCCAATGCCAGAGGCTATGTAATCAACCATGTGCTTAGTTAATAGCCACATCAAGGGTTTGGATGAAAAATGCGTATTGGATATATTGTAATGTTATAACAACCGGATCAGAGGTCTAACCGGTGTGACCTTCAAGTTATGGATCGATGGATTGGACCGATACTAAATAAACAATACATGTAGTGCTAATTTATTTTAATAAGTAATTCATTTAAAATCATAACTAAGAAAGTAAAAATGCATAAATCCACAACAAAGACAAGTCTTCATGATATAAACTCAAAGTTCAGACTGCAAACATTAAAATATAAAATCTCATGCAATCTAATGATCAACCATGTATGTCGGTTGGATTTGATCATTAGCACCACTATAACTATTCACATCTTTTTTGGAAATGAATCCAAATTAAGTTCTTCTGCTTCAACTTCATTGATGGATGCCTTTTCAGCTAAAAATAGTAAGCAAGTCATTAAGTCTAGCATTTATAAACTAACATACCACAATAAAAAAAATGTACATAAGCAATATCTCATTCTCACCTTGCTCATTGTCTAAACCAACTGTGTGAATAGATTTCCCATTGTAAAGCAAAGTTTCTATCTCATTGAAATCAATAATAGATGTAGCATTTGTATCTTCTTCCATGATCCAAAATTCAATGTCATTTATGCTTTCATAGTCAATAGGATCATGTGCTTGCTTCTTGTTGAATGATCTAACCAATGTGAAGGGTATCAATTATGAAGTGATATTATTCAACTGATAATATATAAAGAAATGTAGAGGGTTGTAGGTAAAAAATTTAAAATAATTGTATACCTATTTTTTAAACTGGAAGTTGTAATTAAACAAACACAAGATCATTTAACCTCTGGTGCTCCAATCAATTCCTTTTTTTTTTTTTGGTATGAATTCTTTTAAAGACACTTAAATTACTTTCACAACCAGACGATGAAGCAGTTTAACGAAGTATTTTAATTTCCCATGGTTTCACCATGTTCAAAAGTCTTCCACCACATATCTATTAAATTCATAATATATTTGAAATCATGGTCAACCAAAATGGAATTGAAGTATCAACTTTTTCTTATGTTAAGTAAAGATGAGTGATATTTATACAATCAAAGTATAATAACTTTTGAGACGCCTATAAAAGAGAGAAAGTCGATCATTATTTAGGACACCAATAAAAGAGCGGAAGTGGATATATTTAAACAACCAAAGTGTGTTAACTATTTGCATTCAACTTAGCAACAAAAACTAATATGAGAAAACAGAAAAGAGTACAAACAAACTAATTAGTAACAAACTAACTCCTAACTTATAACTTCTTACATAAATGTTAAATTGACACACAAATTTGACAAATATATAGTATTGCTTTATATGCTTTTTTTTTCCCTAAAAGAATTCTTATAAGTTTTATATAATGAAAAACCAAGTAATAAGTAAAAAAAAATGTAAAAGTAAGTGAGAGATAAATATAAAACTATAGTATGCGATGTCTAATATTGAGTTTAGATAACATAACTCAAATTCTTATATCTCTCGTAATTCATATAGAATATAAATACACTATCCTCTTTTTTCTCTTTCTCTTAACCTAACCAACAACATTTTTTCTTTCTCAAATTTGATTTTTCATAATTTTCCATCTTGGTGTGATGTTTATTTGATTAAGGTTGAAGGGTTAATTTTGATCAAATGCAGACCGAATCATTGACTTTGCACCGTCGACATTACAAATATTGAGATATGTGTATTCCATGCACTAAAATACAATCATATTTGTAAGTTTATACATCTAGTTGTTTTATGCGATTAACCTGAATATTGTGAGTTTGTTTATAAAATTATCCTTTTTAGAGTAAACAACTTTAAATATGTATCATATGGATGCACTTTATCAATTGAAATGAATAAATTTATTGTAAAATAATCGCTAGTAGCATTTTCAAAGCATATATTATTATATTGAATAAATGGCTCTTTTTTGCACCCGTCCATAGTAGTTGTAGTTCTAGTTGTTGTTCTTGTTGTATATAAAATCATAAACCAACATGGATGGACATATAACACAATTATTTACTACAAAAAACTAAGCATAAAAAATGAATCAGAGCTTCAGAATAAATGATTGGCCATGTGATTAGGTATAAGCAAAGATAGCTGCTGATTGGTGGAAACTTATCCACACACACTACCCAAAGGAAGGAGAGAGGCGACATCCTCATATTCAAGTGAGTAGTTCCTTGAACAAACAAATCAACAACAACGATAAACAAATAAATATAAATAAACAAACAATCAAGTATTAATAATGGATAACAAATCATTTAGATATTGAAGTTGAGCACGACATATTGATAAACAATTCGAGCACATTATGCAAGTAATCAACAATTGAAATTTTAACTCTCTTTTTTTTTCTGACAAATGAAGTTTTAACGCTTATGAAGTTTTAACGCTTGTGTGCATAAAAAGTATTTGGTTGGAATAAGAAACCCATAAAGTATAGTTATAAAAAAATATTGACGTTTTTGTACAATAAAATGTTGAATTAGTTCGTATTTTTTGAAAGAGAAATGATCTTGTGCAATGAAGATAATTTTTAGGACAAATTTCTCTCTCACATCCGTATTGCATCACTCTCTCTCTCTTTCTATTTTTCTCTATATTATTTTTGTCCCAAAAGAAGAGGAAATAAAACGTTGTCCTAAAAATTATCCAAAATATAATTGTACAAATATCATTTTTTTTTTAAATTGTTATTGCGTTAGGATTCTCTTCAATTCTCAAGGTATGGAATATTCTACTATTTCATTTGTAGAGGAACACATGCATACAATTTTCTTTCTTTCTAATTATGGTCCGATAAATTGGTGATAGAATCCACCGTATATTTTTTTGTTTATCTCTCTTCAAGCTCTTTATTTCTTTCAAAAGGAACGTAGATGGTCTAACTCTACTTGACATTATTGAAGTTAAGATCTGATAAATTATGAGTAAACCATCAAATTAGTTCCTGAATTTTCACGCGTCGGCCAACTTAGTCCCTCAATTATACGAAATTTCTAATTAGTCCCTGAATTTGTCAAACGTCGATCAAAAAGGTCCCTCCGTCAAAGTGCTCTGTTAGCCATGCTGACATGTCGCCCTGCATGCTGTGTTGTCTTGTACGCGTGGCAAGAAGGAAGCCACGTGTTCTGGGACTAATTTGATTGATTTGGAAAAAGTTCATTTTTCACTTTTCAGTTTATTTTTTTCCTGCTTTTCCCATTTTGCCCCTGCATTACATATTCCTCCTTCTTCACATTTCAGTCAGAACCATCAAACACATCCTTGAACCTTCTCCTTCCCGCTAAAAATTTCTCCATTCTCACCCCTCCAAAATCATCATCATCTCCGACGATTCTGACGTTGGTAATGAAGAGGAAAATGTTGGTGCTTCTGATGAAGATTTACGGTGGCTGGCTTTGTGACCACCAAGTGCTTGATAAGATGGAAAAGCTTTGTCGCAAACACTGCACTTGTGGTTCAACTTCACTGGTGATGGCGGCGACTGCAACGGTTGTTGTTGCTGTGAAGATGATGATTCGATTTGGTGATGAGATTCAGAGATGTTGATTTTTTCATTGGTGTTGCTTTGTGAGAGCATGATTTTTTCGTTAGTAGCTCCTGTTGGAGAAGAATTCAAAGCTTGCAACTCTAAAGCCATTAAGCAATAATCAAACGATTAATTGAGGTTAAGTATGTTTGGTTGAGGATAGAAAATGAGTTGTGTTGGTTGGGTAGTGTTGTTGTGTTGTGTGTTGAGTGATGAATGAATATGAATGAGTTGGATGAATGACTTTTTCAAAGTCAAATCAAAACTAGTTATGTTAATGCATATGCTTTGCTTTACTTGCTACTACGTGATACGTCTGGGCTACCTTTCCTTTTTCTATCTCTTTCTAGGTGTATCATGTCATGAGTGATGTATGTGTGAACTACCACTAGCAGTAAATTTGTGTGTTATGTAATTTCAAGGATCTATTTGATATATGATTAAAAAATTCAGGGATTTATTTGATGGTTTTTAATATTAAGTAGGGATGTATTTGAAGGTTACATTTCTGAATCATCTTCAACCTCTTTTCATCACCATTAAACTTGGACATAGCTTGAGGAGTTTCATTGGCAGCAGGATTAGGAACTGTCTTGGCCTTTTTTACCTGTGTTATGCCTTTAGAATTGATATTTTTTAATCCTTTAGGTTTCCCCTGAAATAATATGAACACAATAATGCATAAGAAAATATTTTACATGAGCCATATCAGATAATGTAACACAATTTTGCACAGTTTTGCACATAGTTCTGCATAGTTTTACACACAAATTCTGCGCAGTTTTACACACGAATTTTGCACCATTTACATACAAATTCTGCACGTAGATAATCATCAAAATCTGCACATTTTTACGCATAATTCTGCGCAGTTTTGCATACAATTTCTGCACATTTTTATGCATAATTCTGCGCAGTTTTGCACAATTTTACATTTATTTTGCCCATTGATAGGTGTGATTCCTTCTTCATATCATTTCTTATAAGTATCTTTATGGTAATATACCTTTGCACATAGTTGACAGGGTCGTCAACCTTTTTATGAATTGCCGAGACTGCATGCCGGCATGGTATTCCAACTAATTCCCAGAAATTGCATGAGCATGAATGTTTTTCCAGATCAACAGTGAAGCTATCAGTCATATTAACATGAGTCACTTGAAAGGATAATCTACCAGCATAATGCCTCAAAATTGGGTTGCTTTTGCCTATGTAATTTCTCAGACTTATGACTTATGACCTATGCCTTTTGCCTATATAATATTTCAGTTTCAATTTGTGTGTTATGTAATTTCAAGGATCTGTTTGATATATGATTAAAAAATTCAGGGACTTATTTGATGGTTTTTAATATTACTTAGGGATGTATTTGAAGGTTGCATTTCTGAATCATCTTCAACCTCTTTTCATCACCATTAAAGTTGGAGCTTGAAGATGAAGTTCGACTTTAATAACAGTTTTTTCCCATATTCCCATTTAATTAGAATGTAGATTGCATATTGTTTAATTAGGGTTCCAATTTTATACAATTGGGGAAGACAGATACGTTGGGGAAGAAAAGAGCTGTTTGGGAAGAAGCCAAAAAAATTTCTGCAAATCAATCAATTTAGTCCTTCAAAATGTTTGTTATTTTCGGCCAAATTAGTCCCTGCCTACGTGGCGTATGACATGTGAGAGGTTAACGGCCACGTCAGCCCGTTAACCCTCCGTTTGGACAGAAGGACGAAATTGATTGACAATTTACAAATTCAGGGACTAATTAGAAATTTCGTATAATTGAGGGACTAAGTTGGCCGACGCGTTAAAATTTAGGGACTAAGTTGAGTATTTACTCGATAAATTATTGAATGATATTGTAAGAGTGATACAAACTTATGCTCAAAGACTACATTTAAAGAAATTTTGAATAGTAATTATTCCTTAATTTTTTTTGGGAAAATGAAATATACAACTTTTAATACAATGTTTTTATCTTTAGGTACCGTTTGGCCAGACTTTTTTTCGGTCTAAAAGCTACTTTAAAACAAAGTTAAAATAAAGCTCTTTAAGGAAGAAGCTAAATCTGTTTGGTTTATTTATTGTTTTTTAGTTTTAAAGTTATTTTTAAGTTAAAAGTTGTTTGGCAAAATATTTACAAAACTTTGAATTTATTACTTTTTTTATGGTGTCCGGGGTTCAAACCCCGGACCTTGCATATATTTATGCGTTATCTTTATCAACTGAGATAAGCTCACAAGGACAAAACTTTGAATTTATTATGAATATATCTATAATATGTATATGTGCGTGTATATATAATGAGAATAGTTTGTTTTTTCTTTTCCAATTATACTCTATAACAAATTTTGTTATAAGAATACCATATTTTTAGTGTCAGTCAAATAGATAAGAATTTATATTATATAATATTATATTTGTTAGATTGCTGGTGTCATTGAAAAAGATATGTTTAGTTTTTTTAATAAGAAAAAGATACGCATAATTTGTTACAATACAAATGTGTAAAATATATATAAGTATAATTTTTTTAGGCAACTACACTTGTACTTTTAATTAAAATTAAAATTTTATAAAAATAATTATATGCATTACGCAACACTAACAAAAATTATACGCATTAGTGTAACAAAAAAAAACATACAAATGGACATAAAGTATTACTCTAAACTCTAATGTGTGTGTGTGTATATTTCCGAGGTTGAAGAAAGAGAATAAAAATATTTGGTGTCATTCAATGACAACATGAATAAAAATATTTGCGAGGTTGTGATAATTAAAAGATATTGAAACTAATATATAAGTGATAAAAAGATAATAAAATTCCTTAAAAATAGATAATAAAATTAAATGGACCCTCCTTAAAAAAAATTAAATGGACCAGTTCAAAAAAATAAAATAAAATAAAATGGAAGAAAAAAAACATATTGAAAAAATAAAAGAAAAGGTTGCCAGCGTGATTTGAAAAGAGGTGCTTGTGAAATAAATTGCCGAGAAGTGGTTTTTTGAAGTAGCATTCAACAACTTTTGTTCAAAGCTCATTCCATTCAATTTTATGCATTCTAAAATAAGTACTGTTTTTAGAAGGTGCTTTATTGATATTGTGTTTGACCTAACTTCTTAAAAATATAGAGAAACTGAAAATAAGCCGGGTCAAACGGTACCTTAGTATACGTATAAATATCTTGAGGACACATGTTAACATTTTTTTTTTTTTTGATAAGCAAGGAACGTAGACAGACATCAAGAGGCATCATCAACGTCCCAACTAAGTTGGCACCTCGAGAGGCCTCCATCCTATGCCGCAACGCTCTAAAATTTTATTAAAAAAAGGGAAAAATAATTACAAAAGGAGGGGGGACAAGACCAAAACCCTCCAAAAAAAACAAAAAGAAAAACAAGAGAAACAGAAAAGAAACAGAAGAAACAAAAAAAAAAAAAAAAAAAACAACCAAAAAACAGATCATGGAAATCTATAATTTGGAAGTCCACATCTATCCCTATAGAGATTAAGCCATACAACAATAGGAATAGAGCCTAGCCAGACTATACCAACATAGGAGTGACCCATAGAAGCCAACCTATCTGCGCAACTGTTTCATCTAGTATTCGAACAGAGACAATTCAGTGATCAGTGGAACCCCGAGCACTGGATTTAGAAGACTTCTTTGAAAGAACATGTTGGACCTTCAGTTTCTGCTTCTGATTTCTTGTAAGAATAAGACCTGCAGATGCGCCAGCTGCAGCTTCAGCTGCTGATCGAGCATCATACTCTCGGACTCTTTCCCACAAATCTAAACCATGTTGAATGTTCTTGCTAGGATGTACCTCTTGTCTTTGTAATTGAGCTGGACCCACAGGAATTTCCTCAAGTACATGAACGGATGTGTTGGGCAGCCTTTCTTGATGGATTTCTGTGTCAACATTTTTTTCGTAGGTGATCATAACCTGTTCTTCGGCCTCATCAGCACACAAGTTGGCCTCCACAGCTAGAAATGCTTCAGTTGAGTTGATATCATGCGTTGGTACTGCCATAGTTGTCTGTGTTTCTACCGGGATATCATCTGCGTGATTAATACTTTCGTCCCCATGGGATAGGGACACTGCACCAAGCTCCAAAGTAGCCTTCAAAGATGCGGCCTCAAGAGTTTTTTGAACTGGAATATCTGAGTTCATGGATTGGTGTGTGACTGCTTCAGAAGGAATTGTGGTGTCTGCCATCTGGTCCGAATTTTCTTCCAACGGGATATTCATATTTGTGCCCATGTCATGTTGTGTAACATTGTTGTCTTCAACTGGAATATAAGATTGATGTTGCACCTCTGTAATATCTTCCTCCGGAATATTATTGTTGCCAATGTCACGATTCGAACCTGCCAAAGTGACCGTAATATCTTGCTGAATGGGTACCGGGGCCACCTCCTTCTGTGGTGCTGCAAAAGCAAGAGAGGAACCTATTCCCGATGGATTGTCTTTGATAGGAACCCAATTTTCCTTTGGAGTTGGAACTGGTTTTTTGCCTTGGACATTTCTTTCTTTGTGCACATGTTAACATTTTACATAATAATAATAATAATAATAATAATAATAATAATAATAATAATAATAATAATAATAATAATAATAATAATAATAATAATTTTGTTTTAAAAAAAGAAACTTACTAGGTAATGAAACATGTTGTAGAGCAACTAAACATGTTGTGACAGTGGTGGCCTCCGATCCAAAACAAAACATTTTCGTACACGACGACACTCACCTTGATACAGTAGCAGATGGTCGATTGGGATGTGCAACTTACAAGAACACAATAGATCTAAAGTTAAAGACAACTCTTTATTTATTTTTCATATTCATTTCACCGTATAATATTGCAACTTTTCTGTTGTTCTTGCGTTTTAATTCACTATTCGACAAAATGGCGAGGAAACTTGGAACAAGTTTTTTCCGGAAAAGGAGGAGGAAAAATGCTCATCAACTTAATAGGAAGGATAATCTTTTTTCCGGAAAAGGATGTGCAACTTAATAGGAATCTAATTTTTAGTCAAAAAAAAAAAGCTAACCATTAACAAAAACTGGTACTGAAGTAAAAAAAATAACAAATAAAAGAGTCAAAGGAATAAGAAATCTAAGAAAAATAGGAAGAAAAAAAAAGACCCATAGAGAAAATGCATTACAAAAATTAAATTATTATAAATCTAGGTGATTGAGCTTAAATAATTAATGAGTTTTATCGAATGACGAATTATTCGAGAGAATGCGAACTGAATTTTTAGATGAAACAATTGTTCGTGAGACTATACTTACTTTACAATCAAACTCTATATTATTAGAGCGTTCTATTAGAAATCAGAATTGACAAGACTAACCAAAAATTAAATTAAATTATTATAATATCCTTTTTAACAGAAATATTCTCTTGTTAAAATGTTAATACTTTTTTTTTGTCAAGTATTAAAATTAATTTAAGATGCGTGGAATAACAATTTTATTTATTTACTGGGTCAACAAAAAAACAATTTTATTTACATTACATAAATAAATAAATATTTTTTTGGTCAAAAAAAGTTTTATACAAAAATAATATTCTGATGGATAGGTGCATTGTGTGGCAGGTGTATTCAAGATTTCCATTTTCCAATCGAAATCTATAACACATAATATTTTTTGATTGGAATTTTTTATAAGACAAAAAAAATTGAGTAAAATCATTTTATTAAATTATTGAAACAATAAATAATATTCTTTTGATCGGAATATTTTATATAAAAAAATAAAATGTTGAGTGCAATACTTTTATTAATTTTTTATCAATTTTTTTTAGGGAACTTTTATTAAATTATTGAAATGTTAATTTTTTTGACTGTACTGTACTGAAATGTTAATTGTTATTTTTAATAAAACAGTGGATATTATACTAATAGGGTTAAACTGGAAAAATATATAATGTAATTTAATATTCTTTTGTTAAAATGTTAGTTGTTTTTTGTCAAATGCTAAAATTAATTTTTCTTGGTAGAACATTAAAATTAATCTTAAATTAAAGCGAAAGAAATATTACTTTTATTTACATCACATAAATAAATAAGTTATTTTGGTCAAAAAAAAAGTTTTACACAAATGAATACATGCACCATTTGTGTAACAAATGTATTCTAGAATTCCATTTTCCAGGCATAATTAAACGCATAATATTTTTCAAGTAATGATCCTTACTATTTAAAATGATTTTAAAAATTTAGTCAAAAAAAAGTTATAAAAAAATTATTAATCTTATCTTAATCAAAAGCCAACTAATCTAAATTCTCTCTCTATATTTTCTCTGTCTGTATTTTCTCTCTCTATATTTGTGTTTCTCTTTCTCTCTCTTTCTTACAAAGTCTTAAAAAACTCTCCTATTGTTCTTGTTCTTGTCTTTGTCTGGTTTCTTTCTTCAAACAACAACGCTACCGGCGAGCATAATCTCGCCGGCAAATTGCCCTATGCTGGCCGGAATTTCATTTCTCACCTCCATTTTCCGATCCCTTATTCCTTTTTCTCAAATTTTCAAGCCAGTATTTGGGTCCTCATAAACCAAAAAAAAAAACTTACCTCATTTTTTTTAATTTATTCTTTTATTGTTCTTCAAGCATTGCAAATATAAGAGGTGAGATTTTGTTAAAACATTACAGGATCATATGTTTCTGAATTCTTTATCTATTAAACCTTTGAAAAATTATATTTTTCATCTTTTTTCTCATACCCTCTTTCTCTTTCTCAGAGAATTTTGAGTTTTGAAGTTTTTTTATTTGTTTTGGAGAAATATGGTATTTGAATTTAGGTCCGAATTTTGCTTTGTTTGATATATTATTTATTAAAAAAACATATTTTTTTGACTTGGTTCTTTTGCCACATGGTGTTGCTGAATTTGAGATTGAATTCAGATTACAACATGTTGATGTTGTTCATAGTTGTCTTCTCCTTTGAAAAATTGGGTTTTTGTACTTGATCTATTGATATTGAGGGCTTTTTGAGTAAATTTCCCTTGAGCTAGAATTTTTTATCAAAATTTTGCAGATGAATTTGAATTTCATGATTTCGATGGATTTTTTTTTTGTTTCAATTCTCTTCATTGTTTTTCTTTGCTTGAAAATGGTTTCAATTGTGTTAGGTATTTGGTAGGTAAAGGGAGTTTTTAGTTGAATATTTATGCAAATATTTTCTGCTTAGTTTTTGCGTCTATCTCTTTGAATTTCGCAATTGAATAATATATATATATATATATGTAACAGAGTTTAAAATATTAAAAATTTCCTTTTTTTTTGTGCCATGTTTAATTTTTTTTTCCTTAAATTATTCTCCAGATTAAGATGATGATGAGTTGAGACCAAAGAAGGTAGCAAGTGAAGAACTTTTCAGCAATACTTGTAATTTATTTTTTTCCTTCCAGATTCTGTGCTGAAGGATGCCTTTTCAAGTCATGGATCAGAGGGGTGTTTCTGACCCCTCCAATTTTTTCGATGATATTTCATTTCATTCAGAGGTAATTTATTTATCTCATTTTTTTTTTCTTCATAAACTTCTATTCTATGATCTTATGAATTTGATGATAATTTGTTTTGTTCTGAATTATGATAAACATTAAATACTATTAAGAGAGAGAATTTTGTAAAAATTACGTGTATTAAATTAAAGAGCTAAAGGATATCTCATGATTATTAAACAGATATTTTACTTTACACAAGGCATTAATTAGATTTTATAATCTGTACTTAATAATCTTAAATGAAGCTTAAAAAGACATGGAGCTAGTAATTAACTTCCACTGAGTTATAGAATTTGGATTTTTTTTTTTTTAAAAAAGTGTTACAGTACTTAACTTCTGTTTGTCTTGAACTCTTTTTGTGCAGAGGAACGTTGGATTAAGGAAGCCAAAATACATGAATGCCCAACACCCCCAAGGTGAGAAACAAATCAACCCATTATTTGTTCACAATAGACCTATACGAGTATTGGTTTGCTTGCTGATCCCATCATCAATGCCCCGAAATATTTCTCGCACTTTTGTTTTGAACTTCTTATAAATGTTTGTGTGCTCATGTAATAAATTGTTATCAATGCAACTAGCAATTAGCCTTGATATGAGTGATTCCAAGTTCAAGAAGAAATGAAGTATATGATATAAGCAAATATATGTATTCGTGAATTGTGATATACTAGTATATATGCTATTTGTGATTTCATTGCTTTTTATCATGTTAATTTTGAACAGTGGTGTTCTGTTCAAATTTTGTAAGTGCATAAATATAATTCAATTACTACTTTATCTGAAAAACATGTTCCTTGTTGCTGAATAAGTAAGCTGTGCTGCATTGATTTTATCAGGAATGAATGGAATGGTAGCACCCCCTGGAAGTACTTTGAGTGCTTCATCACCCTTTGAAGCAAAATCCGGATTTCCGATGTCACAGACTAATCTATCGGAGGAAAGTGTACAAAAGCTACCTTTTGGTGGAGAACAAGGCATTGCTGATGTATTGAAGGGTTCAAACGGATCATTTCATCACAATCCCCAATCATGGTCTGACGTGTTCAGGCAGTCAGAACCTACGTCGTATCGTATAATCGGGAACAAGGTTGTTGCAACCAATGCTCTCCCTCGCGAAACTAGTTTATTTTCGAGCTCACTGTCGGATATGTTTAGCCATAAATGTAAGAATATTTTTCATGCATAGTTACATTTTATTTGTTTAAGGTTTTCCGATTTTACTCTAGTTAAATCAATATTCTTATCTGTGTTTATATGCATATCTTGGTGCAGTAAATATATTGGGGAATGATGTTCTGTCCGATCAGCCGACGGCTGCCAGTTCTCTTCTGGAGGAAGAACCATATAAATCTCTTGAACAGATGGAGGCTGACTATATACATAATCTCCTTCCTGATGAAGATGATCTATTTTCTGGTGTTGCTGACGGGTTAGAATACAATTCTCATGCTAGGACTAATGATGACTCGGAATATACTGATGTTTTTAGCAGCGGTGGAGGCATGGAGCTGGAAGGAGATGAACATTTAAGTTCACTAAGAAGAACAAGTGGTTTGGATGGAGATCATGGTTTCTTTGGAGGTTCCAAAGGAAAACTTCCTTTTGTTGAACAGCCTTCTAGAACACTTTTTGTTAGAAACATTAATAGCAGCGTAGAAGACTTTGAGCTAAAGACTCTATTTGAGGTATGTCTTAATCCTTTTTGACGCTAATGTATTCTTAAATTTTTAGCAAACATTTCAAAGCATTAATTGTAAAATGTAAATGGATTGCTGTTTTTTTTTCTGGCAGCAATACGGAGATATCCGTACCATGTATACTGCTTGCAAGCATCGCGGCTTTGTCATGATTTCTTATTTTGATCTAAGAGCAGCACAAAGAGCAATGCAAGCCCTTCAAAGCAAGCCATTGAGGTCTCGGAAACTCGATATACATTATTCGATTCCAAAGGTATTTTCGTAATAATGTGTTCTGTATGCATAATTCAATTTCTGTAGCCTTCATTTGGATATACTTGGCTGTGTTAATTTTCTTCAGTCATATAGTAGCACTGCTATGTGCTTTGCTTTTTTCAATCGCCTCGGTTTCCTACTTTTTATGCTTTTCTAAAGATGTATCATAACTTGATTGCATCTTTAGGTCAATGCTCCAGAGAAGGATATTGGTCATGGCACGCTGATGTTATCTGGTCTTGATTCATCTGTTTTAAACGATGAGTTCAAACGTATTTTTGGCTTCTATGGAGAAATTAAAGATGTAAGTGTGCATTGTTGGTTTTTACCCGTCTTAGTTGCCTGTATTTTCATGAAGATAATACAAGATTCCTTAAATGTTATGTTTTTAATTGCAGATCTATGAATATCCGGAGATGAAGCATCTCAAATTTATAGAGTTTTATGACGTGCGAGCTGCTGAAGCTGCACTTCGGGCATTGAACAGGATTGAAATTGCTGGAAAGCAGATCAAACTTGAACCTGGCCATCCTAGGTTTGCGACATGGTGGCGATACCCACTTCCTTTTAGCTATTTTTATTTTTTATTTGTTTCTTTTTAACACCCGCGATAAACAGTTCTTCTTTTAATGACTTTCAATTTATTTATGTATGCCTATCTAAGTGATATTTTGTAGATAAGGTTTTATAATGGATATGCATACTTAATATAGATCCCCTTGATGGAAAACTAGTTAACAACCGCAAAAACCTTCCTTTTAAAAATTATTTTCTTCTGTTAACAACCGCAAAAACCTTGCTTTTGTAGTCTGATGCAGCAGTCCCATAAGGTGCAAGATGAACGTGATATTGGTCATAGCATTATTGACAACTTATCATTAAGACAAAAGCGTAAGATTTTATCTGCCTCATCTAGTTTTTTCTTAGGAAGCAAATGCTCTTTTTGGTCTAACTAGACATCATTTACACATCATTTACAGCAACACTGTCGTCTGGAGCAATTGATTCTGCTGGCTCGGAAAATGGATATAATCAGAGATTTCAATCTGCTATGCGGCAACAACCTTCGAATGGATTTATTGATAATGCATTATTTCATGTCAATTCTGGCGTTAATAACACCGTGAGAGGGGGATCTATTGGAAAATTTTCTGGTGTTTCCGAGTCCAACAACCTTGTTGATGCAATGAAATTTGCATCCAGTCCAACAACATTTCATCCTCATTCTTTACCAGAGTTTCATGGTAGTTTAGCTAATGGTAGTCCTTATACCTTTTCAAGCACCATTAGCAACAAGGCTGGTAATATAGGGGCTGGAGTGACAGAAGCCTCCAATGGAAGGCATATTCAAGGAATAAGCTCAGTTGGGAACTTAGCAGAATTCAATGGAGGAGGTGAGTGTACTTGATGTTTATGTGCTGGATGTTTATTACAAATGATATCTATGATATCTTAGGAATCTAAAACTTTGCAATAATGGACTTAGTAGTTAAGGAAGATTCATAGGTTTTCTATTCCTCCTGTAATTTTATACCGATACTAAAAATATTGTTTATTTTTTGGTAATATGCCAAAATTATGAAAATCTATTTAAAAATCTGACTAATTTAAATGAATTTAGGGTTGCCAGTGTATCTGTCATTAAGTATTCCAAAATGAATTCATGTTTTATTTGCAATAAGGATTTAGTAGTTTTACATTTAAATCCTGGTGTGGAATCTTTTTTTTGTTTAGGATCATCAGGAAATGGGATCAACGCACATCATGGACTTAATCATATATGGAGTGGCTCCAATTTGCATCAGCAATCTTCACCAAGTAACATGCTTTGGCAGAAAACGCCATCGTTTGTTAATGGTTCTCCAGGCCTTCCTCAGATGTCAAGCTTTGCTAGAACACCGCCTCATATGCTGAGAACACAACATTTGGACCATCATGTTGGATCGGCACCGGTTGTTACAGCCTCTCCCTGGGAAAGGAAAAACTCGTACTTGGGAGAGTCTCCTGAGACTTCTGCTTTTCACTTGGGTTCTCCTGGAAATGGAGGTTTCCATGGTTCTTGGCAAATGCGTCCAATGGAATTTTCTGCTCATAATAACATGTTTTCTCATGTTGGTGGGAATGGTGCTGAACTCTCGTCCAGTGCTGGACAGAGCTCGCCTAATCCGTTGTCACATATTCTCTATGGTAGACAGTCAACGACTGCAACGTCAAAATTTGATCCTACCAATGAACGAATGAGAAACCTCTACAGCCGTAAAAGTGAAGCAAACACCACCGGCAATGCGGATAAAAAACTATATGAACTTGACCTGGGCCGCATATTGCGTGGAGAAGACAGCCGAACAACGCTCATGATAAAAAACATTCCCAACAAGTATGTGAATAATCTTCTCATTTTTTTAATATATTTTTCCTGCTTATTTCATTTTCTGTCTACAGCTGGATGTTGCAATGGTAATGTTGTTAATCTCCTTAAAGCTATTGTTTTATTTTAATAGATTGTTTTTAAGATCCAACAATTATTGTAGATATTTCAGAGGCAGTAAAGCATCCAAACTCGTTTGCACCGGTCTCTTGATTTGACCGATTTTGATTTTTTGGTAGGTATACTTCGAAGATGCTACTTGTTGCCATAGATGAGCAATGTCGGGGAACTTATGATTTTCTCTATTTACCAATAGACTTCAAGGCAAGTATTTATTATTAGTTGATTGATTCTTTCCTTTTGAGATGAAATCGTGATTATGTTTCTAATTAAATTCTTCAATATTTGCAGAACAAATGTAATGTTGGATATGCATTCATAAATATGATTGATCCTGCTCAAATTATTCCTTTCCACCAGGTTATTTGGAAATTCTTGTGCAATATTAATTTGAGTTATTCATCCATGTACAATGAATTTTGAGTTGGTGTTTTTTCACTTGTTAATTCTTGAATTGTTGTACTTAATAGATAAGAATTGTTTTACAGGCTTTCCATGGTAAGAAATGGGAGAAGTTTAACAGTGAAAAAGTAGCGTCACTTGCATATGCCCGAATTCAAGGAAGAGCTTCTCTTGTTTCTCATTTCCAGAATTCAAGCCTGATGAATGAAGATAAACGTTGCCGCCCTATTCTCTTTCAGACAGAAGGCCCAAATGCCGGTGATATGGTAAATCTACTTTTTCTTTTATTTGAACTCATTTACAAAGACACTGAGTTACTGCAATGCTTCCCTGATATTTTGCTCCATAAATCTGCTTTTGCTATTATTTATGTGGCCCATTGCGCCAATTGAAGTTGTGTGCATATTTATATAATTGGTGTTGATATTTAACACTGTCATGCTAGGAACCTATTGTCTTCATGCATGAGAATAGTAGTATCCAAAATGGAAGACATTCTATACAATTTGATTGGCTGAAACTAGTTTCAACAAGTTTAGTTCTATAATCATTCATTCCTGCTTGAAACAATTTCTCGTTGGAATAGCCTGTAATTGATTATCAGCTGTTTGGATTAGCTTATTTGAGTTTATCTATTGGCATAAACACTAGTCACCTGTTCGGCAGAGCTTTTGGAAACATCTTATGATATGTGAATAAGCTGTTTTTAGCTTATTTTCACAAGCTTTCCGGAATAGCTTATGAAAACATCTTATAGCTTATATTAAAACAGTTTAACTTTTATCTTTTGGTATAGAAATAGTTTATACATAAGTGCTTAATTAATGAGTTAACCTATGTCTTGACAATAAATCTCAACGAGAGTTAACCAAGTTCTTTGTCTCTACAGGAGCCTTTCCCCGTTGGAGCCAATGTTAGAGTGAGACCTGGAAAATCTCGTAATGCTGGCAACGAGGAGAATCGCATCCAAGCTACTCCTTCAACTTTAGCAAGCGGAGAAGAGACTGCAAATGGAAACTCCGATTGAAATTGCATGGAGGCAGGCACTAACTGTTCAATATTGCACCATAATATATGTCATGATTTCAACCCCCATGTATATTGACATGAGGTAAAAGGGCCTCACAATTTTTTTGCCTTTAGGAGGAGCCTCACTCAAAGTTTTCAGAAGCTGAGGTACATAACCAACCAGAATGAAGTTAATGTCTAGTATTATTTTCTTTAAATTTTTGCATGGAGTCTTTGCTATTATCTCGCAAGTTTAGAGAATGGCGTAAACGAGGCTCGAAATTTTGAATAGCTGTGAGCACAATTTGTAGTTCACATCATCGTGTGCGGTTCAAGGGTACTTGGCTGATTATGTTGTGCATTATTGTGCTGTTCATAATGTACTTTTTTTCTTTTCTTAATTCCGGAGTTTTTGTACCCTTCTGGGGTCAGTTTTTGTCCTTAGATTTAGATTTAGAAGTCATTGTTGAGGATTATATTTTAATTGCAACATTGTAGTTACCATATGTTAGTACTTTACTATTTTGGATACATTGCTATTTCTCTTTCAAATGTTTGGTTTTGCTGTTAGATCCCTCTAATGTTGGCTTGCGCATGTGATCGTTGTAAGCCTCTTTTGGTTAGCCGTTGTACCTGGCTGTTTTGATTCTAAATTTGCCTTCAAACTCATTTTTAAATAGAAGCAAAGTTTAGAAACTAATGAGCCTTTCATTCTTCACTTTTTTACCTTTTCTTATCTTGGAGTTTGTATTCAAAACAGTGTTGCTGGAAATTTGATTAGTGGATGGATGTTAGTAAACTTATATTTAACCGAACTCAAAATTTTAAAATGAGGTTGAATGAAGCTTATGTCTAAAAAATTTAGTCCCAATACACACTTAATTCTTAGGCTTTTCACTGTTAACCCCCGCCAGTTATTGATGGTTTCTTTTCAATCTGCTATGAGGCATAATGTTCTCTAGATTTTATACGGGTCTTGGTTTCTTCTAAACCTCTCCTTTGAACTACCTTGATGGCATTTAGATGATTTATTGGATTAGGTTTCGACTGACCTGGAAAGGTGACGGAGTTTTTTTAGGTGGTTGCCATTTGTTGGACTATTTAAGAGATTTGAGTTTCTAACATCTTATTGTGAGTGTTCATAGAATCAATCTTAGATCCCATTTGTACTAAGACACAAAAGAATCAATATTAGAACCATTTTTGATTATATTATAAGCACACTTTAAATTTGTTTCTCAAACATTGAATTCAATTTTCAAGTGAGCAAAGCAGGTTGACAAAAAAATATATTGCCAACAAATGCAATTCTGTGACCACCATATTGAGGGAAAATAACATACAATACAACCTGTGATAAAAATTACTCTAGTTTCAATAGAATAATAACAAACAGCAATATAAAGTTATTAAGATAGATGGATGAGCAACGAAACTTAAAAACGAATGCGACAGGTATAGACGAACCCATTTTTGTCAAATGCGTTTAATTTGCTAAATAGTAAGTACGTGACATCACAACACAACACAACACAAACCAAACTTTTATGGTACTGAATAATTTTTGGTCTTATATAATTTTGGTGGACAAAATGCTACTTTTGGTTACATCATAGCCATCATATAAGCTAAATTATTTTAGTTTGACTATAAAAAATTTCAATGTAATATACTAGTGTGGATGTTAAAATTCAATAGTTAAACAAAAGTCCATTATCTATAACAATATATAAATGATATTTTTTTGTCTGTATTTTTTCATTATTTCAGTTATACTCTTAAACAAATTTGCTTTTAAAAATGCTATATTGTTAATGTTATTGTAAAAAATAAGAATTTTTAATATATTTGTTCTATTATTGGCAAAAAAATAAGCATAATTTGTTACCATTTAAAGGTCACAAACATATAATTTTAATAAAAATCAAAATTTTATATAAAAAAAAAAACATTGTTTATAATTCACGGTGTTAGTGTATCCCTCAAAAAAAAAAATCACGGTGTTAGTGTAGTAAAAATAGCGGACAAACGGATGTGGAGTGTGTCCGTCTGAACCCTGAACGCTAGTTACAATAATAATAGTTGATTTATAATTTAACTTTAATTTTCATATAATGTGAGTGGCCAATACACTTTTGAAACCCCTTTAACGAGTTGATCTCCTCCAACAAATGTTTTTTCATACAGATCGGCTAAGAATCGAACCCTAGACCAAATGATCAAGGTCACACATTGATTTTTGGAAGTTTCACTTGTGTTTTTTGAGTAACGAGGGAGTACATGCAGTTATGTTGTTAGTGGGAAGTTAGCTACCTGTTCCGAATGATACGGCCGTTATGGTTTACAGGAATTAACCACGATCAGTTATGGGCGGTTCTTTCGCTTCTTTCAAACTTTGCTATATATACTACACTACTACTGGAATACTGGTAAGTAACCGTCCATAACACATAACACATATACAGATAAGAGAAAATGGTAGTTTCTTATCATGAAGAACAAGCGCATAGGAAGCCAATAGAGGAACATGAACAAAACGGAATTACTAGTACTACTAGTTTTATTGATGATCAAGAAGAACAAGAAGAAGCATTGATCGCTCTCGTCAACCACCGTTGTCGTCAAGTCAAAAACCTCCATGACCAGGTTCCTCCTTTTTCTATTTCATTTCTTGTTCTTTATGTCACATGCTACCATCTTTTTTCACTCATATGGTATGGCTAATCATGTTACATCATACTTGGTTTGAATATTAATATTTAATAGTAATCATCATCATGCCTAACAGTTACATTACTTTGCTAAAAAAAAAAAGTAAAACAGTTACGTTACTTGCTTATTGATTTCTTGTTATAAATACTTACTATGTGTATTCAGATTAGATTTACTTTTTATAAAATACAAATATATATAGATGGTGTTGGTGTATATAATATAGTTTCTATCTGTCTTTGTTGCATATAATATGATATATATATATATATATATATATATATATATATATATATATATATATATATATATATATGTATTCCTCCATGCAAACGTGCCTTAAATACATGTACTTGTTAATGACTTGTGTGAACTTAACATGTTTAATTTATATAGCAACAAAGGAAACGCCAAAAATAGAATGAATCTCTGCATTGAAAATTGGAAATTCTTATCTGATTGTGTTTGTGGGAAAATTTTGCAGCTTAAGAAAGCAGAAGAGAAGTACCGAAATTCTAAATCCAAGTTGGCTCTTTTTAAAGGTAAGAAAAATGGGAGTATATTAGATGCTGGAAAGACAAAGCATGGATCAAACGGTCTTAATCGTAAAAATGAAACTCCTTCCAAAATCCTTCATCAATCAAAGGCTCAACATTTTAGTCCAAAAATATCACAATGCATACGGTTACCAGATTCTGCAAAAGCTTTAATAAATTATAACTCTGGAGCTAACCTTACTCAGAGATTTCGTACCGAGCTGGATAACAAAGGAACGAAAAGGAAGTATGGTAAGACATTCATCTTGAGGCTAGCTACACGATGTTGTCTTTGTAGCACCGACACTTTTGCTGATTTAAGGTGTGTCTGAGTGTTTGTCATGTATGTAACTACATGGTACTGATCCGTCCACACTCGTAAAAATTTGAAAAAATAAATTAATTGTTTGTTAATACTTACTAGTTTGTCAATGTTGTGTATGTATCGGACACCGGACATGCCTTCCATCAGAAAAGGCTATGTGCTTCCATGTTGGTCAGCTAAGTTAACCAATCATTTTTGTTTTGAATGCTTTCAGAAATAAAGGAGCAAAAGTATTTGGTTCCTTTGATAGGTACAAGTTCTTCGTCACAATCGCTGAACTATCGAATGAGCAGCAACATATCAAGTCTACACAAGAAGAGATTGAGAAGTCTTGCTTTGTGTCCTTTGAATGATCAACTTTTTGTGACTAGGTATGGAAAGGTTTTAAATTGTAGTTACGATGATGTTGTAGTAAATTATATTGCAAAAGAATTATAGACAAATGCAGCTGCAGTTACTGCCACGGAGACATCGAAAAGCTTTACATTCCGGCCACAGTTGCAGTTGTGGACCATAATTTGAAACTTAATAAATCATAGTTTTATAAAAAAAAAACTCTAAGCAAATGCAGCTACGATTGTGGTCACGGTGACTTTCAAAAGCATCATACTGCGGCTACAAACTGTTGTTGTTGAAAATTCATTGAACATCAAAATTTTCACTTAATTTTTTGTCAAAGTCATACAATCTCCTTTTATCTTCAGAGATTTTACTATATGAAAATATTGGAAAGGGGACACATAACGCATCCTTTGTTAAAATTTCTATTTCATTTACAGGTAAAATAAATTTCTGGTGATACAAGATTCTTATATTCTCATTAGTCTGATTGCTTTCTTCATTTTGGGAATGGTTGCAGTGCTTTGGATGGAGTGATCCGCTTGTGGGAAGTTCAATCTCGAGGGTAAATATTAATTAGTTTTTTCTTTTGAGCCTTTATATTTTAATTATAATTCTCCTTATATGACATATTTTTCGACCATCAAAATATCAACCATGAAAGAGATGTTAATGTATTTAAATGAGTTTAGAATATGGATTCGTATGGCATTATTTCTGTCTTTGCTATTTCTTATATGATCATTTTCATTATGGCATTATTGTTAAACATTTTTTAGAATGCGGTTTGTGAAGCTCTTTAGTTCATTTGATTCCTCAACAGATGCATTTCATGAGAAATTTTGGATACTTTTTGGTGTATAGTATAGTAGGCGGCATTTATTGCTATGACTGATTTGGTGGTTTTATGTATTCATGTAGTCTGCATCTCTTATGAGGATCTAGCCATTTAAGATAAATTAGGTTGCTGCATCTATGAATAATACTGGGGGCAATGACTACAGTGTCAAATGTGAATAAGAAATCTTATGGTGGATGAAAATATGAATGTTGAACAACATATAAGTTAAATGATTCATTTACGCAATATCTTAATGTTTTGAGTGATGGTGTGGTATTTAAACCCCTTGTTTGTTTGCTCTTCTTAGTCTAATGTGATGATCCCTTTGTGGTCCAACATAATTAACACTATAGGGCAATTAGGTTTTGGCAGTTTGCATGGTCAAATTCCTGTGTAAATATGTGGGGTCTTTTCTTCATTTATTTTGCTAAAGTAAAATAATAATTATAGCTTCTTCTTAGTAAGTGCATCGTGTAACATTAAAATATGGTGTGCATGTTATTTCACCTAGTTTGGACTTAAATATCTGGTTCTTTCCATCACCAATGAGTCACTGATAGGCTTACTTTCACTTTTTTATTCCATATTGATTTGTAGATTAAGAGCCAGACTGCTCAGCACTACTGATTGCACATCTGCAGATCAGAAGAGATGGCCGGAAGATATAGCTTGGCATCCAGAAGAAAAGAGCCTCTTTTCGGTATACAGTGCCGATAGTCCTGACTCTCAAGTGTCAGTTACAAATTTTAAAGAAGGTGAAAGGGTAAGAGTCTTAAGAATTGTGATGCAAATATTGTTCTATAACTTAGATGTAGCAGTTTAGAGCATGGTTTTGAATAGCGCGTTCAATTGCGGCGATCTGGCCTGAATCCCAGTCTTGTTGCAATTTCAACAGTTATTATATTGCTGCCTAGATTGCGGTCCCAGACCTTTATTCAAAACCCTGGTTTAGAGTTTGTGCTTCTTCAATGTTTGAAAAATATACTAATATATAATATATATATATATATATATATATATATATATATATATATATATATATATATATGTGGTCTTGCAGAGTGGACAAGTCAATTTCTTACAAGACAAGCCTCATGTTAAAGGTGCTATCAATAGCATTGTTTTTCTGCCTTGGGAATATACCAGCTTTGTTACAGCAGGAACTGACCATACTGTCATGCTATGGAGTGAGAATGATGAGAAAAAATGGAAGTCAGAACCATTGCATAGGAATATTCATACTTCTGCTGTCATGGGAGTTGCTGGTTTTCAGCACAAGAAAATTGTGCTGTCTGTTGGTCAAGACAAGAGAATTTTGGGGTACAATGCTCACGTGGGAAGACAAGATTTCATACATCAGGTTGATAGTAAATGCTTGAGTATCTTGCCAAATCCAGTTGACTTCAATTTGTTCATGGTTCAAACAGGGTAAATTACATCTTCCTTAATGCTGAATTCATTTTATTTTAACTTTGTTTCTTTACCTTTCACTAGTCAGGCCTCATATTTATTGTTTGTCTTTATTTTAAGGGAAATGCTAACTTGTGCCCTTAAGGCACAAGTTTAGAAGCTAAATGTAGAAATTTAATTTTGGAAATCGTACATTCAATGTCTTGAAAGATTAAAAATTATTTTTTCAATACAAAACACATGTTTTAATTCTTTTTATAGATCCTTAACTTGTGCCCTTAGGGCACAAGTTAACATGACCCTTATTTTAATTACAAAAATATCACATTTTTTTATGATTCCTATTATTCAAAGATTAATAAATAAACTTTAGAAACATAATAAATAGTATAAATAAAGAAAAAGAAATTGAAATCAAATGAGGCCTAAGTAAGTTAAAACAGTAGATGCAATTTGTTGCATTGTTTTCATTGGTTTGTTTAGGTGTCATAAAAGTATTTGCTTTTGCACATGGTGCACTGTACATGATGAAAAGATTGTAATAATCACAATCTTTTGTTGTACAATGCACTGGCCTACTATGGGAAAAGGATGGGTTTTGATTCCCCTGACCTGTCAAATTCCACAGTAGTTGATGTGGTGCATGACAGCAAGACCATGTAAGCAATCTTTATGACATAACTAGATAATATTGTCATGCGTACAACAATGTAATGGTCAAAGGTTATTGTGATTTGCTATGATCAACTGGAAGACTAAATCAGGACAAAGATTCTGGTTTATTTTAAGGTGGGGTTCTAGGAAGGAGAAGTGTCTCATATGATCTATATCAAAATCATTTCAAACTCTAATAATGGTCAGTGTTGCTCCTTGTAACTTGTAAGTAGAAGATCATAGAGTTACACGACTGAGACGGTGGTCTAATTGATGCTCGTTTCGGCAAAAAACAAGGAAAACAAATATTAGTGTCCTAAAACTTGTTTTCTCGTATTTTGTTGAATCAACACTGATCATACCATTGTCTCTGTCGTAAGGACTTTGACATCTATAAACTTCTATTCAACAATTGTGGTGGTATCAATTGTACGTCGTCAAAGTTTTTAGTGATTTTCGAGCATAAGTCCATCGAATACGATATGTGATTCTTTTCCACCCTAACATTTGTCTCATTTTATTATGGTTCTCTAACCTCTCATAAAAAGATTTTCTTCTTCAATGTGAGTTTATTTATAGACGACATTAGCAAGTATTTATTATTTTTCTTATTGATTTGTTGCAGTTAGAAGCAACTTCGATTATTTGATATCAGATTGAAGCAGAAAGAGGTTCATGCATTTGGGTGGAAGCAAGCAAGAAGGGATACACAATCAGCTCTGGTAAATCAGGATTGGTCTCCCAATGGATTATACATAACATCTGGTTCAGATGATCCATTGATTCACATATTTGATATTAGATATAATGGTCATGAACCTTCACAATCTATCAAAGCTCATCAGAAGAAAAGAGTCTTCAGAGCCATGTGGCATCACTCTCGTCCACTTCTCATTTCCATATCATCTGATTCCAACATTGGATTCCACGAGCCTGTGTAGAAGTAGAACATCTTGCCTATCATCATCATCATCATCATCATCATCATCGTCCTTTGTTTTAAAATAAATCTTTAAAAAAATTGAGGTTAAATTAATTGATTTGTGTTTGGTAGCCGTAGTTTCATACAGTGTGTGATAGTTTGTGGTTTGATAAATGATCAACTGCACAGGGAGTGGTTATGGTGCATAAGTAAAACTTATGCACCATGCATAAGCCCAGACCGGATCCGGCCCAGTAAACCAAGCCCAAACGAAAATTACTTTCTCCACCCGCGAAATTGCTTTCTCCACCATAGTCATCACCTGTAACAACCTCCCGTCGCCTGTAACAAACTTCACCGCCACCGGCGAACATCATCACCGTCGTCGTTTTCCACCATCATCATCATCGTCGTCATTCACAATCTTCATCACCGTCGTCCTTTTCTGCGACTTCATCATCAACGTTCGATTCTTCCATCTTTTTCACCGTAACCGCCACCGTAACCGTCAGTCACCATAATCATCACCACCGCACTTCATCATCATCAAAATCACCTTCACGCAACCATTCTCAACTTCACGCAACCATCTTCTTCATCATTACGGTTGTAGAAATTGAACTTCAAAACTCAACAAAAATCAACAACACTCTTCAAAAATGAAATATAAACAGGTATGAACTTATCTTGAGAAGTTGAAATAATTAGAAAGTGTTTTGAAAGTGATTTTGTTAGTTAGAAACCATTTCTGTTTTGTTATTATTAGTTAGAAAACCTAGATTGACATTCTAATTTCGAATTGGGGAAAATGAAGTCAAATTAATGGTTTCAGAGTGATTAAATGTGGTGATTATAGTATGTTTTGTTTAAAAATTATGCCAAAACCATTTGCCTGTGTAAATGGTTTCTGAGATTTTCACTATGAAACCATTTTCCTGTGGAAATGGTTTCAAAGTGTTAAGTTGGTTCAATTATAGTGTTGTTGTTGTTTGTTTGTTCATGATGTAAATTGATCATGTAGATCTTGTTACTATTGGAAAATTGATCATGTAGATCTTGTTCATGATGTAAGTAGGTTCAATTATAGTGTTGTTGTTGTACTTTGTAAACACTTGTGCTGAGGAAATATGGTAAAACCATTGTGCTGAGCAAATGGTTTTGGTCAGTTGTACTCCAAAACAATTGTCTGTAAATTGATCATGTAGATCTTGTTACTATTGGAAAATTGTTCATGTAGATCTTGTTCATGATGTAAGTTGATTCAATTATAGTGTTGTTGTTGTACTTTGTAAGCACTTGTGCTGACCAAATGGTTTTGGTAAACTCTGGAAAATATGCTAAAACCATTGTGCTGAGCAAATGGTTTTGATCAGTTGTACTCCAAAACCATTGGCCTGTGAAAATGGTTTTGGTGAGTAATAAGCTAAATTCATACTCCATCAGTTTTCAATCAAGTAAAATTCAGTTTACTTCAGTTTTATAGCATAAGTTTTATAGAATCAGTTTTCAATTCAATGATCCTTTACTTCAGTTTTATAGCATCAGTTTTGTGTTTTATAGCATCAGTTTACTTCTGAAGTTTTAACAGTAATTTTCAATGATTCAACCATAAGCTTTGTATGTAAAACCATTGGCCTGTGGATATGGTTTTGGTAAGTTATACTCCAAAACCATTGGCTTGTGGATATGGTTTTGGTGAGTAATCATCAGTTTTATAGCATTGAGCTAATAAATCACAGATTGAATATTCACATTGAGATAAAAACATCACATATTGAATATTCACATTGAAATAACAACATCACAGGTTGAATGATTCAAATCTGTGATTTTATCTCAGATTGAATGAGTTAAAAATCACAGATAAAAACATCACAGATTGAATGAGTTAAAACTGATGATTACTCCAAAACAATTGGCAATGATTCAATCTAGTACAATTCAGTTTACTTGAGTTTTATAGCTTGAGTTTTATAGCATCAATTTTCAATTCAATGATCCTTTACTTCAATTTTATAGAATCAGTTTTCGATTCAATGATTCAACAGTAATTTTGTATATTCAACAGTAATTTTCACAGATTGCATCGAATTAATAGAATAAATCGAATTAAGAGAATAACTCGCCGGATAATTACGTCGGAGTGAATAACGTCGGAGAAGGTGAGTAATACGTCGCAAAGAAAGATGAGAATCACGTCGGAGTGAATAATCACGGCTAAGAATCAAGTTGCAGATTCGAGAAACAGTGAAAATAGCGGTGCCGGCGATGGATTTCTGAATCGGAAGAATCAAGATGGAGAAAGCGAGTAAGGGTGAATAACGTCGAATAGAAGGATGAATAAGGGAAGAATCACGTCGAAGAAGCAAGCGACGCTGAGAATCACGTCGGAATGGCAAGAAACCGGTGAGAATCTTGATTGCGCCGGCGACGGAATATGGAAACGGTGAAATTCTCAATCTGGAAAGGGAAGAAACGTTGTAGCAAGCAGAAAGCATAAGATTAAAACACGTGTACAAAATCCGACGGTTATGATATATTTGGGCTGAAGCATCAGATTATAACACCTGTCCTTGATCTAATGGTTCAGAGTGGCTTATGCATGGTGCATATAAATATCCTTATGCATAATAACTTGTGCCAACTGCACATAGCCCAAAAACATATATTCATTTTTATAAAGAAAAAATATTCCTAACCTCAGGGGAAATAGTAAATCAATGCAGTCAATCAATTTAAGCTAACTGATAGAGATTTTTTCATCAACAGCTGATATCATTGTCTGCACTAATTTTTCAAACAGTTTCATGTGCAAGAAAAGGGTTTTGTGTTGTTTTGGCTTGTCAAACAAGTTAAAGAGCGGGGATCAGTAGTTTACTAAGTTGAGCTAAATAATTAAAAGAGTTTAAAAAGTTAAATGTTCAGGATTTGAATCACGACAAAAGAGAAAATATTAATAGCAATTAACATTTATAGTAAAAAAATAAATTGTTAAGGAGCCAACCGAAAATGAAACACAACGACAAAAGAGAAAATATTAATAGCAATTAACATTTATAGTAAAAAAATAAATTGTTAAGGAGCCAACCGAAAATGAAACACAGAATGATGATATGCATTGCATGCTGGTGTACTTTTAGCTTTTAGGGGGTCAATATAAAGCAAGTCTATGAATGCTCCTTCCACGCGGACATACACAATCATAGCCCAATTTTCTGTCTCGCAAGCAACTTGTCCCAATTCCCAATTGCAAGTCCTTCCTTCACACTCATTTGGGAGGATCTCCTATTATCATCCAATAAAAAAAGGCTTAATTGCATGTTTGGTTCCTTATGTTTATTTTAGTTTTCAAGTTGGTCCCTTACGTTTTGAAAGTTTCAAGTTGGTCCCTTACGTTTTAAAAGTTTTCAAGTTGGTCCCTTACGTTTTGAAAGTTTCAAGTTAGTCCCTTATGTTTATTTTAGTTTTCAAGTTGGACCCTTATGTTTATTTTAGTTTTCAAGTCGGTCCAAAACATAAGGGACCAACTTGAAAACTAAAATAAACATAAGGGACCAACTTGAAAACTAAAATAAACATAAGGGACTAACTTGAAACTTTCAAAACGTAAGGGACCAACTTGAAAACTAAAATAAACATAAGGGACTAACTTGAAATTTTCAAAACGTAAAGGACCAACTTGAAAACTAAAATAAACATAAGGGACCAAACATGCAATTAAGCCATAAAAAAACTAGACCAATTCTTTTAAAAATGCTAAATACTTAAAGGGTCATGTTAACTTGTGCCCTTAAGGCACATGTTAAGCAACCCAAAAATGTAAACATTTTCTTAAATTTTGTGCATTCAATTATTGAAAAGTAAAAAAGTTAAAGTCAAATGCATTAATTACAATAGAATATTTCTATTTTGAATCATTAATTTGTGCCTTGAGGGCACAAGTTAACATTTCCCATACTTAAATTTTCATATTTTTCAATAATTAAAATGGTTTCAAGAAGCATAAAAGAGACAATTAGGAGCATTATTTTAAAATTAGGAGCATTATTTTTACATCAAAAAAAAATTAGGAGCATAATTTTAAAATTGAAGCTTTTTTCCATTGCTTAAAAAAAGGGGGAACAAGAACCGTCCCTTTTTTTGACACAAGACTAAAGAATTTCTCTGTACTTCGTATCAGTTTAGAAAAGTTGTAGGGGGTGAATTTTATGCTTCTTGATTTGTAACTTTGGAAATTTATATTTTTGTATGGTAAGATTCAAAATCTTAATATTGGACCTTTTGCTACTATGATTTTAGTAAAAAAAATTCAGGCGTCACCCTCTAAATGATGAGTCTCTAAATGGGAGTTTAACCATAATCATGAAATCACACATATTTGACTTTGTTAGTTTTGAATATTATGACTCTTGCGACTCAATGGAAATGATTATATGGAAAAAGACTAATTTTGGACACAAAATGATTTTGGATAGAATGTGATAAACAACAAAATGAAACAAGAAATTTATGGAAAGATTAGAAAATGGGGCGCCACTCTCTTCTAATCCAAGAAGGAATGATAAGCCAAAGGTAGAGGATCGCCACAAGAAAAGTGGTTTCTTGATAAGATCAAAATTTGGTCCAATCAAGAACCAAAAGAGCAATTCTCACAATTGCACAAAGAGTGAAATTTAACAAAGTTCTTCTATCTTACAAGAGTTACACGCCTCCTTTATATAGGAATGGCTAATTATTCTAGCTTAGAATGCAAAAAGAGACTCCTAGCAAAAAGAAAACTAAAGGAATCCAGCCATTAATGATATTGATTATTTTGTGGCTGAATTATTACAAGAAAAGCTACAAAATAAAAGAGAAATAGTGGGAAATCAGAATGGTACTGAATGAGAAAGTTTCAAATTGATTTCCATTGATCAACATCAATTTATTTTATTTCCTTAACTGGCTGCACCTTCCTTTTCCCTTTCATTTGCTTTTAAGCGCCTCTTGCTCTCTCTTGATCATAGATGACTCTCCTTGATTCAATCTTTATTTGCACAAAAGGAAACGCACCACAACATTCTATTTAAAGCTTTGGAAACTTTAAAATGGATTAAACACACAAAATATTCAAACATAGTGTTTTTATTTTATTTTATCATATCTAAAATAAAACTTCAAAATGGGCAGCAAACAAGCCCTCCTTCAATGCCATTGTGGTTCTCATCACTAAGGATGCACACCTGTTAATCATCACAAATTCTTTTTATTTTTCATTTTTCAGGAAGGGGTCAAACGGACACAACGACTCAACAACTAAAATGAACATTGATAGAGTCATGTCATAAGACTATGAAGACTCTACAACTAAAATGAACATTGATAGAGTCATGTCATAAGACTATGAATATAGATATATGTATGTAGATGAATGGTATAACCGCAAACGAATTAGCAACTTGGTTTGTCCTCCTAAAAATATGTTTGAGAGAAATCTTTCTTAGAAATCGTGGTTGGGCTTAACACAACCCCACAAAACCGGCCTGTGAAGTGAGGATTGCCCCACTTATAAACACATAGTCAAGCCATTTCCTAACCGATGTGGGACTCTTAACACCCCCCTCACGACCAGCACTATTGGGCTTGGTTCGTGGACATAAATGATGGATAATCCGATATGGGTAGTCCGATAGCGACAACCTGATAGCAGGTGGCCCGAAACCTGATAGCAGGTGGCCCACTGGATCTTGGACAGGCTCTGATACCATCTTCGAAATCGTGGTTGGGCCTAACACAACCCCACAAAACCGGCTTGTGAGGTGAGGATTGCCCCCACTTATAAACACGTAGTCAGGCCATCTCCTAACCGATGTGAGACTCTTAACACACCCCCTCATGACCAGCACTATTGGGCTTGGTTCGCGGACATAAATGGTGGGTGGCCCGATAGCAGAAACATGATAGCAGGTGACCCACTGGATCTTGGAGAGACTCTGATACCATCTTAGAAATCGTGGTTGGGCCTAACACAACCCCACAAAATCGACTTGTGAGGTGAGGATTGCTCCCACTTATAAACACATAGTCAGGTCATCTCCTAACCGATGTGGGACTCTTAACAATCTTCAATTCCCCTTCATTTTAAGATGATTGATGAAGATAAAGATTGTAACGCAAATTCTAACTGCAAACTTTTATCTGATTTGTCTTCTAAATTCAATTTTGCTATAAGACAGAACAAACCTTCAAATGCTAAGCTAGATCCGAATGTATGTAACATGCAACCACTTCGTCTTTGGCTCGTTTACCCGACTGGACCAAACAGTATTACTGTTTGGATCATGGCATGTCAAATTTCACGTCCCAATCTATGTGATATATTTTATTTTATTTTTTAACAAAAAATCTATGTGATATTTATGAAGCTAAATATGTAAGTTTTTGGTCACCCGTGAGAATGCGCCGCGATTTTATAATAACAAACGGTGCATCTAAACATTAACTACAACTAAAAAAAAGTATATTAACTAAAAATATTTTTTTAATGACAAATGTTAGTTAGTTATTAAATGTTTTTTTTAACTCCTCATTTTTTATAATATTATAGCTTAAAACAGTTGAGATACCCAATCCTCCTCTTAGGGTGTGTTTGGTAAAATTAAGCTATAAGTTAGCTGATAGCTGATAACTGAAAAGCTAGCTTATAGCTGATGACGGATAGCTGAAAGCTTATAGCTGAAAAGTTAGCTGATTGAAATTAAAGTGTTTGGTAAAACTAGCTTTTTATGTAATTAATAAATATGAAATGACATAAAAGTACATGTATGTTTAATTTATATAAGTTATATGCATAAACATTTTTCACCTAAAAAAATGTTTAAACATTTTTAACTAATATATTTATGTATTTTTCCCCTTGAAAATTATAAATATGAAATATGAACTTCATTGAGATATTTTTTTTAACTAAATTTGCTCAACTTCATAATCATATCTTTCAATTTTTATGAAAATTATATGTTTTATTTAATATGGTACATATGCGAAAAGAAAAAGAAAATAAAGCTAAATAAGTAATAGGAATTTAACAGAAACCGTTTCAAACATAAAATCAATATCGTGGGTAGCTTGTTTTTTAACGTGGCCAGTTTTTTTGTTTACAAACAATAATAAAATAATGTTAAAGGTTAAAAATGGAAGAAAATGTAAAAAGATAAAAGCTATAAGCTCAAAAGCTACTTGAATTAACTTTTTAAAAAACACTAAAAGCTAGTGAAAAAAGTTTTTTACCAAACACATCACATTCTATTAAAACAAGCTTATAAATTAGTCCAACAAACTATAAGCTAGCTTTTTTGTGTTACCAAACACAACCTTAATAAGAAATGCTATGCCAAATTCCTCTTTATGTATCAAAATAACATTGTCTCAAGCAACAAAAACAAACCATTGATTACTATAGAAACCAAAGTAGCAAATTAGAGTTAAACATAAAAAATAAAATAAAGAAACTCACATTTGATTGCCATAAATCATGGTCATCAATCATGTTGATGTAAGCATAACCTACGTAGATAATGATTTGTTAGTTTATAAATTAACCAAAATGTTCTAAACAAAGGTAAAAGAGTACAAGATGAAGAGGAACCGATTTTGTGTGCGGAATGTATAAATGCTCTTATTTTATTTCTAACAAATCTAAACAATTGATTAAAAATAGAGATGGAACAAAAAAACTGAAATTTTTATCTCTTATAAAAAGACAACTTTTTGTCAAAAACACAAGTTGTCTAAAATACCAAAATAATATTTTGTCTATGAAATAATATATGACAAAAAAGTTATTAAATGTCATAAAAGTTTGTTAAGTGTTGTTTTATGTTGTTTAATAGTTTGATTTTAGCAGATTAAGCACATCCTTTAATATTTATCGTTTCTCACGTTTTTTTATAACAACCGATGTAACAAAAAAAAATGATCACGCTCTTTTTTTGGTGGTGGTCGGAGTTTAAACCCTGACCTTACATATTTTATTCATGGGAATTGTTAACGAGTGCCTCCGGGGTACTCTTTAAGGGTCTAAAGTAGTAACTTTTTATGAAAAGTTGTGTAATCAATGCTTTAGAAATTGAACTATTTGACTTTTTTAATAAATACTCCCTCCGTTTCAAAATGAGTGTCCTTTAGCCAAAAAAATTTGTTTCAAAATGAATGTCGCTTTCAGTTTTCAATGCAATAATAACTTTTTCTTTTCAATTGTACCCTTCAATTAATACTATGTTACACTACTTCCAAAGTAGAGTATTATTTTTTCTTTCATGAAAAACAAACCAATAGTTGATTAGGATAATTTGGTAAAATTGCTACGACATTTGACTACTTTATTCCATTCCTTAATCTGTGTGCAATTGGCTAAAGCGACACTCATTTTGAAACGGAGAGAGTAATTTTCTAATTTAGAATGTTTAACGAGTGCCCCGGGGGCACTCGTTAACAAGACCCTTTATTCATTATCCATACGAACTGAGCTAAGCTCACGGGACAACCGATCACACACTCTAAAGCCACGTTAAATATTTGGCTAATAAATATTAAACCGTTAATAAATTGCTACATCTAATACTTTTTTTTTTTGTTTAAGACATCTAATAACCAAAGAGTTGTTATAAAAATCTATCAAGTCCAACTTTTTTTTTTCCTTTGACTTAAAAAATTGTCAAAAGTGTTCAAAAATATTTCTGAAAAGAAAAGCGCGTTTTTTTTCTTTTCTTTTTCTCTTTCTTTCAACTTCTCCTTTTTAATATCTGTAGTTTGTTTAAAGAAGCAAAAAGAGCGTCCACAAAATAACAAGAAAATAAAGGTAAATAAATTTGGCAACTTGTAAAAGAAGCATATAGATAAATAAATAAAGGATATTCAATTTTGTTGTCGTGTTTAGTCTTTTTCATTTCAATTTCAATTACACCGACTCATTTCATTTCATTTCAACGCTATGGGAAATTGCTGCTCCGATGTCGCCGGTGGCCGTACGGCAATCGGCGGAACTGCCGGAGGTCCACTGAATCCGGGAAACACTTCCAACGACGCCGTCGATAACTTCTTCAAGTCTCGTGGCTACCAAGGTCTCTTCTCTCAGATCGAGGTTCTCACTTTCTTTTTCCATCTACGCTACAATACAAACCAAAACTACTTCAATCAATTTTCTATAATTAATCGCTTCTAATTCGCAGTTGTCGTTTTCTGCTTCTGGTTTGCGTGATCGAGATGTGCTCTCTAAGGTTTGTACTCTTAACTCTTTCTTTCATCAATCTTCTCATAGCTAGTTTACTCCCTATATATTCTTATTATTTATTATTGATATTGTTAATTAATAATGATTAAGGATAAATTTATCGTAGCATTGAAACCTGTGTACATTAAATTAATCAAGATATATGATAAGAAAATTAAAGCGTAATGTTGAAGCAAACTCCTAAGTACTACTTCATGAGTATTTTACTTCTACAAATCGGAAGGGGAGATCATGAACTCTGTACCTTGAGATTACGAGGCTAAACTCTGACCACTGAGCTAGCATTTAAGTGTTATCAAAATTTTATTTTTGAAAGAGAAATATCTGAAGGATCTAATTGTAACTGAATGAGCTGTGAAGTAGTGATGTAGTATTGGAGTGCTTTCATATGAGTAGAAGTGTTACTTGAGTAATAAGACGATCCGAAATTGATATATGTTGCAGGGGCTATAAGGTTGACTTGGAGATGATGAGAGGAGTGACTTGATCTCACTCTCAGCATAATACTAACAATTACTAACGTGATCGTTTAAATTTTTTTTTTTTAAATTTCTTGTGCTTGAAAAAGAAATTTGTACTTGGGATTGATCCTCATCTTGTGAGGATCAGAGAGAATCTAAATCATAAAGAAAATTCAGTCCATAACCAGTATTGTCAAATAGCAGCTATATTGGTGCTATAGCGTAGCGGAATTTTAATGAGTTGCTATTGTAAGTACAAAGTGTTGTCAAATGGCAACTATAGCACTGTGGTGTTGCGAAATTTGAACATTCTGCGGTCGAGATGTGCTCTTGTTGGTTTGTCGTTTTAAGTTTGAACTCTTTCGTTCATGATTCTCAAGATCGTTTAGTGCTTCACATAGCTTTATTCATATTATTATTGCTAATAATTAAGGAGAAACTGAATTATTAGAGAAGTTTAGCCTGCGAGGACCACAGAAAATCCAGATAAAAAAGCAAATTCAGGCCATAATGCAATGCAATTAATTTGTTAATAGATTGCCTACCTTTGCCGCAGGAAAGTCAATGTGACTTTAGTGTATTTTAGTGTAGTTTATGAGAGAAAGATGAAAGAGAAATGATAGATAATACCAGAGAGGGAGCAAAATAGGAGAGAGATAGAGATAAATACATGTTGTTTTTACCACCTTAAAGGTAGGCGATCCGGATCCAATTCATTAATTTGGAGCAAAAAATACGCCATCTTTTTATTCAGAAAAAGATTTACAGCTAACAAAATTGGAAAATATTATCTTAAACACAATAAGTTTTGAAACTCCCCCTTTCTTCCACGTAAGAAGAAAATATGGTTGTGGAGTAGCCTTACATCATCGTAGCAAGTCAAATTATATTGAACTACTAGACCTTGTTAACATAGTTCAGCAAACACAACAGATGGATCAGGGGCTGATGTAAATTGTCCCTTTGTAATTTGTTTATACTGGTTGTCATCCTTTAAATGAAATGTTATGCTTTTAATGGCTAAATTCTCATTATTCAGTTGCATGGTTAACGTGTAACTGTTCAATGCTGTAGAGTGATCCAATAATGGTTCTTTATGCAAAAGGAAAAAATGGAGCACTTGAGGAACTTGGCCGGACGGAAGTAGTTTTGAATTCGTTGAATCCGACATGGATTACTAAACAAACTCTCATTTATCATTTTGAGGTTGTTCAGGTTTTAGTGTAAGTTTAAACATTGTTTTTATTTCTAACAAGACATATAAGCGTTTTGTTGTTTCACCAGGAATTGTTCTGTAAATTTCTTTCATCACAGGTTTCATGTTTATGATGTTGATACTCAGTTTCACAACGCAGACGTGAAGGTATAAAATTTAATATGTTCTGCAAATCCAAGTTTTTGATGTATATTTCTTCATTGAAAAAGAAAATAGCCTACTACTTACTGTTTCTGAGAATTTTTCTATTTACTAAGATGACTAACCCATTTATTTTAAGAATCTTGTAATCTACTTGTATTCATTTTCCTCTCTCTCTCTCTCTCTCTCTCTCTCTCTCTCTCTCTCTCTCTCTCTCTCTCTCTCTCTCTCTTGTACTTTTCTTTTTATCATTACCTGTTAGGGGCTTGCAGCTTTTGCATTGCAAGTTTCGTTCGTTTAAAAAATAATTGCATTAATTTATGGAATGCTAAAAATGTAAAGATGTTGATACTATCATATTATCACATGGCTGTTTATATTTCAAAATTATTTTAATGGATCGATTTATGTTTTTGCATGTCGGTTACGGCTCCATTATTTTTCCCAAGAGACTCTTACATTTCACCTTTTTTAGTTCAAGATTTTTTTTAATGAGGACAATTTACATGCTAAATGCTGTTGTGCTACCCTTTCTGTATGAATGTGTAAGTTTATAGTGTTGCAGCATTTTAGGAGAGAAATTAAATTGTGTGCATGTTTAACAACATGAATCATAGAATATGATTTTTTTGGTTACTTTCACACAATCAGATTGCTCACATTCTCTTCACTTATTTTTTTTTGTGCTTCACTAGATACAACCCAACTGCACTTAAAATTTTATTTCCTAATGGTTCAGATTCTGCACAATCTTCTCGTAAGGTTGTACAACAATCATTTCCAAGTTGTTTAGTTGACAAGATATTAATTTACTATGTGGACCTTGTCGCTTGTTCGATAGATGATAACACGTGTATTAAGCACGAGTATACAAGTTCAAATTGTAACTATTTGGTTAACTTGTGCAGATACTTAAGTTAGAAGAACAACAATTTCTTGGTGAGGCAACTTGTGCATTATCTGAGGTAATTTAGAGACGGTTCACCTTTTTGGCACCTGATATTAGACAACTAAATAAAAATTTACTACACTCTCAATGGAGCTGTATCTATACGACCATTCATTATTATTGTTTTTCTCTGTCAATGGTGATTGAAAATGTACGACTTTTCAGTTTTTAGAATATTAGGTAACTACAATGCATATTGTAAGTTTTTGAATCCAAGAAGTGCTTACTCAAAATATTATTCCCTATGTTTTACTGAAAATATATTAGTATTCCAACAATAATAGTATAATACCCATCAACAACAACAATTTGGCCTGTGCAGATAATTACAAAGCGTGATCGATCATTGACATTAGATTTACTCAGACAAGATTCTACCAGATCTGGTAACTCACAAAAATGTGGGAAGCTCAAAGTGTATGCTGAGGAATGTGTTGGCTCAAAGACTACAGTAGAGATGATACTCAGGTGTACAGATTTGGAATATAGGGATCTATTCTCAAAGAGTGTATGTACTTATTATCAGTATTGCTGTTGTTAAGCCTTATGAAGGAACATCAATTGTTATATATAATGTGCTTTTGTTTGTCTTGAAGGATCCCTTTTTATTAGTATCAAAAGTTGTGGAAAATGGTGACCATATTCCTATTTGCAAAACAGAAGCTATTAAGAATGATCACAATCCAACATGGAAGCAAGTGTTTTTGAATGTTCAACAAGTAGGAAGCAAGGTATAAAACTTGAATTTGTCTCCTCTGGATAGTCAAATGTGCAATTATAATTTATAACGACTGGCTGAATAATCAACAATGTTAGCAATTTTATAGTCTATTATAAATGTGCATATATTTTACTAAAATCTTAAACATTCTTTTCCAAACAACATTAATAACCTGTAGTGTGCCTGTCTGTTTAGATTTAGAATGAGATATAGCGGTCCAAGAAGTATCAAATTAATAAAACTTACACACGACGATATTTTTGTTTGTTGAAATTTAGGGAGTATGGAAGAGAGAAGAGGGAGAATTGTTTACTAATAGTACTGCAACCATATGTGATCTAAAAACACTCACCTAATATTTCTATTTAAGTATTTGTCTAGTAAAAGCCAGACAAATAACAGTATTCTATACTGTAATACACTCCCAATTTACAACTAAGCATACCTAGACTTGATGGCCTAGAAACGGTATAAAGTTGGCCAAATCTGAGAGACAAAGAACTAGCAAGCGTGAAAGTCATGCTAAGCCATAGTAGCATCTGATCTAGAGTTTTCTAATTGAGAGACGAAGAACATTTAGCTGGGAAGGAGAAATCCGTTGAGATTGAAGAATAAATTGGACAATAACGAGGAAACAAGGAGACTATTAAACCAAAATGGTTACGAACATTGTTAACAGATAGACAGAGGTCAGAATACCATGTTAATTTTTAGGAAATGGGTGAGAAGAGAGGTTAGTTAGTTACTAATAGGACTCTGAATAATCTTGATGTAGTTGTGTAAAAGCACTAACCTAATAATATGTTAGGTCTAGTACAAATGTTTTATTGCTACTACAACCCAATACTACTCCCAGCATAATAGATTGTTAGTGCAATAATAATCCTATTTTTATAATAATGTTGTTTACTATAGCTGCCATATTTTATGTAAAAATTTGGCTTAGCTAGCATATTTTTATATAGACATGTCTAGTTTTGATTGCCTAACGAAGTGAAGAGCCATAAAATTTCTTTTGTTTTCTAAATATGCCCTCAATGGTACAAGTGTACATAATTTAGATTTTTTTTCATTGTTAATAAATAAATAACCAGCTATGCTAATTTTTTTAACTATTAGGGATTTATGAATGGCTTTATATCTAGCATATCCTTGTCTTTGTGCAAGATCCCAAAGTCTCAAAGGGTGGTCAGTGCTTAAAATTTCTTTACTTCATGTCAGAATTCAACTTTTATTTAAGTTATGAGGTTGAAAGGATTGAACTAAAGACCACTTTGTCATAGAGGCTTTGATAACCAACTCTCCTAATAGCTTAGTTAGCTTGAGGTTTTTACTGGCTTTATATCTATTAAGTAATAACTATTTTTTACTGCATTTCAATGCATGCTATCACTAATATGGAGTTCTGATTAGTGTAAACTTATAATGAAAATGTGTTGGCTTGGGACTTTGGAGTGTGCTCCTCTCAAGGTCTCAGGTTTGCTTCTCCCCGGTGCCAATTTCGGCGGGCTAGTTTGGCTTATTAAAAAAAAATGTTGGTATTATTACCATGCCAACAGTCCACTGAAAGCATGCGCATCTTGTTTTCATGAGGGTGGCTGGTGTGCGATACCATGTGAGGGGATCTTATTTCTATGAGCGGCTAAGTCAGTGTAGGAACCTTACTGTTACAATGAGGGTCTTCTGCATTTATTGTTACCCTAACTTTGGAGTTTTCCCTTACTGTATCTCATCACTTTATCTTCTTGTTTGGGGTAATTTTTTGGACTTTATGATGAAGACATATCGGCAGTTGAAGCTAATCTCATTTTCATTACATACAGGAAAATCCTTTGTTAATAGAGTGCTACAACTTCAATAGCAATGGAAAACATGATTTGTTGGGGTAATTTCTGCCTGTTTGTCCTTTTGTCCCTTAAATCTATTTCTTGGCTGAAATGAATACCAGAGTTGTTTATCCTATTTTATCAGAAAACTGCAGACATCTCTGGTGGAGCTGGAGAAGCTCTATTCTGGTGGCCAAGGAGAACATTTATTTTTGTCTCCTGCCGTGGGTCATGATTCTCAGACCAAGGTTTTGTTATATTAAATTAAATGTTTATTTCAATCATGAATTCCTCTATCTTTCCCTAAAATAATATTTAACTATGACAAAGGTATTAAAAAGCCGACTATTTGTGGACAAATTTTCTGAAAGTATTCAATATACTTTCCTGGATTACTTGGCTGGGGGATTTGAATTGAACTTCATGGTGGCCATTGATTTTACAGGTACTCCATATACCCTTAAGTTTGTTGTACCTAATTATATTCTATGATTGTCATGTTTGTAATAGGCGAATTCGTTTTTAGTTATTTGGATCTGTTATTAGCAATGAAAATTGTATAATCTGTTCTCATCTTGGATTTGTATTAAACGAGTTTTAACTTTTTAAGTTTAGGATACTTTTTGTAAAATTGAAGTTAATTTAAATCCATAAGATTTAAATATGTATTGTAGGATATTCAATCTTGCTACTAGAATCATCCATAAGAAGTTCTAGTGTTTTTCAATATTGTTCTTGCTTTTCCTTTTTAGTTTATATCATTATGATTCTCATCATAGCTAATATTTTTAGCTTTGTTATCTCTTGGAAAACTTATATGAAATGAAATCGTTTACTCAATTTTTTGGAAATATTGCACTAACAGGATTGTTGTTCTTTGACTCTTCATAGTTAATGTAGATATTTGACTTTTTTTTTTCTCTCAGTTTTTTCATTAACCTTTTGCATTATAGGATTAGTTTTGCAAAATTAGTCTTTTGATGGTAGGACTATGATGTAACGGTATTTTTTATTTATTAAAGAGGATAACAATTATGTATGGAAATCTTAAGTTCAATATAATTTTTACTATTATTCAGCATTTCAGCTTCCCCATCATCCAATTTATTAGTTAGCTGGTTCTTAACTTATTAGTAAAATGTTCATACTTCTCGGTCCTTTCTAGTGTGTAGTTTCCAGTTTGCACCAGTGTGCGTGGCAGGGTGGGGTAAGGTTTTGTCCAGTCTACCTTAAGGGAGCATTTGTGGGTTCCTCAAAATGCCATTCCTGGGGGCCCTTTTACCCCTGTTCACTGGTATAGGGCTGACCTTATCCTTCCTTACTTCCCCAACTCCCACTCTCCGGATTATGAAATGATATAATTTATAAACATTATAGTTTATAAGACATGGTTTACATTTCAATCTGTCATGATGGTTATGTATTGGATGACAAGGGTGCTATACATTTTATTGGGTTAACCTCGTGTTGTTTACCAGCTTCAAATGGCAATTCACGCCTTCCAGATTCTTTGCATTACATTGATCCTTCAGGACGGCCAAATTCATACCAAAGAGTAAGAAATGATTTTTTATTTGAATCTCCACTACTTTATTTGTTGCTGATCCATGTTGTACGGATATTTTTAGGCAATTATTGAGGTTGGAGAGGTGTTACAGTTTTATGATTCAGACAAGCGATTTCCTACGTGGGGATTTGGAGCACGACCGATTGATGGTCCTGTCTCCCATTGTTTCAACTTGAATGGAAGCAATACTTACTGTGAGGTGAAAATGCTAAATCTGATCTTGCCTTTGTTGCTATATTGAAATAATTTAATAATTACATGTTTCTGTCTTTTGCAGGTAGAAGGCATTCAAGGAATCATGATGGCATACACAAGTGCTCTGCTTAACGTTTCTCTCGCAGGACCAACACTTTTTGGACCTGTCATAAATAATGCTGCAATTATTGCCAGCCAATCTGTAGCAAATGGTGGAAGAAAATACTTTGTCCTGTTGATAATCACAGTAAGAATTAGAATATGCACTTTTTCTGTATCGTTGCTTATTTATCTGTTAGAGTATGTTGGTTATAATTGACGTGGAATGGTAATTCCATTTAGATTGAGTCAATTCCATGGCATAATCATTCTTATGATTTTTGCTTATTCGCAAGAAAAAGCATGGAAAGGTGATTCTATTCTGTCTTGTTCCATAGAACCAGAAATCATCCCTTCGCCGGAGAGGTGGGATTGGTGATTCCTGGCTCCATATAATGAATTTTAAGTTCTTTTTCCGAACAATCCCTTCATTTAATTTATACGATGATTTTTATCCTTTTGAAATTATACTTGTATTATCAACCTACTCTTCATATGATCATATCTCACAATTGATTTTCAATTCCATAGTAAATTTTGAAGAATAATGATTAGAGTAAATTACACTCCCCTCCCCCATGAGAAGCTTGAATTACACTCCCTTCCCCTCCCCTATTATGTTATAATATACACTCTCATCCCTTGAAAATAAAAACCTAAAATAAATTATACTCCCCTCTCCTAAGAGATGCTTAGATTACAATCCCCTCCCCTAAGAATTATTTATATACTACATTTTAATCCATTTTTACATAAATAAATATTTTGTGATATCTACTAATTTTGATCCACTATTCAAGACAAAACAATTTGTTTCTTTTTAATTTCAATGTCAATAATAAGAAAAAATTGATTTTATTATTAAATTACTGATTTAGAATATAGAATGTAAAATGTATTTTTCAATACCCATATTTTAATGGTTTTAGTGATTTTTTAAAATTTATTTTCTATTGTTTCGTATTTTATAATAATGTTCAAAACTATATGTTAATGATATTGTATATCAAAAATAGAGAAAAATATGATTTGAATTTTAATTATAATAAAATGGATTCACACAATTTTTCAATGTCGTGTGTGCATTAGATTTTTGTTGCTAAAATATTAAAAATAAATAAAAATATATTAAGGGAGGGAAGTGTAGATTTTAACATTAGAGGGGGAGGGGAGTGTAATTCAATCTTCTTTCAAGGGAGGGGAGTGTAATTTTTTCTAATATTTTTTGCATGAGAGGGGAGGGGAGTGTATATTTTGACATAACAGGGGAGAGTAATGTAATTTAAGCATCTCCCGGGGGAGGGTTGTAATATCCCAAAATAAAGCTACTAGTCATTACATAATTAATATTATTTAGTTATGTGCCTGTAGTAGTTTGCCAGGAATACATATATGAATACATATTCTGATCATAAATTATATAAGTAGAATTAGAAGGAATATGACTTTACACACTTTTGTTACATGACTATTTTATTTAGGATAAGAACTTAATATTCTTTTCCATTTCCTTTTATTGCCATACGGTTCACTACACACAACAATTAATATATAAGTTGATTTTTAGACTTATCTTAGAGTAACTAAAAGGACCAATGAGAGGCCATGCAAGGCAACACCTTTTGAGTAGCCCCCTTACATCCAAATACAATATATTTTGCAACCTAGGATTACTTCAACTAAATCGTACTCAACCTTAAACTGTTGACCTAACCTTTAGTTGCTTTTCCAATGTGGTTGCATTTTCTTCCTTCATCTCCCCACTTATTTGTAGTTGTCTTCCTTTGGTAATGTTAACTACTAGTTTGTTCCCATGTTCACTAATTATTTTGTTGAACGCAATAAAGCTCTTGGACAATAAGATGTTGCGTCTTTTACCTTTGCGTTTTATGTAAGATACTTCTGTAGAGTTGCTATTCAGTGGTATGACCCTGATCTTCATTCCCATAGTAAAAATGCTGAATGGAAATTCGGAAGATAGATTTAAATTATCAAAGTTCTTTGTATCTTCAAAAATTGATGAAATCTTTTGCTTTTAATATTTATATTTGTGATTACGAGTCATTACTAACAATTATCTCAATAGGCTACTAATTGTCTTATTATTATGATTATGTGTGTTTTGATTGATAAATTGTGTATGTGCAATAGTTAGTCTGAGCTGGATCACAGTTTCTAGAGCTAGGGTTTTCATATTGTATCTTTCACTTTCAACTGTTTTGTAAAAACTCTATGTTTCATTCGAAGTGGAAGGAAGTTTCTTTGAAGTGTTTCAAGTATTCTTATGTTTTTACAAGATTTTCCTCTTGAGATATTCTAAAGAAAATTGTATGGCTTCAATTATTATTTTTTTTTTTGAGAGAATCTTCAAAATTTATTTTGTTGTATAAATTATTATACATGTTTTTCTGATTCAAAATTAGATGTTATAAGGGTAGTGTAATTTACTCTAATAATTATTATGTGAATATATGGAACAGAAAAATATAATAGTGCAAAATACAATAATCATCATAACTATCATAAAGAAGATATCATAAGAAGTGTATGGAGGGTTTTAGAAATATTGTATAAACTTCACTTTTGTCTAATAAAATTGAACAATATTATGTTATTCAATATACTGCATGGGGAATTTTTGGAGTTGGTCGCTTTGTGCTGCTTACATGGGAATGACAACTATGGTTTTAATGTATCCATGTTAGAACAATGCATACAACTTTATATTTGCCTTGCGCACCAAACAATTCCAAAAAAATTGCATCCTCTTGCGTTTTCCACTCCTAGTGCTAATGTCTAATTGGTATCCTACTAGGATGGAGTTGTGACGGATCTCCAAGAAACAAAAGATGCACTTGTTAAAGCATCGGACCTACCATTATCAATCCTTATCGTTGGCGTAGGAGGAGCTGATTTCAAAGAGATGGAGGTATTTAATTCAACGTGTATGCTCTTTAGTCTTAACTCAAAGTTATAATTGGTTGGCCTGAGGCGCTTAGCTGTGATGAGTGGTATGTAATGTCACCTCAGGGCTTATGTAGTTTTTATGTTCAATGTCGCAGATCTTGGATGCAGACAAAGGAGATAGGCTTGAAAGTTCATCTGGACGTGTTGCTTCACGTGATATAGTACAGTTTGTTCCATTTCGGGATGTTCAAAGTAGGTAACCAGTTTGCAAATTATGACTTTATCAAATGACCTTGAACTTATCAATCTCTTGTAAACTTCTTCCTATTGCAGGTGGTGAAATTTCAGTAGTTCAAGCACTTCTAGCAGAATTACCTACTCAATTTTTAGCGTATATGCGGAGCAGAAATATCCAACCAAATCTCTAGTCATGTAAAGATCTTACATATTCAAAATGTCCTATTCATTGATCAATGTGCAAGTTCAAGGCCCTTTTCATTTTTAATATTTCTTAAATCGATAAATTCGGCCAAAGGGCTGAGAACTCATGCTTTGTGCTAAATGCCAATTAAAGGTTCAAGAGAGGTTCATCTGTCAGCTGCTTTATCTTCAGGTCTGTCCGTTCAAGCCTTCTGGTTGGAGTTTTATTTTCTTGTGTTCTTTCTTTTTGGTTTTTCTGGGTAGTTAGGTCTGAAAAAAGTTATTGTACAAATTGAAGATTCTATTTTCCTGTGTAGCTGAGGGGGCAAAATTTCTAGTCCTACAGTCTACACTGAACCTGGAAATCCAATATAACTGAATACTTTTTTATCGTTGAATAAAATTCTATATAAATTTTATTCAAGAATGAGTCCCATCAAATAGAGTATTGTGATATTAGAGACAATGCATAATATATGCAAGGTCCGAGGTTCAAACCCCAACCACCACCAAAAGAGAAGGAGCTGTTGCGTCTAAGCAATTTTCTCGCAACTGGTGCTTTTTGAGCCAATTAAATTACTAATGGACTCAAAACACAAGTGATTTTCTCACAACTTCTTGCTACTAGTGCTTAGAGACCGCACTCAGTCACACATCATTCATAACTGTGAATATAGCCTACAAGAAATTAGAAATCAAGGGAAAGCTACAAACATCATTCGATTCTAGCTTATATACACCCAAGAAACTCATTGTAACAAGTAGCACAGAAAGTAGAAATTAAGAACAACTAGTAATGAACTTGACTATTTTATTCTCATCATATGTAAGATAAATGTATCGACTGAGATTGCAAAGATGAATTCCATGACTGATCAACATCAATGGTTAATATGGAAATACCACTGAACTATCAGTCTAATAGAACTCCTATCTTTTTATTTACTTAAACGAAAATAGTCAAGGAAATGCAAACAAAAACAAAATTTCAAATTATTTTTGTAGTCTCCTTAATTTGCCAGTGCTGATTAGTTTAATAGCTATCCTGGATGGGGACTAATTGCAGTTTGCCACCGTATATCTCCGGAAGTTGACTTTCGTCTATATCTTCTAAAAGTGTTGATTTCAGCTTATTGTTTTCCACAAATACTATCTGCAAGGAGATCGAACTCAACTTTTTAAGTATTTTCCATCAACATCTCAAACAAACTAATATGTAGCAATACCATGCAATGAGATATATATATATAATTTATTTAAAACATCACCTTCTTCTTAGTTTTGTTGTCAATGAACGGGTAAACTATTTTCCACACTTTCATAAAAATGTACGGTGCGTGGAGAATAAACAACTTCCCCAATCTTTCAGGGTAGTAATCCTGCATCCAAGAAATTAACAATCATAATCCCTGAGTGCTAAGCTTCCAACTACTTCACAATTCACACACAAACATAATGCTATAACGATATACCTGCAAAATGGAGAGGGCACCAATGTATCCACGCAAATCGCTATTTGAGTAACCCCATCCTTTGAGTTCTGCTATACCAACAAATTTTTCTTCCCCAGGTGGCATGCTGATACATCAAATGATATGTTACTAATCAATATTCTAATTGATTTCACAGTTTTATAGTACTGGAATAAGGAATTAATTACCTTGCACATAGTTTATCAAGAATATAAACTGCAAACCCTGTATCACAAAGAAAATTGCTTGTCATTGAGAAAATTGTTAATGAGTGGAAACAAATAATCATATCTAAGCTTACCACAAACCAATATTACACACTAGCACCAGGAATTAAACATTACATTATTTTCTTTTCAATAATCAATAATCTTTTTATTCACTTCATAATCCTTCGTTTCGATCGGTTGATCATTTGATGAAATGAGTTAAATTTGTTTATGTTAAAAAAAAGTAAATGGTAGCGAAGGGAGCACCCGAGTGGGGCACCAATGGTATACTAACCCTCTAATACTCAAATAGAGATCTAATCCAAATGATTATTGCACAAATTCAAATTACAAGCAACTTCACTCAATTGCAACTACTCAACTAGTCTCTTAATGCCAAGGGATCTCCTCGAGCAGAAATGCTGAGAGATTTTAGCCATTATGGGGGATTCACAGGGCATTGGAAGTCCAAGTACATATTCTTAACCAATTGTGCTAACTTCTGTTGGCATGTGAATTAAATTTAATGTTAACTAGATATAGGGATAGGAAATATCTTCAATGTTTATGTGCTTAATAAGTAAAAACATACGTTTGAATTCATCTAGACCATCCTTCTTTTGAAAATGTCTTCCACCAAAGACAAGAAGTATTGGTCGACCAATCTTGTCATGTCCTTGGGCGAAGGCCTTGTCTTGTGCAATTTGATTAGGAACCTGTGATAGAGATATGGAACCATTTGGAACAAATGAATGTCTCCATTTCAAGTACTTGAGGAACATTGCTGAAGCCTTCTCTACATCTAAATCACGAGCACGTAGAAATCTTCTGATCATCAAATCATCTTCTTCCTGTAACCAATAGTGAAATTAATTTCCCCTTATTACCATTTACTAATGCCAGCAAATTTAAGTATAATAATAACTTCTACTTTGCCACACAAATATATATATATATATATATATATATATATATATATATATATATATATATATATATATATATATATATATATATAGAGGACATATATTATGAGAATGATATTTTTATGTGAGAATGTGAGAATGAATTTTCAACCTTTAGATTAAGATTTAATGGCTTTGATTAAAATGCACAATTAAAACCACACGCACAGTATTAACTTTCTCTCTCTTTCTTCTATTGAGCTTCATGCCTATTCATGGAAGTAAAACATTTTTTTTCTTCTGGAAAAATGTAAAGAAAGGGTACGAGCCATTATTATTTGTAACTATCAATCATTAGACTTGTAATTGAATCAAAGACCTAATTTTGATTCCCTAATTACATGTCCAGGTGTAGATTAGGTAGTGCTTTGCAATCCTGTTTTTTATTTTGAAGAAGATGTTATGGATGAGATTCAAAACGCAAGTAGAGTCAGATCACAAAGAAGAAGGTTGGAACAGAGAAAAATAGAAACAAAAAAATCGATAACCACAAAAACAAACAGGGTAAGGCCGTAAGGGAAAAAGAAATCTAATTATCTGTCACAAGAAAAATAAAAATAAGAGAAGCAATTTGTTGCTCATGGTCTCATGGAAGAAGGAGGTTGTTAGGTTAGAAGGTTGCAGCCTGCAAATACGTGGAAGAAGAAGAGTGCGCGTGTTATTGGAAATGGAGAGGCACACCTCTTGTTTTAATTGAGCATTTTAATCTCAGCCATTAAATCTTAATCTAAAGGTTGAAAATTCATTCTCACATTCTCAAAAAAAAATATCATTCTCATAATATATGTCCTCTATATATATATATATATATATATATATATATATATCCACCTAAGACCATCTACAACAGAGCACCTTAAACCGGGTGTTTAAATTAATTTTATATGTCCACATCACTCATTTTACGGTAATACTTAATAAACACCAATTTTCTCCAACCCAGCACCTCAAAAGAAATTATTAAATAGGTCCTACAAATAATTTTATATCATTAAATTTCAACAAAATTTATTTATTTTATTAAGATTTATTAGGATCCATGAAAAATAAAGAGAGAGAGGGTGCTTCCATAGCCAACCTTCTCCATAGCCACCTACTCCCTCCGGTCCTTATTATAATCAACAATTAAATTTTTAGGTTTATTGTGTAAGTGATATATCTAGTCTATATTTATAATGAGATACATTAATTATCCAATGAACCTAAAAAGTCAATTGTTGCTTGTAATAAGGACCGGATGGAGTATGCATTTGATACTCTACGTATACCGGAGGGAGTATATATTATACTCCACAATGAGGGGTGCCTATTTAATATGGTGCTAAATAGATGAAAAACCCACCATTATGGATGGTCTAAGTAATTTATTAATTCTCGTAACCCAAAAAAAAATTAGTAGAAGATGAAATTTAAGTGTACCTAACCTAAAACAACACATTTAATATGAGAAGAGAACTATAATTATCAATATATCATCACCAGATATAATTGTTTCAGAAAAATACTGAATTCCAGCATCTGCTGCGGCACAGTATATTCTCAGAAATTAATTCTCATTATGACACTGTGTCAGATAGCAGCTTCATAATCGTAGTACTTTGTAAGTTGGTAGTGCCATTCACAAAATCAATCAAAGCCACAGCTTTCTATCAAAAAATGAAAAATTCAAAGCCACAGCCAAAAGGCAACAACTACTACAAGTTAATTATGTTGGAACAAAATATGTTTAACAATGAACCCCAAAGAGTTTTGATGATAACAAGGTATTAAAAATTGTAAATTGGACTAGCTAATATTTGTTCAAGTGTACATGACCACAGTTAAAAAGTTACATCATTAATTGGTTCTGAATGAGCAAATAAAGAGCAAAAGAAAATGAAGCTTAGATGATTCTGAAGGCAATACGCTCCTGAAAGTAAAAGCGCTCCTGAAGAAATAGTGCACCTGAAGAATAGTGCTCCTGAAGACAAGAGGTCCAGAAGCCACATTATCAGAAGCTGCATCATCAGAAGCTGCATCATCAGAAGCTGCACCTGCAGAAGCTGCATCATCAGAAGCTGCCTCATCAGAAGTCATTTCACCAGAAGCTGAAGATCAACTGGATTTGCAAAAGATTCAAAGATTGAAGAATCTACATTGCAAAAGCTGTCTATTGGATTCGAAAACATAGCAGAAAACTAGTGGAACATTGCAACGGTCACTTCAAAGGTGTTTGAAGGCATGTGCTTGCAATTTTGGACGAAAGCGTTGACATTGTACCTCTGTACGAACTGTACAACCACCTTCTCCACTACTCTGTTTTGTGTCCACGCTACAAGACAAGAAAACAGCTTCAGAATACGGCTTCGCCTGCAAAGATGTTCCTTTGGATAAGGAATGGATTTCAAATTTGTTCTTCATAGGACAACAACCAAATCAGGCAAAATATCATTGGTGAAAGATCAAGCTTCAACAACGACTCTTTGGTGTGCTGACAATTTCACAACGTCTCTTTCACACCTCTATATAAAGGAGTGAAGACTTAGAGTTTTGGTAATGCAAGAACGCTGAACGAAAGACTCACAACATTTTTACAAGTGTCAAACCTCTGCTGAAATTGTTCTGCATTCACTTAGAATTTCTGTGTCTCAGAGTCATATCTTAGAAATTCTTAAGTCCATTGAGTTTGTATCTGATTTATATTGTGAGCACCTCTGATTGTATATCAAGTGTTCAACCTTAAACAATTTTCTGTGTAATTTTGTTTAGTTAGGAAGTCTCTTGCAGTTGTGCTTGAGCAGGAAGTCTCTTGATTGTGTTCTTGAGCAAAGGAAGTCTCTAGCTTGTGTGCTTGAGCAAAGGAAGTCTCTTGCTTGTGTGCTTGAGCAATTGTAATCAGATATTACTCTTAGTGAAATCTCCTTGGAAGTGCAAGGGGGACTGGACTACTTCCGGATTGTGGAAGGAACCAGTATAATTGCTTTGTGTCGTTCTTCTTCTCTCTTTCTGTTTTATTCCGCTGCATTTAGATTCTGATCATCACTTCAGAAGCTGTCTCACTTAGCTTCTGATCAGTGTGTTCAGTTTTAGGAGAATTGAAGAATTTTTCAAAACACAATTCAACCCCCCTTCTTGTGTTTTTCTCACCTTCAATTGGTATCTAGAGCCTTGGTCTGTTGTGTAACACTTAACCGTGCAACAGTCAAAGATCTGAGAAAAACATGTCTACTCCTCCTCCTACTGGTTCTAGTGATACTAGCTATAAAAATGTCTCACATGATTATAGTGATAGTAAGAAATCCAGTGTTGGACAGATTCCAAAATTCAATGGAGATGCTGAAGAATTCTCTTGGTGGAAGACCAACTTTTACAGTTACATCATGAGCCTAGATGAAGAATTATGGGATATTCTGGAAGATGGTGTTGGTGATTTAGTCCTTGATGAAGAAGGAGCTGCTGTGGATAGAAAGAAACATACTCCAGAACTGAGGAAACTTTACAAGAAGCATCATATTATCAGAGGAGCCCTTGTCACTGCCATACCCAAAGCAGAATACATGAAGATGAGTGACAAATCCACTGCTAAAGCTATGTTTGCTTCTCTCTGTTCAAATTATGAAGAGAGCAAGAAGGTCAAAGAAGCAAAGGCTCTCCTGCTTGTACATCAGTATGAGTTATTCAAGATGAAGGATGATGAAACTATTGAGGAGATGTACTCAAGGTTTCAAACCTTAGTTTCTGGGCTACAGATTCTAAAGAAGAGCTATGTTGCTTCTGATCATGTAAGCAAGATACTCAGAAGCTTACCTGCCAGATGGAGACCAAAGGTGACTGCCATTGAGGAAGCTAAAGATTTAAACACTTTAAGTGTCGAAGATCTTGTTAGTTCTCTCAAAGTTCATGAGTTAAGTCTTAATGAACATGAGTCTACTAAGAAGAGTAAATCAATAGCTCTTCCATCCAAAGGCAAGTCATCAAAAGCTCTCAAAGTGGTTGAATCTGAAGAGGAAGAACAGTCAAGTTCAGATTCTGAACCAGATGCTGCTGAAATGGCCATGCTCTCAAACAGACTTCAATATCTGGCCAAGAAGAACAGAAAGTTTCTCGCCAAAAGGGGTAACTCCAGAAGCTCAAGGAAAGAAGATCAGAAGGGATGCTTCAACTGTAAGAAGCCGGGACACTTCATTGCTGAATGCCCTGATCTTCAAAGAGAAAAGTCAAAGGACAAGTCAAAGAGGTCTACATTCAAACCAAGCAAATTCAAGAAGCAGATTAAGCAGAGTTTAATGGCAACCTGGGATGATTTGGGTAGTGAATCTGGATCTGATAAAGAGGAAGCTGATGAAGATACAAAGGTAGCTGTTGGGTTGGTAGCAACAGCAACTTCAGAAGCTGGATCAGATTCAGACTCAGAAGATGAAAACGAGGTATGTCTAAGAGCAGTGCCAAAGCAAAGATCATGGTACCTAGACAGCGGTTGCTCAAGACACATGACAGGAGACAAGTCCATGTTCCTCAGCCTAACAATGAAAGAGGGAGGAAATGTGAAGTTTGGAGGCAACCAGACAGGCAAGATCATAGGTACAGGAACTATTGGTAATTCCTCTACCGCAATTAATAATGTATGGTTGGTAGATGATCTTGAACATAACCTTTTGAGCATTAGTCAATTTTGTGATAATGGTTATGATGTGCTTTTTGAAAAACCCAACTGTACGGTAATCAACAAGGAAGACAAATCCATTGTGTTCAAGGGAAAAAGAGTTGACAACGTCTATAAAATCAATTTTTCTGAACTGGCTGATCAGAAGGTGATTTGCCTACTATCAGTGAATGATAAGAAATGGATGTGGCACAGAAGGTTGGGACATGCTAACTGGAGGTTAATCTCTAAGCTTAGTAAGTTACAACTTGTGAAAGGGCTACCAGACATTGACTATCATTCAGATGCACTCTGTGGTGCATGTCAGAGAGGGAAAATTGTGAAATCATCTTTTAAAACCAAAGACATTGTTTCAACCTCAAGACCTTTAGAATTACTCCATATTGATTTATTTGGACCAGTGAGTACTGCATCCTTATATGGAAGTAAATATGGATTAGTCATTGTTGATGATTACAGCAGATGGACTTGGGTGAAATTCCTGAAAAGTAAGGATTATGCATATGAGGTATTCAGTAACTTCTGCACACAAATCCAAACTGAAAAAGAGTCAAAAATTGTGAAAATCAGAAGTGATCATGGTGGAGAATTTGAAAATGAGCCATTTGAAGCTTTTTGTGAAAAACATGGAATCATCCATGAATTCTCTTCTCCTAGAACTCCACAACAAAATGGGGTTGTAGAGAGAAAGAATAGAACTTTACAAGAAATGGCTAGAACCATGATCCATGAAAACAATTTGGCTAAACATTTTTGGGCAGAAGCAGTGAATACAACATGTTATGTTTAAAACAGGATTTATATTAGACCTATTTTGGAGAAAACAGCATATGAACTTTTTAAAGGAAGAAATTTGATGCCAGGTTATGAACAGCATATGAACTTTTTGGAAGAAATTTGACCTATTTTGGAAGAAATTAAACAGCATATGAACTTTCATCAATTTGGATGTACATGTTACATTCTGAACAACAAGCTCTACCTAAAGAAATTTGATGTCAAGGCCCAAAGAGGAATCTTCTTAGGTTACTCTGAAAGGTCAAAGGCATACAGAGTGTATAATTCAGAGACACTTTGTGTTGAAGAATCTATGCACGTTAGATTTGATGACAAAGAGCTTGAAGATAAAACTTCAAAGCAAGGTGAAAGTTTTGCAGAGATACAGGTTCCTGAAGTTACTCCAGAACCTAATCAGATAGCTGAATCTGAAAATAGTCCAGAAGCTGAACCCATATCAGAAGCGCAAGATGAAGCTGCTTCTGATGAAGCACAAGATGGCTCACATCAAGCAGATCCTCCCATAAACACATTCAAACACAAGTCTTCACATCCTGAGGAGCTAATCATTGGAAACAAAGATAGTCCAAGAAGAACAAGATCACATTTCAGACAAGTAGAGTCAATGATTGGACTAATCTCAATGATTGAACCTACAACAGTTGATGAAGCACTTTCAGATGATGGATGGATCCTAGCTATGCAAGAAGAGTTGAATCAATTCCAAAGAAATGATGTGTGGGATCTGGTACCCAAACCTCAGCACAAGAACATTATTGGAACAAAATGGGTATTCAGAAACAAGCTGAATGAGCAAGATGAAGTAACAAGAAACAAAGCCAGGCTTGTTGCACAAGGGTATAGTCAACAAGAAGGCATTGATTACACTGAAAAGTTTGCTCCAGTTGCAAGATTGGAAGCAATCAGGTTACTTCTTTCCTATGCAGTTAATCATGGCATAATATTATATCAAATGGATGTCAAGAGTGCATTTCTAAATGGTGTCATAGAAGAAGATGTGTATGTCAAGCAACCTCCTGGATTTGAGGATATTAAATATCCTGACCATGTTTTTAAACTGAAGAAATCACTATATGGCTTGAAACAAGCTCCCAGAGCTTGGTATGATAGACTAAGTAATTTCTTAATCAAGAATGATTTTAAAAGAGTACAGGTTGATACAACACTCTTCAGAAGGACCATTGGGAAAGATATTCTTGTTGTGCAAATATATGTTGATGATATAATATTTGGTTCTACTAATGCATCTCTTTGCAAGGAATTTTCTGAGTTAATGCAGGATGAATTTGAAATGAGCATGATGGGAGAGCTGAAGTTCTTCCTGGGCATTCAAATTAATCAATGCAAAGATGGAGTCTATGTTCATCAATCAAAGTACACAAAGGAGCTTCTGAAGAAGTTCAAACTTGAAGATTGTAAAGTGATGAACACTCCAATGCACCCTACGTGCACCTTAAGCAAAGAAGATGAAGGAGCTAAAGTAGATCAGAAGCTGTATAGAGGTATGATTGGTTCTTTGTTATACCTCACTGCATCTAGGCCAGATATTTTATTCAGTGTATGCTTGTGTGCAAGATTCCAATCAGATCCTAGAGAATCTCATATGACTGCTGTCAAGAGAATCTTCAGGTATTTGAAAGGAACAACTAATCTTGGACTCCTTTATAGGAAATCCTTAGATTATAAGCTAATTGGATTCTGTGATGCTGATTATGCTGGTGATAGGATTGAAAGAAAGTCAACCAGTGGCAATTGTCAATTTCTGGGTGATAATCTTATATCCTGGGCTAGCAAAAGACAAACAACTATTGCTATGTCTACAGCAGAAGCAGAATACATTTCAGCTGCAAGTTATTGTACACAACTACTTTGGATGAAACATCAGTTGGAAGACTATCAGATAATTGCTAACAGTATTCCCCTTTATTGTGATAATACTGCTGCTATTTGTTTGTCAAAAAATCCAATTTTGCATTCAAGAGCCAAGCACATTGAAATCAAACACCATTTTATCAGAGATTATGTTCAAAAAGGAATTTTAGATATACAATTCATTGATACTGAAAATCAATGGGCTGATATATTTACTAAACCTTTAACTGTTGAAAGATTTGATTTTATAAAGAAAAATTTGAACATGCACTACGTGTCTGATTAAAGTTTGCTTGCTCCTGAATAGGATTTTAGGTTCTGAAGTTAGTTCAGAAGCAGGAGTCCATCAGAAGCTCTGTATTGAGGTTCTGAGGAAAACTCGCTTCTGATGATGACGTCAGCATCTGAAGTCCAGAAGCTGGATTTATTGCTTCTGAATAGTTGAATTAGTGGAAACGTTGGGAGTTACTTTTTAAAAGTAACTTCTGGCCCACTAACTTGGTAGTTACTCTGTGAACTTCTTACGTGGCCTGTATGTGTTGGTGTATAACTAAAAGGGCAATGATGATTTAATAGCTTTGAAAGTACTTTTCACGCGCCCCCAATTTTGTCATTAATGTTATGTTTGTTTGTCTCTTTTGAATTGCAAACGTTTTTACTCTTAAACACTTTTTCAATTCACACACTACTCACTCACAACAAACACATTTTGCTCTCAAACCTCTTGCGAAGTAAGCGCAAAAACCTTAGAACCCTATATTCTCTAAATCTTCTTCAATCATCATCAAATGGCATCATCAAGCTCAAAAGTTTCAGAATCTACTTCAAGCAAGCAAGGCGCATCAGGATCTGGGTCAGTCTACAAAGAGAAGACTATGGATATTCCATGGAAATTCTTAATAGTTCAAGTAGAATCACCGGTGGACTTCGCTTCACTTAAGAAGTACAAAGTGAACATGGAAGGATTGATAGAAACTCAGAAGCTGTCTGAGTACTTCAAAATGCTGAATGGGCCAACATATGTGAACCTGATCAAAGATTTCTGGCTAAAAGCTGAGATGTACAATGGAAAGCCTGCAAAGGTCGAAGTTAAACAAACTGGGTCAAAGAAAGGGAAAACAATCATGGATATGAATCCCACCTCCTTTGATAGCCTGGAAATAAGGTCTGAAGTGATGGGCATTCCTATAACCATCACTGAGGATGTTATAGCTAAAGCTTGTAGAATGAATGCAGAAGGAAGGTTTCAAGAAATAGTCAAGAAGGAAGATGTCTTGCTGCAAAGCTACTACAACACTCTTCTGGGTGGAAACAAAGATGCTAAGCCTTCTGAAATGGAGATTCACAACAGAATGTTGGTGAAATTCAGTAACGATTGCTTATTTCAAAGAGCAGGAGGGTCTGATCAACCCAACAACCAACAGAAGCTAGCAATTTACTTCATGACCAATCTGGAAAAGATAAACTTCCCAAGATATGTAATGGATCATCTCTGCTGGGCTATAAATGAAGGCACTATTAAAGGAAGAAAACAAGTACCTTATGGAAGATTATTGTCTGAGATCTTTCATCAAGGAAGAGTGCTGGACTTCTTGAGAAATACAAGGAGTGCTTCTGATAAATGCTTTGAAGTGTCTACTGCTGAAAGGACTATTAGTAGTAGGAGCTTATTCTCTATGAAGTTTATCAAGAAAGCTCCTGAGAATGAAAAGTGGTTGGAGATGACCACAGAAGAAACGGAGATTATCAGGAACTTTCCTTCAATCTTTGAGGAAAGTAATTCTAAAATCTTGGCTAAATCAGTAGCTGAGTATGTCTTGGAAGAAGATGCAAACACTCAGAAGGAAGCTGTTCCTGCTAAAGTAAAGAAGGTTAAGAGTGCTACTGCATCAGAAGCAGCTACTGATAAGGGCAAGCAACAGAAGGTTGCTAAGAGAAAGAGAGGGAAAGCTGAAACTGTTTGTCATAAAGAAAGGTTGGAAGAAGCTTGGGAGGAGATAGAGAAAGAAGAGGCAGAGCCTAAGCTGAAAAGAAAGAAGGCTCCACTTGATATGAAAAGCTCTACGGTTCAAGTGACTCCAGTCATGAAGAGAATGGCTAAGGAACATTCTGATGACTTTTTAGCAAATAAGCGAGAAGTGAAAGCCTTGAAAGAACTTGGAAGAGAAGAGGAAGGAGAAAGGATGCTAATCGTGGATGAAGCTGATGCTGAAAATGTAGAGCAAGTTCAGAATCTTGGAACTTCAGAAGCAGTAGATAACTCTGCAATGTTATCTAAGGTACCTCAAGTTTCTCACATATCTTGTACCACATCCTCTATTCCTTCTGAAGACACTTCTTTTTTAGATCACCTAGAAAGTCATTATCTAGGTGAACTACCCCAATCTAGCTTTAACTCAACCTCAGAAAAAGCCTCTGAGACAACTCCAGAAGCAGCTGCTTCTGATAAAGTTGTTTCAGAAGACCCCCCTCAACAAAAACCTTCACCAGAAAAAGCCTTTTCACACCCTAAATCTGAACCTACAACTTCATCACCCCCACAACAACAACCAATTGTTCCTGAACCATCTGTTCCTGAACAAGTCACTCCTCAAAAGACCGTTCCTGAACATATTGTTCCTGAACAACCAGTTACTCAACCCATTCCTGAACCTGAACCTGAACCTGAAACTGCCGCTCCTGAACACATTGTTCCTGAGCTAACCTCTGCTTCCATAACTCCTTCACCAGTACAAGTTATCAAGATCACCCATCATACTGGTGTATGTGATATGGACACAGACTCTGAGGATGATCAAAATGATCATGCCTCTGATATGGTAGTTGACCCCACTCTTGACCAACCATCAACTAGCCAATCCTTAACTACAAATGACCAATCATCATCAAACCTACCCATTATACACTTAGCCCCTCCAAAACCCTCTAAACAACCTTCACCTCCCACCATTTACCTGGATTCTCAAGTACTAAAAGATGTGTGGGAAGATATTGCTTCTGAAGTTCTCAGACTGATAGCAGGAAGAAATGACTTGGGTCATCAAGTTAGCTATTAGAAGCAATGGAGAAGGATAAAAGAAAGGGTCGTCAACCTGATTTCAGCTTTGCATGATTCCTGCATTGAGGCTCAAGAGCAAGCCAAGCAGAAGCTGGAAGATTGGTTGAATGAAATAGAAGAGAATACTGGAGATGTTGAAGTTCTTGGTACTTGGGTGAAGAATCCACTCAGTATCAGAGGCAAAGAACCTGATGAATTCCTGCCTAAGGAGTTGCATCTGATTATTCCTTCTGAGATCCTGAAGAAGATTGATGCACCTAACCTGGCTCTAGCTCAGGAGAACAAGGTGCTCAAAGAAGAAAATGACAGGCTTGAAACAGAGCTACTAGAGCAGAAGCTGAAGATATCAAAATTGGAAGCAGATATGCAAGAAGCCAAGATCAGAGAAGACAACTACAGAAAAGATATGGACAAGAAGTATGCTGATGTTCAAGAGCTTCTGAAGAAGATTTTAGAGAAATAAGCCAAACCCATAGTTGCACACTTTTAGCTTATTTTTTTTGTCTCTTTAGGCTTTTAATATTCTTTGATCATCTCTGCCTCTGATTTAGTTCTTTTCGCTTCTGATATTATAAGCTTCTGAATTCTTCTTGCTTCTGAAAATCTTTAACTGTTTATACCTTGTGTGTTATTATTTGCATTGATAATAATGCTTGCTATGCTTGTTTATTTAATCCTTGAAGATGGTTAATATGCTTTAAAATGATTTGAATTATGCTCTGAACCTTTAATCTTATGTTTTTCCCATCTCTTCTTTTTGTTTATGTCTTTTTGCTAATGACAAAAGGGGGAGTATATGTGATAGTATTTAAAGGCTCTGAGCCCAATTAATAATATTTGAAAATTTTGAAAAATTTCTATCTTTTTGTTTTACCTTTAAAAGGGTGTGTCAAAAAGGGTGAAGTATCAAACTTCAAATAAAATTAATTGAACCATTCTTCTTATCTATAAGTCAATTCTTTTAATTTTTTTAAGCTCTGATATTATTGTGCGAAAAATGAATTTAATTAACCTGGATAGAACTTAGGGGGAGCTTACAAACCTCACCTTAAAGACTATCAGACTCAGGGGGAGTTAGAGCTTACAAACCTCAGACTCTGAGCTTACAAACCTCAGAAACCCCAAAGTCAACTCGTTAATTAGATTAACAACAATTGACCAATTTTAAATACTATTGTTTGTCATCATAAAAAAGGGGGAGATTGTTGGAACAAAATGTGTTTAACAATGAACCTCAAAGAGTTTTGATGATAACAAGGTATTAAAAATTGTAAATTGGACTAGCTAATATTTGTTCAAGTGTACAGGACCACAGTTAAAAAGTTACATCATTAATTGGTTCTGAATGAGCAAATAAAGAGCAAAAGAAAATGAAGCTTAGATGATTCTGAAGGCAATACGCTCCTGAAAGTAAAAGCGCTTCTGAAGTCAAGCTGCTCCTGAAGAAATAGTGCACCTGAAGAATAGTGCTCCTGAAGACAAGAGGTCCAGAAGCCACATGATCAGAAGCTAAATCATTAGAAGCTGCATCATCAGAAGCTGCCTCATCAGAAGTCATTTCACCAGAAGCTGAAGATCAACTGGATTTGCAAAAGATTCAAAGATTGAAGAATCTACATTACAAAAGCTGTCTATTGGATTCGAAAACATAGCAGAAAACTAGTGGAACATTGCAACGGTCACTTCAAAGGTGTTTGAAGGCATGTGCTTGCAATTTTGGACGAAAGCGTTGACATTGTACCTCTGTACGAACTGTACAACCACCTTCTCCACTACTCTGTTTTGTGTCCACACTACAAGACAAGAAAACAGCTTCAGAATACGGCTTCGCCTGCAAAGATGTTCCTTTGGATAAGGAATGGATTTCAAATTTGTTCTTCATAGGACAACAACCAAATCAGGCAAAATATCATTGGTGAAAGATCAAGCTTCAACAACGACTCTTTGGTGTGCTGGCAATTTCACAACGTCTCTTTCACACCTCTATATAAAGGAGTGAAGACTTAGAGTTTTGGTAATGCAAGAACGCTGAACGAAAGACTCACAACATTTTTACAAGTGTCAAACCTCTGCTGAAATTGTTCTGCATTCACTTAGAATTTCTGTGTCTCAGAGTCATATCTTAGAAATTCTTAAGTCCATTGAGTCTGTATCTGATTTATATTGTGAGCACCTCTGATTGTATATCAAGTGTTCAACCTTAAACAATTTTCTGTGTAATTTTGTTTAGTTAGGAAGTCTCTTGCAGTTGTGCTTGAGTAGGAAGTCTCTTGATTGTGTTCTTGAGCAAAGGAAGTCTCTAGCTTGTGTGCTTGAGCAAAGGAAGTCTCTTGCTTGTGTGCTTGAGCAATTGTAATCAGATATTACTCTTAGTGAAATCTCCTTGGAAGTGCAAGGGGGACTGGACTACTTCCGGATTGTAGAAGGAACCAGTATAATTGCTTTGTGTCGTTCTTCTTCTCTCTTTCTGTTTTATTCCGCTGCATTTAGATTCTGATCATCACTTCAGAAGCTGTCTCACTTAGCTTCTGATCAGTGTGTTCAGTTTTAGGAGAATTGAAGAATTTTTCAAAACACAATTCAACCCCCCTTCTTGTGTTTTTCTCACCTTCAATTGGTATCTAGAGCCTTGGTCTGTTGTGTAACACTTAACCGTGCAACAGTCAAAGATCTGAGAAAAACATGTCTACTCCTCCTCCTACTGGTTCTAGTGATACTAGCTATAAAAATGTCTCACATGATTATAGTGATAGTAAGAAATCCAGTGTTGGACAGATTCCAAAATTCAATGGAGATGCTGAAGAATTCTCTTGGTGGAAGACCAACTTTTACAGTTACATCATGAGCCTAGATGAAGAATTATGGGATATTCTGGAAGATGGTGTTGGTGATTTAGTCCTTGATGAAGAAGGAGCTGCTGTGGATAGAAAGAAACATACTCCAGAACTGAGGAAACTTTACAAGAAGCATCATATTATCAGAGGAGCCCTTGTCACTGCCATACCCAAAGCAGAATACATGAAGATGAGTGACAAATCCACTGCTAAAGCTATGTTTGCTTCTCTCTGTTCAAATTATGAAGAGAGCAAGAAGGTCAAAGAAGCAAAGGCTCTCCTGCTTGTACATCAGTATGAGTTATTCAAGATGAAGGATGATGAAACTATTGAGGAGATGTACTCAAGGTTTCAAACCTTAGTTTCTGGGCTACAGATTCTAAAGAAGAGCTATGTTGCTTCTGATCATGTAAGCAAGATACTCAGAAGCTTACCTGCCAGATGGAGACCAAAGGTGACTGCCATTGAGGAAGCTAAAGATTTAAACACTTTAAGTGTCGAAGATCTTGTTAGTTCTCTCAAAGTTCATGAGTTAAGTCTTAATGAACATGAGTCTACTAAGAAGAGTAAATCAATAGCTCTTCCATCCAAAGGCAAGTCATCAAAAGCTCTCAAAGTGGTTGAATCTGAAGAGGAAGAACAGTCAAGTTCAGATTCTGAACCAGATGCTGCTGAAATGACCATGCTCTCAAACAGACTTCAATATCTGGCCAAGAAGAACAGAAAGTTTCTCGCCAAAAGGGGTAACTCCAGAAGCTCAAGGAAAGAAGATCAGAAGGGATGCTTCAACTGTAAGAAGCCGGGACACTTCATTGCTGAATGCCCTGATCTTCAAAGAGAAAAGTCAAAGGACAAGTCAAAGAGGTCTACATTCAAACCAAGCAAATTCAAGAAGCAGATTAAGCAGAGTTTAATGGCAACCTGGGATGATTTGGGTAGTGAATCTGGATCTGATAAAGAGGAAGCTGATGAAGATACAAAGGTAGCTGTTGGGTTGGTAGCAACAGCAACTTCAGAAGCTGGATCAGATTCAGACTCAGAAGATGAAAACGAGGTATGTCTAAGAGCAGTGCCAAAGCAAAGATCATGGTACCTAGACAGCGGTTGCTCAAGACACATGACAGGAGACAAGTCCATGTTCCTCAGCCTAACAATGAAAGAGGGAGGAAATGTGAAGTTTGGAGGCAACCAGACAGGCAAGATCATAGGTACAGGAACTATTGGTAATTCCTCTACCTCAATTAATAATGTATGGTTGGTAGATGGTCTTGAACATAACCTTTTGAGCATTAGTCAATTTTGTGATAATGGTTATGATGTGCTTTTTGAAAACCCAACTGTACAGTAATCAACAAGGAAGACAAATCCATTGTGTTCAAGGGAAAAAGAGTTGACAACGTCTATAAAATCAATTTTTCTGAACTGGCTGATCAGAAGGTGATTTGCCTACTATCAGTGAATGATAAGAAATGGATGTGGCATAGAAGGTTGGGACATGCTAACTGGAGGTTAATCTCTAAGCTTAGTAAGTTACAACTTGTGAAAGGGCTACCAGACATTGACTATCATTCAGATGCACTCTGTGGTGCATGTCAGAGAGGGAAAATTGTGAAATCATCTTTTAAAACCAAAGACATTGTTTCAACCTCAAGACCTTTAGAATTACTCCATATTGATTTATTTGGACCAGTGAGTACTGCATCCTTATATGGAAGTAAATATGGATTAGTCATTGTTGATGATTACAGCAGATGGACTTGGGTGAAATTCCTGAAAAGTAAGGATTATGCATATGAGGTATTCAGTAACTTCTGCACACAAATCCAAACTGAAAAAGAGTCAAAAATTGTGAAAATCAGAAGTGATCATGGTGGAGAATTTGAAAATGAGCCATTTGAAGCTTTTTGTGAAAAACATGGAATCATCCATGAATTCTCTTCTCCTAGAACTCCACAACAAAATGGGGTTGTAGAGAGAAAGAATAGAACTTTACAAGAAATGGCCAGAACCATGATCCATGAAAACAATTTGGCTAAACATTTTTGGGCAGAAGCAGTGAATACAACATGTTATGTTTAAAACAGGATTTATATTAGACCTATTTTGGAGAAAACAGCATATGAACTTTTTAAAGGAAGAAATTTGATGCCAGGTTATGAACAGCATATGAACTTTTTGGAAGAAATTTGACCTATTTTGGAAGAAATTAAACAGCATATGAACTTTCATCAATTTGGATGTACATGTTACATTCTGAACAACAAGCTCTACCTAAAGAAATTTGATGTCAAGGCCCAAAGAGGAATCTTCTTAGGTTACTCTGAAAGGTCAAAGGCATACAGAGTGTATAATTCAGAGACACTCTGTGTTGAAGAATCTATGCACGTTAGATTTGATGACAAAGAGCTTGAAGATAAAACTTCAAAGCAAGGTGAAAGTTTTGCAGAGATACAGGTTCCTGAAGTTACTCCAGAACCTAATCAGATAGCTGAATCTGAAAATAGTCCAGAACCTGAACCCATATCAGAAGCGCAAGATGAAGCTGCTTCTGATGAAGCACAAGATGGCTCACATCAAGCAGATCCTCCCATAAACACATTCAAACACAAGTCTTCACATCCTGAGGAGCTAATCATTGGAAACAAAGATAGTCCAAGAAGAACAAGATCACATTTCAGACAAGTAGAGTCAATGATTGGACTAATCTCAATGATTGAACCTACAACAATTGATGAAGCACTTTCAGATGATGGATGGATCCTAGCTATGCAAGAAGAGTTGAATCAATTCCAAAGAAATGATGTGTGGGATCTGGTACCCAAACCTCAGCACAAGAACATTATTGGAACAAAATGGGTATTCAGAAACAAGCTGAATGAGCAAGATGAAGTAACAAGAAACAAAGCCAGGCTTGTTGCACAAGGGTATAGTCAACAAGAAGGCATTGATTACACTGAAAAGTTTGCTCCAGTTGCAAGATTGGAAGCAATCAGGTTACTTCTTTCCTATGCAGTTAATCATGGCATAATATTATATCAAATGGATGTCAAGAGTGCATTTCTAAATGGTGTCATAGAAGAAGATGTGTATGTCAAGCAACCTCCTGGATTTGAGGATATTAAATATCCTGACCATGTTTTTAAACTGAAGAAATCACTATATGGCTTGAAACAAGCTCCCAGAGCTTGGTATGATAGACTAAGTAATTTCTTAATCAAGAATGATTTTAAAAGAGTACAGGTTGATACAACACTCTTCAGAAGGACCATTGGGAAAGATATTCTTGTTGTGCAAATATATGTTGATGATATAATATTTGGTTCTACTAATGCATCTCTTTGCAAGGAATTTTCTGAGTTAATGCAGGATGAATTTGAAATGAGCATGATGGGAGAGCTGAAGTTCTTCCTGGGCATTCAAATTAATCAATGCAAAGATGGATTCTATGTTCATCAATCAAAGTACACAAAGGAGCTTCTGAAGAAGTTCAAACTTGAAGATTGTAAAGTGATGAACACTCCAATGCACCCTACGTGCACCTTAAGCAAAGAAGATGAAGGAGCTAAAGTAGATCAGAAGCTGTATAGAGGTATGATTGGTTCTTTGTTATACCTCACTGCATCTAGGCCAGATATTTTATTCAGTGTATGCTTGTGTGCAAGATTCCAATCAGATCCTAGAGAATCTCATATGACTGCTGTCAAGAGAATCTTCAGGTATTTGAAAGGAACAACTAATCTTGGACTCCTTTATAGGAAATCCTTAGATTATAAGCTAATTGGATTCTGTGATGCTGATTATGCTGGTGATAGGATTGAAAGAAAGTCAACCAGTGGCAATTGTCAATTTCTGGGTGATAATCTTATATCCTGGGCTAGCAAAAGACAAACAACTATTGCTATGTCTACAGCAGAAGCAGAATACATTTCAGCTGCAAGTTATTGTACACAACTACTTTGGATGAAACATCAGTTGGAAGACTATCAGATAATTGCTAACAGTATTCCCATTTATTGTGATAATACTGCTGCTATTTGTTTGTCAAAAAATCCAATTTTGCATTCAAGAGCCAAGCACATTGAAATCAAACACCATTTTATCAGAGATTATGTTCAAAAAGGAATTTTAGATATACAATTCATTGATACTGAAAATCAATGGGCTGATATATTTACTAAACCTTTAACTGTTGAAAGATTTGATTTTATAAAGAAAAATTTGAACATGCACTACGTGTCTGATTAAAGTTTGCTTGCTCCTGAATAGGATTTTAGGTTCTGAAGTTAGTTCAGAAGCAGGAGTCCATCAGAAGCTCTGTATTGAGGTTCTGAGGAAAACTCGCTTCTGATGATGACGTCAGCATCTGAAGTCCAGAAGCTGGATTTATTGCTTCTGAATAGTTGAATTAGTGGAAACGTTGGGAGTTACTTTTTAAAAGTAACTTCTGACCCACTAACTTGGTAGTTACTCTGTGAACTTCTTACGTGGCCTGTATGTGTTGGTGTATAACTAAAAGGGCAATGATGATTTAATAGCTTTGAAAGTACTTTTCACGCGCCCCCAATTTTGTCATTAATGTTATGTTTGTTTGTCTCTTTTGAATTGCAAACGTTTTTACTCTTAAACACTTTTTCAATTCACACACTACTCACTCACAACAAACACATTTTGCTCTCAAACCTCTTGCGAAGTAAGCGCAAAAACCTTAGAACCCTATATTCTCTAAATCTTCTTCAATCATCATCAAATGGCATCATCAAGCTCAAAAGTTTCAGAATCTACTTCAAGCAAGCAAGGCGCATCAGGATCTGGGTCAGTCTACAAAGAGAAGACTATGGATATTCCATGGAAATTCTTAATAGTTCAAGTAGAATCACCGGTGGACTTCGCTTCACTTAAGAAGTACAAAGTGAACATGGAAGGATTGATAGAAACTCAGAAGCTGTCTGAGTACTTCAAAATGCTGAATGGGCCAACATATGTGAACCTGATCAAAGATTTCTGGCTAAAAGCTGAGATGTACAATGGAAAGCCTGCAAAGGTCGAAGTTAAACAAACTGGGTCAAAGAAAGGGAAAACAATCATGGATATGAATCCCACCTCCTTTGATAGCCTGGAAATAAGGTCTGAAGTGATGGGCATTCCTATAACCATCACTGAGGATGTTATAGCTAAAGCTTGTAGAATGAATGCAGAAGGAAGGTTTCAAGAAATAGTCAAGAAGGAAGATGTCCTGCTGCAAAGCTACTACAACACTCTTCTGGGTGGAAACAAAGATGCTAAGCCTTCTGAAATGGAGATTCACAACAGAATGTTGGTGAAATTCAGTAACGATTGCTTATTTCAAAGAGCAGGAGGGTCTGATCAACCCAACAACCAACAGAAGCTAGCAATTTACTTCATGACCAATCTGGAAAAGATAAACTTCCCAAGATATGTAATGGATCATCTCTGCTGGGCTATAAATGAAGGCACTATTAAAGGAAGAAAACAAGTACCTTATGGAAGATTATTGTCTGAGATCTTTCATCAAGGAAGAGTGCTGGACTTCTTGAGAAATACAAGGAGTGCTTCTGATAAATGCTTTGAAGTGTCTACTGCTGAAAGGACTATTAGTAGTAGGAGCTTATTCTCTATGAAGTTTATCAAGAAAGCTCCTGAGAATGAAAAGTGGTTGGAGATGACCATAGAAGAAACGGAGATTATCAGGAACTTTCCTTCAACCTTTGAGGAAAGTAATTCTAAAATCTTGGCTAAATCAGTAGCTGAGTATGTCTTGGAAGAAGATGCAAGCACTCAGGAGGAAGCTGTTCCTGCTAAAGTAAAGAAGGTTAAGAGTGCTACTGCATCAGAAGCAGCTACTGATAAGGGCAAGCAACAGAAGGTTGCTAAGAGAAAGAGAGGGAAAGCTGAAACCGTTTGTCATAAAGAAAGGTTGGAAGAAGCTTGGGAGGAGATAGAGAAAGAAGAGGCAGAGCCTAAGCTGAAAAGAAAGAAGGCTCCACTTGATATGAAAAGCTCTATGGTTCAAGTGACTCCAGTCATGAAGAGAATGGCTAAGGAATATTCTGATGACTTTTTAGCAAATAAGCGAGAAGTGAAAGCCTTGAAAGAACTTGGAAGAGAAGAGGAAGGAGAAAGGATGCTAATCGTGGATGAAGCTGATGCTGAAAATGTAGAGCAAGTTCAGAATCTTGGAACTTCAGAAGCAGTAGATAACTCTGCAATGTTATCTAAGGTACCTCAAGTTTCTCACATATCTTGTACCACATCCTCTATTCCTTCTGAAGACACTTCTTTTTTAGATCACCTAGAAAGTCATTATCTAGGTGAACTACCCCAATCTAGCTTTAACTCAACCTCAGAAAAAGCCTCTGAGACAACTCCAGAAGCAGCTGCTTCTGATAAAGTTGTTTCAGAAGACCCCCCTCAACAAAAACCTTCACCAGAAAAAGCCTTTTCACCCCCTCAATCTGAACCTACAACTTCATCACCCCCACAACAACAACCAATTGTTCCTGAACCATCTGTTCCTGAACAAGTCACTCCTCAAAAGACCGTTCCTGAACATATTGTTCCTGAACAACCAGTTACTCAACCCATTCCTGAACCTGAACCTGAACCTGAAACTGCCGCTCCTGAACACATTGTTCCTGAGCTAACCTCTGCTTCCATAACTCCTTCACCAGTACAAGTTATCAAGATCACCCATCATACTGGTGTATGTGATATGGACACAGACTCTGAGGATGATCAAAATGATCATGCCTCTGATATGGTAGTTGACCCCACTCCTGACCAACCATCAACTAGCCAATCCTTAACTACAAATGACCAATCATCATCAAACCTACCCATTATACACTTAGCCCCTCCAAAACCCTCTAAACAACCTTCACCTCCCACCATTTACCTGGATTCTCAAGTAATAAAAGATGTGTGGGAAGATATTGCTTCTGAAGTTCTCAGACTGATAGCAGGAAGAAATGACTTGGGTCATCAAGTTAGCTATTAGAAGCAATGGAGAAGGATAAAAGAAAGGGTCGTCAACCTGATTTCAGCTTTGCATGATTCCTGCATTGAGGCTCAAGAGCAAGCCAAGCAGAAGCTGGAAGATTGGTTGAATGGAATAGAAGAGAATACTGGAGATGTTGAAGTTCTTGGTACTTGGGTGAAGAATCCACTCAGTATCAGAGGCAAAGAACCTGATGAATTCCTGCCTAAGGAGTTGCATCTGATTATTCCTTCTGAGATCCTGAAGAAGATTGATGCACCTAACCTGGCTCTAGCTCAGGAGAACAAGGTGCTCAAAGAAGAAAATGACAGGCTTGAAACAGAGCTACTAGAGCAGAAGCTGAAGATATCAAAATTGGAAGACGATATGCAAGAAGCCAAGATCAGAGAAGACAACTACAGAAAAGATATGGACAAGAAGTATGCTGATGTTCAAGAGCTTCTGAAGAAGATTTTAGAGAAATAAGCCAAACCCATAGTTGCACACTTTTAGCTTATTTTTTTTGTCTCTTTAGGCTTTTAATATTCTTTGATCATCTCTGCCTCTGATTTAGTTCTTTTCGCTTCTGATATTATAAGCTTCTGAATTCTTCTTGCTTCTGAAAATCTTTAACTGTTTATACCTTGTGTGTTATTATTTGCATTGATAATAATGCTTGCTATGCTTGTTTATTTAATCCTTGAAGATGGTTAATATGCTTTAAAATGATTTGAATTATGCTCTGAACCTTTAATCTTATGTTTTTCTCATCTCTTCTTTTTGTTTATGTCTTTTTGCTAATGACAAAAGGGGGAGTATATGTGATAGTATTTAAAGGCTCTGAGCCCAATTAATAATATTTGAAAATTTTGAAAAATTTCTATCTTTTTGTTTTACCTTTAAAAGGGTGTGTCAAAAAGGGTGAAGTATCAAACTTCAAATAAAATTAATTGAACCATTCTTCTTATCTATAAGTCAATTCTTTTAATTTTTTTAAGCTCTGATATTATTGTGCGAAAAATGAATTTAATTAACCTGGATAGAACTTAGGGGGAGCTTACAAACCTCACCTTAAAGACTATCAGACTCAGGGGGAGTTAGAGCTTACAAACCTCAGACTCTGAGCTTACAAACCTCAGAAACCCCAAAGTCAACTCGTTAATTAGATTAACAACAATTGACCAATTTTAAATACTATTGTTTGTCATCATAAAAAAGGGGGAGATTGTTGGAACAAAATGTGTTTAACAATGAACCTCAAAGAGTTTTGATGATAACAAGGTATTAAAAATTGTAAATTGGACTAGCTAATATTTGTTCAAGTGTACAGGACCACAGTTAAAAAGTTACATCATTAATTGGTTCTGAATGAGCAAATAAAGAGCGAAAGAAAATGAAGCTTAGATGATTCTGAAGGCAATACGCTCCTGAAAGTAAAAGCGCTTCTGAAGTCAAGCTGCTCCTGAAGAAATAGTGCACCTGAAGAATAGTGCTCCTGAAGACAAGAGGTCCAGAAGCCACATGATCAGAAGCTGCATCATCAGAAGCTGCATCATCAGAAGCTGCCTCATCAGAAGTCATTTCACCAGAAGCTGAAGATCAACTGGATTTGCAAAAGATTCAAAGATTGAAGAATCTACATTGCAAAAGCTGTCTATTGGATTCGAAAACATAGCAGAAAACTAGTGGAACATTGCAACGGTCACTTCAAAGGTGTTTGAAGGCATGTGCTTGCAATTTTGGATGAAAGCGTTGACATTGTACCTCTGTACGAACTGTACAACCACCTTCTCCACTACTCTGTTTTGTGTCCACGCTACAAGACAAGAAAACAGCTTCAGAATACGGCTTCGCCTGCAAAGATGTTCCTTTGGATAAGGAATGGATTTCAAATTTGTTCTTCATAGGACAACAACCAAATCAGGCAAAATATCATTGGTGAAAGATCAAGCTTCAACAACGACTCTTTGGTGTGCTGGCAATTTCACAACGTCTCTTTCACACCTCTATATAAAGGAGTGAAGACTTAGAGTTTTGGTAATGCAAGAACGCTGAACGAAAGACTCACAACATTTTTACAAGTGTCAAACCTCTGCTGAAATTGTTCTGCATTCACTTAGAATTTCTGTGTCTCAGAGTCATATCTTAGAAATTCTTAAGTCCATTGAGTCTGTATCTGATTTATATTGTGAGCACCTCTGATTGTATATCAAGTGTTCAACCTTAAACAATTTTCTGTGTAATTTTGTTTAGTTAGGAAGTCTCTTGTAGTTGTGCTTGAGCAGGAAGTCTCTTGATTGTGTTCTTGAGCAAAGGAAGTCTCTAGCTTGTGTGCTTGAGCAAAGGAAGTCTCTTGCTTGTGTGCTTGAGCAATTGTAATCAGATATTACTCTTAGTGAAATCTCCTTGGAAGTGCAAGGGGGACTGGACTACTTCCGGATTGTGGAAGGAACCAGTATAATTGCTTTGTGTCGTTCTTCTTCTCTCTCTCTGTTTTATTCCGCTGCATTTAGATTCTGATCATCACTTCAGAAGCTGTCTCACTTAGCTTCTGATCAGTGTGTTCAGTTTTAGGAGAATTGAAGAATTTTTCAAAACACAATTCAACCCCCCCTTCTTGTGTTTTTCTCACCTTCAAATTATCCAATAAGCAAAAGAGTAATGATATTTTGACATCCATTTGATGACAACTTTGTTGACAACCTTGTTTTTCTCACTTCTTATTGGTCAAAAACAATGGAGAGAGAAAAAGGAAGAGAGAGGATAACAATATCATGTGAGTATGAGAGAGAAAATTGTCCAAAAGTTGTCAAAAAGTTGTTGTCAAAATATCATTTCTCTAAGCAAAACCAACCCCAAGTACAATACATATCAGCATTTAATGTACCGTTTTTCATTTTTATCCGATAAAATAAATAAAAAATTCTATGATTATTTCTTCAAAAATAAAATAATTTATATGATTATTTAAAAAATCTGTTATTTGATTGATTAAAAAGATAAATATAAATACAATATTTTAAATAAAGAATATAATTGAAAGAAAAAACTTCACTAAAAAGTGTGGTATTAACTTTAGGTTTTTTCTAACATGTGCAAATTTGTACATGTTAAAAAATTTAAAATGGTAAATTTGTTTTGGAATTTGTACATTTTACATTAAATATACATATGAAGCGTATAGATATTTTTTTTAAAATAGTTATCAAATTGAATAAAGAATGATACAATTTTATCAAAAAAAAATGATACAATTATAAATAAAATAATTTAAATGAAGGATAGATTAAAAAATCAAATTGTTATATATATATTCGATGTATATGTATCTTAGAAATCAATTATTTATTTAATAAATAAGGATAATATTATAAATAAAATAAAATAGTTTAATTTTTTTTATTTTACTATTGATCAAGTGACCAACACGTACTCAAATAAACATGTACGTATGGGGGTGGATGAAGTGTGATGATTAGAGATCGAATATAAGATTCTAAGTAAAATGCCCCACAAAAAAAAATAGTATAAATGATATATAAATTTGAAAAAAAAATGTTACATCAAAATTTGACATCTCATTTATTTATATGTATAGATATTGACTGTCATATTAAAAAAGTATAATATGATGTAGAAAATATGAACAGTTGTATGAAGTATATTTTTTTAGGGAGCCCCTAATATAGTCCTTAACTTAAAAGGACCATTAGTGGACCTCAATAGATTACCTGTGTTAACCGGTCACCTTTTATCAATCTTGTGGGCCCATTTGGAATTTGTTTATAGTTTTACTTATGTGCTCTTTTTTTTTGCTGGAAAAAAAATAGTTCTGTCTCTTTTCTCTTTCTCCCGGTTGTAAAATTCTTCCATAATTACTACCCCCTATTTGAACACAGTTTATTTCTTTTAAAGCCATTTTCATCAATCTTAACTACTGCAACTACAAAAAAAATATCAGCTTCATAGATGGTTATTTTCAAGTCAAAATGGATTTAAACAATTTAAAAACTATAGATAAGGCTTTCCTCATTTCAATCAATATGATTTTTTTTTAACAAGCATTTCAAGCAATATTCTTGATTTATCTATTATCTTTTTCTTTTAGGAATTGATTTATCTATTATCAATAATAGTGGTAACAATCTCAAACAAGAAACGGAATTGATTTATCTATCATTTCAAGCATACTTGTGTTGGTACTAACTACTGGTAACTTAAAAGATGCGATTTTTCAAAAGGGGAAAGATTAAAGCTTCAATTTTAATTTTCATTTCACTGGTACAAGAATTGCAAATGGAATTGAGGTTAAACTATATAATCCAGAAGACCTTTAAGGATCCACAACTATTGAAGAGATGGAGGTTTATGAGTTCATTGCTTTCTCACCTATCAACATAAACTAGGAACCAAATTAACCAAACCATTAAAACTATTTCAATTGCAGAACCGAAGAGAGAAAGTGGCCCAATATTACAGTTTCTATGGATGAGATTTACACGAGAGAGAAAGAGGAAGCGTACGGAATTGTATATATTTTTAAATATTTAAAAATGCCAACCGTACCCCCTTATAACAGTGACCTGTTATTGTAAGTAATTTATTGAGGTTCACCAATGGTCCTTTTAAATTAAGGACCATATTAGGGGCTCCCATTTTTTTAATATACATTTTTTTATTTAATTTTCAGTTCAAATAAATAGTGTATATATTATTATCAAGTTTTTGTACCTTTTTTAGAGCATCAGGTTATTGTACTTAATGGTACATTTATAACAAGAATTACTATTTTTAGGATTAATAAGAAAAATTAAATAAATTATTCATCTCAAGAAATTATTTGTACAATATATATGTTTATCATTAAAATGAATAAGAAAAAAGTAATATTTCAAACTCTTTTTTTATCTGACTCCTCTTTTATTTGTTGTGTGTCGGTTTCAAACGCAAATCACCAAAGTTGAAGAGCTAATTTTCAACCAAATGACTTTCAGAAACCGTCTCCTCTATTTCAGTACACTCTTGTTTATTTGATTTATCAAATTCAGATTTTATCTTCTTTCTCTCTATTTTTTCTGTCCATTCTTTGTCTTCTCGTTTTATTTTCACATACAAATAAACTATCAGATTTTGTTTGAATTAGTAAACAATGAATTCATCATAGAGGATTGAAAAACACGACTGTCACGGTTGATTATTTGTCGGAAAATATCAAGATGGCTATTTATTAGATAGAGCAAATGTATTCAAGCATGATTACTTAGTGAACTTGTGGAAAAAAAAAAGAGCAAATATATTATAAATTGCTTTCCCAAAAAGCACAAAAATTTATTTAATTCCTAAAAATGTAAAATATCAGTTTAATTTAAAATAAAAATAAAAAAACCTTCAACATCGGTCAAAATATCATTTAAAAAAAATTAAATGGATTAATTGACTTGCATTTGATATCCTTAAATATCAGAAAAATTTATTTCTCAGTTGGACAACTAGGTTTAGTGTTTTTTATCAGTTTTAGTTTATGTGTATGTATGAAACATGTGACTATACATGTGAAATATAGGTGAGGAGAATACCAAACCATTACCATATGATACAAAAATTTGTAAGAAAATAGACGTAAATTATGTATGAAGAGGTTAGGTAGTACCTTAGAAGATGGATCTTGTGTTTCAACAAAGGCTCTCACAAGACGGATTTTGGTCAGTTCAGTTTCTGTAACAACATCGTTTGCAGCATACCCTAAATCTTTGTTACAATCTTCTAATCTTGTTCCCTTCTTGCAACCCTTCACCGCTTCTTCCATTCTTTTGCTTCTTCTTGTTCTTCTTTTACCACCGATATTAATGTGAAGTTTCTTTTTTAGGACTTATATTATTTTCCAGCTCGATCGTACATGTATATACGCAAGGATAATTATGTTGCAAATTAAATGCTTGTACCAGTTCGGTGACACTCAAGGCCCACAAATGTAATGTGTGTTGAACTACCTGATTTGATATTTATCTTTCATTTTCGGAGCCAACTCGAATTAGTTAACGACAAATTAGTAGTAAAATGAACTCTATATTTCTAGTTAGGGCTATAAATACACTGATTAAGGATTTTTCGGTCATTATGCATGTCAAAGTTCTTTATTTTGACAAATTTTTGTATCGGTTTAATAACTAAAAAACAACTTATTTCCAGTTACTTGTTAGGAAGCAAAACAAGTACAGTATCAGTATATATTAATGTAATTAATGTTATCTACCACGGCACAAGGAATTTTAATTTTTAAGGATAATAAAAAATTGCATGTTAGTGTGTAATGAATAATATAAAACCCCAAAATTTCATTTCTTTCTTTTGGGGTTTTCTGGTTAGTTACGTCTGAAAAAAGTTATTGTACAAATTAAAGTTTCTGTTCTCTTGTAGTTGTAGCTGAGAGGGCAAAATTTACAAAAACTTGGAAATTAAATCCAATGCAAATGAATACATTTTTTTATCATTGAATAAAATTCTATTTAAATCTTATTCTAGACTATAGAGAGTACCGGGAGATTATATAAATCTTATTGACCACACTCGCACATCATTCATGACTGAATATAGATTAGATGAAGTAAGATATCTAGGGAAAGCTTCAAACATCATTCAATTATATATAGATTATATACACCAAGAAATCAATTAACAAGTACTAGCATATAAAGTAAAAATTAAGAACATATACTAGTAATGAACTTGACTATTCTATTCTCATATTGACCGAGATTGCAAAGAAGAATTCCATGGTTACTGGAAATACAACTGAACTATCAGTTATTTATTTGTAACACCATATATAACATAAATTATGAGTAAAAGAAAATAGTCAAAGAAAGGCAAACAAAGATAAAATAAAATTTGAATAATTTTTTCTTATAGTCTCATTAATTTCCCGGTGTTGATTAGTTTAATTAGATATCCTGGATGGGGACTAATTGCAGTTTGCCACCATATATCTCAGGGAGTTGACTTTCATCTATGTCTTCTAGAAGTGTTGATTTCACCTTATTGTTCTCCACAAATACTATCTGCAAGGATATCGAACTCAACTTTATAAGTATTTTCCCTCAATATTTCAAACTTAAACAAATATATAGAAATACCATACAATGAGATGTTATATATAATTTGGAAAATGTTAACATGTGCCCTTAAAGTACATGTTAATGTACTAAACATAGAAATTTTGTATAGAAAATTGTGTTAATTTATTTCTCAAAAAGTTAAATACCTCATATGAATTAATTATTCTCAATAAATAATTGGTATTTTTAGAATACCTTAAGGGTATAAGTTAGCTAGACCCATATAATTTAAACATCACCTTCTTCTTAGTTTTGTTGTCAATGAACGGGTAAATTATTTTCCACACTTTCATAAAAATGTACGGTGCATGGAGAATAAACAACTTCCCCAATCTTTCAGGGTAGTAATCCTGCATCCAAGAAATCAACAATCATAAGGCCTGAGTGCTATATTAATATATAAAGGTTACATTAACTTCACAATTCACAAACACAAACATAATGCTATAACTATATATACCTGCAAAATGGAGAGGGCGCCAATGTATCCACGAACATCACTATTTGAGTAACCCCATCCCTTGAGTTCTGCTATACCAACAAATTTCTCTTGTCCTGGTGGCATGCTGATACATCAAATGATCATATGTTACTAATCAAGATTCTAACCAATTTCACGGTTTTATAAACTGGATCCATAGATTGAAATAAGGAATTAATTACCTTGCACATAGTTTATCAAGAATATAAACTACAAAACCTGTATCACAGAAAATTGTTAATGAGTGGAAACAAATAATCATGCCTAGCTTAACTACCACAAACCATACATACGTTTGAATTCATCTAGACCATCTTTCTTTTGATAATGTTTTCCACCGAAGGCAATGAGTATAGGTCGACCAATCTTGTCGCGTCCTTGGGCGAAGGCCTTGTCGTCTGCAATTTGGCTATGAACCTGTGATAGAGATATGGAACCATTTGGAACAAATGAATGTCTCCATTTCAAGTACTTGAGGAACATTGCTGAAGCCTTCTCCACATCTAAATCACGAGCTCGTAAGAATCTTCTAATCGTCAAATCATCTTCTTCCTGCAACCAAGAGTAAAATATATCCTCTTACTATTTACTAAAGCCAACAAATTTAAGCATAACTTCTACTTGACCACACCAAATATATGTCATAGGCATAGCTCACAAATTAAATTTCACATGGCTGAACTTATAAAAAAAATCACATGACTGCCAAAGATTAGTGGTGCTAAGAATGGAGAATTAAAGACAGACAAAACTTAGATGAAGTATTTTTCCAATCCCTGACAGCTAAACAAACAGCTAAGTGCAGAAGTGGATTTGGAAGAAATAATGTCTACCATTAACTGTATGTTTGTTTCAAGGGAAAGAAAGTGGTGAGGAGAGAAAGGCGAGGGAAAGAAAGCATTTCTATTGTTTGGAACTCCCTAGAAAGGTTAAGGAAAGAAAGAATTTTTGTGGGACCCACGTTGAAAACTTTTCCACCCACATTTGAACGGAATGCTTGAAGAACACTAGTGTTTTGTTCAAAATATCCAAAATGCCCCTATTTTTATTCATTGTTCATTTTACTATTCCAATTGTTGTCTTTTTTCATTTATTTTTTTCAATTCAACGCTAACTTCTTTTTTTTTTTTTTTTGGAAATAATTTACTGCCTAACGTTGGTTAGCACATGTGGTTGTTTTACGCCACATTTTATTTTTCCACTAAAACTATAGACAATTAGTTTATATATACTAAAATATTATTTGTGTTTAAGGGTATTAATGTCAATTACTAAATTTAGGTCTTTCTTTCCTCCAACTTTCTATTCCGCTTTCTCTTGTACCAAACAACTAAAACAATCCTCTTACTTTCTACTCTCTTTCTTTCCTTAAACAATCTTTCCTTTCTCATTCTTTCCTTACACTTTCTTTGTGCATCCAAACAAAGCCTAAATGTTATGTTAAACATATTTATTGGTTTCATATTATTTATCATTTTGAAAATACCAATGTATTACACCCTCCAATCACTGAAAAATACCTTTTTTTTAGAGGTATGAAAAATACTTTTGTAAATGAAATTTATTTTATCTGAACTTTTTTTAAATAAAAAGGAGTTTAATATCACTATGTATAAATTTCGTAAGAAAAAAAAATCACTAGATATAATTTTTTTCTTCAGAATAATATTAAATTTCAGCATCACTGTATATTCTCAGCAATTAATTCCCATTATGGCAGTGTGCCAGTGTCTCAGTTAGCGGCTTCAGATGCTGCTGTAGTTAGTACTTGGTAGGATACCACTTTTGACATATCAGATTATCGGCCATGAATTCAAAAATAAGTCTCTGTTAAATAAAAAAAAATTATAAATGCCATCAATATGGGTTAAAATAGTTGGAAGTTATCTCAAGTTAATCAAGGTAGTTAAAATTAGTTAGAGTTAGTTAACTTAACCACCATAGTTAGATGGTTACTAGTTAAAGTCATAGAGGGTTATAAATAATTCACTTCATTGTATCTCAATTTATCTTTTTTCATTTATTTTTTGGTCAAGTAATCTAGTGTATAGAGAGATGGGGTGTCCGAGGTTCGAACCTCAACCTCTGCATATAATATGCAATATCCCTACCAAATAGAGCTAAGCACACGGGATATCTCAATTTATCTTTTATCAATCTATATCCATTCAATATGAATTTTTATGAGTTTTTACCTCATCAATACACATATGTTATTTATCTTGTTTACATTTATGATATTTGTCCCTATGATTTTATGATTCTCAACAATGGGTCCATTTAACTTGCACCACTTAGAGTTTTGGTCCAACTTGAACCACTTAAATGACTTAGTATTGGAGGTTAAAATCAGTCATTTTTATTAATTTTTTGAGGGAAAATGTGTAGGAGAATAGCACACTATCCCATCTCTTTCTCTTCCTCTCTCTGTCACTCTTTCCTCCCACTTCTCTGCTATTAAACCTTCATTGGTACCTACCATCTTCCTTTCTTTTACATTAATTCCCCTTCTTTTTCTTTCACTCACATAAACCCTCCCATAAATTATCCTTGTAATCTCTTCGCCACTATCACAACCTACATCTTACCATAATAATTTACTTTTTCACCTTCCTTATATCAAATTATTATAAATTAATCTAAAAAATAATAGAGAGAATAAAACAATAATTGTCAAAATTTGTTTAAATTGATATGAACCGGATCTCTAATCAATGGGTTGGTAAAAAACAATAATGTTGTGTATCACTTTTTTTAACAAGGATCTCATCTATTCTACAAAAAAAAAATCTCTCATGTATTCTACCAAAATAAATTAATAGTACATTCAACATTTTTCCCCAGGTTCCAGCAAGAGAGAGAGATGACGTGTCTGAAAAATATTGTAAGAGAGGTTTTCAAAGAGAGATTATTCATTTCCCATTGTTCCCCATAGATATATGAAAGATGGAAATTTTAAATTTTTTTTAATTAATAAATCATTTATTCATCAGATGAATCATGGATATATTTTTAGAGAGGGATCTAGTGGTGGTCTGGTTAAAAATAAAATTGAAACTAAATTGCAATCCAACGTGAGAGAGAAGATGGAGGAAAGAGGGGGTGAGCCAAGGAGCTATTTCACAAACTGACAAAAACAATCTAGTGCAATCAGGCTTACATAGACCTTCACATAGCCACAACTTGGACATCAAGTTCCAAAATTCAAATCCCAACCATCCCTTTAAAATTTTACTATATCAATGGTCTGTATTCAACTGGTCCAAGTTGGACTCAAACTCTATGTGGTCCAAATTAAAACAAACCCTTAACAATATCATCGGATGAGTATTTAGTCCAAATGAATAAGAAAAAAGACAATTTTCACACTCTTCTTTCTTTTATTTATCAATTTAGTAAACTTTGTTCTTCTTTTTTTTTTACAAAAATTTTGATCTTTTCTATATTACCTCGTTTTCTCTTCTTCTCTTCACATACAAACAAATTATACTATCAGGAATTTGTTTCATTAGTAAACCATGAGTTTGTTCTAAAGGATTGAAAAACCACTACTATGGATTGACTATTTGTGGTAAACTATCAAGAGGAATTCCATATTGATAATTGCCTTTCTCTCCATGTGTTTTTACTCATCCCGTCAAAATAGTTGAGCATGAGTTAACTCACGCATGTGTATTTTCAGCGTGAGTTAACTCACTTAGGTGGAAATGAGCAATTCCACCACTTAATATTCAACTTCTTTTAGGAGACTTAATATTCAACTTTTGAAATAAGAGTATAAGAAAATATTAATTGACTAAGATAAGGCTAGCACATACTCTTTAACAAAAACTTTCTGCCATAAACTTTGTTATTTATTCAATTTCATTAAAAAAATAAAGTAAAAATAAACTTCCCTGCATTTCATTTTTCATTCCCTTGGTATTTATATAATTTGACTCCGTACTTTTTCATTCATTTACCGTGCATACTTCACTTGTTAGAGCAAATATTTAAATCGGAAAAAGAAAAAGAAAAACATATAAATCGGTTTCCCAAAAAAATACAAAACCGTATATGACTCCTAATTAAAAATGTTCTGTCGGAAAAAAAAATCTTAATTAAGAACGTAAAATATCACTTTTCGGCCATTGGTTTTTTTCCGGTAGTAGATAAAATGACTAATATCATTTAAAACTCACACTATTGCAAGATTCTGGAGTCAAACTCGGATAAAGGTGTTCATCTAAACATAGCTTTGTTAATTAGTTGAGCTGCACCTTCCTTTAAAAAAAAAATAATCTGACTTTCTTTTAAAAAAATAATCAGACTAACATTTGATATCCTTAAGGATCAAAGATATTGTCCACTTGTCCTAGCTCAACTAGAAAAATGTCGAAATCGTTAGATTGAACACCACGACTTAGGTTCGAACTCCAACTCGTCCAGTTATGTGTGCGAGTTTCAAATGGCTATTGTCATTTAATCTATCTACCAAAAACGACTAGGTTTCATGATATTTGTCAAGATTAATTTTATATTTACTTTATTATGAAGTATGAAACATGTGAATATAGGTGAGGATGCCAAACCATATGAAGCAATTTTTTGTAATATTATAGACGTTGGTTATGTATGAGAATGATAAGAAATGAGGAAGATAATAGGTAGTACCTTGGAAGACGGATCTTGTGTTTCAACAAAGGCTCTCACAAGACGGATTTTGGTTAGTTCAGTTTCTGTGACAACATCATTTGCAACCACTTGTGCTTTTGCTTCTAATTCCTTAGTTACATACGCTAAATCTTTGTTACAATCTTCTACTCCTGTTCCCTTATTATGACAACCCTTCACTGCTTCCATTTTCAATTGACCCTTTTCTTCGTCTTTGTCCTCTTGATCAAAGTGAAGCTTCCTTTCTAGTACTACTATGTATTCCAGCTCGATCGTACATATATATACAAAGATAATTATGTTGCAAATTAAATGCTTGTGCCGATGTAATGTGTGCTGACCTACCTAATTTGATATTATCTTTCATTTTCAAAGCCAACTCTGCAGCTAACGACAAATGGTAAAAATGAACTCTATCCTTGTTTTGGGATCGTTCTATTCTGTTTTTGGGCTATAAATATTGAATACGATTTTTCGGTCATTATCCATAAATCATAGAGTATTACTTTTCTCATCCTATGGGATTCTCGCGCGCCTTTTTTTTTTTATTCAAAAATGACATTGAAGTTTCCGGATTTCATAATTTCGAATGGTGTTTTCCTTTGTTAAAGGGTGAAAAATGAGTTACGAATTTTTCCAGATTTCGTAATCCAGAAACTTCAAAAAATAAGGTGTGCTACATGATTTTTTTCAAATTTCATTTGGCCAGCATTTATGTTGTTTGAAAAAAAACCTTTATACTACCAAACAATAGCCATGTAGGTTGCATATGACATTCTGAAATCTACTTTGAGATTGATTTTTATGTTGTATCAGTATATGTCTTCTGCTGTACCTGGTTATCGTTTTTAGAATTATCTCACTTGTATTCTTTTACTTTTATTTCTAAATCTTATCAATAACTTGTGTTATAGGTCGACCATCTTCAGGCATCGGATTAATAACAGTGTATCACATGCTTCTAATTATCTCAAGCAGTTTCCTTCACCTATCATATCTATCATTGCAAAATTCATATCTTTTGTATCCGGTGGCTTTGCTGCAATTCTGATCATTATTGCTTTTCTCAAGGAGTCTCTGCTAGAGGGCCATGTAATGAACTTCTGTTGATTTTTAGTGAGTTCATAATGTCATGGATTATGAAATTTGAAAAAAATCATGTAGCGCACCCTATTTTTTGAAGTTTCCGGATTACAAAATCCGAAAAAATGAAGTTTCCGGATTACAAAATCCGGAAAAATGTGTAACTCATTTTTTCACCCTTTAACAAAGGAAAACACTATTTCGGATTATGAAATTCGGTTTTCACCCTTTAACAAAGGAAAACACTATTTCGAATTATGAAATTCGGAAACGTCAAGGGCATTTTTGAAAAAAATAGGGCGCACGAGAATCTCATGAGGTGGAAAAAGTAATACTCTAGACCATAAGGTTTGCGGGTATAAACATATGGCCATGTCAGCCCAACACAACTCTATAAAGGTATTATTTTTGACAGATTTTTCTTTATCGGTTTCAAACAGAAAATAATAAGAAATAAATATTTCCAATTATTTTTCTTAGAAACCGAAGAAGTTCTGATATAAAAAAAAAATAACCCTAATATTAATATGATGTTATCTATCACGGTACAAAGAGTGTTAAGGATAAAAAAAAAAAAAAAACCAGGTACATACAAATGAATTTGAAAACAACCCTAATCAATCCTGGATGAATATAAGTTAGTACTTTAAAAAAAAAATTGTTACAAATTAGTTTTTTAATTGACAAAACATCTGGACATTATCTTATTTTCATCAAACTCGGTTAAAAAGTGTTTATATAAATGTTTAATGTTAAGTTGTTAAGTCTAAATTGATTGTTCTCAAAACTAGAGTTTATAGGTGTGTTATATTCAGTCTTGTTTTACGACAAAATTGATCGATTACTTGATTTATAATATTGTTGATGAAATATTTATCTATAAAATTAGGCTTGAACTCAAAAATATGAAGAAGAAAATGTGTGTAAGTAACAATGTTTGATGTCATAATCATTTTTAGACCTAGCACCTCAATGTTAAGTTGTCCAAAGCTCTTTGCCTCACTGTAAATATTATACGAGAAACTTAAAAACAACTAGTTTATTAATTTGCCTCATTATTTTATTTTTTGGGTACATTTGCCTCATTATTAATTTGAACAAAATAGTTTAGTAAATGAAACTTATTTTATCAATAAAATCAACGCAACTATAATCATTTTCTCAAGAATTAAGCACAACTCAATTGTGACATTTACAATGAGGCAAATTGAGTTTAACTTTGAATTTTGAAAACGACAAATAAAAGGAAGAACACAAACTCATTTTAGTCCTTCGTAGTTTTCTTACGAATCAATTTATCATTGACAAAAAATAATATCAAATTAGTGCATCGTACTTTCATACATGTGATAAATTAGTCCTTCAATAGATAAATTAGTCCTTCAATATGATGAATTAATTTGTTCACCGTATTAAATTGTGAGCAATTAATTTGATATTATTTTTTATCGGATAAAATTTATGATAGACTAAAATGAATCTTAGTCTAAAAAGAAGAAATACTTTTTTGGGTTAAATATGTTTTTGGTCACTATAAATATACCAACTTTTTGTTTTAGTCCATCTAAAATTTTCCTTCAACTTTTAGTCCCTCAAAAATTTTCCATTTTCACTTTTGGTCCCTCCTTTAAAGTAAACTCATATGTGGAATTCATATTTTTGAATAAAATTTTATAGAAAAATTCATAATATTATAAAAATCCCTCCCAAAAAAATTTAGAATTTTTTAACAAAACATGAATTTAATATAATTTTTTATATTTTTTATGGTTAAAAATTGATATTAAATTTATGTTTGTTAAAAAATTCTAATTTTTTTTGGAAAATATTTTTACAATATTCTACACATTTATGAATGATTTCATTATAAAAAACTAGAATTAATTTAAAAATAGTGATTGAAAATTTTATAGGGACTAAAAGTTGAAGGAAAATTTTAGAGGGACTAAAACGAAAAGTTGGTATATTTATAGGGACAAAAAACATATTTAACCCTATTTTTTTTAAAGAATCATACACTTCAAAAAGAAACAGAGGAGTACTATAAAAAAAAAAAAATAGCTGATAGAATTTGTGGCCTTGATTAGAGTCAATAATCACAATTAGCGATTGGTCTTCATCTGGTGGTTAAAGAAACCGAATACTATTAAATTTTATTTGGTCATTGTGGTCATCCACCTACATGTGTCCATTCACCTATCCTCAACCATATGTAGTTCATCAATGTCTTCACACAAAGTTTTGGACTGAACTTATTGCACCAAATATTGGACATAGTGGAGCACATGAGTTACTCAACTCGTCTCATATAATGTCGTTTTTAACTTTAAAAAAATTTATTTCAAAAAAAAAAAAAACTTTAAAAAATTATTTGCTATGGACAAATTCTTATTTTATTTTTTTGACAGAATGGACAAATTCTTATTAGTATTTGGTTACTTCTTTTTTTTTAAACTAATCTTTCTCATAAAACACTCGTCTCGTATATTTTTTTAAGAGGTATTCGTGTCATATATATTACGTAAAGAAAAACACTCGTCTCATATAATATTTCTTATTAGATTAATTTTTTTTTAAGTCTCTCATATCTTCCTTTAAAAAAAAAAGTCTCTCATATCCAAATGGTCTCCGATATTGATCTATGTTATTAAAATTTTGTTTAAGACTATCCAAACGATAAGACCATTTGCAATGGTTTGTTTAATGTGCCATTCAACATGCTTTTCCATTCCAATGGTGTGTTTAATGTGTGTTGAATATTAACATGGATGAGAGAGATGATGAAAGGATTCAACACAATTGAAACCTGCACCGGATGCCACGCGGCGCTGCTTCATTGGCCAAAACCTGGCACGTGTAGCACACGCGCCGACAAGGGAGAGTGAGGCAGGCAGGACGCGGAGAGAGAAGAGGGGAGAGGATAATGCTGGACACGTGTCATTTTCTGATTGGCTGTCTGAATATTTATCAACTTAATAATTTAAACTCAATTATTTCATTGCAAATTATTATTTTTTAATTTTTTTTACCATAATTCATGATTTTTTTTTCTTTATAAATAGAGACTTGGTTCATTTGATTTGGACACAGAAAAAAAAAACCAAGTTTTTCACTATCTTCATCTTATTAATATCTTTCTATTAACAAACTAAGTAAAGTTTTAATCTTATTTTTAGTGAAATGGATCCCAATAATAACCATTTCAACAGCCGAAATTATTCTAATTACCCATTTAACTATGAAAATCCCAACAATTATCCAAATCCAAATCAATTTTTCAACCAACGTCCTCAAAACATACCTCAAAATGTACCTAATTTTTAGTGTTTTTCCAAAAATACTAAAAAATAAATAGTTAATTTTATTACTTTAATTTAATTATAATCGATAATTATAATTTTACGTAATTATAAAAACAAAAATTAAATAAGAATAAGAAATAAATAAAAAGTGGTGGGGTACGGTGTTGAATGAAAAACCATTGGAGAGGTAAAAGTTGAATGAGAGTTGAATTAAGAGAGAGAAAATGATGTGGAGTATTGGGAATTGAAAAAGTGGGTGTTGAAGGGTGTTGAATGATATTAACCATTGTACATGGTCTTTAAAGTTGGTGTCTCCGCCAGTTTAATGAGGCTTAATGACCGGTCGAATTCTTCTAACATTTGGTTCAGGTCGATCCAATAAATTTAGAGGTCTAAAGCAATATATATTGTGAGGTCTTTTACAATAAACAAAAATTAGGGTTAAATAAGTTTCTAGTCACTATATGTTGATGCACATTTTAAAAAAGTCATTCTAATTTTTATTTTTTGTAACTAAAGCCTATTGATTAAATTGTTATAACTGCGTTATACTTCTATTGATATAACTACGTTAAACTTTTGAGAAAGTCATTGTAATTTTAATTTTTTGTAGCTAAAGCATGTGGATTAGAGTGATATAACGTCGTTGAACTGTTTTTTTTCTTCATTATTTTTTTGTTTTCCATCTCTGATCTTGGATCATCGTACAAAATATAGCTCCATACCTTCGACGTACATGAATGCATTTATCAATCACTTCACCTAAATCTTAATCTCGTGATTGGGGAGTTTTGGACCATCATACGATATTTAGTTTCATACCCCCATCCTAAGTAAGAGAGGGTCTTAGATGGCTTAGATAGGTTATTTGTCTCGCACATGGGCAAGGATGAAAGCTAAAGGCGGGAAGATCAAATATCTCGCCTAAACAGTTATCCAGACATGATGTTACAAGTTATCATAAATAACCTCTAGGGCACTAGGCGGTTTTAGCAATGGATGGTTCCTACTGGCATAAAAGGAAGGTTTGGCTTCAGAGAAGAGGATGATCACTTTTACAAATACAAAAACACATCGCCTTTGACAGGAACAATATCGTCAAAGGTACGTGTCATACCCCAATTTTTGACCTAAGGTCCCACTGACATGTGTCACGTGACCTTGATCGATTTGACCTTTCAATTGAAAATCCGGCAGAGAGGTATTTTAAAATACCTCATGTTTGATTCCAAGACTGGCCATCTTCTCTCTTTATTTCTTGTATTATTTAAATGTTTATTTCCATCTTTTAATTTTTGTCTTTATTATTAAGTAATGGATTTTAACCTTTTAGTTTAGTAATTACTTCTTTTAATTTATTTTATTAGTTAGAGAATAAAATCAAAAAATGTTCATACGTGTTTATCCTTTTATCTTTTTTATTATTTCATTTTTAGCCATTCTTTTTTTTTTCTCTATTATCATCAAGTGTAAAAAATCCAAAAATAAGTCCAAGTTCAAGCCACACTGTCACGCGCTGCTTCATCCTCATCCAAAAAACACAGTTTCACACATATCTGCAAGCGAATCAAAAACACGATCCAGTCTAGGTTCATTCACATTTTCCTCCTTATCAGTCTAGCGTTTTCTCCTCCCCAAGTTACTGAATTCGTGCTCATTTAAACAAACCCTAGCCATAATCCTTGAGACTATAAATATAACCTGCACAACGTAGGAAAAAAAAAAGTCAGCAGAGACGGAAGAAGGAACCTGCAGACGCACCAAACAGCAGACCCTCAAGCCAGAGTCAGGTCGAGAGCCGCACAACACAGCCCGTACGTGGATCAACACACAAATTCGATTGCAAGCTCCCACAATCCAGTAGCATTCAGCCGTTACCAACCTCAAGGAGACCGCAAAACACATCAAAACGAACCGATTCAACACTGTTCAAGGGGAATCCGAACCAAGAGGTATAAAAAAATTTCTTCTTTTTTTTAGATCTAAGTCGAATCGTGTTTGTTTTGAGAGTTTCGGACTTGAAATTGGAACCAGGAGAAAGAGTAGTGTAGATTAGGAGTAAAAAATTTTAAAAAAAAAAAGAGTTTAGGGTTCCGACGCGGTGGTGCCGCCGCACCGGCCGGCCAACCGCCGCCGGAACCCAACTTACCTGTCGTCGAAGATGATGAAGGCTCATCGGTTTCTTCATGAGAAACCCAGAAAAGAAAAGATGAGAGAGGAGAGAGCAGATTGCTCTCGGCTTTGAGAGAAGAGAGAAGATGTTGAAAAAATGAGAGGAAATTGGTTCACAGCCTTTATATACATGACCCTAACCCGACCCATTTGCCCAGAACCGACCCGGTTCGTTTACTAGACAAGGCCCAATTCCCTTTTCTGTATTTCTGCACACGCCCATTTTAATCCCTGCACCCCCTGCATTCATTTTCCCTCTATTCCTTTCGACTTTTTATCATGTTCAATTTCTCTATTTTTTTTACTTTTATGCGTTTCTATTTTCATTATACTATATTTCATTGCATCATACATCATTCTAGTTTGCTCTATTGCATTTTATTTTTTTATTTTTTTTTAAGCATTGTTTTAAATTATTAGATTGCATATTAGGCTTAAATGTAAGTAACTCATGCATTTTAGTTTATTTTTAGTATTTCACATTTTAATTTAGTTGATTTAGTTTGTAGTTCATTGTATATAATTTAGAATGTAATTAGGCTTTCATGTAATTTACTTATATTTTCTTTTTTCGCACGTAACTTAGAATGTAAAAAAAATAGGTTTAAATGTAATTTATTTATTTTCATCGCAGACCGTAGAATGTAACTAGGCTTTTTGTAATAGTTTAGGTGCATGTGTGCGTGCGTGTGTGTATGCCTCCATATCTCTTGCTAGATTAGGTTAATGGTCCTTGTGGTGGTCCAACGCTACTATAAGGTACCTACGTGTTTATATTTTATGCTCCGATAGTTTATCATTCGAAAAACAACAAAAACCACCAAAAATATTTTTTAAGCAAACCTTGATCTTAAATCAAGTGACGTCTTTTTATTTTTATTTTCTTAATCAAATGTCAATCAAACTTAACTTATTTTGAGTCCATTTTTCAAATATTAAAAAAAAACAAACCAATCCCATTTTTGCCACTTTGGCTTCTTTTCATTTCAAAACATTTTTTCAAAACTAATAAAAAACACAAAACCAATCAAACGTTAGTTTTTTTTAACCCCGAACTACGAGGTTTTGATCCCTCACGGGTACGTAGGCAGAGGACTTTGTCCTTCCAAATCAATAAAATGTAGATAATTAGGTCTTCCTTTTTTCATTTCAAATCCCTTTCTTTTTTTAAAAAAAAATAATAAGCAAGTTATAGCACACTAATTAAATAAAACCAAGAGGTTCCCGTAGATTACTACGGACATAAAGGGTGCTAACACCTTCCCTTTATGTAACCAACCCCCGAACCCTAAATCTTTTCAAAATGGGGTAGTTTGAACTTTTTTCCCCTTTTCCTTTAAACAAAATTAAATGTTCAGTCGTGAAATAATTAGTGAGTCAAAAGCTAATCAAATAGCCTTGATCTCCGAAAAATGACGCGACAGAAATGGCAACTTCACTGGGGAGGCCCTAAGAGGGTTGAGCCTAACTTGGTCTTATTTAACTATTGTGCTATAACTTGCTTTGAAAAACAAAAATAAAAGATGGAAATACGTGTATATCTGTTCATCCTTCTTCTTTCTCCTTTCTAACGTGAGTGGTGAGATAAGTCCTACACCCGGACTTGAGAGAAATTTAAGATAGGACGGTGGTATAATCATAGTGCCTTGCCAAGAGTGAATTTTGGTTTGTGACACATGTGATAACCCCACTCAACTTAGGAATCTTGGAAGTATACTATGTTGGCATGAGTATTCGTGTTTGACATGTTATTTTCAAGTGACTGTCGAAAGTTGAGGACCTTTAGTTACCTTTAACCCTTCTTGGCCTTTTAGGACGTGGTGCGGTGGCTAATCATGAGTAATCTTGGTTTAGTTGACACGCGATACCACACTCAGACGAGACTTTCTTACGAATATTATTGGAACGGAAGTATTTCCGTAACCTGATAGTGTTCGGAAGTGGTTGATAACTCTGGGAACTTGGTAGAACCCGTGATACAGGTACATCTGAAAACCATAGTCCTCACCAATGGCGTTTTTTTCCCTTGACTCCATCATTATGGGCCTAACCTCACTGTGTTTTCACCGTTTGTGTAACATATTCATGCATACATGCATTCATTCATAAAACCTTCTTTTTCATCATCAAAATATCGAAGGACTTATATGAACTTTTTTCTTTTGTAAACATCATAGATGGAAATTCCTACAAGAAACACTAGGAAGTATACTTTCCAGAAGCCAGATGTGGCTAAATTAAGGGAGCTAGGGAGGAAGGTAGCTAGCCAGGATGATTTTCGCGAACTTCATGGGAAACTGCTGGATATCCTCAAGGTAGATGTTACAAAAGGCGTCTTGGAGACTTTGGTTCAATTTTATGACCGTCATTGTCACTGTTTTACTTTCCCAGACTATCAGCTTGTCCCTACACTAGAAGAGTACTCTCATTTGATAGGTATAACCGTGCTTAACAAAGTACCTTTCAGCGGCCTTGAACCCAATCCCAAAGCCACAACCATTGCTAAAGCCCTCCATCTTGAAGCCTCCATCGTAAGGGATAATCTTATTGTCCAAACCAAAGGGGGTCCCTCAGGTTTCTCCACCGATCAGGCTTCCATTTTTGAACAGTCTGGCGCCAACCATGCCTTTTACTCTGTCTTAGCCTTACTTATCTATGGTCTTGTGCTTTTCCCGAACATTCCTAATTTTGTTGACATCCGTGCCATCCAAGTTTTTCTTACCAAAAACCCCGTCCCTACTCTTCTAGCAAACACCTACCATTCCATCCATGATCGAACTCTTGCAACTCGTGGAGCTATCCTTTGTTGTGCACCTTTACTCTACAAATGGTTCATCTCTCATCTACCTCAACCCCGCTCTTTCATAACCAACCTTGAAGGTACTCCCTGGTCTAAAAAAATCATGGCCTTGACAACAGCTGATATAGTTTGGTACCATCCAACCTGGGATGATGGGACAGTCATTATCAGATGTGGTGACTATCCCAATGTACCTCTCATTGGTACGGAGGGAGGAATTAGCTACAATCCCGTCCTTGCCCGACATCAATTGGGATATCCGATGAAGACACAACCAAGTAACCTTGCTTTAACCAATGAGTTCTACTGCAATGACGGTAATCACCTGGGTAAAAGGGAGGAATTTGTGCAAGCTTGGCGGAGTATTCACAGACTTAGCAGGAACCAACTGGGAAAAAGGGACAATTTTCTGCATGGATCTTACACTCAGTGGGTCATCAGTAAAGCTATCCAGAATCAGATGCCTTACACGGTACCGAGGCTCGTATCCGCAACAATTCCATCTTCATCATTACCTTTACCCTCTAAAACTCTGGGAGAGCACCAAGAACGATTGGCTGATAAAGACCGAGAAATTGCCACTTGGAAAAGGAAATATGACGAGGCTATGCTCATGATAGAAGATAAGAATGAAGAAATAAGGAAGCAGGAAAGTGTGATTCTCAAATTAGGGCAACAGATGATCGAGAGAAATGATCTACTCCAGGAGAAGGACAGGCTGCTTAAAAAGCATATCACTAAGAAGCAGCGCATGGATTCCATGGATTTGTTTGACGGTCCACATCCAGATTTCGAAGAGTAGTCTGCTATAGGAGTTCGAGAGTATTTTAGTTGTTTCACCACTTTATGTTATTTCCTAGCTTTTTTGTGATGTACTTTGGAGTCTATCCCTTGGCTCAGTTTTGTTAAAAGGGAATTATTTTAGTACTTTAATTATTCAATAAATTTTCAGTTATGATGTTTACAAATTTGCTTTTATAAGTCCTTCGATAAAAAAAAAAATGTCTATTTTTGCATAACATCATGCATCATTTTGCATTTCACAGTCTCAAATCCAAAGTCTCACACAAATTTTCTTTTCCAGAAAAAGGTCAGCTCGTTTCAAAAGGTGGCCCCACGTATCCTCTACAAGCCTACCCGCACTATCTACACTCGAGCAAACGTGAAAAAGAAGATGGATTTTCTCGAACAAGAAAACCAAGTGCTCCGTGGAGAAATAACAACCATGCAGACTAAGATGGACGAAATGGCTGAAGTGATGAAGACAATGGCGGAAGCACAGGTTCGGGCTCAAGCACAAGCTGAAGCGCAAGCTCAAGCACTAGCTCAAGCACAAGCTCAAGCTCAAGCACTGGCTCAATCACAAGCTCAAGCACTAGCACAAGCTCAGGCACAAGCACCACCGCCACCTCCTCCAGTCAGAACTCAGGCCGAAACATCCGCCTCTGCTCCCGCCTCTACCCCTGGATGGACAATATGTGCAGATACTCCGATACACTCTGCTCCGCAACGTTCTGCGCCTCGGTTCTCGCCTTTCACTGCCGGCGAAATACTCCGTCCCATTGTGTGTGAAGTTTCAAGTTCTATGCCAGAAGGTCGTTCTTGGGGTGTGCCAGTTTGCCTCAGTGAAGTATTCCGCCCTATCATGACCGAAGTTCCGATGCCTACTCGTCAAAGTGCAACTCATGTTCCTCCACCTCTGGTAGGAGCTCCTCCAGCCGCTATGACCTATTCGGCTCCGGTGATGCATACCATTCCACAAGATGAAGAACCCATATACCATTCAGGGAACATGGAGAACTATGACAAAGTGAATGACTTGCAAGAAAAATACGATGAAATGCAACGAGAGATGAGAGCTCTCCATGGAAGGAAGATGTTTGGGAAGACTGCTTACGATCTTTGTTTAGTGCCGGACGTCCAAGTACCTCACAAGTTCAAGGTACCAGATTTCTAGAAGTATAAAGGGAACTCCTGTCCTGAGGAGCATCTAACAATGTATGTGAGAAGGATGTCTGCCTATGCCAAAGATGACAAAGTCCTTATCTATTTCTTCCAAGAAAGTTTGGCTAGTCCTGCCTCAAAGTGGTACATGAACCTGGACAAAACAAAGATTCAAACCTTCCGTGACCTGTGTGATGCTTTCGTGGAACAATACAGTTACAATGTGGATATGGCCCCAGACCGAAGTGATCTCCAGGCTATGACTCAAGGGGACAAGGAAACATTCAAAGAGTATGCCCAGCGATGGAGAGATGCTGCTGCCCAAGTCAGCCCGCGCGTAGAAGAGAAGGAGATGACCAAGCTCTTCTTAAAAACTCTCAGTCAGTTCTATTATGTAAACATGGTCGGAAGTACTCCCAATAACTTTGCTGAGATGGTTGCTACGGGTGTACGGTTGGAAGAAGGAGTCCGAGAAGGACGTTTAGTAAAAGAAGGGACATCTGTAAGTGGAACCAAGAAGTCTGGGAACCACCTCCCGAAAAAGAAAGAACAAGAGGTTAGTATGGTGGCTCATGGGAGGCCTCAATCAAATTATTTACCCTACCAACACGTTGCTGCCATCACACCTGCTGCCAATACCATCCAACCACCAAATAGCCAACTCCAATTCCAACAATATCATCAACCACAACACCCTCAACAACATCCTCAACCATATCCTCAACAACCATATCTTCAACAACCATATCCCCAACAATACCATCATCCACAACCATATCCTCAACAACAACAATTCCTACAATATCCCCAACAACCATACCAACAATACCCACAACGACCATATCAACAACAACAGCCTCGACCACAGAATGCCAAATTGCAAATTGACCCAATTCCCGTGACATATGCAGAGTTACTCCCAGGGTTGCTCAGTAAAAATTTGATTCAACTTAGAGCACCTCTTCCAGTGCCAGAGAAACCGCCAGCATGGTATAAACCTAACCAGACTTGTGCTTTCCATCAAGGGTCCCCAGGTCATAGTATTGAAGATTGTTATGCCATGAAGAATGCAGTTCAGAGGCTAATCAATGAAAAAAAGATAACCTTTACGGACTCAGCACCAAATGTTCGAACCAATCCGTTGCCAAACCATGGTGCCGCAACTGTCAACATGGTCGAAGATTGCCAGAAGACTCATTTCATCCTGAACGTCCAACACATCCGGACACCTTTGGTCCCTATACATGCCAAGATGTGTCAAGCGTCTCTCTTTGAACATGATCATGCCGCCTGTGAAGTGTGTCTTCTAGATCCTCAAGGTTGTCAGAAAGTAAAAGATGATATCCAAGGACTTTTAGACCAAGGAGAACTTGTTGTTGAAAGAAAGTGTGATGATGTATGTGTTATAACGTCGGAGGAGCCTTTGGAGATATTCTACGACAGTCGGAAGTCAGTTGCTGCTCCTTTAGTGATCTGTTTGCCTGGGCCGATGCCTTATGCCTCTGAGAAAGCCATTCCTTATAAGTACAATGCCACTATGATAGAGGATGGTCGTGAAGTTCCGATACCACCTTTGCCGTCTGTAGGAAATGTCGCTGAAGTCAGTAGAGTGCTAAGGAATGGGCGTATTGTTCCTGTGGTGCCCCCAAAGAAAGCTAGTGCTCCGGTAATCGAGGAGACCCAAGCTAAAGATCCCAGTGCAGTCAAAGATATTGGTCAGTCTAGTGGGACCAATGCAAATTCTGAGATTGATGAGATTCTTAAGCTAATCAAGAAGAGTGAGTATAAAGTGGTTGATCAATTGATGCAGACCCCATCAAAGATATCTATAATGTCTCTACTGTTGAATTCTGATGCTCATAAGGAGGCTCTAATGAAGGTCCTGGAACAAGCTTTTGTGGACTACGATGTGACTGTTGGTCAATTTGGAGGAATAGTGGGGAACATCACTGCATGCAACAATCTGAGTTTCAGTGATGAAGAGCTTCCGAAAGAAGGAAGGAACCATAATATGGCTCTCCATATATCTGTGAACTGCAAGACAGATGCTTTGTCAAATGTGCTAGTAGATACTGGGTCATCCTTAAACGTAATGGCCAAAACAACTTATGATCAACTTTCTTACAAGGGTACACCTTTGAGACGGAGTGATGTAATGGTGAAAGCTTTCGACGGTTCAAGGAAGAATGTTCATGGGGTGGTGGATCTGCCTATTACAATTGGTCCACATGTTTTCCAAATTACCTTTCAAGTGATGGACATCCAAGTATCGTACAGTTGTCTGTTGGGCCGACCCTGGATTCATGAAGCTGGGGCAGTAACCTCCACATTGCATCAGAAGTTAAAATTTGTGCAGAATGGAAAACTAGTAACTGTGAATGGTGAGGAAGCTTTGCTAGTGAGCCATTTGTCGTCTTTCTCTTTCATCGGGGCTGACAGTGTTGAGGGGACATCATTCCAGGGACTTGCTATGGAAGAAGAGAATACCAAGAAGAGTGGGGCATCTATTTCCTCTCTAAAAGATGCTCAGAATGTGATACAAGCTGGAGGGTCTTCAAGTTGGGGAAAGTTAGTAGAATTGCCAGAGAACAAGCGCCGAGAAGGACTGGGTTTCTCCCCATCAACTGATTTGCCCTGGAACGTCGTCGTGCCGACAAGAGGTACTTTCCACAGCGCTGGCTTTATCAATGCCCTGTCAGAAGCCAATGCCATCATAGAAGACAGCTCTGAGGGGATACCACAAAGTTTTGTCACTCACGGAGGGACTAGCCACAATTGGGTTGCTGTAGACGTTCCTTTTGTTGCTCACTTGTCTAAGTAATGCATTTGTTCGTTTTATGTTTTTTCAAAAAAATCCTTTCGCCTCGCCCCAAGCGAAAGTGAATCTATCAAAGGCCATTTGCTTCAAAAAAAATTTATCATCAATTAAATAAAAATGTCGTTTTGTTCCCGACTTTTGTTTTATTTTTTCTTTTGTGCTTTTTTCTGAAAAATGGTAATACAAAAAACCAAAAAAATATGATCACCTTCGAAAATCTGCATTTACTTATTTTCTAAAATCATCAATCATATGTGCAGATTAAACATCAATGAACCCTTTGAACAACATACCCCTATGATCTCTCCCAACTTTGAATCCCCTGTGTATGAGGCGGAAGAGGAAGAGAATGAAGAGATTCCCGACGAAATCTCTCGGCTACTTGAACGAGAAAGAAGAGCCATTCAGCCTTATGGTGAAGCAATAGAGGTCATCAACTTGGGTACTGAAGAAGACAAGAAAGAGGTCAAGATTGGGGCATCACTTGAAGCAAGTGTCAAGAAGCGAGTGATAGAACTTCTCAGAGAATATGTTGATATATTTGCTTGGTCGTACAAAGACATGCCAGGCCTGGATACTGATATTGTGGTGCACCGTCTGCCATTGAAGCCCGAATGTCCACCAGTCAAGCAGAAGTTGAGAAGAGCCCGTCCTGATATGGCCCTCAAGATTAAAGAAGAAGTATAGAAACAGATTGATGTAGGTTTCCTTGTCACATCAGAATACCCGCAGTGGCTTGCCAACATTGTGCCTGTTCCGAAGAAGGATGGTAAAGTCAGAATGTGTGTTGATTACCGTGATTTGAACAAAGCTAGTCCCAAAGATGATTTTCCACTACCTCACATTGATGTATTAGTTGACAACACTGCAAAGTCCAAAGTTTTCTCCTTCATGGATGGTTTCTCCGGTTACAATCAGATCAAAATGGCACCAGAAGATAGAGAGAAGACATCTTTCATTACCCCCTGGGGCACTTTTTGTTACAGAGTAATGTCGTTTGGGTTAATAAACGCAGGGGCTACTTATCAGAGAGGTATGACTACTCTTTTCCACGACATGATGCACAAAGAGATTGAGGTTTATGTGGATGATATGATTGTCAAGTCAGGTACTGAAGATGAGCATGTCGAGCATCTGCTGAAGATGTTCCAACGACTGAGAAAGTATCGACTCCGTCTGAATCCTAACAAGTGCACCTTTGGTGTCAGATCCGGAAAGCTTTTGGGCTTCATTGTCAGCCAGAAAGGTATTGAAGTAGATCCCGATAAGGTCAGAGCTATCAGAGAGATGCCCGCTCCGCAAACAGAAAAACAAGTAAGAGGGTTTCTCGGACGACTGAACTACATTTCCCGTTTTATTTCTCATATGACTGCAACATGTGGACCGATATTCAAGCTACTCCGCAAAGAGCAAGGTATTGTGTGGACAGAAGAGTGCCAGAAAGCCTTTGACAGCATCAAAGAATATTTGCTAGAACCTCCAATCCTTATCCCTCCTGTTGAAGGAAGACCTCTGATCATGTACCTGACTGTGTTAGAAGATTCTATGGGTTGTGTACTCGGGCAACAAGATGAAACTGGAAGAAAGGAGCACGCTATTTATTACTTAAGCAAGAAGTTTACTGATTGTGAGTCTCGATATTCCATGCTTGAAAAGACATGTTGTGCTCTAGCTTGGGCTGCCAAACGCCTTCGTCATTATATGATTAATCATACTACTTGGTTAATTTCTAAAATGGATCCGATCAAGTACATCTTCGAGAAGGCTGCAGTAACAGGAAGAATCGCCCGGTGGCAGATGTTGTTATCTGAATACGACATCGAGTATCGTACCCAGAAAGCAATCAAAGGGAGTATCATTGCAGATCATTTAGCTCACCAACCAGTTGAGGATTATCAGCCTATCAAGTTTGACTTTCCTGATGAAGAGATCATGTATCTGAAAATGAAAGATTGTGATGAACCGTTATTCGGAGAGGGTTCAGATCCTGAATCAAGATGGGGTCTCATATTTGACGGAGCTGTTAATGTGTATGGTAGCGGAATTGGGGCAATCATCATTACTCCTAAAGGTGCACATATCCCCTTCACTGCCAGGCTGACATTTGACTGTACAAACAATATGGCAGAGTACGAAGCATGCATCATGGGTCTCGAAGAAGCTATTGATCTGAGAATCAAGATCCTCGACATTTATGGTGACTCAGCCCTCGTAATCAATCAAATCACAGGAGAATGGGAGACTCGCCACCCTGGCTTGGTCCCCTACAAAGACTATGCAAGACGATTATTGACCTTCTTCAACAAAGTCGAGCTGCACCACATTCCTCGTGATGAAAACCAGATGGCAGATGCTCTAGCTACCTTGTCTTCCATGTACCAAGTAAATCGTTGGAATGAAGTGCCATTGATCCGTATCAGACATCTTGAGAGACCTGCTCATGTATTTGCTACTGAAGAAGTTGTTGATGATAAGCCATGGTTCCATGATATCAAGTGTTTCCTTCAGAGTCAAGAGTATCCGCCCGGAGCTTCCAATAAAGACAAGAAGATACTAAGAAGACTGTCTGGCAATTTCTTCCTGAACGGGGACGTTTTGTATAAAAGAAACTTTGACATGGTGTTACTCAGATGTGTGGACAAGCGCGAGGCAGATTTATTGATGCATGAAATACACGAAGGCTCCTTCGGAACTCATTCTAGCGGGCACACAATGGCTAAGAAGTTATTGAGAGCGGGTTATTACTGGTTAACGATGGAAGCTGATTGTTACAAGCACGCCAGAAAATGTCATAAGTGTCAGATCTATGCCGATAAGATTCATGTGCCGCCAACTGCACTCAATGTTCTTTCGTCTTCCTGGCCTTTCTCTATGTGGGGCATTGACATGATCGGAAGGATTGAACCAAAAGCATCAAACGGGCACCGCTTCATTCTAGTGGCTATTGACTATTTCACCAAGTGGGTTGAAGCAGCATCATACGCTAATGTAACCAAGCAAGTGGTGGTCAAATTTATCAAGAATCATATTATCTGCCGCTACGGTGTCCCTAACCGGATCATTACAGACAATGGGACGAATCTGAACAACAAGATGATGAAAGAGTTGTGTGATGATTTCAAGATCGAACATCATAATTCTTCGCCTTACAGACCTCAAATGAATGGTGCTGTCGAAGCTGCAAATAAGAACATAAAGAAGATCGTCCAGAAGATGGTGGTGACTTATAAAGATTGGCATGAGATGCTTCCCTTTGCATTACACGGATATCGTACTTCCATACGCACGTCAACAGGGGCAACCCCCTTCTCTTTGGTATATGGTATGGAGGCTGTACTCCCCGTAGAAGTTGAGATTCCTTCAATGAGAGTACTGATGGAAGCTGAGTTATCAGAGGCTGAATGGGTTCAAAGTAGATATGATCAATTAAATCTGATTGAGGAAAAGCGTATGACCGCCCTATGTCATGGTCAACTATATCAGAAGAGGATGAAGCAGGCTTTTGACAAGAAAGTTCGTCTCCGTGAATTCAAAGAAGGTGATCTTGTGCTCAAAAAGATTTTGACTTTCCAGCCCGACTCCAGGGGCAAGTGGACGCCTAATTATGAAGGTCCATATGTTGTCAAAAGAGCCTTCTCCGGTGGTGCCATGACTCTTCAAACCATGGATGGTGAAGAGCTTCCACGTACTGTGAACACGGATGCAGTCAAAAAATACTTTGTCTAAAAATTATAAGAACAGCTCGGTAAGTCGAAAACCCGAAAAGGGCGGCTTAGGCAAAAATGAGCGTCTCGGTGGGCTGAAAACCCGAAAGGGCGGTCCAGGCAAAAATTAGAGACAATAAACAGAAAATCATTATCCTGATAGGCTGAAAACCCGAAAGGGCGGTCTATGCAAAAGTTAAGGATTAAAAGAAAGACAAAGTAACTGCATCTGATCTGGCACACCCGCTTGGGGCATACCTGCTATCAAAGAATCTCCAATTTGAAGCGTCAAAAGCAGCGGAATTCAAAGTTGTTAGGGAAGATAGAGTTATGAAGTTCAAAGTACCCCTCCCATTTTAAATTACCATTTTTCAAAGGATCTATGGAGTCTCGCCTTTGGCAGGCCACCATTCAATTAATAAAATTTGAGCCTGTGCCCTTTTACTTGGAATTCTAATTTATTTCGTTTTTCCAAATTTTCTTCTATTTCTTTGATGATAATATTTTGAAGCAAAATTCTTAAAACTTTTTCACATCTCTGAAAAGCATAAACGAATAAGTGCATTATAGAGCTCGAGAGTAAAAGAAGTGCGCGTCGACACTCTCCTCAAGGGTGGTTAAATCCTACTAAAACGGGCATGGCTAGACACTGTGGGAAGCCTTCAAAAAAAAAAAAATGAGCTCGCTAAGTCGAAAACCTGAAAAGGCGACTTAGGCAATAGAGAGCGTCCCGGTGGACTGAAAACCCGAAAGGGCGGTCCAGGCAAAAATTAGGGGCACAAAAAAGGAATATATTCCCGGTGGATTGAAAACCCGAAAGGGTGATCCAGGCAAAAGTTAGGGATTCAAAAAAGAAACACAAAGAAGAAGGCACGACGACTAAAAAACGCCAATAGAAGAGCATTCTGTGTCGGCTTACAAAAGGGCGACTTCTTTCCAGGCTTGTAATGGGTTGTACCTCTAGAAGACATCAGTTGTTACTTTGTCCCCGACGAGGTCATCTCCAAGGAAGTTTGCCGAGTGTTCAGTACTGCAATGTTGGTCCATTTCCCACCTTACCAGTCCTGTCTCGTTTCATTGAGTCGTCTGTCATATACCGTTCGTACGATCATACAAGTTACATTCATACATTCACCCATTCATACAATCATACAATCATACTCATTCATACATTCATATATACATAACATATACATAATATCAATTCATACATGATTGCATTAGTCACCAAAATCTTGTTTCGGTCAGGTCTTTTCAATTTGGTCTCTACTTATCATCGTGTCAAACCGCAAGTTTCTACACATGAACGTCTGACATTTACCTTCTCATCATCAAAAGTGTCATCCCCAGTGTGTCTGGTCAAGAGATGTCACCCATCAGTGTCAAGTGGCAAGTCCTAAACAACGGACAGCTTGAGTCTTTTTATCTTGTTTCAAGTGGCAAGTCCTAAACAACGGACAGCTTGAGTCTATCTTTATCTTGTTTCAAGTGGCGGGTCCTAAATAACGGACAGCTTGAGTCTACCTTTATCATGTTTCAAGTGGCAAGTCCTAAACAACGGGCAGCTTGAGTTTACCTTTATCTTGTTTCAAGTGGCAAGTCCTAAACAACGGACAGCTTGAGTCTACATTTTATCTTGTGTCAAGTGGCAAGTCCTAAACAACGGACAGCTTGAGTCTACATTTATCTTGTTTCAAGTGGCAAGTCCTAAACAACGGACAGCTTGAGTCTACCTTTATCTTGTGTCAAGTGGCAAGTCCCAAACAACGGACAGCTTGAGTCTACATTTATCTTGTTTCAAGTGGCAAGTCCTAAACAACGGACAGCTTGAGCCTACATTTATCTTGTTTCAAGTGGCAAGTCCTAAACAACGGACAGCTTGAGTCTACCTTTATCTTGTGTCAAGTGGCAAGTCCCAAACAACGGACAGCTTGAGTCTACATTTATCTTGTTTCAAGTGGCAAGTCCTAAACAACGGACAGCTTGAGCCTACATTTATCTTGTTTCAAGTGGCAAGTCCTAAACAACGGACAGCTTGAGTCTACCTTTATCTTGTGTCAAGTGGCAAGTCCCAAACAACGGACAGCTTGAGTCTACATTTATCTTGTTTCAAGTGGCAAGTCCTAAACAACGGACAGCTTGAGCCTACATTTATCTTGTTTCAAGTGGCAAGTCCTAAACAACGGACAGCTTGAGCCTACCTTTATCTTGTTTCAAGTGGCAAGTCCTAAACAACGGACAGCTTGAGTTTACCTTTATCTTGTTTCAAGTGGCAAGTCCTAAACAACGGACAGCTTGAGTCTACCTTTTCGTCATGTTTCAGTTTGAAATCACGTTTTATTTTCTTCAGTGTCATCCCCGGTTTAGCTGGTCAAGAGTTGTCACTAAAAAGTTTCGTCTTCATTAAAGCTACCACTCTTAATCGATACGATGGCAGACAGTCATCTTCCCCAGTGAAACTACACTCCCTCTAGCTGAGTAGGATCCCTTTTTCTTCAACGAATTAGGGTATCCCGTTATTGTTTCTCGTCTCAGTCAAATAATCTTCGTCGTCATGCATTCATAATTACATCACAAGCATTCATAGCGACTTAGGTCAAAATTGGTGTACTTTTATATTTAAGTCCCTTCGGTCCATCGAATCGAAGATTCCATCTTCAAATCTTCGGACGAAGGAACTTAAATAGGGGCATCTGTCATACCCCAATTTTTGACCTAAGGTCCCACTGACATGTGTCACGTGACCTTGATCGATTTGACCTTTCAATTGAAAATCCGGCAGAGAGGTATTTTAAAATACCTCATGTTTGATTCCAAGACTGGCCATCTTCTCTCTTTATTTCTTGTATTATTTAAATGTTTATTTCCATCTTTTAATTTTTGTCTTTATTATTAAGTAATGGATTTTAACCTTTTAGTTTAGTAATTACTTCTTTTAATTTATTTTATTAGTTAGAGAATAAAATCAAAAAATGTTCATACGTGTTTATCCTTTTATCTTTTTTATTATTTCATTTTTAGCCATTCTTTTTTTTTTCTCTATTATCATCAAGTGTAAAAAATCCAAAAATAAGTCCAAGTTCAAGCCACACTGTCACGCGCTGCTTCATCCTCATCCAAAAAACACAGTTTCACACATATCTGCAAGCGAATCAAAAACACGATCCAGTCTAGGTTCATTCACATTTTCCTCCTTATCAGTCTAGCGTTTTCTCCTCCCCAAGTTACTGAATTCGTGCTCATTTAAACAAACCCTAGCCATAATCCTTGAGACTATAAATATAACCTGCACAACGTAGGAAAAAAAAAAGTCAGCAGAGACGGAAGAAGGAACCTGCAGACGCACCAAACAGCAGACCCTCAAGCCAGAGTCAGGTCGAGAGCCGCACAACACAGCCCGTACGTGGATCAACACACAAATTCGATTGCAAGCTCCCACAATCCAGTAGCATTCAGCCGTTACCAACCTCAAGGAGACCGCAAAACACATCAAAACGAACCGATTCAACACTGTTCAAGGGGAATCCGAACCAAGAGGTATAAAAAAATTTCTTCTTTTTTTTAGATCTAAGTCGAATCGTGTTTGTTTTGAGAGTTTCGGACTTGAAATTGGAACCAGGAGAAAGAGTAGTGTAGATTAGGAGTAAAAAATTTTAAAAAAAAAAAGAGTTTAGGGTTCCGACGCGGTGGTGCCGCCGCACCGGCCGGCCAACCGCCGCCGGAACCCAACTTACCTGTCGTCGAAGATGATGAAGGCTCATCGGTTTCTTCATGAGAAACCCAGAAAAGAAAAGATGAGAGAGGAGAGAGCAGATTGCTCTCGGCTTTGAGAGAAGAGAGAAGATGTTGAAAAAATGAGAGGAAATTGGTTCACAGCCTTTATATACATGACCCTAACCCGACCCATTTGCCCAGAACCGACCCGGTTCGTTTACTAGACAAGGCCCAATTCCCTTTTCTGTATTTCTGCACACGCCCATTTTAATCCCTGCACCCCCTGCATTCATTTTCCCTCTATTCCTTTCGACTTTTTATCATGTTCAATTTCTCTATTTTTTTTACTTTTATGCGTTTCTATTTTCATTATACTATATTTCATTGCATCATACATCATTCTAGTTTGCTCTATTGCATTTTATTTTTTTATTTTTTTTTAAGCATTGTTTTAAATTATTAGATTGCATATTAGGCTTAAATGTAAGTAACTCATGCATTTTAGTTTATTTTTAGTATTTCACATTTTAATTTAGTTGATTTAGTTTGTAGTTCATTGTATATAATTTAGAATGTAATTAGGCTTTCATGTAATTTACTTATATTTTCTTTTTTCGCACGTAACTTAGAATGTAAAAAAAATAGGTTTAAATGTAATTTATTTATTTTCATCGCAGACCGTAGAATGTAACTAGGCTTTTTGTAATAGTTTAGGTGCATGTGTGCGTGCGTGTGTGTATGCCTCCATATCTCTTGCTAGATTAGGTTAATGGTCCTTGTGGTGGTCCAACGCTACTATAAGGTACCTACGTGTTTATATTTTATGCTCCGATAGTTTATCATTCGAAAAACAACAAAAACCACCAAAAATATTTTTTAAGCAAACCTTGATCTTAAATCAAGTGACGTCTTTTTATTTTTATTTTCTTAATCAAATGTCAATCAAACTTAACTTATTTTGAGTCCATTTTTCAAATATTAAAAAAAAACAAACCAATCCCATTTTTGCCACTTTGGCTTCTTTTCATTTCAAAACATTTTTTCAAAACTAATAAAAAACACAAAACCAATCAAACGTTAGTTTTTTTTAACCCCGAACTACGAGGTTTTGATCCCTCACGGGTACGTAGGCAGAGGACTTTGTCCTTCCAAATCAATAAAATGTAGATAATTAGGTCTTCCTTTTTTCATTTCAAATCCCTTTCTTTTTTTTAAAAAAAATAATAAGCAAGTTATAGCACACTAATTAAATAAAACCAAGAGGTTCCCGTAGATTACTACGGACATAAAGGGTGCTAACACCTTCCCTTTATGTAACCAACCCCCGAATCCTAAATCTTTTCAAAATGGGGTAGTTTGAACTTTTTTCCCCTTTTCCTTTAAACAAAATTAAATGTTCAGTCGTGAAATAATTAGTGAGTCAAAAGCTAATCAAATAGCCTTGATCTCCGAAAAATGACGCGACAGTAGGAACGATTGTACTTCTTGCAAGTACAAATCCCATTCATTAGAGATTTGTAAAAGAAGAAAATATTTTATTACCACTCAAAGTTTTATGTGATTATTTCATGCTACAAGCGTCATTGTTGTGGTTGAAATTGTGCACTTTTGATGTTAATGAAAGGTGTACCGACAACAAAACCATGACCTATGTGATGTACACCTCAAACCACATTATTTTGTCTGTGAATTAATGTGATCGTTCAATTCATTATGAGAAATGATAATTGTACAAACATTTTATAATAATTTTTGAGACAACTCTCGCACATATTATCTTTGTGTTTTCACTTTTCCTATTGATTTGGTTTTCGTTCCAATACCTAGATTCTTTTATGGGAAATGTTAACGAGTGCCCCCGGGGCACTCTTTAAGGACCATAAGTAGTAACTATTTATGAAAATGTGTATAATCAATGCATTGGAAATTGAAATATTTGACTTTTTTTAAAGAATAATTTCTTATTTTAGATTGCTTAAAGAGTGCTCGTTAACAAGACCCTTTCTTTATATATCTTCGATTGTCTCATAAGTTTTCTCAAAAATAGTTATTCAAAGAACATACCTGATGCATTATTTCAAGAGGAGAAAATTAGTTGTCTAGACCTTTGAAATTTTTCTCTTCTAACCCAAGAGTACAAAACAACCCTTGAAATTCTTCATTCATACATAACTAATCCAGGTTTCACCCACATATATGATATTCCTCTATAAAATATCATATTTGTCTCTACCACCAATGATTGTTGAAACCACAACCACCTTCGTGTAATAATAAATAAACATTAAAAAAACATAAAGATAATAATTTGTAAATATCTATTGAATATGTTTTTTTATATAACATATTACAACATTGGACTTCACTAAATCTCCCTTGGTCAATACTCCCTCTGCCTTATTTTAATAGTCGATTTAGAGTTGGGAGTGGTTTTTAAGAAAATGATTACTAAAGAGGAATGCTAGTAACACTCTCTTTTGAACACATTTGTTATTTGTAGTTAGTAGAGTGGTTAAGTAGAATGAAATTCAACAAATAAGAATATATTAGTGGAAAAATATAATAAATACTGCATTGATATTTTAAAATGACAATTATTTTGAGATCTATAATTTTTTTAAAGTGGCAATTAAAATGAAACGAAAAGAGTAATATATTAATCAAATTCTTAAGAAAAATCAAAATTCATGTGTGATTTGAATCTACTCCCTTCGTCCCGGAATATCTGACCCATTTTCTAAAAAAAAGAGTCCCAAAATAACTGAGCCATTTCAATTTTCAATACAACTTTCATCATTCCCAATACAATATATTTCACTTTCCCCTTTATTTATACATTTTTCTTAATCTGTGTGAAATGAGCCAAGGGCTCAGATAAATTGGGACGGAGGGAGTAACACTTACAAAAAAGTGAATGTTTAAAATGGGTTAACCAAACAAATGTACTTAAATGAGATTCACCAATGACGAATCATTCTAGAGAAAGAGTTCGATTCTTAGATGTGTTTTATCTTGGTTTTCGGGTGTCAAACATTGATTACGTTTGAACCTTTTAACCGGTGATATCTCATTTTTTCTTGGGGAGGGAAAAAGTAAGCAAAACCCTTGAGAATCGAGGTCCGGGAGTTGTTTTCGCTACGGGAAGGTGTTAGGCACCCATAACGACTATAGTATCCTATAGGAACCGTCTTTAATTTCTACGCGCGCGCTTTATTTTTAAATGCTATTTTGAAAGATGATATTAACACCTGAGGGTTTACTAAGTCAAGAATTGGAGGGAGAAGAATGTTTTTGGATTTTTATTTTATTTGAATTGAAGGAATTTTGTTCCTTGCCTACGTACCCGATTAAGGGATCAAATCCACCGTAGTTCTCTTCCAAAAAATGTTTTTGTTTTTGTTGGTTGATTTTAAGTTTGAAAATGGATTTTGAAGAATGAGAGTGAGAGGCCTCAAGGGCATGAGACTTATGAAATTGTGAGGTTGGATTAGTCATTTTGCAAAAGAAGTCAAAGTTTGATTATTTTTCATTGAAGTTTGATTAAGAAAATAAAAGGAAAATTCAATGGGGTTTTGACCCCAAGGTTTATTATGAAAAATGTTTGAGTGAAGTTTGTTCAAGTTTTTTGGGAAAATGATTTTTCTAAATAAAGCCTAAACATACATCTAAACATACAATCCTAACATACATCTAAACATGCATATTCTAACTATATAGTGATGTGTGTGCATGTGTCGGTGCTTGTGTCGGTGTACATCATTAGAGTCCATTGTCCTTATTACATCATGCCCTAATTACATTCTATGGCCTCTTTGCCAAGAAATTAAAAGCATGAAAGTAAAACATTACAAGAACTCCTAATTATTACATTCTAATTTTTGCATGAAATTGAAACTTAAAGTGCAAGAAATTAAAGTGGAGAAAGGGACGAGATATGGAATGAAATGGGAATGCTTATGGAGAATATGAAACATGAAATGAAAAGGTTAGTAACACATGACAACATCAAAGGGAATAAAGCAAGAGAAATACTAGAGCATAAGGGATAGACAATAAACCAAAATAAAGGCAAAAAGAGTGCAAATATGACCAAAATTCGTTCATAGAATGCAAGAACCATATGACCTATAATTCTCACATTCCAACACATTTTAAAGGTTTAGAATCAAATCTTGGAATGGGAATTAAGGCAACATGATTTAATTGGCATTTTAAAACAAATTTTAAGCATATTTGCATTATTTAACTACTCAACTAACTTGTAAGCTAAGTAACCAACCAAAATTCACCATTATGCAACAATATTACACACAAACAGTAGCTAAAACCCCATGAAATCAAGTGGTATAGGTCACAAGTACTCATCAAGCAATTGGGATTGAAATCAAGCAAAGTTTCCCTCATTTTTTAGCACAAAATATCACAAAAATAGTAGAAAAATTAACACCTTATCTTTTAACCAATTTTAATATGTAAAAAATTGTCACAAGATGCTACAAAACTATCAAGAAAAACTATATGAATTTTTAGGATTTTTAGACTAAAAAAAGTGCAAGAAAATTACTAATTCTAATAAAAATAAGAAAGAAAACTATACATATTTTTTATCAAATTTTATTATGTGAAAATGTTCATAAAAACATCAAGAATATCATCAAGAGCCTATGGAAAATTATTTGGAATTTTTATAAAAAAGTTTGATGCATAAGAGGTGCAGAAAGCAAAGTCCAGTGGTGTGATTAGTAAGAAAGAAGCCAAAAACGAAAAAAAACAGCAAAAAGGACCCAGGCCCAAAGAAGCAACGGGTTCTGGATCATCCAAGTGCTCCACGAGCGTTGGATTGATCCAGATCACTCTTGACCTAGATCTAACGGCAAGGAAACAAGTTGAAATGAACCAGGATTGAACCGGTCCGGTTCAATTGCTTATATAAAGATTCTAGGACCGGTCCAGTCCATTTGTTCATTCCCTTTCTCTCTCTAAGTTACAGGCTCTCTCTCTTCTCTCTAGACTTCTAGTCATATTCTCCGGCGGGTTTCACCGCCGCCGGTGAAGATTCCGATGCCGGAAACCTAACTAACACTCAATCACACCAAAACTCTCCGATCTAAAGCTTTTCACCGTTTATTTTTCAATCTAAACACGAATCAAGCATCAGACATCACAAACAAGACCTAGATCTATGTAGATCGAAGCTCAAACTTTACGGTTTTTTAAGTTTTTTCAAAACTCTTCGCACTTTTTGAAACGAGGCTTTAATCCATGTTATTTCTTCTGCTGATGATTGATTCGAACTTGATTTTGTAAAAGGAACAGTGAATTTTTGCAGATCTGTGTCTTAGGGTTTGGTTTCGAATCTTTTGAAAATTTTTTTGAATATGAGGAAACGAAACCCTAAACTGAAGTGTTTTACATACTTATGATGATTTCAAGCCTCGTTTCAAGAAATAAGCGGTGAATATTTGAAGCTTCACATCTTTTAGGGCTTCGTTTCAAAGTCTTTCGAATTTTTCGAAGCTCTTCTTCAATTCACCGTTTATTTGTGTTCGTTGAGCTTCGTTGAGCTTCTGGCAATGAAAAAAACGAAGAGAGTTTGATGAATACCTGAATTAATCTGGAGGTTCGAACAAAGATCCTTAAGAGTTTTTCTGGTAAGTTGAAAACCGAAAATAAATTGGTATCCTCTTCTTCTTCTTCACTGATTCGAAGCCTACTTCAATTCCTCTTCTTCTCGTCTCAAAACCCTTCGTGATCGTACTCTGTTGAATTAAGCTTCGTGTTGATATGAATTTGATGAATTTCGAAGTTCTTAGAAACGGTTAGGGTTTCTGTTATGAATGTTCTTGAGAGTTTTTCTGAGAATTTTGGCGTTTGATCTTTGATGATCAGAGAGAGAATCTGAAATGTGTTTGTTGAGTTGTAAAAATCTGAGTGGCATGGCAATGATTGGAGCCTTTTATAGGCTGCCAAGTGTATTACTGGACCAATGGAAATTTGACACCTGGAAATGGACTTGAAATGGCTCGGCCTTGGCTTATTTTGGACCTGGGGACCTTCCTGAAAATCTTAAGACCTTGGGGACCTTCCTGCAATTGTTGAAAACTTCATGGACCATTTTGTAATTCGAAAAAGGGACTGGACTGCAAGTAAAAGGACCAAAAAGACTGGACACAAAAAAGGACTTGACCGCAAAAAACAAAAGTTTGACCTAACAAGGAAAAAAGGACTAAAGTGCAATTTTACAAGTTTTAAAGGACTAAAATGCAATTTTTAACAGTTTTAGGGACTAAAATAAAAAATAAAAATAAAATTGGAATAAAATTGGTAACTTGGAAAAAACGTAAAGTGAAACGATTAAAATTGACAAAACGGACTAAAATGAACCAATGGCCTAAATGAGGTACTTTAAAGTAACCTCTCTCTGCCGAAATTTCGTGTGAAATGACCAAAATGCCCCCTAGGGTTAAAACGACTGAAAATGACTCAGATACAAATTTAAAAATGGATTTTTTACAAGAATTTGAAGCAAAGCCTCATACAATCAAAATTAAAAGACTCAGGGGCAATTTTTAGGATTTAAACAGGGTTTTAACACATGAAAAGACTAAAATGCCCCTAGGGGCAAAACTGACTCAAAATGACTTCAAATGCAATTTTTAAAATGGATTTTGACGTAGGATGGAACAGAGGCTTATTCAAACTACTTGAAAGGACTCAAACAAAATTTTAAAAGATTGAAAGAAATCTTGACATAGGAAATGACTGAAATACCCTTACATGTGAATTTTGCAAATAACATTGAAATAAAATGCAGAGAGGGATGCAATTGATCAGAGACATATCAAATGGCTTGAAATGCAAGAAAGGAAGAATTGATTAGTATTTTTAGGTCCAAAATTAGGGTATAACAGCTGCCCCTATTTAAGTTTCTTTGTCCGGAGGGTCAAGAGACGGAGTCTTTGAGTTGACGGGACGAAGATACTTAAATATTAACATTTGCACTGCTTTTGGACATAAAAATACGTTTTCAGATTTTCAAAAACATGAATGCCATGCAACATTTCATTTATGAATGCAAGACAATCGAACCGGAATCTACGGGCTGTGTCATACCACCAAGGGATTTATAGACATCGAGGTAGAAAGAACGGGCATCAAATAGACAGGTACAAGCTGTTCTTTGGATCGAACTTGCCACTTGACCGAGAGATACAAACAAGAGATGGGTACAAGCTGTTCTTTGGATCGAACTTGCCACTTGACCGAGAGAATACAAACAAAAGATAGGTACAAGTTGTTCTTTGGATCAAACTTGCCACTTGACCGAGAGAATACAAACAAAAGATAGGTACAAGCTGTTCTTTGGATCGAACTTGCCACTTGACCAAGGAAATACAAACAGGAAATGAACACAAGCTGTTCTTTGGATCGAACTTGCCACTTGATCGGAGATACAAACAAAGGGTAGATACAAGCTGTTCTGATCGAACCTGCCACTGGATCAATACCACAACATGTAAGTAGGTGCAAACTGTTCTTTGGATCGAACTTGCCGTTTGACCGGAAACATAGACATATAAGCAGGTACAAGTGGTTCTTTTTGAATTGAACCTTGCACTTGACCAGTAACAAGATACAAATTGAAAGTCTAGTTTAACAAGATACCAATTGAGGGTAAATTGTTATTGACTTGATTTGAAAATAGACATGACCATTTTTGTTGGCCCAAAAGTAAATTGACATTGATTTGAATTGAATTGAAAGTTGAATTTGACATTGACATTGACATTGGCTTGGAAATTGAAATTGACATTGACATTGACATTGGCATTGACATTGACATTGACATTGGCATTGGATATTGACATTGACATTGATATTGACATTGGCATTGGATATTGACATTGACATTGACATTGACATTGGATATTGACATTGACATTGGATATTGACATTGACATTGACATTGACATTTGAAATTGAAATTGGCATTGAATTTGACAGTTGACAGTTGGATATGCAACATGTATGTATGGTATAGCAAGATTATTGGATGTATGAGCACATAAAATGCATGATTATGCATGTATGAATGCTTGAAATGCATGATTGGTAGGCAATTTCACTAGTGCAGAAAACACTTTTTAAATCAGGTGAATATGACTTTTTAAATCGGGTGAACATCCGATTTATAGGTGGCCGATTTAAAAAGTGTATTCGATTTTAAGTCGGCCCCCTTTACCCGATTTAAAATCGTTTAATTTAAATCGGTTGAACCCATCTAAAATCTTTTAATTTAAATCGGTTGATACCATTTAAAAAAGGCTAACAAGAGTCAAAAATCTTTGAATTTAAATCGGTTCACCCCATTTAAATTCTCTCTTTATTTTAATTTTTTTTATACACGATTATGGTACTGAATATAAAATGAAATATCATATGATCAATGAAGGTATAAAACAATAATATTAATTTACTAAAACTTAATTTGTACTTACTAGTACATGTCAAATTACAAAATAATTCTGGACCACAATGTCTCGTCATGTAAACATAAAAAATAAGAGAAATATTGTTCATCTAACAAAATAAGCTATGAACATGACATGGACAAGCTTACTAGAAGAAATCAATTCACTAGCTTTAGAACCTAGAATTTGCAAAGCTTATCATCGGCCTTCTATTTTTCCTCCTTGCCAATAACCTCATTATGGCCCAAAGCATCAACTGAATCAATTGCAGTAATCATTACTTGAACCTGTACAATTAAGAAAACATGTTTTAGACTCTACATATTTCATTTTATTACTTGAAAGAATGGGGCATGACTACTAAACATGTTGGCATTTAACATCACTCCTTTCATATGATCTAGATTAAATAAATGAGTACGTAATCTACCAAAAAAAAAAATGAGCATGTTCATTGTTATGAAGAGAAAGCAATCTAACATGAAAATAAGTAATCAACAAAACATATTTTAAGATATAGATGGTACTGCATATTAGGCTCAAACTTCAAATGAAATCCAACGATATGGACAAAATCAACAATGATATGCTTTTACAATATAAAAATACATAAATTTGAATACCTCTCATGTTTATTGAGACTAGGAGAGGAGTATATGTATCGATGCCCTGCACGCATTTAAGAAACATGGTATAAGCATAAGTAGAACAAATGATGCTTCTAATTTATAAATTCAAATCATTTGTCGCCATTCTCACACCAACTACCTCCTCTGCATCATATCAAAGTATATCACTTCCAGTAACTTGGAAGACTATTGATTTCGCACACGCCATAGCATAAGCAAGGGCAAATACTTTAGACATGTGCCTATATATGATGAGAATATTCATGATTTGCACTCATTTTCACCATGTAATTTATATAAATTTTGTACATTCGTATATCAATATTCAAAACAACTCTTATCAAATTACACTTTAGTTTCCTTCCATTGGATATCGGATATCATCGAATGCCATCAAATTTATCCATAACCCACTGACCCCAGCCACAGTATCATAATGGTTGTTCCATTTGACCAATAGTTAACAATTAATTCGGTCTGGATATTTTTCAAGATCGTACTTAGGAGTATAAACATGCTCAGTCATTTTTGAGTGTGTGTACGTCCTGAAATCTAGCTAAGGAACGCATAATTGCTATTTTACATCGCACAAATATTATAATCTACCAAATATACTCTAAGTAGTTTCATAGTGAATGCCTATAATCACAAAATTTAAGATGGCAAGGAAATAAAACAAGAGTTAAAAAAAAAGATAGGAGGGGCCAGAAGGGCCGAGGGAAGATAGGTAGATAGGACTAAACAGACATGGTAAAGCTTTGTAGTCTGTACCAAGGGATCACGTTGTATGAGTACTGTGTGTCCGTGAAGCCCATATTCCAAAGACAAGAAACCAGAAAACAAATAATATTGCCCAATAACGTGCAGGTCCATACCTGATTCTTGTAAGCACAAACTGCAATAACCAATTACACGAGAGAAACAATTAGATTTTGATTGGCACCAAAATTGAAAGGAAAAAAATATTGCTAATCAGTTATGTAAATGCCATTAAGATCGAGCATTGTATTTGTTTTCCTAGTTCCTGCTGTCATAACTTTGAAAATGATTCATTCAATTATTCAAAGTTCTGTGCTGGTTGCAAAATTGAACAATGAACCAACACATATAATCATGGTCTTCTTTTATTAATTATTTTTATAAACATAGTAAAGTTTTATTTAATCCAGCCAAACGATAACAATATGAACCAAATTTCTTTCAAAAAATACAACCAGGGGCCCGAAAGGAAGGTACATGAAGTACTTACAAAGCGGAAAAAAATCACCACTGTTAAAGCACAAACACCACCGAGAAGGATATGAAGACCACTTCCTGCAGTTTTCTAGACAAAAAAATTGTAGGCAGTAAGTATTAGGAACATGCTTCTAACCAAAATCTATAGGGAATAAGAAGCAAATACATATAACAAAAAATCTGTAATACAAACAATACCACTGTATTTTAAGAAAACACCTAAAAAAACAAAAATATACAAGTGTAAGAAATAATAATTATATACAAGTGTAAGAAATAACAAGGAATGTGATAAGGGTGTGTCGTCACTTTGCAAGTCCAAAATAGCAACTCTCTTGAAGTACTAATGACTCAGTGAGTCACCAAAGGCCACACATAAGATTTTAGCCTTTGAAGTCTTACCAAAACCTTTTTAGTTAATTATAAGTGATAAAATTTATTATTTTTTTAAAATTATGACAAACTTCACAGTTAATTACACACATACACACACACACAAAAATGTATATATAATTATTCCTGCCTTCTGGGGCTGAGGCAACACATTCACTGCTTCGCAAAGCTTAAAAAAAAATCCAAAGGAAAGTAACAAGCTTCCATTGCTGAAACAGAAAACATTCTTTTTCTTAGCTAGATTTGCACATATCATCACACGTAAAAAATGAGAAGTGATGCTAAAAATTTGCAACAAGTGCTTTGTATTAATTTTAATAAGAACAATCCTCCAATCTAAAGACTTATCTTTGAGGAAGATTTGGGCTTCCAAATAGGTTTGTCAGGAAGGAAACTTTGAAGACTAGAAGTGTGTATCTCTTGGAAAAGTAACTCCGCAAAGAAGTCCAAATTCCTCTCCTATCATTATTGACAGATAGACATAAATCTAGTAGGAACAGAAAAGTTTGCAGTTCACGAGTTTCCCTGTCATTCAAATATCCTTACTCAGGGCAGAGCCAGGATTTAGCAGTGGCAAGGGCCATTAGCAAGGCCATTGGGACTTTAAGGGATTTCATGTGTTCAATTTAAGAGATGGTGGTCGAGGCTTATGGACTAAATGATCAAAAGGGGTTAACGAACTATCAATGTTCAGTAGCGAAAGGGCTTCATTCCTCCTGACCAGCAACTACTCACCCAAATCAGAAACTGCTCATTCCAAAGCCCAAAATTGATCAGGAATCTCAACCATTTCATCTCCCTCGACACCGCATACTCCAAAACTGATTTCACATCCAACTGAAGCTTCAATTAAGCATCCCAAAACCCTAATTCTTTGACAACAAATTAAAAAGGGGAAAAAGGGGTTAACGCTTACATCGGCAACAAGTTAAATTTATCTCTTTTCTTCATGAATTTGGTAAAAGATTAATACACAATTATAGCAAAAATTACAAATCAAATTGGAACAAAAATGAAATCAAAATAGTAACATCAACAATCTATTCAAAATTATAACAAAGATCACAAATGAAATAAAATTCAATTCAACCGGCGAGCATAACCTGAACTTAGTGAAGGAAATCAGCGAGAACGTCAGCTGCAGAAACGAAATCAGCAACGCACTCTTTTTAGCAACCTGAAATTATAAAAAATTATTTCAAAAATCACAAACGAAATAAAAAAAACTAACAATCTAGATGCAAAATTTTCAAGGGAACCAAATCGAATAGCGTGGATCTGAGCAACCTGAGTGAGAATGCGTTTCGGTGACCTATAATAGGCTTCAGATGCGTGAATCAGAGAAAACTGATCGAAGGACCGATGCGTTTCAATCAAGATGACGAGAACAAGAGTGAGGGCTTCAGATTTTAAAATGTTGGTGAGGCTGAAGGTCGATGAACAAATGATGAAGTTTGATGAAGTTTTAGGTTTCACAGTGTAGCAGAGAAAGTTTGGTGAGATCTCGGCATATTTGGGGCTTTGTTGATTTTGGGGTTCTAATTTTGATATGTGTGTTTATTTTTTTAATATAGAATAGATTTTAAATGGGGTTAAACCATTTAATATCTATTCAAGTTAAAATCCTCCCCTCTGCCCATGTTTTTAAATCTGGTGGATGACTACCCACTTAAAATCTCTGAGCTAGTAAGTGTTTTTTGTACTAGTAATTGGCAGAGAAATTTCACAAAGGCAGACAAGACATTGGAAGATTGGGCACGTAGTGGCTCGTGCTGCGACATATTCACAGGGGAAAACCTCTTTGGAGAGACCGTCGTTGAGAGACGTATCGAAACCATGGCTGAGGGCAATAAAACTTGTAGAGGAGGACCCTTGGAAGGTTCTTGGATACAGGTCGTCATTGCTAGGCGTGTCAGTGCTGGGTAAACATTGGATGTTCGCATCTGTGGTCAATGCTTTTTCAATATTTCATTCTTTCATTTTTCATTTTCAAACCCCATTTTTGCCTGAACCGCCCTTTCGGGTTTTCGATTCACCGGGGAATAAAATTCTTTTCATTGCCCCATTTTTGCCTGAATTGCCTTCATAGGTTGTCAATCAGCGGGGTGCTCATTTTTTGCCTAAGCCGCCCTTTCGGGTTTTCAACTTAGCGAGCTTTTCATTTTCATTTTTCATTTTTTTTTACTTTCATTTTCATTCTGTTTTTTCATTCTTGCCATTGACCACAGATCATCCTGGGGAGTAACCTGCTTGTAACATGTATTGAAATAGACATTGACACTCATTCATTCATGCGTGTTTCATTGAAATGTACCTTATTGCTCAGGTTTGCTTTCAAAATAGACGGAAAAAGATTTTTCAATTTTCAAAAGATGTTTGTTTCAGACATTGACATCATCAAATAGAAAGAAAATATTCTGTATAAAGCATTGAAAGTAGAAAGAAAATAGAATTTCAAACAATAGAAAGGCTCAAATTGATGTAGAAGAGTGAGAGTCAGCCAGAGGCATGACTTCACGGATTTACAAAGCTTGGAAAATGGTAATTTTATTGGTTGGTGATACATTGAACACGATGACCGCTACATTTCCTAGAAATTTTGAATTCACAAGTACAGAAGCCTCTGATGAAGACGACCATTGACAGTTGCAGATGCCCCAAGGGGTGATGGTGATTTGCCGGATATAGTTACTTGTCTTTTATCAACCTCATTTTTGCATGAACCGCCCTTTCGGGTTTTCGGCTCATCGAGGCGCTCATTCTTGCCTGAGTTGCGTACAATCTCAGCGAGCTTTTTCATATTCATTTTTTGTCCCTAACTTTTGCCTGGACCGCCCTTTCGGGTTTTCGATCCACCGGGAAGCGCATTTTTGCCTAGGCCGCCCTTTCGGGTTTTCGACCTACCACGCTGTTCTTTTCTTTTTAGACAAAGTATTTCTTGACTATATCGGCATTAACAGGATTTGGGAGTTCAACACCATCCATGTGTGTAAGAATCAAAGCACCACCAGAGAAAGCCTTCTTGACAACATAAGGGCCTTCATAGTTAGGTGTCCACTTGCCCCTTGGGTCGGGTTGCTGACTTATCCTTCTTTTCAATACAAGTTCGCCTTCCTTGAACTCTCGAGGTCGGACTTTCTTGTCAAAAGCATTCTTCATCCGCACTTGATACAACTGTCCATGAGTCATGGCATTCATACGTTTCTCTTCAATCAGATTCAATTGATCGTACCGACTTTGACACCATTCAGCCTCAGTTAACTTTGCTTCCATGATTACCCGAAGAGATGGAATCTCCACTTCCAGAGGGAGAACTGCTTCCATACCATACACAAGAGAGAAAGGAGTTGCCCCGGTTGAGCTGCGCACTGTAGTTCGGTAACCATGCAAGGCAAACGGTAGCATCTCATGCCAATCTTTGTAAGTAGTGACCATCTTCTGAACAATCTTCTTGATGTTCTTGTTAGCGGCCTCAACTGCACCATTCATCTGAGATCTATAAGGAGAAGAGTTGTGATGCTCAATCTTGAATTCTTCACATAAAGCTTGCATCATACTATTGTTCAGATTGGAACCGTTGTCAGTAATGATTTTATTGGGAACACCATATCGACAGATGATGTTATTCTTGATAAACTTGACAACCACTTGCTTGGTCACATTGGCATAGGAGGCAGCTTCAACCCACTTGGTGAAATAATCAATTGCCACTAGAATGAAACGATGTCCATTGGAAGCCTTCGGTTCAATTCTTCCGATCATGTCAATGCCCCACATAGAGAAAGGCCATGGGGAAGAGATAACATTGAGAGCATGTGGAGGCACATGAATCTTGTCAGCATAAATTTGACATTTGTGGCATCTTTTAGCATGTTTGTGGCAGTCACGCTCCATAGTTATCCAGTAATAGCCGGCTCTTAACAGTTTCCTTGTCATGGCATGGCCCGAAGCATGGGTCCCGAAAGTACCATCATGTACATCATGCATCAACTTCTCAGCTTCTTGTTTGTCAACACATCTCAGCAAGACCATGTCATAGTTCCTCTTGTATAGGATTTCTCCGTCCAGAAAGAATCTACTAGCCCATCGTCTCAAAGTCTTTTTATCCCTGTTGGAAGCACCAGGTGGATATTCACGATTCTGCAAGAATTGTTTGATGTTGTAATACCAAGGCTTTTTATCATTCACATCTCTATCAGCTTGATCTGGCATATTTTCAATAGTAAACACATGAGCGGGTCTATCAAGACGCTGCACCTTGATCACAGGCACATCATTCCAGTGATTCACACGAAACATGGAAGACAAAGTAGCGAGAGCATCAGCCATCTGGTTTTCATCCCAAGGGATGTGGTGCAGTTCAACCTTTGTAAAGTATGTCAACAGACGTCTTGCATAGTCACGGTATGGGATCAGCTTCTCATGATGAGTCTCCCATTCACCTTTTATCTGGTTAATAACAAGTGCAGAATCTCCATAGATGTCAAGGTGCTTAATTCTCAGATCGAGGGCTTCTTCAATGCCCAAGATGCATGCTTCATATTCAGCTATGTTGTTTGTGCAGTCAAAGGTTATTCGAGCGGTGAAAGGAATGTGGTGCCCCTGCGGAGTTACAATGATGGCCTCAATTCCTTTACCATAAGCATTAACAGCACCATCAAACACCAATCCCCACTTGCTATTGGGATCCGGCCCTTCATTGATCAGTGGTTCTTCACAGTCTTTCGCTTTCAGATACATAATCTCTTCATCAGGGAAATCAAATTTAATTGGCTGGTAATCATCAAGAGGTTGACAAGCAAGATGCTCAGCAAGGACGCTTCCCTTGATTGCTTTCTGAGCTTTGTACACAATATCATATTCAGACAACAACATTTGCCAACGTGCAATCTTTCCAGTAACAGCAGGCTTTTCAAAGATGTACTTGATTGGATCCATTCGGGATATCAACCAAGTTGTATGATTCACCATATAATGACGCAAGCGTTTGGCAGCCCAAGCTAAAGCACAACAAGTTTTTTCAAGCATTGTATACCGAGTCTCACAGTCGGTGAACTTTTTGCTCAGATAGTAGATGGCATGCTCTTTCTTACCAGTCTCATCTTGTTGACCGAGAACACAACCCACCGAATCATCTAACACCGACAGATACATAATCAAAGGCCTTCCTTCCACTGGTGGGACAAGGATAGGTGGTTCTAACAGGTATTCTTTAATGCTATCAAAAGCTTCCTGACATTCATCATTCCATACAACAGGCTGATTCTTTCTGAGCAATTTGAAAATTGGACCACAAGTAGTAGTCATGTGAGATATGAATCTTGAAATATAATTCAGACGTCCGAGGAAACCTCTGACTTGCTTTTCAGTTTGAGGGGCCGGCATCTCTCTGATGGCTCGGACTTTGTCAGGATCAACTTCAATGCCTCTTTGACTGACAATGAAGCCTAGCAACTTTCCAGATCTTACACCAAATGTACACTTGTTAGGATTCAACCGCAGCTTGTACTTTCTCAGTCTTTCAAACATCTTTTTCAAATACACAACATGCTGCTCCTCATCACTTGACTTCACAATCATATCATCAACGTATACTTCAATCTCTTTGTGAATCATATCATGAAACAGAGTGGTCATACCCCTTTGATAGGTAGCACCAGCGTTTATCAAGCCGAACGGCATCACTTTGTAACAGAACGTTCCCCACGGAGTGATGAAGGACGTCTTTTCTCTATCTTCAGGAGACATTCATATTTGATTATAACCAGAGAAACCATCCATAAAGGAGAACACTTTGGATTGAGCAGTACTGTCAACAAGCACATCAATATGAGGCAATGGGAAGTTATCTTTTGGACTAGCTTTATTCAAATCTCTGTAATCCACGCACATCCGAACTTTCCCATCTTTCTTTGGTACTGGTACGATATTGGCAATCCACTCAGGATATTCAGCTGTCATGAGGAAGCCCGCATCAATTTGCTTTTGTACTTCAGCCTTGATCTTAAGAGCCATGTCTGGACGAGACCTTCTCAATTTCTGTTTGACAGGAGGGCATTCCGGTCTTGTCGGTATCCTATGTTCCACAATCTGGGGATCTAGACCCGGCATATCTTCATAAGACCATGCAAAGACATCTGGATAATCGTGGAGAAGCTGAGTAATCTTCCTTTTCACTTCTGGCTCAAGTGCAGCACCAATCTTGATCTCTCGCTTGTTCTCTTCAGTACCCAGGTTGACGAGTTCAATCTCTTCCTGATGAGGCTGAATGGCTCTTCTTTCTTGCTCAAGCAGTCGAGTGATCTCATATGGTATCTCTTCATCATCCTCATCCTCATCTTCAGCTTCATATACAGGGAATTCAAAATTTGGAGGAACCATAGGGTCACTGTGTTCAACGGGTTTATTATGGTTCAATCTGCATAATATGATTGGGATGATTTTAGAAAAAGTTTTTCATGCAGATTTTTGAAATTAATAAGAAAAATACAGATGTTTTGGTTTTTTCTGGCATTACCATTATTTCCAAGAAAAAGGCACTAAAAAGTAAAAAGCAAAGAGTCGTGAGAAAGACGACAACTTTTATTGAAAACGGCAATGCCGAAATAAACAGCCCTTACAATGATATCACTTTCGCCTTGGGCAGAGCGAAAGGATTGTTATTTTGAAAACAAGAAAACATGAGCAACAAGACACATTACATGGAAGCATGCATGACTAAGGGAACATCAATGGCTTCCCAATTTCTCACAGTGCCTCCTGGTATAACAAATGTAGGCACGTGACTTCCTTCAGCAGCATCTTCAGTAATAGCGTTGATGAACCCAGCACTGTAGAAAGTTCCCTTTGAAACAGCAGATGTCGGGGAGAATCCAAGGCCTTCTTTTCGCTTGTTTTCCAGAATCTGAATCACTTTGCCCCAGCCATCAGCTTGCCCTGCTTGAACAGCCTTCTGGGCGTCTTTCAGTGAAGCCATAGCAGTACCAGCCCTTCGGGGTTCTGCACCCTCCACGGTCAAGCCTTGAAACGACGTCCCTTCAGCGGACCCTGCTTCAACACAAGAGAAAGATGACACTTGGCTAACCAGATATGCCTCTTCACCATGCACCGTGACAATCTTACCATTCCTCATGAACTTGAGCTTCTGATGCAACGTAGAAGTTACTGCTCCAGCGTCGTGGATCCACGGTCTTCCGAGGAGACAACTGTAAGAAGCATTGATGTCCATGACTTGGAAAGTAATTTGGAATGTCTCAGGACCAATGGTAATTGGCAAGTCTACTTCCCCAAGAACATCCTTGCGGGATCCATCGAAAGCCTTAACCAGATAGCTGCTACCCCTCAGGGAAATTCCATGATGACTTAATTGCCTTAGTGTGGACTCAGGCATTACATTCAACGATGATCCAGTGTCCACCAACACGTTGGATATCATATCAGACCCACAGTGCACCGAGATATGTAGAGCCAAGTTGTGATGTTTCCCTGCTTCGGGGAGTTCATCATCACCGAATCCCAAACTGTTGCAAGCAGTGATATTACCCACTATTCCATTGAATTGCTCCACAGAGACTTCGTGATCAACGTAAGCTTGCTCAATTATCTTCATCAACACCTTCCTGTGAGCTTCTGAGCTCATGAGCAGAGACAAGATGGATATCTTTGATGGGGTTTGTAGCAGCTGGTCAACAATCTTATAGTCACTTTTCTTGATAAGCCTCAGGATTTCGTCTAGATTGGACTCTTCGATAGATTGGCCTGCTGGGCCGGTGTTCTTGTCAACAGGAGGAACAACTGGTGGAGTTATTGCGGCAATAGGTGTCACCGCCTTCTTTTGAAACAAGGGTGGACGGATTTTTCCGCTTCTCAGAGTTGTAATTTCACCGGCAACATTGTCAACTGCAGCTGGGGATACCAGAGGTACTTCCACTCCATTCTCGACCATGGTTGCATTGTATTTGTAAGGAATTGCTTTTGTAGAAGTATATGATACCGGACCAGGTAACCTGATCACCAAAGGTTCAACATTCCTTGTATGAGATGCAGTTTCAACAGGAGAATCATGGAACACTGGCACAATCACGCATACATCACTGACGATCAAGTATTTGTCATCCATCAGACCCTGGATATCATCTTGCACAACACAACAGCCCATAGGATTCCGAAGACATTCTGAACAAGAAGTATGATCATGTTTGAACAGAGAAGCCTGGCAAAGTTTGACATGTAATGGCACCAAGGGAGTAACGACATTGCGGACATCCAACATGGGATCCTCTTGAGGAACGGGGACCCTTTCAAAAGCCTCAATCATATTAACAGCAGCATGGTTTGGGAGTGGATTGTCAAGAACATGAGGAACACTATTCTCAAAAGTCAACCGTCCCTTTTCTATTAAGTCTTTCACAATATATTTCAGAGCAAGGCAACCCTCAACATCATGGCCCTGAGCTCCCTGATGAAATTCACATGTTAGATCCTGTCGGAACCTGGGAGGCAATGGATTAGGCGGAGGCCTGCCTGGTCTAGTGACACAGTGTCCCTTGGCCAGTAGAGTTGGGAGCAGCTCACCGTACCGCATTGGTATTGGTGGAAAGGAAGGTTTGGGTCGGGGACCCTGTTGTTGCTGCTGTTGCTGTTGAGCAGGAGGCTGTTGTTGCACTTGCTGAGCGATGGCATTGACGGGCACTGGCGGTTGGCCCGGTGGCAGAGGATATTGCTGGTAGAATGGTGGGAAGAAAGGATGCTGAGAGTACTGCATGTAGTGGTAGGGCAGAGGTAATTGTGTAGCCGCTGCAGATGGGTTACCGGACAACATCCCTACATCAGATTCTTTCTTCTTATGATGACCATTACCATACTTCTTTGGTGCACTGGTTGAAGATTCACCTTTCTCAAGGACAATAATACCATCTCGGACGGCCTCCTCTAGACGAGTTCCCATTGTGACCATATCAGAGAAGTTGTTTGGGGCAGAGACTATCATTCTCTCCTTATATTCCTTCTTCAGAGTCTTCAAGAATGTCTGTGTTAACTCTTCCTCATCAAGTCGAGGAGAAACACGGGCAGCTGCCCCTCTCCACCTCTGAGCATATTCTCGGAAGGTTTCATCTGATTTCTGAGATAGGGCTTTAAGAGAGTCCCTATTTGGTCTCAGACGGGTATTGAATTCATATTGACTCTCAAAAGCAGCAGCCAGATCCTCAAAAGTATGGATGTTGTCTTTACTCAAACTAGTGTACCAATCTGCTGCATCATCTGTCAAGCTACTCTGGAAGCAATGGATCATTAGTGCATCATTGTCGGCGTAGTTAGCCATCTTTCGGACATACCGGATAACATGGTTGTGTGGACAAGAAGTCCCATTGTATTTGTCAAATTCTGGCTCTTTGAATTTCTTAGGAATCTCAAATCGGGATACCAAGCATAGATCACGAGCTTTAGCATGGGCACCATTGTTTCCTCGGCTAGCCTTGACCTCACGGAGTTCTCCGGCCAACTCCCTTAATTGTCTCTTCATAGCTTCCATTGCGGGATCTTGTCCGCGCGGAGTATCGACATCAATTACCTGTTGCACAGTGTGTACAATAGGGTCGGTAACAACAGTAGTCACTTGAGGCATAGCAGTGGACACAGGAATCTGTCCATGACCAGCACAACCAGAGACACCAGCAGCAGTATTAGGAGAATAGTAAGCTGAGAGACCATAAGGACGCCCATTGGGCATAACAAAACGAGCATCAGTAGCCACAGTAGATAGTGGGATAGACGGAATTGCTTCAGTAGAAACTGGGACAGATGTGGCTGGTTGTTCTTGTGCAGCCAGCAAAGCAGACATAGTGTCATGGGCCTTAGCCAAGTCTTCCTTCATAGCAGCCAATTCGGCACGGAGCTGAGCATTTTCTTCTTCGAAGTTAGCCATGATCCTTCTCTTGTGAAATCTTGTTTGATGAATTCTATCTGGTTGGTAGACTTTGCGAGCACGAGCCACTTTTCAGACTGCGGCGGACAAAACCAGGAGGCAATGAGCACGAGAGAAGTTCTTTGTGGCCAATGAATGCATATGATGCATGAAATGTGTTAATGCATATGCAAAAAGACTCTTTTTTGTGTTATCGAAGGGTTTTAGACAAATTAAAAACTTGTAAACATTACTAAACAACAATTAACATAAACGGGAAACAAACAACCAACATATAGTTTTACAAGACAATTCTGACATAAACAAATGGAAATAACAACAGGAAAAAGAAACCCTCAAGCATAGGAAGTGGAAGCATCATCCTCAGACTCAGACTCATAACTGCAGTATCGTGCATAGAAGTCACGGGCACCCCTAGCCCTCTTGGAGTCCCTCATAAGCATCCTATCTTTCTCTTCAATCTCTCTCTTAGCCTTAGCTAACTCTTTCTTCAGTGTCAAGACCTCATGAGTCTTCTGCTCATCCTTTCCATCCAAAGTCATGATCAAGTTCTCAGCCTCATAGTACCTAGCCCTCCACTGATGCTTCTCCCGACTCTCCATAGCTAGATGCTCCTGATACATCTCCTGGGTAGGTGGGAGTAGAGGCAAAGGCATGGTAGGAATAGATGCTGACACATATCTCATAGAGGGGTAAGGCATACCAATCTCCTCAGCTTGGTCTATCACCCACTGTGTATAGGCCTCATGAGCAATTCCGGACCTTACACCCATATGCTTCACCTCTTTCTTCCGAAGCTTAGTCCAAGCTTCCATGAAGTCCTCTCTTATCCCCGTGGGAGCATTGGAGTAGTGAAAGAAGTAAGGAGCCGTAGCAAGATTGATGGGCTTATCTTTCATCGAGAAACCAAATTGTCGCAAAGCAAGCTCCGGGTTGTAGTTGATTCCACCCCGGGTACCAAGAAGAGGCACATTAAGAAACTTCCCACCACCAAAGATGATTTCCTTGACTCTAGAAGCGGGAGTGAGCCAAACCACTTCATTAGGAGTGAGAGCCATAATCCTCTGTGAAATAGACCAATTCTCCGGATTGTCGTGGAAAGACTTCGGAAGGTGCGAAATAAACCACCTATAGAGGAGAGGCACACAACAAAGAATGTATCCATGACCCTTGCCGGAACGATCGTGAATAGCATGGTATGTGTCAGCTAGCAAAGTAGGAACCGGATTCTTGGAGTGGAAGATCATAATAGCATTCATGTCCACGAAGCCATCAAGATTCGGAAAGAGAATAAGCCCATAGATGAGAAGTGCAAGAATAGCCTCGAGAGTGTCCTGACAAGTGGTATTGAGGTTGGCTTTCCCAAGAAGATACTCTGAAGTGAACCCTCGGATGCGTGCCTTAGTGACAAGATTCTTGGAGACATCGGTGGTCTTGAGATAGAGATCCTTAGCAATAACCAATGGAGTAAGAGGAGGCTCAAGTCCTGAGAAAGGTACCCCCTTAGCAATAGGCAGATCCATCAAGGAAGAATAAGCCTCTAGAGTAGGCACCAACTGAAAGTCGGGGAAAGTAAAACACCGATACCTCGGATCATAGAATTGCACTAGAGTGTGCACAAGCTTCTCATCCACATTAGTATGAAGAATAGTAAGTAAAGCCCCGTGACGACGTCGGAAACCAGTCGGATCCTCAATCTTGAGTGCCAAATCTCTCAAACTAGCCAAATCCACTTCCTTGAACTTGTAGGAATTAGTCCTCTTCATTCCTACAATGTTTACAAATTCAACTTGTCTAAGCCCTTCGATAACAATGCATGGAAAAAAAAAGTTTATGCATGTATGCATGTATGCATGAATGCATGATTATGTTCAAGTTCGGAGAAAACATGGTGGGTTGAAGTTCAAAGTCGAGGAGTCATGGGTGGACACGGTGTCCGGTGAATCTAGGGCTTTAGGATAATAGTAACCGGGTTCTAAAAAGGTTCCCAAGCTGCAACCTCTCCGACGTATATCATGGTGTCACGAGACAACACTCGCTCCAAGATTATCCGTGGAAGGTCTAACTTGAGTGTAGTATCGCGTGACGACTAAAACTCTAGACAACACTCGGTTTAGCCTCCGCACTACGTCCTAGAAAATGGCCATGGATGGGTTTGGTTATCTACGGTTCATAGCGTCATAGAACAATTAGAAGTAAAGTGCCTAAACGCGACAACACGCGCCGACAACATCACCCCCAAAATGCCTCAGCTATGTGGCATTGATCGCATAATCCAAAACACGAGGCAACCCCCGGAATGAATTGTCGATTATATCCCTCCTAAATCCTAAGTTCACTCAGCCCGGGTGCAGGACTTTTGATATTCTCACCCCACACGTTTGCAAGAAATTAAACATTTATTCACATAGGAAAGCAAGTAAAAGAAACAAGTAAAAAGAGCGCAAACGTGGAAATAAAGACTAGGCGTAACTCTCGAATCTCCCCAGTGAAGTCGCCAGCTGTTTTATCTTGGTTTTCGGGTGTCAAACATTGATTACGTTTGAACCTTTTAACCGGTGATATCTCATTTTTTCTTGGGGAGGGAAAAAGTAAGCAAAACCCTTGAGAATCGAGGTCCGGGAGTTGTTTTCGCTACGGGAAGGTGTTAGGCACCCATAACGACTATAGTATCCTATAGGAACCGTCTTTAATTTCTACGCGCGCGCTTTATTTTTAAATGCTATTTTGAAAGATGATATTAACACCTGAGGGTTTACTAAGTCAAGAATTGGAGGGAGAAGAATGTTTTTGGATTTTTATTTTATTTGAATTGAAGGAATTTTGTTCCTTGCCTACGTACCCGATTAAGGGATCAAATCCACCGTAGTTCTCTTCCAAAAAATGTTTTTGTTTTTGTTGGTTGATTTTAAGTTTGAAAATGGATTTTGAAGAATGAGAGTGAGAGGCCTCAAGGGCATGAGACTTATGAAATTGTGAGGTTGGATTAGTCATTTTGCAAAAGAAGTCAAAGTTTGATTATTTTTCATTGAAGTTTGATTAAGAAAATAAAAGGAAAATTCAATGGGGTTTTGACCCCAAGGTTTATTATGAAAAATGTTTGAGTGAAGTTTGTTCAAGTTTTTTGGGAAAATGATTTTTCTAAGTATAAAGCCTAAACATACATCTAAACATACAATCCTAACATACATCTAAACATGCATATTCTAACTATATAGTGATGTGTGTGCATGTGTCGGTGCTTGTGTCGGTGTACATCATTAGAGTCCATTGTCCTTATTACATCATGCCCTAATTACATTCTATGGCCTCTTTGCCAAGAAATTAAAAGCATGAAAGTAAAACATTACAAGAACTCCTAATTATTACATTCTAATTTTTGCATGAAATTGAAACTTAAAGTGCAAGAAATTAAAGTGGAGAAAGGGACGAGATATGGAATGAAATGGGAATGCTTATGGAGAATATGAAACATGAAATGAAAAGGTTAGTAACACATGACAACATCAAAGGGAATAAAGCAAGAGAAATACTAGAGCATAAGGGATAGACAATAAACCAAAATAAAGGCAAAAAGAGTGCAAATATGACCAAAATTCGTTCATAGAATGCAAGAATCATATGACCTATAATTCTCACATTCCAACACATTTTAAAGGTTTAGAATCAAATCTTGGAATGGGAATTAAGGCAACATGATTTAATTGGCATTTTAAAACAAATTTTAAGCATATTTGCATTATTTAACTACTCAACTAACTTGTAAGCTAAGTAACCAACCAAAATTCACCATTATGCAACAATGTTACACACAAACAGTAGCTAAAACCCCATGAAATCAAGTGGTATAGGTCACAAGTACTCATCAAGCAATTGGGATTGAAATCAAGCAAAGTTTCCCTCATTTTTTAGCACAAAATATCACAAAAATAGTAGAAAAATTAACACCTTATCTTTTAACCAATTTTAATATGTAAAAAATTGTCACAAGATGCTACAAAACTATCAAGAAAAACTATATGAATTTTTAGGATTTTTAGACTAAAAAAAGTGCAAGAAAATTACTAATTCTAATAAAAATAAGAAAGAAAACTATACATATTTTTTATCAAATTTTATTATGTGAAAATGTTCATAAAAACATCAAGAATATCATCAAGAGCCTATGGAAAATTATTTGGAATTTTTATAAAAAAGTTTGATGCATAAGAGGTGCAGAAAGCAAAGTCCAGTGGTGTGATTAGTAAGAAAGAAGCCAAAAACGAAAAAAAACAGCAAAAAGGACCCAGGCCCAAAGAAGCAACGGGTTCTGGATCATCCAAGTGCTCCACGAGCGTTGGATTGATCCAGATCACTCTTGACCTAGATCTAACGGCAAGGAAACAAGTTGAAATGAACCAGGATTGAACCGGTCCGGTTCAATTGCTTTTATAAAGATTCTAGGACCGGTCCAGTCCATTTGTTCATTCCCTTTCTCTCTCTAAGTTACAGGCTCTCTCTCTTCTCTCTAGACTTCTAGTCATCTTCTCCGGCGGGTTTCACCGCCGCCGGTGAAGATTCCGATGCCGGAAACCTAACTAACACTCAATCACACCAAAACTCTCCGATCTAAAGCTTTTCACCGTTTATTTTTCAATCTAAACACGAATCAAGCATCAGACATCACAAACAAGACCTAGATCTATGTAGATCGAAGCCTCAAACTTTACGGTTTTTTAAGTTTTTTCAAAACTCTTCGCACTTTTTGAAACGAGGCTTTAATCCATGTTATTTCTTCTGCTGATGATTGATTCGAACTTGATTTTGTAAAAGGAACGGTGAATTTTTGCAGATCTGTGTCTTAGGGTTTGGTTTCGAATCTTTTGAAAAATTTTTTGAATATGAGGAAACGAAACCCTAAACTGAAGTGTTTTACATACTTATGATGATTTCAAGCCTCGTTTCAAGAAATAAACGGTGAATCTTTGAAGCTTCACATCTTTTAGGGCTTCGTTTCAAAGTCTTTCGAATTTTTCGAAGCTCTTCTTCAATTCACCGTTTATTTGTGTTCGTTGAGCTTCGTTGAGCTTCTGGCAATGAAAAAAACGAAGAGAGTTTGATGAATACCTGAATTAATCTGGAGGTTCGAACAAAGATCCTTAAGAGTTTTTCTGGTAAGTTGAAAACCGAAAATAAATCGGTATCCTCTTCTTCTTCTTCACTGATTCGAAGCCTACTTCAATTCCTCTTCTTCTCGTCTCAAAACCCTTCGTGATCGCACAATGTGCTTGAATTGCGAAGGTACGAACTCGATGATGAAGGTTCTTGATGAATCTCTGAGAGTTCGTGTCAATTTCAATTGATTTGCACAATAATCTGTTGAATTAAGCTTCGTGTTGATATGAATTTGATGAATTTCGAAGTTCTTAGAAACGGTTAGGGTTTCTGTTATGAATGTTCTTGAGAGTTTTTCTGAGAATTTTGGCGTTTGATCTTTGATGATCAGAGAGAGAATCTGAAATGTGTTTGTTGAGTTGTAAAAATCTGAGTGGCATGGCAATGATTGGAGCCTTTTATAGGCTGCCAAGTGTATTACTGGACCAATGGAAATTTGACACCTGGAAATGGACTTGAAATGGCTCGGCCTTGGCTTATTTTGGACCTGGGGACCTTCCTGCAAATCTTAAGACCTTGGGGACCTTCCTGCAATTGTTGAAAACTTCATGGACCATTTTGTAATTCGAAAAAGGGACTGGACTGCAAGTAAAAGGACCAAAAAGACTGGACACAAAAAAGGACTTGACCGCAAAAAACAAAAGTTTGACCTAACAAGGAAAAAAGGACTAAAGTGCAATTTTACAAGTTTTAAAGGACTAAAATGCAATTTTTAACAGTTTTAGGGACTAAAATAAAAAATAAAAATAAAATTGGAATAAAATTGGTAACTTGGAAAAAACGTAAAGTGAAACGATTAAAATTGACAAAACGGACTAAAATGAACCAATGGCCTAAATGAGGAGTCCATCTTTGCTCCATTTATGTTTCCTCAATTTACCCCATTTTAAGCCATAGATGTATGACATGTGGCAAAAATAAAATCAATGGTTGGGATTATATGGTTTGGAAAAAGCACATTTGTTTGGTGAATAGTAAAACCCACGGACCCTCACCTTCTTTTGTTCATCTCAGGATTAAGAAAAAAACAATTGATTTATCTTTTCATCTATTGCGGCAACAACATTATCTTCATCTAAGACATGTGATTGCAAGTTTGCAGTTACTAACGGTAGAAACAAAATATGTCCAATTCAACAATCTAAATCCTAGTTCAACACAAGGAGAGAAAGAAACAACCAATGGGACACCTTGGTTAACGTCGGAGAAGGGTTCGACGGTGGGGCGTCAGATCCAGTGCCAGCAGAGCTTTTTTTTATTTTTTTTTCTCTCTTTCAATTTCTTTTTTATTTCCCTTATATTACTACTATCCCTCTTTTTTACTATAAATTACCATAAAGGGAGAGGGGGAGGGGCGGCGGTGATCATGTGAAGAGGAAGAAGGAAATGAAAATGGGTGCATGGGTTTTTCTATTCATCAAACGCAAGTGCTTTTTCTAAACCATTTAATCCCAACCATTGATTTTATTTTTGCCACATGTCATACATCTATGGCTTGAAATGGGGTAAATTGAGGAAACATAAATGGAGCAAAGATGGACTCCTAAATGAGGTACTTTAAAGTAACCTCTCTCTGCCGAAATTTCGTGTGAAATGACCAAAATGCCCCCTAGGGTTAAAACGACTGAAAATGACTCAGATACAAATTTAAAAATGGATTTTTTACAAGAATTTGAAGCAAAGCCTCATACAATCAAAATTAAAAGACTCAGGGGCAATTTTTAGGATTTAAACAGGGTTTTAACACATGAAAAGACTAAAATGCCCCTAGGGGCAAAACTGACTCAAAATGACTTCAAATGCAATTTTTAAAATGGATTTTGACGTAGGATGGAACAGAGGCTTATTCAAACTACTTGAAAGGACTCAAACAAAATTTTAAAAGATTGAAAGAAATCTTGACATAGGAAATGACTGAAATACCCTTACATGTGAATTTTGCAAATAACATTGAAATAAAATGCAGAGAGGGATGCAATTGATCAGAGACATATCAAATGGCTTGAAATGCAAGAAAGGAAGAATTGATTAGTATTTTTAGGTCCAAAATTAGGGTATAACAAGATGGTGAAACAATTCTATTCTTACTTTACGGCCGAACTTCGGATTACCGGAACCATTTTCTCTGCAATCCTAGGTTAAAGCCTAAAAAATAGCAAAAAAAATAAATAAATATAAGGTTGAATTAAAGTTGAAAGCCAAGAAAGAGGCGAAGAAGTTGAATTTTGGTGCGTAAATGGTAGTGTGAAATTGACTTGTTATCAAACCCCACACAATTACAATACCCCTCTAAACCAGCAAAATTCACCTTCGTCAATCTTCATCTTCTTCTTCTTCCACACTCTTCCATTTTCAACTTCGCTACTCTCTCTTCTTTACTGCATCCTCACTCTTCTAACCTGTCTCTGTTGCTTCTCAGAACAACCCATTTCCCTTTCCTTCCAGCTAATTCCATTGAAACCCCATTTCTAAGAAATCTCCCACAACACAACTACTTTCCCTTACGACACCTTAACCTTCTTCTGTTGACTAAATTTGACTTCTTTATATTACTCACTTTTACTTCTTTTCTAGTAGCACCACCTTTTTCTTCCAATAAAAAATGGGTATTTCCAAATTCAGTTTTTTAGGGTTTCTTTCTGTTGCTTTTCTCTCTTCAATTGATGCTGTGGAGTTGCACAGGAATCAACCTACTGAAAGAATTTCAGGTGATTTTTCGTACTAAATTTTTTGTTTTCCATTTTTTTTTTGTTTGCCATGTTCTATAGTTATGTTGATTTGAGTTGGTGTATTGAATATTTTGACTGTGATCAATTTTTGTCACGTGGGTTTGAATTTTTCATGTTATGGTTTACAGTGTTGTGTATTTGTTGTTAATTATTATGAATGTGATCTGCTCTGGATTGAGGTTGATTAGGAATTTAGGATATTTATTGCATCAATTGACTGGTTTGTGCCAATTCAATCCTGCTAGTTTCATACTAGTATGACTACAATTTTGATAGAGCTTTTTGTTGTTAGTGTTCCTTAGATTCAATGTCGGCAATTATGAGGTCAGATACTGCATATTTCCTCATGTGTTTCCCTTGATACTCTGCATTATGCTCCGTTAGGCTGTCAATATGCATCAGTGTAGTATCAGAGACTCGTTTTTTAAGAAAAGGAAAAAATCCCAACACGCTGTCGGCATGTCTGACTTTTCCTCTTATGACTTCACATCTCATATACATGATTGTTGAAACTCTCACCCATCCGGTTATGTCACGGTTACGTCATGAATGTTGCAACAAATGCAGTTTATGCCATGATTATCACCATTTTATTTAGGTCCTTCCAGTTATATATTAGTTGCAACTGAATCAATTTATATCATCACTTCATCATTTCTTCACTCATTTTCAAACTTCCATTACTTCTTTAGCTCATCATCAATATCCAAACTTGCAATTTTAATTTTAAAATTATCTACATGGTTGAATTTTTTGAAGATGGTGATTTGCAATTTCTTATAATAATAATATTAATGTTTAAGAGACATGTTCTTAGTTTGGATTTTTTTAATCACAATAATATATCACGTTATGTGAATTTTTTATTTATTTTTATATATGTATCCTAAACGTATCATATCCTGTATTTTTCAAGGAATGGTGAATGCCCTTATTTGATATGTTCTGATACTCATATCGTGTCTGTACTTCAAATGTTGGCAAGTGGCAACTAGTTTAAGAGTTTGGAAGGTGTATAACTTCATAGGCGGTGAACCTTCAAAGATAATCCAAGCAAATTGGGACCTTAGGATAATTAATAGGTCGTGCTTGATTTCCAATGAAAACATGAAAGTTATGGTAATCTAATATATCCAATGGTGTACCTCTTACGTAAGTGCGGATGCAAATGCAATGTATTTTAAGACATATCTTTTAGGGATTCTTGCTGAATCCCGGGGCTTTCTGCCTTCGGAGTTTCAATGTTTATAGTGAAATCAAAATACAAGTATTTTCAGAGTTTCCCCCACTTTGCCCAAGAATTAAATTACTTGATCATGTTTGATAATATACAACAAAAGCACATCCCCGGGGTCCTGGAGTTTTAAGTCGTTTGTAAGCCAGTCTTGTGTATTGTTTCTAATTGGTTGAATTAAGCAATTTTATTTTCGAGAAATAGTGGAGTCAAATACTCTAATTTTAATTTTCTGTGTGAGTTTGATTATTTTAAAATCAGTATATTTTCATTTTATCAGTGAAGAGATTACTAAGCATATTGTGGTTGAACCAATTGTAGGTAGTGCTGGCGATGTATTGGAAGATGATCCGGTTGGAAGGTTGAAGGTTTTTGTTTATGAACTTCCAAGTAAATATAACAAGAAAATTCTGCAAAAGGACCCAAGATGCCTCACCCATATGTTTGCTGCTGAGATCTTTATGCATCGGTTTCTCTTATCTAGTGCTGTCCGAACCCTTAACCCTGAAGAGGCTGATTGGTTTTATACTCCTGTCTACACAACCTGTGACTTGACACCAAATGGCCTCCCTTTACCCTTTAAATCACCACGAATGATGAGGAGTGCCATACAACTTATTTCTTCAAACTGGCCCTATTGGAACCGAACAGAGGGGGCGGACCATTTCTTTGTGGTTCCTCATGACTTTGGGGCATGTTTTCACTACCAAGTACGAGATCTAGTATATAACTTTTAAATTTATTATTTAAACCATTTTAAAGCTATCTTGAGAAGTACCTCTGATTCAACTATTAATGCCTCACGTGGGTCATGTAACATAAACTATTTTGTTTCAGGAAGAGAAGGCAATTGAAAGAGGGATCCTTCCACTGCTACAGCGTGCTACCTTGGTTCAAACATTTGGTCAGAGAAATCATGTGTGCTTGAAAGAGGGCTCAATTACTGTTCCTCCATATGCTCCACCACAGAAAATGCATTCCCACCTAATTCCTGATAAAATCCCCAGGTCTATTTTTGTATACTTTCGAGGACTGTTTTATGATGTTGGAAATGACCCTGAAGGTGGATACTATGCAAGGTAGATCTTATTACAAGCTCAAACTTCAAATGAGGCTTGAGTAGGCATATTTTAGTTCATCATCATATTATGTGTGCATAAGAAAGCCGGCTCATCCTTCTACTCTGAAAAGGCGACATATAATGATTTTGATTTATGTAAATATATAATTGCATTTTGTGTCGTTATTAAAATTGGTTAAGCAATGTTGAGATTAATTATATTCAATATTGATGACCTAAATAAAATTGGTTTGTTCAAAAATTCTGATGCATGCATGAATTTCGGTGCATGCATAGATGTTTTTATAACAACAAATAATCCTGACTATTCAAACTGGCTGTGATTTTCAATTTTACAGAGGTGCAAGAGCAGCAGTATGGGAGAACTTTAAGGACAATCCACTATTTGACATTTCTACTGAGCACCCAACAACATATTATGAGGACATGCAACGAGCTGTGTTTTGTCTATGCCCACTTGGATGGGCCCCTTGGAGCCCAAGATTGGTTGAAGCTGTGGTATTTGGTTGCATCCCTGTTATTATTGCAGATGATATTGTTCTGCCGTTTGCCGACGCAATACCATGGGAAGATATTGGGGTGTTTGTTGATGAGCAAGATGTTCCCAAGTTGGATACCATACTCACATCGATCCGACCAGAAGTTATATTAAGGAAACAGAGATTACTTGCTAACCCTTCCATGAAACAAGCAATGCTATTCCCTCAACCTGCTCAAGCTGGAGACGCTTTCCATCAAGTTCTAAATGGACTTGCACGGAAGTTGCCACATGACAGGAGTGTATTCTTGAAACCAGGGGAGAAAAGCTTGAATTGGACTGCTGGCCCTGTCGGTGACCTTAAACCTTGGTAACAGTTGTAGTAGTTTTCTTAGGTGATTAGGATAATTTTACATGTCTTGGTCTATCCTCCCTAAATGTTCATAAAAATAAGGCTTGGTAAATAGATGTCTATTTTTTTATTTTTTTTTTGACATTGTAAATTTTGATATTTTGGCACACAATTCATTAGATACTATAATCTAACTTGTAGCATGATTGCTCTATAGCATGCTTTCAAAACGTGTTCCCTGGTCTAGTAGGAGTGCCTGTTCTCTTTTTTGTGCTGCATACTAGATTAGGTAATTTGGGTCACGGCTTTGGATAATCAAAGTATTCTCAGGTGGTGAAATCAAATTTCAAGATTAGAATGGGCAGGTGAACTATGAAGTTCTCTTTGGTACCAGTGACCTTTGTAACTTGGTTCCATGTGTTCATATTAATGAATCTCATCTTTTGTTGAATGACTTTTGTAATAATGGAAGTTGGAATTTTGATCATCTCGCTGTAGATCAAGAGTATTTTGTATTGATAACAGTTAACCAGATCTTATCATCTGTGCTTCTTCTAATTCTAGAATTGATTGGATTCCAAGTGGTTACCATTGGTTCTTGAACTAAATGCTAATGTAGATAACTCTATTATCTACCAACAAAATTTTCACATCAGAATTCAAACCCACGTTCTTGAATGTAAATCGAATTCTTACAACTAAACCAACCTTGGTTAACTAAAATTGAATGGTTTTTATTAGAAAAGTTTTATTCTGTGATACCGATAGATTTGGAAACTAATCAATCATGAAAATCCATAATTGCCTTCTCAAAAAAGAAAATCCATGATCATACAAGAGAGAAAGTAAAAAAATTGTCGTAACTTGTATCATAACACTTTTTTTTTTAAGCATTATATCATAACACTTGAACTTCACATTATACTTCAGTATTTTGTGTCATAATTCGTTCTTAATAATCACTCCTTTCATTTCTTTAAACCTTTGTTTTTTTTGTTACAATGAACTATGTCACTTGTTTTTGAAGGAATGAACTATTTCACTTTTATCGACTTGTAATTTTTCTTTTAGGAACTTTATCGACTTATAATTGTCAGTATTTAGGGCTGGCAATGAACCGAACCAACTCGAATGTAGTTCGAAATTCGACTCGACAATTGATCCGTTGAACTTGGTTCATGAACCAAATGAACCGAACCTGAGCTGAAAATTAAGTTCGTTAATTAAATGAGCCGAACTTGAACTATAGATAGTTCGATTCGTTTGGTTCATGAGATGATTCGATTATATATATATATATATATATATATATATATAAATAACTTTCATATTTATTAAATGAATTAAATATATTTAAAAAAAAAATAACTTAATCGTTACCGTTTCTCCCTTTTTTTACCCATCCGTTCCATTGTCTATCTAGGAAATAGGAATTTCACTTTATTAGCCTAACAACCTTCATTTCCTTTAATCGTTATCCCATTTTCCAATTCCACCAAAACATAAAACGTTTTCTCTTCTTCTCCGACGGCCATAGGCAAATTCATATGCGAAGCCCTTTGGTAATGAGAACCATAATAAGATGATATGGTCCCTTAGTTGTTTGTATAGGAGTTTCCATCAATTGTGCATCTTCAACGCTGTGCTTTTGTTTAGTTTGCCCTCTTTATTATTGGAATAGGCTTTTAAATTGCTTTTGTTCATTTTTCAAATTGTTTATTGGTGCATGTGGACTATTCCATGATGTTAGTAATCTACTTTTTCAACTGTTTTTTTGAATTGTTGCTGCTTTGGAGTCCACATCATTTGTGAAGCTTGTTGATGCCTAAAGGAGTAAACATTTAAGTTGAAGGCTATATGGAAAATGTGGCTGTTATAACTGATACTATTTCTCTTGAAGGGGAGAACTATTAGAGTTTAGAAGTAGAAGAATATTTTGAGAATGTTCTCACTTTTGATTATTGAATTTTGTTGTTTTTTTTTCTTCCTTTGTTACTTATATCAGTTATAATTTTCGATATTTTTCTGCATATCTATGCATCTTTGAATTTTCTACCATTCAAGTCTATCCTTTGTATGGATTTTTTTTTTTAAAAGGTCAAAGATCTATAAATTTTAATATTTATTTAAAAAAATGACTTTTAAATAATGTGATTCGAGCAACTGAACTGAACCTAACGAGCCGAACCGAGCTGCTCGCGAACTCAAATCGAGTCGAGTTCGAGCTAAAAAAAAAGTTCGTAACGAACTCGAGCCGAGTTTCGAGCGGAACCAAATCTTATCGAGTCGAGCCGAGCTCAGACGAGTTCGGTTCGACTCGACTCATTTCCAGCCCTATCAGTATTATATTTTATGAGTGTGATTGGAAATACTATTTTAAGCAATATTTTTGGTCAAAAAAATTAATTTTAGTCAATATATTTCAAATGTTTTAAAAATATTTTTTTGACAGATAGAAGAAATGACAAAATCATTATAAATTCACAATAAAAGTGGAGGTGTCGGAGTTCAAACCTCAGTCATTGCATCCAACGTAACATTTTCAGAATTTTGTCGATTCAACTAGGACTTGTGGACGTTTTAAAGACAGTTTTATTAGCTAAAAATTGCATTTTTTTTACAAGCTAAAAAATGTATTTTATCTATATATGCAATTTTAGTGGAATATTTGCGTCACTATAAAATTTTCCATTAATAATTTTTTTAATTTTAAATTTTTAAATGATTTTCTTGTTTAAAACATCATAAAAATTTATTTTTTCAAAAAAATAGATTTTATTAGTTTGTAACGAATTAAATATTATTTGTTTACAATACTAATAGTTAAAAATATAAGTAATGAAAATCTTGACATAAAAATTAAATTTTGAACTTTTTTTTCTGGATAAATTTTACATAATGTTCTAAACATTTTTTTTAAAGAGATAATGATCCAAACATGTTTGCAATAAAATCATTAAAAAATTTAAAAGTTTAAAAACAATTAAACAAATTTCAATTTAGCAGAATACTGAAACTTATAGTTGGAGAATTTTATAAAGACTCAATTTTTTTTTTGAAATTTGATAATTTTGTAAAGAGGAAAAACTTATTTAACCAACTTTAGATAAAACAAAAAGATGTCAATGAAAATTCTTTTAATTGATAAAAAGTTGACTTATTTACAAAGTCGTATGTTCAACTTTCGTCATAGTCTAAAAATATCTCTATAAATATTATTTGAATCTTAAAGTTTGTACTAATGAGATAAGTCTAGAAACTTAATTCATCTAAACTTTTTTTTGTAACAAACAAAAAAATAAAACAAAAAGTTGAAGTTTAACCCCAACAGACAGCAGTTGGTGCAAAAATGGTTGTGTGAAATAGACTTGATATCAAATTTGACAAAAACAAAACATTAAACAAAACCAGCAAAATCCAGTTTTACATTACCACCACCTTCATCTTCTTCTTCACTCTTCCAATTTTCAACTCTGTTTCTTTCTTCATTGCAAATTCACTCTTTCTTATCTGTCTCTGTTGCTTCTCAGCTAAATCCCATTCCTAAGAAATCTGTCACAACTACTTTCTCTTGTGACCTCTTAACCTTCTTCTTTGACCAAATTTGACTTCTTTATATTACTCCCTTTACTACTTCTTTTGCAGCAGCATCATAAAGTTTATTCTTTTCTTGGGGAACTAAAAAAATGGGTATTTGGAAATTGGGTTTTTTGGGGATCCTTTGTGTTGCTTTTCTCTTTACAATTGATGCTGTTGAGCTTCGTAGGAATCAACCTACTGAAAGAATTTCAGGTAGCTTTTTGTTGATTTGATTATTTTTGTTTAGGTGTCATGTAGGTTTGAATTTGATTGCTTCATGTTATGGTTTTCAATGCTGTGTCTTTAATTTATGGTTATTATGAATGTGTTTGATTAGGATCTGCTTTTGATTGAGGTTGATTATCATATTTGTTGCTGATATTATTTAACTTGCCATGTTATAATTTCAATGATTAAAGGATTGGTTCTTCTGTGAATCTGTAATATCAAGATCTGAATTTTCAAGTGCCATGCCTTCTAGTTCAATACTGTAACTACAATTTTGGTACAACTTTTTTTTGTTGGTTTTCGCTTTAAAACATTTCCTTAGATTAGGTCCAATCAGGGATGGAGCTGGACATATATGATGGCGGGGCCAATTATTAATTAACCCTAAAGTTCATCCAACTAATATTTAAACATCAAATTCCACATAAGACATTCATAATTATGTGACTAAGATGCCGCAAATCTGCTGTATTACCGGCATCTTTTAATGTTGTCGTATTGCAAGAGCTATTTAAATGAGTTCAGATATTCATTTATAAGCTTTGTATAATAGCTCTTGCTGGTAATACTATTTTTTTCTCCAAGTTTTTAACAAACCTTTAAGACTTTCAAGGTGAAATTAGACCCACTTTACCTCAAAATAAATGTTTTTTGAAAGAGAATAAGTGAATCATATTTTGCATAGGCTTAGTAATTTTTGTTGAGAATTACGAAAAGTGTTAGCAGGCGCTCGAGCCACTGCAACAATGCCAAACTTACGTCCATCCCTGGGTCCAATGTCAGCAACTCATTTAAGATTTTTGAAAATTTATAATTGTACGGGTAGTGAACCTTTAAAGACAATGCAAGCAAAATTGAACCTTGCGGTTATAAATAGGGCCGTGCTTGATTTCCAATGAGCATTCGAAATATATTGTTCCTACTCCCTCTCAATGTGCACAGGACACATCGATAGAAACCTGAATTAACATAGAAAAGGAATTGATTATTGATTGAAAAAAGGAAATATTGCAGAAAAGATGAACCCTTGTAAATCAGAGCAAATGCTGCTGAGAGAAGAGAAGAATTCCCTGCCCAACCCCAGTGGTTACTAACTGCCAGAACTCCATGACCGCCTCTTTCCTTTTCCACCCTATATTGATGTTCTATCTAACTTCCCAGTTAAGCCCATTTGTAGAGCTTAGGTCTAGATCTGGTATCCTAACATGACCCACCCCTTGAAGAACAGCGTTGTCTTCAAGGATGAGGTACTGAAATTGACTTCCGAGTAGAAATGTATCCTTCCCAGCTATGACTAGAGGGACTGAGCTCAGTGCCTCTTGTTGAACTATTTCCCGAGTGTTGCTATCTGAAGTCATCAAGGTTATTTTAGTAATCCTGAATGTAAACTTTGATCCAGCTGGAATTATGGAATCGGAAGCATACAGAGATAGTGACCACGAGGACCCTTAAAATTTGTATCTTAGAGAAATCGAAATTGCCATGCTTTACAAGCCATAAAGCATACCAAAGACCAAGTACATAGGGAGTATAATGTGCAAACAAAACTATCTCATACCTACTTCCAAAGATTTGTCCTTTCCTAGAGAGCTGTCACAATCGAGTTTCAAGGTTTTAGTTTAAGCAACCAAAAATTTCCATTTCTGAATTAATGGGAGCAACAGTCTTTACATCGATGACAACAAGAAAGATAGCTATGAGGGCAAGGCGCCCCTGCAACACAAAACCTGTAGTATAGGTAGCAAAATAAGTGTTGTATTCCCCACAATTACTGAAATTTGGGCTCCAATGGCAGATCTGACATTGTTGGCATCAAGAGTTATCCTTACAATAATCCTAACGCTCATATTTTCCGCTTTGATTAAAGCATGCCATCTCATTTTTTAGCACTGCTGCCAGTAGATTCTTCCTCACACATTTTGTTAGATTCGCGCCAACAACAACCCTGTAGCGTTGCAAAGTATCAAACAGAAGGGGAGTTGATGAAAGACTGACTTATCTATCAACAACTACAAGTACTTTTCTAACTCTCGGCTCATGTGTATGTGGCCTGAACTTTAGTAGACACCGAGGGCAACACTAAGAACAAAAGGAAGTGATAGACTACTCGATACAGTTCCTGATGTTGGACCAGAATTAACAATTCTTCCAGTTTAAGAAATGTTTTGTTACAACAGGGATTGGTATTTGTAGCTCTCCTAATAACTTCCTTGCCTTTGTTTATCTGACCAAGCTGAACATATATATATCCAAACGCTTTCAGTGTCTTGCCATTATCTGGGCACACCCACAAAACATCGAAAAGCCTGAAAGTATGATTCTAAAATGTTCCAACTTTACGCCATTAATTGTTTTAGAAGCTTAACATGCTCTCTGAAATGGTTAACAGAATGGTAAAACATACCGAATAATCTTCCTCCAATTTTCTGCAATTACAGGATATTTCCCCAGAGCCAGTATCCTAACACACCCCCTTGCGGAAGGATATATTATTAGTAATCTTGTGTCTGTAGGCTCGGTAGTTTTAATAGATTGGTAATTTCTAAGGAATTCCTAAGGATATGTTTGGTACATATAATAAATGTGCACATCCTTGGTCACTTGGAATTTTGAGGTGTTTATAGGCTTTCTTGTGTTCTATTTTAGAAGGACTTGCATTAAGAAATTCTGTTTCTGGAGATACAGTAGGGTCTAATGCATTTTTTCAAATTATATGTGTGAGTATAGTTGTTTTAAACTGATATTTCATTTTATTATATATTCTAAGCATTTTGTGGTTGAACTAATTGTAGGTAGTGCTGGTGATGTATTGGAAGATGATCCGGTTGGAAGGTTGAAGGTTTTTGTTTATGAGCTTCCAAGCAAGTATAATAAGAAAATTTTGCAAAAGGACCCAAGATGCCTAACCCATATGTTTGCTGCTGAGATCTTTATGCACCGGTTTCTCTTATCTAGCGCTGTCCGAACCCTTAATCCTGAAGAAGCTGATTGGTTTTATACCCCTGTATACACCACCTGTGACTTGACACCAAATGGCCTCCCTTTACCCTTTAAGTCACCTCGAATGATGAGAAGTGCCATACAACTTATTTCTTCAAATTGGCCTTATTGGAACCGAACAGAGGGAGCCGATCATTTCTTTGTGGTTCCTCATGACTTTGGGGCATGTTTCCATTACCAAGTATGAGTCTAGAATATGTTATTTAAAATTTATTGGTCATATCACTGTTAGAGCTACTTTGAAAATTCCAATGCTGCACATAAACCATATAACACACTTTTATTTTATTATTATTTTGTTTCAGGAAGAGAAGGCAATTGAAAGAGGGATTCTTCCGCTGCTGCGGCGTGCTACCTTGGTTCAAACATTTGGGCAGAGGAATCATGTGTGCTTGAAAGATGGCTCAATAACCATTCCTCCATATGCTCCACCACAGAAAATGCATACCCACTTGATTCCTGATAAGACCCCCAGGTCAATTTTTGTGTACTTCCGAGGACTGTTTTATGATGTTGGAAATGACCCTGAAGGTGGTTATTATGCAAGGTAGGTCTTTTTATCGGTCCAAACTTCAAATGAGGGTATTTGAGTATGCATCTTTTTTTTTTTACTATCATATTATTGTATGCATAAGAATGCTGGCATGCATTCTTTTACCGAAAGGCGAAAAGGCAATGGAGAATAATTTTGATTTATTTAAATATATAATTGCTGTATTTAGTGTCATTATTGAAATTGATGAATCATATTGAGATTAACTGTACTCAATATTCAGCATCTAAAATTGATTAGTTCTAAAATTCTGATTGAAAATCAAGTCAAGTAATGCATACACGTCTTGGTGCATGCATTGATGTTTTTATAGCAAAACAGACTCGGATGAACAAATAATCCTAACTGGTCAATCTGTCTGTGATTTGGAACTTTAACAGAGGTGCAAGAGCAGCGGTGTGGGAGAACTTTAAGGACAATCCACTATTTGACATTTCGACGGAGCATCCAACAACATATTACGAGGACATGCAACGAGCCGTGTTTTGTCTATGCCCACTTGGATGGGCCCCCTGGAGCCCAAGATTGGTTGAAGCTGTGGTATTTGGTTGCATTCCTGTTATTATTGCCGATGATATTGTTCTACCGTTTGCCGATGCAATACCGTGGGAAGAGATCGGGGTGTTTGTTGATGAGCAGGATGTTCCCAAGTTGGATACCATACTCACATCGATCCCACCAGAAGTTATACTAAGGAAACAAAGATTGCTTGCCAACCCTTCTATGAAGCAAGCAATGTTATTCCCCCAACCCGCACAATCAGGAGATGCCTTCCATCAAGTTCTAAATGGACTTGCACGGAAGTTGCCACATGACAGGAGTGTATTCTTGAAACAAGGGGAGAAGAGCTTGAATTGGACTGCTGGCCCTGTTGGCGACCTTAAACCTTGGTAGCAGTTTTAACAGTCCTGAGGCGATTATGATTCTTTATATGTCTTGGTCAATCCTCCCCAAAATGTTCATAGGGGTCGGTAACCGAGGTGCCCTTTTTTTGTGGACATTGTAAATTTTGATATACGGGCACACAATTAATTTGATACTGTAATCCAATTTGCTACATGATTGATCTCATAGTATGCTTATGCAACTTATTTTGCTGCCTTAGTAGGAGTGTCTGTTTTCTCTTGTGTCACGGCATTGGAAAATAAGATTCATAATGGCAGCATTACATGTGTTTCTTGTTCTGATGATAGTTGGTGAGTTTAGAATAAATGCTTACTCTTGATGCACTAATTTGTTTGTATTCCAATTGAGACTTCAAGCATATCATAGCTTGTTGTTTTGGTAAACTTAGAGTGGATTCTCTAAGTTACTCATTTCATATATTTTGTGTCTGTGTGTGTGGATTTAGGTTAGGTTAGGAAGAAGTGTCAAATCTGGCTTGCTTAGAAGAAACGGAACTCCTTCCAGTATTTAGATTTTAGCAGGATTTGGATTCAAGCTTGTCTTTAGGATTCAGTGTTTTTTCTTTGACAAGGAATCACTAGTTGATTACCACTTTATTATTTTGGAGTTTTATTTAATTTAGACATAGATTCTCATGAAAGATATTAGTCTGGTGATACGTAATTCTAGTTTATTCTCCAGGTAGGGTGGTAGATAGCTTGGTTTTATTATAGGCCATTTGGCGTTTGTCTTTCTTTAACTATTGTCCATAGTTTTATAATTAGACGGTTTTATTTTGAAGTTTACTCCTATATAATCTTATTCTCCTAAAGGCAAAGAAAATACTATAAAGAGCCAAGTTCAAAAACTTCAAAACTAATTAAATTGTGTATTTTTACCTTTTTTTCTTCAAGGATGCACCGACCCTGATGGTTGTGCAAACCGAAAAGGAATAAGGGGAAAGGAATGTTAAAAGAAGGCAAAGGTACATTTTCAGATTAGAGTGCATTCTCATTACATCACCTGTTATGCTTATGCATTTGGATTGATAGTAAGATAGCGAGAATTACGGTGAACTACCATGATTTTGAAAAATACTGCACTTTTTGAGTTTCTACTAAATTATGATGGGCTCACTTCTCATCTAAACATACACTAAGTGCTAAAAATACTAGAATCACATTTTTTTGTTAATAAATTGAGAGAAGTGATATTTGTACAACCATTTTATGTTAACTTTTGTACAACTCTCATACTCTGATTATGTTCTTACTCTCTCTTTCATTATTTTTGACTGATAAGAAAAGAGAAGAAAATTGTCTCATAAATTATCACAAAATGGTTTTACAAATAACATTACTCTTTAGTAAAGTGCTTGAAAACCATGTTTGTGGAGACTTTCCCTCCTATTCCCATCTCCACTAAAAAACCATGTTTATGGATCTCTAAATAGGATAGTCTCCGAACACATTTCCGTTTATGAATGCAAATTCACATCCCTAATCAACACAACCTCTTTTGAAGAGTTTTTTTCCTCGCAATTTCATCAAATATACTAAAAAGTATCTTTGTAAACATTGTCTTCACTTGCAACCGAAAATGCTTCCATATACATGCCACCTGGGTTTTAATAGTTTTTTGTTTTAGTCTTACCCTACTGATTTTAAAACTCTTTTTTTTTTTTTTGGTCAGATAGCCTAGTGGCTAGAATTCACCTTATAAGGTGAATAAGTGGGGTGTCCGGGGATCGAACCCCGGCCCCTGCATATAATAATGCATTGTCCTACCAACTGAGCTATGCTCACGGGACACTGATTTTAAAACTCTATTAGTGATTTCAGTCATATTATTTGACGTTGAGATTTAACCATCAATTTGTATGTTTTAAATCTCAAAATCGACATCAAGATTTCAATTGACTTCTTCGTACACATTATCTCCACATGGGACCTAACGTGCTTATATAAGACCAACACACCAATAGGTATTTCATGCTTTATCTCCTAAATTTTTTTACTTAAGTGCTTTTATTTTTATTATATTTATAACCATATTATTAATGTGAAATATTCATCGATTTTATCTATAATTAATTTCGGTTGACAAATCTAACTGAATACATTTGTTGAACCTCCTCTCTCAATTATATAATCCACAAAATTCAAACCAAAAACCTTGTGTTAAGGGGTCTGAGTCCTGGTCAGAATGTAATTTTGTTTTGTTGTTTTTTATTTTAGTTACTCATATTTAACTATACAATTTCTTAAATCTTAGCAAGAACGTCAATTTTTATGTGAGTCTCCACTTTTTCTATAATCCTCGTGTATTGATTGATGATTTAAAAATTAAATATCATAATCTTAGAATGGTTTTTACTCAAATTAAAAAAAGAAGTCAATGTCATGATTCCAAAACTATAATTGAATCAAATATACTAAAAACTAAAAAGTATTTTTCGTTCACATATCTACATTTGCAACCTAACATGTTGTCAACATGCCACTAGGCCTTTTTATGACTTATTTTATTTTAGTCTTCTCAGCTAATTTTAAAACTCTCCGTATTGATTTTAACATTTTAAAATAGGGAGCAAAATTTTCAATTAACTATTATTCTTGACTTTGAAATTTAACCATACAATTGCATCTTTTAAAATCATAAAGGAGATGTCACAATTCCAAAATTAGTTACTGATATAAATAAAATTCTTAGACAAATCAAAGAGCAACGGGGTTGAGTCTAACAGAATGAGCTAGACTCCAATAGACAAACCAAGATTCAAACTATGATTGAATGAATAGAATACTTTTTTTTGAAGGAGAATGACACGTCTTAAATAAGATTACATTTAATGAAACAAACATATGTGAAACCCCAAAAGATTGCATAGAGTGAACACATTGTCAATAAATATATTCACATTAAAATTTAAATATTACCCATTTACTTTTAGTTCTTGTAAAATTACGACTTTTAAATATATTATTTTGCATAGATTTTTTTTTCAATTTTAAGCCTCAGTTTAAAAACTTTTAACAAAAGAGTGTTATACTTTATTTAGTTCCTAAATTTTGACAAAAATTACGAAGAAACCAAACTTAAAATATATTTAAGACTGAAAACAACAACTAAAATACTATAGAAAATATACCAAATACACTTAATAAACAAATTGTAGACAAAAAAAACTATGACAAGAAACTTATATTTTCGGAAAACTTAGCATAAATGGCTCGATTAATTTCACAACAACAAAAGTTAGTTCAGTTGATAAAGATTCCGCTCATATCATATGAGTTTGATTGAATTTAGATATAAATGTATAAATTTGATTGATAGGTAGAGATATAATATAAGTGTAACTTCTATTGTTAATGTGTGACCTTAATTGGTAGGTAGATCATTTGGACCACATAAATATACTTTTTTTTTTCCTTATAGGAGGAGTGCTTAAAAACTTTATTTTTTTTGGATAAAAAGGAGTAATTGCAGAAAGTAACTAATGTATTTAAAGGGTTAAGATTTGTTGAGAGATGTACTCATATTACAAATATGAAATCTAATCAAATGCAAAGAGCACCTGATGATCTCTACAAATTGTTATTTTGTGAGTCTCATTGTAACACATCATCTTAAAACAATTCACTCATTTTAAGTTTTGTTGGGGGACTCTAAAGAACTCATATTGGGTCCCACAACTTTACCTTAGATATTAATATTATATTCATATTTAATTTTAACACAATTTAAAATATCAACTTAATTATTTTAAATTAATATTAACAGGAAAACAAAATTAAAATAAAATAGAATTTAAATATTTATGACAGAAATGGAGTGTGATATTTTTATGTTGTAACTTTTCATGAAAAAATGTTAAAAGATGTATATATACGCTCCAAGCTTTCATAATGGTAGCAAATATTAAGTCAAAAAAGAAAAGAGGGAGATATATAGCTTTTTTAATCAAAGTTTCATCAAAGTGGCGTGCGTTTCCGAAGCAACGGTTGCGCCAACCTGGCGGAGTAGTGAGTGCAGTGGTATTTGTTGCAGAAGAACACATGTTTCGTTGAGATAGACAGACACATCAACTTGCTGTCCTTTCCTTCCATTGGTCATTCCATTCCAATTACTACAAAGCATGGCTTCAATTTGCCAGTCAAACATCACAAGTTCTGTTACACCAATACCTAAAAACAAGGCACTGGATTTCCATTTTCAAACTAGACCAAGTTTGTTCCAATATTATTATAGACCCTTGAGGTTAGTCCCTAAATAAACTGGATCTCCTGAACTGAACTGAACTGAACTTATCTATAAAATCAGGTGAAAATAACCTAATTTCACTCACACGCTCAAATCTCATTCTCTTTTTTACTTCATTCAGTCCTGCGAGATTACTTCCCCTTCCTTCTCACCTCCACCAATCTGCCGCCGCCGTTATCCTGTGATTTTCTTCTCTCTCTAAAAATCTTCTCTGGTTCTTAGCTTCCTTTTTTAAAAAACAATACATTTTGTTATCCTTTGTTTGCTTAATCTTAACTTGTGCCTCAGCATTTCCCTTCTATTCTTCTCTTCTCACTCGCGTCACTCACTTCTCATTGTCCTCCTCACTTGTCTCTCGTCAGATAAGGTAATCCAATCGATTCTCCAATTGTTTGTTTTAGAGTTTCACAATTTGGATTGGAATTGTTAATGTGTTAGCAGCAATCTTATGAAAATTGCTTATTATTATTATTATTATTCATAATTTCTTTCATGCTATTCCATGAATCTCTCATTATTCTCTTTTCTTCTCATTTCGTGTGATTTTATCGATTCCGTTCTTATCAAGTTTTGATTTCCATTTTTTTCTTAGATCCTAGTGGTGGTTGTAGATCAAATTATTCATCTGTTCTTCTGTTCTTGAATTTTTTTTGTTCCAAAATTTTTTTACGTTTTTTTCTGCTTTATTCAAAACTCACCTAATTATTTTTTTGTTAAAAACCTAATTCCAAAAAGCTTTTTACGTTTTTTTGTTTTTTAATAGATAGTAAAGTTATTTATTTATTTATTAAACCAATCTAAGGAAAACCAGTATTTTATTATAATCCGCATATGAACTGGTTTTTTTAACATAAACCAATTTAAATTGGATTTGATCCAGATTAGAACTATTTTTGCAATAAAATGCCGTTATCTATTAAAATAGTTTGGTTAAGTAAACTCTGTGAAGCACGGACACTCTTCGAATAAGCCGTGTCCGTGTCTGACACGACACCGACATATATAACTATATGATTTTATTTTTATTTTTAAATTACTAACGGTGTCGCTGTGTCAGTATCCGTGCTTCATAGAGTAAACTACATCTTTAAAGTGGATCGGTTCACATAGTATGGTTAACCACATTTTTTCTTCTTCTTTTTTAACTATAAAAATAGTTGCATATATATCTTATATACCACTTGTTATTTCTGAATTTCCAATCCGCAGCTTCAAGTGTTTGTGTGCAAAAATGAATAATGGTAACGTGACATTTACAAGGACTATTCTGCACGATCTTTATGAGAAACAGAGACAGAGTCCTTACTATGATAATCTATGTCGACCAGTTTCAGATTTGGTTCCATTCATTGCTTCTGGAATCAGAGGTGTTACTACCAATCCTGCGGTATTCTTCTCATTTTTCTTCACCTGCAATTACTCTCTTTGAAAAGAACATAATTTTGTCTTTTTGTTACACGTAGCTACTTTCTCTATTGACTTTCACTAATTTCCACCACAATGTTTACATATTGCAGATATTTGAAAAAGCAATATCATCATCAAATGCTTACAATCAGCAATTAAGGTAATATTTTTGCTTCTATACAATAATCATCGTCATCAAATTGCAGATTTGAAGTGAATTACTTAGAAAAATGTATTTGTTTTTCAAGTGTTGTTGGTGGGATCAAGATTGCATGCGGTTAGAGTGTTTCTTGGACGGTCCAGATTTAAAGCAATTTCATTCTTTTTATTAAATCTAAAAATCCAATCTTGAAATTGGATGGTCCAAACTTAATCAAACGGAAAGAAAAAAAATGTTCCAACTGCAGGACTGGAATCAATCCGGATCCTTGTTGGTGTATCTACCTTTTTTAAAATGAGTTGTTCACTTTAGAGAAATTACATCCAATATAAAACGATAATAATTTGATTTATGGTTTAAGCAGGGAGTTGGTAGAGGCAGGAAAAGACACAGAAAGTGCCTACTGGGAATTGGTTGTGAAGGACATACATGATACTTGCAAACTCTTGGAGCCAATTTACAATGAAAGTGATGGTATAGATGGGTATGTATCAATTGCAGTTTCCCCCAAGCTTGCAAATGACACCAAAGGGACAATTGAGGCAGCAAAATGTCTTCATAAAATGGTTGGATGCCCAAATGTTTATATTAAAATTCCTGCAACTCATGAATCCATTCCTTCAATAAAGGAAGTCATTTCTCTAGGGATCAGTGTAAATGTCACTGTAAGTTTGTTATTTATGAACATTCTTATTTTTTTACTCCAACAGCAATATGCTTATATAGTTTGTGTATTTGAACAGCTCATATTCTCTCTCCCTACATATGAAGCAGTTATTAATGCTTACTTGGATGGTCTTGAAGCTTCTAGTAACACTGATCTCTCAAAGGTTTCAAGTGCAGCAGCTTTCTACATCAGTAGAGTGGATGTTACAATTGACAAGAAACTTGAGCAGATTGGTACTGCTGAGGCTCTTGGTCTCACAGGAAAGGTGTGAAGATTTTTTCTTTTCCCCTTAACTTTTGTTGTCTACCTTTTCGCGGGATCCAGGTTGCTTGCAGTCACACAAAAGTTGTAATCACTGCAGTTCGTAAACGTCGATCATTAGATGGAGATCAGTCGGTTTGTATTTTAACTTCTAAAATATGATTTACAATGTTGTAATGGTTGTTTCAGGCTGCGGTTGCTCAAGCAGTCTTGGCTTACCAGCTTTACCAGAAAATGTTTTCTGGTCCAAGATGGGAGCGCCTGGAGAAGAGAGGTGCCAAGAAGCAAAGATTGATGTGGGCATCAACAAATGTGAAAAATTCAGCTTACCGTGATACCTTTTATGTTGATTCTCTTATTGGACCAGATACGGTAAGCCGTATCAGTCAAATATATACCTTTCTCTATACCTTATCTAATGACTATCTAATAGTAAATGATATTTTGACACAAATTTGACGACAAATTTCAACAATAATTAATCATGGTCAGCAGATGATTACTGAATATAACAAGGTGTCTCACCCTATTGACCATTCGTTGGACATAAGTAAACATGATTTTGAACGTCATTAACCATGTTTTGCAACTATTTAAATATACATGATATTCATTCATCACGATAGGTGTTCAAATATATATAAAAAAACAGTGGTTCATGACATTCAAAATCATGATCAATTGTGTTCGGTGGATGATTAACAATGAGTTGCAACTTGTTATATCTATATACCATCTACCGATAATTGCTGCCTAATTTTTGAACTACATTAACTATCCAAATTGTTGCCCAATTTTGTCTCAAAATAGCAGCTCTAATATAAGTACATAGTACTGTTGGTAAGCAAATGTAAAATGTTGCAAATCATTAATTTATATTATAAGGTTATTGAGTTGAGGTTGTAACTCTTTGGTGCATCTACAGATTTCAACCATACCACCAAACCCTGCTCTTAAAGCATTCATGGACCATGGTATTCTTTCAAGAACCCTTGATGCAAAAGTATCAGAGGCTCAAAGCATTTACAATGCAATTGAGAAGTTGGGGATTGATTGGAGTGGTGTTGGATCACAACTTGAACATGAGATACTGGATTCTTTCACAAGAAGCTTTGACAACGTGCTTGAATGCTTGCGTAAGAAGGCTAGACCGCAAGTGCAAGATGAATAGAAACACTCTCCATGCATGCCAACTTATTTTGCTGCCTTAGTAGGAGTGTCTGTTTTCTCGTGTCACGTGATTGGAAAATAAGAGTCATAATGGCAGCATTTCATGTGTTTCTTGTTATGATGATAGTTAGTGAGTTTAGAATAAGTGCTTATTTTTGATGGACTAATTTGTTTGTATTCCAATTTAGACTTCAAGCATATCATAGCTTGTTGTTTTGGTAAACTTAGATTGCGTTCTCTAAGTTACTCATTTCATATATTTTGTGTCTCTGTGTGTGGATCAAGGTTAGGTGGATAATCTGGTTTGCTTAGCAGGAACGGAACTCCTTCCAACATTTAGCAGGATTTAGATACAAGCTTGTCTTTAGGATTCACTATTTTTTCTTTGACAAGGAATCACCACTTTTATGTTTTGGAGTTTTATTTAATTTAGACATTGAATCTAGGTTTCACTGTTTTCTTTGACAAGGAATCACTAGTTGATCACCACTTTATTTTGGAGTTTTATTTAATTTAGACATTGATTCTCATGAAAGATATTAGTCTGGTGATACGTAATTCTAGTTTATTCTCTAGCTGGGGGTGGTATAATTTGGCGTTTATCTTTCTTTAACTATTGTGCTAAGTTTTATAATTAGACGGTTTTATATTGAAGTTTACTCCTATATAATCTTATTCTCCTAAAGGCAAAGAAAATACTATAAAGAACCAAGTTTAAAAACTTCAAAACTAATAAAATTGCGTATTTTTACCCTTTTTTTGCAAGGATGTACCGACCCCTTTGATGGTTGTTCAAACTGAAAAGGAATAAGGGGAAATGGATGTCAAAAGCAAAGGTACATTTTCGGATTAGAGTGCATTCTCATTACATCACATGTCATGCATTATTGGATTGATAGTGAGATAGAGAGAATTATCCTGAATTACTATGATTTTGAAAAATGCTACAATTTTTGAGCTTTTACTAAATTTCGGTGAACTCACCTCTTATCTAAACATACACTAAGTGCTAAATAGACTAGAATCACAAATGATATTTTTATATTTTGTGACAATTTGTACAACTATCTCTCATCATAATTTTGTAGCTAAAATCACATCAAGATGATAATTTCTTGTTTATTTTTTTTCTTTTCCTTACAAATCCCAAACGCTGTTGCGTTGAACAAAATTACCACTTCCCCTCTAAACAAACACATTTGGGAAGTTTTAATGACACCTGGCAATGCGATCATTTTAGTTGTGTAAGAATTTGTGCTATGGTAAGACATTGAGGTCAAAATATATCCATGGTTTCAAACCCCTTAGCACTTACTATATTAGCAAATGAATTTTATTTTCTAAAATATTTTTATTAATAGTTGTTGTATAATATTAAAGAAGGTATATTAGTTTTTTATGACAACAAAACAAAATACTCGGAGAAAAAAGTAATTTTCTTTTATAATGGAGAAAAAAGTAATTAATGTTTCATTATTAAATTTACATATATAGTACAAAAACAAGACACTGACACATAATAAGAGATGGAGGGAATAGTGATTTTGTCTGTTGCAGTTCTCAGAAACGAAGATTTAAGCCCTATGCACTAGCTGTGACAAAAATTGCAAATGATCTCAAGACCACAGAGTAGTAGGCTGAGTGTTCACCATCAGAGTTTAATTTTATTCCTGCCTTAACTTCCAACAGCTAAAAGCACCTGTAATGGCCATGCAATAAACACTACAATTTATAAAATATGGATATTTATATAAATACATAATTTTTATTGTTAAATAAATGATTTTGGTAATTTCATCCAAAACCAAATATTGATATCACAGACAATCGATCAAGGTAAATAAGTCACTAGTAAGATGCTAGATTGCCACTGGTAACAGAATCACATATTGTGGCTATGTAAAAGGCTTTTAAGGGAGAAAATTCTATTTTTCTTACAGTTAAAACAACTTCATTCAACATAAAGCGACACCGTACAACCAAATTACTAGAATAAACTGTGTGAGACACTTTCCTTACACAAATTTGACCCTAAGCCAAAAAAAATGAGCAACACAAACCTTAGAGGGACATGTCAATCTCATCTCTAAATGCTAACAAACAAAACAAATTCTTCTACGTATGACAAAGGGAACAGGAGAGTCCACAATCTTAAATTATATCCATTTACTGATCATATGTTTGGATTCTACGGGCACGATTTGACTACAAGTGATCTCAAATCTGTCCAAATTAACCACATGCCCGGAAGCTATTTATCTTTAGCTCTGCAGACAAAGCTCTAGTCCATCAAATTAAATCCCTTTTGGCGGTGTATCATCAAACACCATAAATACATACTTAAATCAAACTAAACATAAAGATAAAAAACAAAACATAAAACAAGGGAGCTATGGACCCTGTGGTAGCAGAATGAGCGTCAGATACGCTGCAAGTACAAAGAGAATCTAGCCATGGTGATGAGTGACAAAGTCATAGAGGAAGGAGATTCATAACCCACGCTACAGTCAACAACAAAGCACTACGACGACTGCATCCTGAACACATCAAAGCGCAGAGAGGAAAACATAGAGGCAAAAACCCAGGGGAGAGTATAGAACCAAAGCACTACGTCCAATAAATGAGTTAACAATGAAAGAAAACGAGCAAGGAAAAACCTTATCCCTGGTGAGAAGTCAAGAGGACTTGAAGAGGAAATATGGATGAAAGAGGACAAAGCCAGAAGAGACTGGGAAGTAAACCCCCACATCCCTGGCGATGAGAGAAATGCAATTGAAACTTGAGATCAATGCATAAATATTTGGTTCTATTTGCAATCATCTATTGCGGCAACAAATATTTGTGCACGTGTCGATGAAAAGCCATTCTATCATAGCAGTTAATGTTTTTTTTTAATATTTTCCTACTGATTTCTACAAGGCAGACATGCTTAGTGAACCAAAAATGGACACAAAAAAACACTTAAAGTTGAAACATGCTTGGTTTTTCATTCAAAATTTAAACATTATGATTTGAGCAAAAATTAAATGAGACGTGTTTTTGGGGACACTTATTTGAGGTGTCTATAAGTGTCCAATGAGTGTAGGTATCCAACTCGTGTCGATATACAGACACACCTAAAACTCGGGAGTGTGATAGAGGTGAATTAGTGGTGAAGGCCAACGTCATCTCTTGTGATCAAGCAATATCTCCAAACCACCTCATTCTTCATCAAATGCTACCCCCTAATATGAGCCAGGAGTTCTTACCTCATACCCTCAAGCTTTATAAGCAAGAAAGAAAGAAGAAGTGAAGAACATGATCCAACAAGACTCCAATTATAATGCGGCTTCCAACAAGATTCTATTAGAAGATATTTAGCAAGACATAAAACATGCATATTTGGATTATGCAAACCAAAAACAAAGCTTCTATTAAGAATAATAATATGCATACCAACTCCCAACAAAACAAAGTACATTGCAAACCCAAAACAAAGCTTTTATTAAGAATCAATAATATCATCCCAACTCCCAACAAAACAAAGTACATATAGCTAGATTATTATACACAGTACATATGCTAACCTCACAATTATAAACCGTACGCTATTGCTGGGTGGCTTATCTCATCTCACTCATTAATGTCCCACGAAAACCACCACCAACAGCAGCTTCTAAATCTAATAAGGAACTGCTCCTTCTTTTCTGTATCTTTGGTTCAGGCACAGCCTCACTAAAACAATAGACAGGAGCCTGCCAATGCTCATCGTCCAGCACTGCACCAACCTCAAATGTCATCACATGAGCAATCATTCCTGCACTCACCAACCATCATATCATATATCAGGCTTACCAATCACTATCAACACAACTAATAATTGACGAATTGAATAAACATAAAATATTTTTCTAGCAATTAATCATTTAGTAGCATCGACACTTCAAATTAAAGCAGTGCCATACATGTGGTGGTGTATATCTGACACTGATACGATACCAACACATAGTTTTTTTTTATTGACAAATGTTACTACTCATGTACTTTCTTCTTCATAAGGATTCAAACTCATGTACTTTAATTCATTCGACTATTAGTCCAAACTAGTTGAGCTATTCGACCTGACACATATAATTACACTCAATTGCTTCTATTTCTTTAAATTATTACATATGTATTCGCGTCTGTGTCAATGCTTCATAGTAAATTAACATGGTACATCAGTTAAAGGCATAAAAGCATAATAACTAACCGGAGTAGAAGATCCACTTAACAGGTCTTTTAGTGACAACATCCTCATAATACCAAATAAAATCAACTTTCTCCCAAACATTACAAAGAAAAGTATCAGCATATTGTTGACCCAAATAGTTAGCACCATCAAGCCAATTGGGACGAAGAATACCCACATCAAAATGAAGCTTTTTGCAAGTGTGATTAAAAGGGTCGAGAGTATAGAGAAAGGAGGTGCCATTGTTCCATTCAAGGTCGTATTTGAGAACACCAAGCTGATATTGGATAATGTTGAAGTTGCGTCCTTTGGGCCAATCGTACCATAGGTCGGTTTTTTGAAGATTGCCGCTTCTGTTTATGAATAGGACTGAATGAAACTGTTCCGGCCACGGCGTTGGAATTGGGTCGTTTTTGGTTGATGTTGAGAGATGGAAGAAGAGGAAGAAACACAGACACAAACAAATACGTTCTTCTGTGGCAGAGGCCATATTGCTGATTTTGGAAGGATGAGAATTGGGAATGGCAGCAGTATCACTGTGAACAACGTGGATAAGAAGATATCATACGGGTGAGATTTTTTTTTTAGAGGAATTTGGTTATGAAATCAAATATAATTGTATTACATTAAAAGTTGTGCAATCAATTTCTAAGTTTTAAACTTGTCATTTTTTATTTAAATTTTCATTTTTTTTTTGGTTATGAATTATATGTTGAACATATATGGGTCGGCCAAATAGATCTAATATGTTTTTCTATAAGTCTTATCGTGACCTATTTAAATTAATGTGTTTTTAAAAAAGTCTGAACTTAGACTAATTACTAAACGAGTTAGGTCGAACAGGACTTTAAGTAGGTCGGATCATAGGCAATTGATGAACGGTCTGACCTATTCTAACCCTTAGTATTAACCATTGCATTTTGTCACTGCAGACACTCTTTAAAAGAGTTGAATCTTTTTATCAAAGGACATAAATTTTATATAAATAAAGATATTTTGGAGGCAGAAAAATAGACATAAAATCACATTCTTGTTAGCCTAAATTCTACCGAAAAATACTATTAAATTATTTCTTCTTTTCTCTAATGCACGAGAGTAAATAAGGTAATTTTATTCTGTAAATTATCATTGATCGATACACTTGGTGTGATTGTGTGAGTCACATTTAAGGATTCTAAAGTATCCTGAAGTGGATTCATCAATACACTCATTTGCATCCGGTTGACATAAACTAGTAGATATGAATCGAATTGAAAGCTTAGTTTGTCCACACACGCTTTAGAATTTATGTGAAATCATCATTATCTTCTTCATATTCTTCTTTTTGTTCAATTTTTGCAGAAGTCCTCAACACAAAATCTAACAATATGTACTCGTGAAATGTCACGAATAATTTAATGTTTTTCAACCATTATTTGCTGAAGAGTAGTATACCTGTACACCTTTAATTTCACAACATTCGTTCAACACTTCTTTTTTACTCTTTTTCTTATCACATCACTGACATATCATATTATCCTTTTTGAAGGAAGTATTGCTTGGTCATGAATATTTGAGCACTTTATTTGGACACACATATTTGGAAAGGGTAGAAAGAGAAAGAAAAAAAAAGATAAAGAATGTTTATTTATAAAATAATTAAATAATGTGTGTCCAAATATTTGTGATCAAGTAAGTATTTTTCACCCTCTTTATTTCTTTCTCTCTCAAGATGAGGAACAAGTAAACTGAGTCTTTACCAAATATATTTCTTTTTGGGTAGAGTGAACAAACAACAATGATATATAATTTTTCTAACCATTATATATGCAACACTTCATTTTATTTGTATCTATCTCTCTTCTTATCATAACATTAATCTACACATCATTCTCTGTATTTATTTTTCTTCTCAAGTTGTTCATGAGGTGTTTGGGTGTAGAAAAAATATTTTTCGTAAGCAAAATGGCAACTTCCCATGAAGCTATGAATCGCATGTTATGAGAGGGGTAGGGTCTGACCCTAACCCAACATAAAATAGAAACAAAAGGGTGCCTAGTAATTTGCTCCCATTGAAAGAAGGAATTGGGGTCCGAGTTGACATGCATATCAGTTATCATGCATCCCATCTCATTAGTTTGTAAGGATACAATTTTGTTTACTTATAACTCGTCTCACACTCCTTCTCCGCTAGAGTTATATATTTAACAATAGAGTAATGATATTTGAACAATTATCTGATGACAATTTTTGTGACAACCTTATTTTTCTCTCTTTTTATATTGGTCAAAAACAATAGAGAGATAGAGGGAAAAAAAGGAAGAGGAAAGATAAGAACATCATGTGAAATGAAAGAGAAAGTTATCTAAAAATTGTCATAAAATTGTTGTACAAATATCATTTCTCTCGATGTGGTTTCTTTTATCATGTTAGATATGATATGCCAAAAATTATTGGTATGTTAGTTATTATCAAATTCAAGTACAGAAGGTAAAATAACCGTTAAAAATGATGAGTAATGACAACAAAATAAAGTGGATGTTACGATTGATAAATTATTGAAGACTTGTACAATTGTTTTGAAAAAGAATGTATATCATCTATATGGCGTATTCAGAACCCTGTTTTAGAAGTTCAAACTTTTGAATTCTTAAACCAGTAATGCAACAAAATGTTTCAAAATACAAAATATATAAGAGTAAATTTGGATTTTTTTTAAAGTTCAAGGGGTTTAATTGAACCCCGCCAAATTATTATCAACTTCCGCGGTTGAAGGATGCAACTAGTTATAACTTTTGTCAATTTTAGCTTGATATCAAGTGTTTTGAACTTTGAACAATTAGCTTGATATCAAGTGTTTGGAACTTTGAACAATGTAAAATGAGAGTTAGCAGAATTTTTCCCATGAAAACGATGACAATAATAAATGGTTTCTTCAATAAGGTTGGCTATGATGCAATTAAATTTTCTGTCCAAGAACATTCTTAAAAGGCATGATAGATAGATTTTAAATAGATTTTTAGCACAAATTTATAAAAGATGAATATTATATATAACCTAACAGTAAAATACACACGCTAACCTAACAGTTATAAATCATATGCTACCAAAGCCACCTTCAACAGCATCTTCAAAATCTAATAAGTAATTGGTCCTTCCCAAGTATTTCTGCTGGGGTTCAGCCTCAGCCTTACTAAAACAGTAGACAGGAGCCTGCCAATGAGCATCATCCAGAACTGCTCCAACCTCAAATGTCATTACATGAGTAATCATTCCTGCAATCACCAATCATCATATCAGCCTTGCCAATCACTTGTAACACAATTAGTAATTAATTAATGACTTTAATAAACTTTACATATTTTTCTAGCAAGTAATTCGCTATGTAGCACCAAACTTCAAATTAAAGGAAAATCACACTTTGCACATGAGAAATGATATTTGAACAATTATTTTGTGATAACTTTTATGATAATTTTCTTTTTCAAACTCACGTTGTATTTTTTATCTCTCTATTGCTTTTGTTTTTGTGTCAATACTTACATTTCTTTGAATATTTTAGGTGTCCCACAAGCTAACTCAATAAATGGTTGTTCAAATAACACCCATCTTGTATATACTCATACATGTGGTTTTCTCCAATGTGTTAGTACTTGGTATAGATTAGTTGTTATGTTTAGGCAAAATTATTTCAAGGGTCATTTATCTTACTTATTTGTAATAATTATTAAGTCCTTTGTTTTTTTTTGTCCCGTTCAAATCCTTTATGTGTTAAAACCTCTACAAGTTAGTCCTTTCTTTATTTTTTTTAATAAAAAATAAAAAAGCGTTGAGGTGAATTGCCACGTATGATTATTAGTAATAGTTTTTATTGTAAATATATTTTATCGTTATAAACACTCAGAAAAAACAATCAAAACCTAGAAAACACCAACCCTAATAATCTTATGTGGCTTGCCTCATCAATGTATTTTTTAATGAAAATGAAAAAAAGACTAACTTGCAGACATTTTAACCAATAAATGATTTGAATGAGACAAAAAAAAAAAAACTAAACAGTTACAAATAAATAAGATAATTTTTTTTTTGAAAAAATAAATAAATAAGGTAAATAACCCTAAAGTAATTTTGCGGTAAGTTTAATATTGTTACTTACGACTTAGGGTTTACACTCTTGTTAAAAATAAAATTAGGGTTTACACTCCCTTGCTTTAACACCTTCAAGATTTAACTCAAATCAATTGACTTATACAACTCTATAATTACATTCAATCACATCCATTTCTTTACATTATTACCGGCATCCATACATGTATTCATGTTTTCTTTACATTATTACCGGCATCCATATATGTATTCATGTTTGTGTAAGTGTTTCATAATAAACTAATATATGTACATGTTTGCGCAAGTGTTTCTTAATAAACAAACAAGACATAAAACAACTAACCGTCGCGGAAGATCCACTTGACAGGTCTTCGAGTGACGACATCCTCGTAGTACCAGATAAAATCGTCTTTTTCCCAAACATTGCATAGAAAATTGTCGGAATGTTGTTGACCCAAATAGTTAGCACCATGAAGCCAATTGGGTGGTAGAATACCCACATCAAAATGAAGCACTTCGCATTTGGGGTTGAAAGGGTCGAGGGTGTAGAAAAAGGAGGTACGGTTGTTCCATGCAAGGTCGTATTTGAGAACACCAAGCTGGTTCTGGAAAATATTGAAGATGCGTCCGTTGGGCCAATCGTACCATAAGTCTGTTTTTCTAAGTCTGCCGCTTCTGTTTAAGAATAGGACAGAATGGAACTGTTTCGGCCACGGCGCCGGAACTGGGTCGTCTGCGGTCGAGGTTGAGAAATAGAGGAAGAGACACAGACAAAAACAAATACGTTTTTCTGTGGCAGATGCCATTGCTGATTTCGGAAAGAGGTGAAGGTAGGAGCAGTATCAATATATGAACAACGGGGTTATATAAGATGTATTAATAAGCGTAATTAGTGCTCAAATTTTGGGATTGATATTTAATTTCTTAACTGTACATGATTCTCTCATTAATTGTAAATATTGGCTAGTTATTTTAGGATATCAATCATAGATGTAATTTAGAAATTATAGGAGGAATTTTAGCATCTCTGATTGTATGGATTGGATAGATGTTCACCGGAATGAGAAATACTTGATTTTTTTTTTGTCATAAACACCAATAAAAATGATTAGGCATACACATAAATGGAAAAAACTAAAATGAAAATAATTGAATGATGTTATTAAATTATTTTTTATTTATTTTTCTTCGCGCCTTAACACATTTTATTTGTATTTTTGTTCAAATAAGACTTACTTGTTCAATGGAATACAAGACACACTACCTTTCCACCACATTTTGTTGGATTTCTTCCATGAACTCAAGATAAGTATAAATTTCTTAGCACATTCACAAAATGTTATTTTAACATTTTATTCTTTTAAATATTTTAAAAGTAATAAAAAATATATAAGCGTGAGTGTGCTTAAGGCTTGTGCCCATAGTCTATTGCTACATTTTGTTATATCACAGCTTTCACACCACTAATTAGTGTGAAAGAAGCAGAATAAGAAAGATGTCGAAAAAAATTGAAACCAAAACCAAGTTTGGAGAAAAAGACCCCTGCACTTTATGACATGAATTCAAATAACAACCGAGAGAATTTGATCTCTTGGGTTCAACTGAAAGTGGAGAACTATGATGAGAACTATGATATGAGTGTTCTGGTGCCATACAAACTTCCTTTCTTGCGAGACACAATGGGAATTCGTAGAAAGAATCATCGCACAACAAAGAAGGGTTCGTCATATCTAGAGGATTACTCGACAGTCCAAATCCATGTTGGTGAACGGAACACGGTGGAGCCGAGCTTGCATTATACTATCTCCTACCAAGAGAATGTAAAAGATTTGTAAGGAACAATTCTCAATCATGAACGGATGAAGGATTAAACGAGAAACTCTTCTACAGACACAATCACAAATGATAAATATTTAGACACACTCACATCAAATGCAAAAATTAAAAGAGAATAAAAATTAAATGATGTTGATTGATGTGATCTAATTATTTTTGCTTTAAATTTTTTCATTTGATGTGAGTGTGTCCAAATATTTATCATTTGTGATTGTGTCTGTAGAAGAGTTTCTCGGATTAAATAAATCAAGGCAAAGTTGGAGGAATGTCGACGAACAAAGATGACCATGGTTAGTTGAAACTTGAAAGCATGAACCGGCAAATTATCAACAACGACAATGCAAGTGTGATATTGGGAAAAAGTTGGAGAAACAACAAAAAGTGTATAGAGTCATCAATTTTTTATGGGTCTTACTGTGATTTTATTAAAAACTACACTTTAGAGCTTCAACAAAATCACATTGTGTCCCATGAAGATAACTTGGTTGATAAGCTGAAAAATGCTGAAGGAGTACTAAGAGGAGGTCTAGGATTCAAATTTTGAAAACCAACATATGCCTACAAAAAATCAAAGTCACGGTGCCTAATTTCTTCAAACTCATAAAATTCCAAACACACAGTGAAATGTACTTTTTAATTTTTCAGTGAAGTTTACCCAACACTTTAGTTATTGAACGATGACTCCAAGAGGTTTATATTGGTATCATCTTGGCTCTGCTGTGATTCTACATTGAATTAATGAAACCATTCCTTGTAGTAACAATGATTATGACATCCTTGATTATTTGTTTTTTTGGTGTATGAGATCAACTATTAGAACATGAAAAGAAGTATCCACAATCAGGCATTTTAAGTTATAACATATATGATACACCCACCAGCAATAGGTACATGGTAGATGAATACATAATAACAAAGGTTGGCGAAATCGCAATCTTCTATTTTTCACTCTTTTTGTTGATTTCTAGTAGCCACTAGCCTAAAACAAACCTTCAAGTTGTTGCCACTCAACCCTTATTTATAGTAACAAAGATGGTATAAAAAAATTCAATTTATTGTTACAGACAATATATATCATTGATGCCCAAGCAAAGCTTATTATAAACCAGCACCGAGGCCTCCCCAAAACAAAGATTATTATACAGAGTACACATCACAATTATAAATCATATGATATTGTTGGGTGGCCTATCTCATCTCACTCATTAGTGTCCAACGAAAATCATCAACAATAGCAGCTTCTAAATCTAATGAGAAACTGCTCCTTCTGTTGTGTATTTGGGGTTCAGCCTCAGCCTTACTAAAACAATAGACAGGAGCCTGCCAATGGGCATCATCCAGTACTGCTCCAACCTCAAATGTCATCACATCAGTAATCATTCCTGCACTCACCAATCATCATATAATGAATTTAATAAACATAACATATTTTTCTAGCCAGTAATTTTAGCTATATGTAGCACGAAAACTTCAAATTAAAGCAACTAACCATCGTAGAAGATCCACTTGACAGGTCTTTTAGTGAGAACATCTTCAAAGTACCAAATAAATTCGACTTTCTCCCAAACATTACACAGAAAATTGTCGGCATATTGTTGACCCAAATAATTAGCACCATCAAGCCAATTGGGTCGTGGAATACCAACATCATATTGAGTCACTTTGCAAGTGTGCTCGAAAGGGTCGAGAGTGTAGAGAAAGGTGGTGCCATTGTTCCATTCAAGGTCATATTTGAGAACATCAAGCTGGTATTGGATAATGTTGAAATTTCGTCCATTGGGCCAATCGTACCATAAGTCTTGTTTTCGAAGAGAGCCGCTTCTGTTGAGGAGTAGGACTGAGTGGAACTGTTCCGGCCACGGCGCCGGAATTGGGTCCTCTGTGGTCGAAGTTGAGAGATGAAGGAAGAGGAAGAGACACAAAAACAAACAAATGCATTCTTCTGTGGCAGAGGCCATTGCTTTGCTGATTTCGGAAGGTGTGAACTACGAACAGTATCAGTATGAACGACGTGGATAAGGTTTAAGTGCGTGTAACATTTTAAATGTTTCTCAACCTTTAGTTTTGGCTGGGTGAATAATAAAATCCGTTACTTCCCATCAAGTTAAGGATAGTATTTATCTATCGGCAGCTTCTTACAAATATCGTGGATCTTCACTTCGGTAGCTCAATTGATAAGAACTTCATAGTTAAAAGTGTTTGAAATGAGAGTAATATTTAGATTGATTTGGAATAATATTTGGATAAGTGGTCTTTTAAGAAGTTTTTCAAAAAGTGTGCTAGTGAAGACAAAGTATGTTAGAAAGATTTATGTTGGTTTGCAGGGTAAATCGAGAATTTTAAAAATAGTATGAGGTGTTACACTCGAATTCTAGTAGTGATATATAAGATTTAGGACAGCTTGGTTTCAAGGACCGGAAGCATGGGGATTAAAGGAAGTGATAAAATGACTTGATAGTTTGGGTTGTTTAACGCATATATTGAACTCGACTGCAAACAAGTTTGGCGCTATTAGAGATTTACAAAGCTTCATTGGGAATTTACAAAACTTTAAGATATGTTTCATAAGGCGACAAACAAATAATGTTCATTTGTTAACTAGAGCGTCATTATCTTATGGTAGTTTTCAAATTCATGATCATATGTCATCTTGTATCGAGATTGTCAATATTAATAAAATGTGTTGATTTTGTTTTTGTTAAAAAAAAATCCTCTAGAGTGATATTATTCGCTTTACATTCTAAAATTGGTTGTTCATTTTAGAGTAATCGGATCCTTATTATTACAAACCCGATCTTGTCTTGTATAAACTCTTATTTATTAAACTCTTACCTCATCAAGTTAAGTCAAACCTAAAATCGGTCTAATGAAAATAATCTACCACATTGAATTAACGAAACCATTCCTTGCAGCAACAATGATACCCTTGATTTTATTTGTTCTATTGGTGTATGAGATCAACTGTTAGAACAGGAAAAGAAGAATCCAGAGTCAACCGTTTTAAGCTACAACATCTATGGTACAACCACTGGCAATAGGTATATAATAGATGAATACAGAACAAAGTTTCACTGAAAGCGAAACCGCAATCTTCTACTTTTCACTCCTTTTATTCTTTTACTGATCTCTAGTAGCTACTAGCCTAAAACAAACTTTCAAATTGTTGTTACTAAGCCCTTATTTATAGTAACAAAGATGGTATACAAGAATTCAATTTATTGTTACAAAGACAGTATCATTTATACCCAAGCTACTGATTCCCGGCACTGGGGCCTCCCCGAAATTTCTGTATATCATCCCAGCCTCTTACCCATGGTTGCCCAGGTGTTGCTCTTGTTTCAGGAGAAGAATGGCTATCAAGATTCTTCATAACTCCTTCCCGCATTGCAGTAAAGACCTAAGCAACAAACAACTAGCATTAGCATTGTATGCTCAAATCTCAATAATATTGGAATTTCATTTCAATATTGACATGAGACTCACAGGGTTTATGTTGATTGGTTCCGGGGGTTGCTCTTGCCCAGATAACCATTTCCATAAATCTGGATTCTCCTACATAAGTAGGAATTTGATGTTAACATAGACTAAAATCAAGATATCTGTCTATCTCAAAGTTAAGCAACTAGTTGCTAACACATATCCGTTTCCCATCAAGGCTTACAAAATTAATCCCGTGACAAAACAATCACACTATCTACATTCGCCACACACAACCTTTATCATTTACAGACTTAGATCTCGTTTGGATCTTACCAACATGCAAAATGCAAATCACCATTTCATAATGTGTACAAAGAAAGATGCTAAACTTTTCACCAACAAGATTCCAAACACAATTGTGCCCTCTTAGAGTAGATGCCATAGTTCTAAATTGCGGTATTGTGGTCGCACTTTTCCGCAATATCAAGGTTCGCAACGTATCAGTAACGGCGACGCAACCATAATTTAGAACTATGGTAGATGGATCATTGGCTAACAGGTAAAACAACCAAACTGAAGCATTTGTGCATTGGGGGAAAAATCGGGACCATTCCACAAATGAAAATAATTGAATGAGGTCAACAAAAACATGCATTTGGAACATCCAATCCAACCAGGCTTTTGTGACCAGACTCTAGCTCTTTAAAACAGATACATCATTTACATTTGAAAACTTGTGATATATATATATATATATATATATATATATATATATATATATATATATTGTTTAACCCAAAGGTCTTGAGGTTTTCATTTCCTAGATAGATGATACAAAAATATCAAGTTCATCAACAATATAAACCTAACAGGCAAACATCGTCTCAATTCCATCCTCCTTGCCTATTGTACATGGAGTTATGTTCATCCCTTGAAACCAGGTTGACAACACACTCGGAGTGCGTTTGATTTGCATAACAGTACTAGACATAACAGTATAGGACATGACAGAATAGTACAAGACAATACATAACTGTATTGGAGAGAGATAGAGAGATAATATATTTTTTCTTGGAAAATAAAAAGGGTATTTTGATATTTATAATAGTCTAGGGACAAAAAGTTGTCCCAGACAAAAATTCTTGTTTTTGTCCAGTCCTTAGCTACATGTTTTCTCTCGTCTCATGATCAGTTTCTAAATCAAATAGGTACAAAAAAAGTTGTTCAACTCAATCTCCTGTTTTTTAGCAAATCCAAGAGGTACCAATTTGGGACTTTGAGCTTATCTCTTACCATGTGCACTTGTGAGAGTGTTTGGGAGAGCTTATGAAAACAAAACTTATGACATGTTCATAATCAGCTTTCAACTAACTATCATAAGCTTTTTAGGATAGCTTTTGAAAATAGTTTATCGCATATATACAAATAAATTGCTTTGATTTTATCTTTTGTGAGAGAAGTAGTTTACACAAAAGCACTTATGATCCAAACAACATCATGATCATGATCTACTGTATTCTTCCCCTGAAGTACTTCCCTCAAAAGGCTAAGAAAACAATATTGTCTAAAACTGGAATTAAATTCATCAATAATATTTACAGAATAGCATTTTGATCGATCATCGTCATAAATTCACAATTTATAATGAGAAAAAAAAAATGAAAATAAAATACCAAGTCGAGCACATGAATGAGAGATCGAATTTGATTTTCATCCAAGGAGTGGATATTATTCTGTACCCATTTTCCGAGAACCAGATCGAGTTCGAGAAACCCTCGTTGCTTGCTTCTATATATTAGCCTATTAGTTGTAACACAGAGATCATTCAGTAATACGCACACGTTAGGTTTATTAATTATTTATTTATGATAGAAATAAGAAAAGAAGAAAGAGGAAGAGAAGCGACCTGTTGAACAAGGTTCTTTTGGATTCTTCATTTGATAAATCAATATGAAGCGAGTTATTAGACTGAGTAGTGTTACCGGTGTGGGAAGTGAAAGGAGAAATCTTATAGTATCCAAAAACAGGTCGGAGAAGAGTGGTTGATGGTTGCGGCGAGGAGTTGAGGACTCTGTGAAAGTTTAGTACGACTCTTCTCAACGAACCCATTTCGATTTCGTTCTCCTCTCTCTTTCTCTCAGTTGCACTATTATGATGCTACCGTGCCTTCTTTCTTTCTTCCTTTTTGGCTTCTGCTACCGTGGCTTATTTCTCCAACGCAAATTCTATTCTTTGCCCACGTCTCAACTAGTACTTCAAAAATCAGCTGATGTGTCTTTGGTATCACCGGGATATATGTTAGACTTCTTACGACTAAGGTTGAGAATACTAGCAACACACTCTCTTTTAATTGGTTAAAACTCACCTGAATTTTAACCAATCAAAGAGAAAGGGTTGAAAAATGTTTGTTGCTACCATTTCTCTTACATGGTTTTGCATAAACAGCGTGCCTCTTTGAAGTGCTGTTTGATGAAGCAAAATCACATTTGCATATTATTCAAAGTAAATTTTCCGTGGTTTTTAAAAGCTGAGAATCAAAGATTCTCCATTAAAGTGATTTTTTGTCATGATTTCAAGCAAAACGTGATTTACAATCATTCATCCAAACAAGCATTGTATAGTGTAAAGTGTACCGTTTAAAAAATCACGATGGGCATGGTGATTTTAGACTACCAACGCAATACCAAATATAGGTGTTCGTAGGTCGGCATCATATTCTCATCCTTATGTATAGTTCTACCAAAAGATTAGTCTATCGCACCCTACGAGTTTCTCACACGCCATGTTTGGATTCTAAAATCCGAAATATTTTAACGTATTTTGGAGAAATTTATAGGGTGTTTATGCCATAAGGATTTTATATCCGAACTATATATGGCACGCGAGAAACTCAATTGGATGGAAGACGAAGGTGCCTAAATTTTTTGAATGAATGTTTCCCAAGTTGAGTCAGTAGAAGTGAAAGTCTCGTGTTCTTTTTGTCTAAGGTTCAATTCTTAGCTCGACCAAATTTGAATTTTTTTTATTTATTTTCATAAAATGTATGTAATTTTTTTATTGTAAAATGTCTCACAATAAAATTGCTTTAGGCCTCTAAATTTGTTGGACCAACCCTACATTTAATAAGAAAATTATGCTCTTAATTTTTTTTTTTTACAAAAACAAAAGGATATTCATTCATTCAAATCGATAGAGTACATCAGATACAAACATCGCTAAAAACGTAAAGGGTGAATCTGCGAACAAACTCACAACACCCAAATTAATAGCATACAACTGCAAAATGCCTCCAAATAATATGATGAAACCTAATTCACCAAAATACCCATGTTTCCGGATCTGCAACGATGACGCCCAAATCATTGGTTGAATTTGTAATTGACTGACGTAGATCTTTCAATAGGAACTAAACGAACACCGCGACAAGACGCGAAATCAAGCGCCGCACAGGACGGGGAACAACGCAACGCCGCACTTAGACGACGAAATCACAAAAAACACAAGAAAAAACTTGATACATGAGAAAACCACTTATTTAGATTGAAAGAAAAGGGGAAAAAAAGATGTAGAGGGTGATTCTAGGTCAAAAAATGACCTAAAACCACCCCTCCTCGATGAACGAAAGAGAAAGAAAGTTTAGAGAGAAGTTAGAGTTTCTCACACTAGAAAACTACTCTTAAATTAATGAAAAATGCTACTCCCTCCGTTTCACAATACTTGTCCATTTTGGAGAATTATTTTGTTTCATTTTACTTGTCCCTTTCAAGTTTCAATGCAACATTAATTATTGGTTTATCAATAATACCCTTACTTATTTATTGTAGAGAGAGAAATAATAGAATGAAATAATAAATGAGTAAGGGTATTATAGAAAAAACACAAAGAATTTCATCAAAAATGACAACATTTATTTGATTCCTTGGTATGTGTAATTTCTTCAAAATGGACAAGTATTGTGAAACGGAGGGAGTACTTGGTACGACAACCAATTCGCGGGAATCACACGAACAATTAAATAATGATGTTTTAGTTATTTTTTCTTTATTCACACAACTAAACAAGCCTTTCACTACTTTAATTATACTGAAATATATTTTGGTACTGAGATACATGGATAAATTCATCTAAACAATTTAATTTGCTCAAATCTGTTTGCATATGTCATTTTTTTTTTACATTTATCTCTGTTTTAGAGGCAATTGTGGTAAACTTCAAATGTCATTTTGGTTTCTGAATGTGTAATGATTAGTTACAATAATTCCTCAATGTATTAAAATTTTAAAATAGTTTCTTAATTATTGTACATTATATTGTACACTATGTTAGTCAAAATAGTCTTAGAGACTAAAATAAGCTCTCGGTACTCACAATATTTAGACTATTTGGACTAGCGAAGTGCACAATCATAGATAATTTTAAAATTTCGATACATTAAGAAATTATTGTGGCTACTCATTACACATTCAGGAACAAATTGAATATTAATTTTTTTTTTTTTTTTTACAATTACCTTTGTTTCTATTGTTTAAGAGTTTGGGTTTTTTTTTTTTTTTTGGATAAAAAGAGTTTGGTTTTACTTGAATATGCTGTCAAACCAATTGGCGGCAACGTGTGAAATTGTGGGTACGTGTGAGTTTGGTTTTCGCTTTGTAAGAGGTGGAAATTACACGCTCGTGTGTTTTACGCGAAAAAACATTCGCACCATCTAGCACTGCTCTAAATTAATTTCTACAAAAATAACTCATTGAAAAAATATGTCCCATAAGCATGATACATAACAACAACATTCAACATGGTAACAATTCCATGATGGAAGTGCCTCAAATAATCTCATGTATGTCGCACTGAAAAAGCGTAGACTCCTTCACACAAATAAAGTATAAACTACTGAGTTAAATTTTCAAATTTTCTTTCCTTTGCAATACGTGAAGTTGATTCTAATTTTATTTTTCAAGTCCCTATCCCAACCTTCTTAGAAGTTGATTTCTCTTCTCTCAGCAAAAAACTTTCCTGTAATTGCTTGTTCAGGAATAAGGGAAAGCCAAACTCCAGTATCAGCACCATCCTCAACTGAGACACTTCCTGCATAACCTGTTAGAGCTGTTTTAACCCAACCAGGACAATAACAATTAATAAAAATCTTTTCACCCTCAGGTCTATCTGAAAGTTTCTTTGCCATAAATCTTGTATAAGCATTAACAGCTAGTTTCGACAACGAGTAGTCGGTAAATATTCGAGGCCATCCTCCCGATTTCCAAGTTCCATCCTCTACTTGATGTAGAAAATTAGTCACAACACCGTCAATAAGTTCCTCTGAAAGATTATCCACATTGCTTAATTGCTCTCTCAAATCATCATTCTCCAATCTCTGAAACATTATTCATAATTATCATATCATTAAAAATGTTTAATTTAATCATAGTCAATTCTAAAGTTGCACATATGATTGGTTATGATACGCTAACAGTATAAAACTTTTTAAATTGACCGTGTGACATAATTAAACTCGTGTATATAGTACTTACATTTCGTTTTCCATTTAGTCGACCTAGACGCGAGCTAACATTTACAATACGACCACCAGCAGCGGAAGCCTTCATTAATGGAATCATAGCTTCAATCATACGTTTGGTTCCAAAATAATTTGTATCAATAACCGTATGAGCATTTTCAACTGAATTATCAGACCCAAAATTGAAATTAATCCCTGCATTGTTTACCTGCAAATATATGATACATTATTGTTTAGATACATATGCAGACATTTAATTAATTTAATTCAGTTATCTTGCAACTAGATTGTAAGAATGAAAGCTAGAAATTAACCATATTTGCTTAATAAACTTGCCAGAATATTTAAGCCACCATAGTTTTCCTTTAACCACTCAGAGAATTGGGTGATGGATGAAGAATCTAATACATCAAGTTGATGACATGCCACATCGAGACCACCTTCTTGCAAGACCTTAATTGATTCAACGCCAACACTAGCATCTCTTGTTGTTAATATTACAGTCACTCCATGATCAGCAAGTTGTCTTGAGATTTCAAACCCAATTCCTCTATTTCCACCGGTAACCACAGCAATTGTTTCCTTAGACCACCACCTATATACGTATATGTATTAGCCCAAAATTAAATTTAACACATGCTAGTAAGAAATATACTAGTATTCCTTAATTCCATCAATAAATGATTTTTTTAAGAAGCTAAATTAGTCCACCTAAATTGTCGAACCTGACACCTCTAGGAGGAGCACACTCCCAAACTCTCCCAAACTCAAAAGGTTAACTATTGATTCAAAAATCAATGCCATTATACGCTTAATTATATAGTTTTTAGGCTTCTGCATTTTCAATTTGATTCCAAAACCTCTTATTAAACTACTCCCTCCGGTCACTATTATAAGCAAATTTCTACTTTTTAGATTCATTTAATAAATGATGTATGTGGTCTACAATATAGACCACATGCATCATTTATTGAATAAACCTAAAAGTCAAAATTTGCTTATAATAATGACCGGAAGGAGTATGTGATCTCGTTCATCTCATCCAAGCAACTATTGGATAGTTGAATTATATTTAAACTCACACAAATTACACCTAATTATAAGATGAAATAACATATAGCTAGAAATTAAATGCAACCTTTGGTGATCAGAATAAGGAATGGTCCTCAAAAGCGATATCTCTTGCGATCTCTTGTCTTTTTTCTCTTTTGATTTTTCTTTGTGCCCCATTTCTCTCTTTCTCTTTGAGGAATGTGTTAATTTAGCACCAATGACCTCTGCAATTTGGAATGATAGAGGATAGAATGTGTGAAAATTGGAAGTGTATAGGAACAAATGTATTGTCACACATGAAAATGTATGCCACGTTGTTGGTCTAAGCACTGATGTTGGCCATTTGGTCAAATGTGCAGAACTAGACTTCAGGCTAACTTTTGTTCGGCATATTTTAAGGAAAAGTTATTGTATGTTTTTTTTTTTTTTGGTTACATGTATGTTCTTATTGTTGGAGGATTTATTTCATCAAAAGAACTAGGACAATCCAGTCAAAAAAATAAATAAACAGGGTCATTGTTTGCAACTTTCCATGTGAACTCTATTGACATAAATCTTCTAAAAATTCGAAGGTTGTATAGTTACCCCAAAAAAAAAATCAAAGGCTGTATATTATGGCTGTGTTTGGTAACCCGAGAAGCTAGCTTATAGCTTGTTGAATTAGCTTATAAGCTTGTTGGATCAAAACATGACGTGTTTGGTAACAAGCTTTTCTCACGAGCTTATAGCTTTTCATGAGAAGCTAATTCAAGTAGCTTTTGAGCTTAAAGCTCATAGCTTTTTATATTCTCTTCCAATTTTACCCTTATTAATTTAATTTTATTTATTTTTTAATAAAAAACTACCCACATTTATATGTAACCACCCACTTTTCTACTAACCTAGATAGGAAAATGAATGTCTGTATTTTTTACAATTTTGCCCTTGGAGGGGTATTTTCGTAAATTGGTTAATTGCTATCTCACCCATATATATATGTTGTGGTACGGTTTGATTTTGTTCATTCCCACTCTTTCATGCTTTCCTTCCAACTACTTCCAACTATTTCATTCATGCTTTTGCTAACTTGAGTCCGGTTCCTTCTTCATTGTCCATTCCAGGTTCTGGTTCGGTTCCCTGTTATTCATTGCATGTCTTTGTTTTCTTCTTTTTTTTTTTGTGATTTTGTTCTGTTATGAGGTTTTAATTGATGTTCTTCCTCAGGTTCGGTTGATATCAAGCTCAAAGGTTTGTGTTTTGTTTGTTATTGCTTTGCATGTTCTTTTGTGGTTCAATTTTTATGATTTTGTTGTCTTTGTGTTCTGATTTTGTGTTTTGTTGGTTTTTTTGTGCTTTGATTTTGTTTTTTTTGTTCCCTGTTATTCCAGGTTTCTTTGTTATTGAGCTCAGAGGTTTGTGTTGTGTTTTTGATTGTTTTGCATGTTCTGGTTTTGTTCAATTTTGTTAATTGCTCTGTTCTGTTTTTGATCTTATGTGATTTTGGGTTTGAACTGACTATATTTTCAACTTTTTTGCAGGTTTGTTGGTTATCTAGCATAAGGTTTTCTGATTTTGGTAGTTGGTGTTGTTTATATCAGTTAATTGTTGATATTTGTGTCTTTTTTCTGTGTGATTTTCTCTGTTTGTGATTTTGGGTCTGTGTTTGAGTAGTGAAACAATCTGTTGAAAAGCTTAAGTAATTGTGATGTGGTTGGTGACTTTGAGACCAAGTAACCTTATGGCTTTTCTTTGTGATTTGTTGTTTTGAATTTTTGGTTCCAGAACTGATATAGTTTGTTCATACGAGATTTGGGTGAAAGATGTTGTTTGGATAAATCATTGGTGTATAAGGACTGTCTTAGAATGAGATTATGATGGTAGTGTTTGGTACAAAATTTGGGATCAGCTTTGCTTCAAAAGTATTGAAAACAAGTTTGCTGCATAAATTATACATGCATGTTATGGATTTAGCTGTTTTTGTTTATTCAGTATTTTTTTCTCTCTTTCTGCGATTTTGGTAATTGATTAAGGAACAGTAGAGTTAAATTGAAGGGTTAAAGGGTTTGATGAGTAACCAGAGATTCAATTGAAGGCTTTGATTTTTCTGTGATTTTTTGATTTTTCTGTGATTTTGTTATTTTTTTTTTTTATAGTGAATGTTGATATCTTTTCTTTTTTGTGATTTTGGTTGTTCTGCTGGAAGAGTAGGTAGGTATGTGTGAATATTTATCCATTGTGATTTGGTTTGGCAATAGAAACAAGAAATTTGCAGAAAAAGGATTACTGAAAGTTTGGGTAAAAGCTGGATTTTGGAGAGTTGAGTAGAGAAATTGAAGTTTTGCAGAAGGTAGAAACTATGAGCTGGAGATAAGCTTAATCTGATTCAGAAGGTTGTGGTAAGTTCTCTATTAAACTTGAATTTGATTAGATAGAGAAGGATTGTTTATGTATATTAGTGAAATGAGTAGCCTATATTATTGTGTGATTATGTATATCATGTGCACTGAGATAGTTGATGAAATGTTTGTGGATTTTAAGATTCTACCCTCAATTCCCTACAGTTTAGATATAAATTTTGTACGATTTGGATCAATAATGAATTCAGAAAACACATTAGAAGTTGGACTGTAGTGCTGAAAATCTGCAGAAAAAGCTATACAGGTTTTGGCATGAAAATTGCAAAATAAGCGATTTTGAAGTTTAAGCTGCAGTTAAGCTGTTTTGAGAAAAGTGCTTATGGGGCATAGCAGGAGCTGAAATGGGACGTAAGCAGCGTCGAGACTTTAAAAAAAATGTTTAAGGTGAGTTCCTTTAGTTGTAGAACGCACCTCTTGGGTAGTTTATGATTATGTTTGAGTGAGATAAATATTTGTGGTTTGTTGTTTTCATAGAGTTAAGCTCTTTGTCAGGCTTGTGAACAGTCACTATCATCTTTGCTTATGTTGATGGATGTTTATAGAAGAGTTAGATTATGTTATTGTATCGAGACTGATCGATGTAAGTATATACATCTTCTCTACTATACTTTTTCCAATCACCTCAACATCTATCTATAGTGACGCAATATCATAATTCTTTTTTATGACAGGTTTGTTATAATGTTCTGAAAATCGCCATTGACGCCATTCCAGATTCCGTGCATGAATTGAAGCAATATTTTATAAGTCTTCTCATGTATTCAGCAGAGTAAGGGTGTTGCAAACTTTGCTCAAATAATTCAACATAATGGTTGGAATTTCCCTTTGAGTGAATATTTACTTTGATTGTGAGTTTCTGTCATGTAAAGATGTAAAAATTCTGTAGTTTATGCATTAGTCAGAGTTGCTTGAAACTATGGTTCTACATTTTGAATATGGTCAGATATGCAGTGCAGCTTCCCGTCTTATTGTACATGTAAGTATAATAGATTGATCCCACTCCTTCCGTAAACTTTTGTGCTAGCTCATTAAACAAGTAATTGTAACTTCCATTTGCATTTTTTCTTTTGTCTGCGTATATGGGACTGATCGTGCTAACTTCAATTGAGCTAGAACTTTGTCAGACAAATTGGTAGTTGGGATTTTGTCGGCATTCATCTTCAAAAACTGATAAGCTAAGATACTCTTATTATTTCAGGAAAGTATAGCAACATAATTTTTGAATAGGATGATGAAATGGATCAAAAACATCAAAATTTCAGATCCCTTGGAAGAAGGTTGCAGGCTAGGACCTGTTGTTAGTGAAGGGCAGGTATATTTTCATTTCTCATTTCTGTACAATGTATATGCTTTATACTTAACTTATATTCTGAACTTTGTAAAGTAAAGGACGGTTATGCTTTTGTATGTTTAAATTGCTTCTTCATATTCAATGAAAATGTATTGGTAAATATGATATTGTAATGAAATATGTCAATTTGCTTGTACCATGGACTGGTATAAAGCTTCCTGAGAAGCACTATTGGCTGGTTGGTTTTAACTTGTATGTATAATTTATGAGAAGGAAGAAGGAATCTTCTTCAAACAATTGTATATGTCCACATAATGTAGTTTTCTTTCTGGTCAGGCAACTAAAAATAGTTCACTGATTCTAAACATATTTGTCTGGAACAATGATTATATGATATCTAATATTCTGTATTCACATTATATGGTTCAGTACGAAAAAATATTGAAGTTTGTCTCGAACGCTAAGAGTGAGGGTGCGACAATTTTGACTGGTGGGTCTCGACCAGAGGTATGATTATGCTTTCTGTGCAAGTGTGTTCAGTTAGGTATTTCTGCATTTTCCATGATAATTGATTATGTTTTGCAAATGCAATGGCAACATCTAAAGAAAGGATTCTTTGTTGAACCAACCATCATAACTGATGTGACTACTTCCATGCAAATTTGGAAAGAAGAAGTATTTGGACCTGTTCTGTGTGTAAAAACGTTTAGCACCGAGGAAGAAGCTATTGATCTAGCAAATGACACTATGTGAGTCAGTTTTCTGCGAACTAACGTTGACTTCATCTGTATACTCTTTTCCGGTCATTTGTGGAATGGTATCTAAGTTATATACTTTGGTCCTCTACAGCTATGGCTTAGGTGCTGCTGTAATATCAAATGATCTAGAAAGATGTGAGCGTGTAACTAAGGTGAGACTGATTATAGGTCATCAAGAAAACAACTAAATAATTGGATTGTTGTTGCAATTGAATAGTTTATCTTGCTCTGATGCAGGCATTTAAGGCCGGAATAGTATGGGTCAATTGTTGTCAGCCATGCTTCACTCAAGCGCCATGGGGAGGCATTAAACGTAGTGGTTTTGGCCGTGAACTAGGAGAATGGTATGACTCTATTTACTAAATTAGCTAATGTGAAAGTCTCCTTAAATGCCTATCTTTTTATTTATTTTTCTCTGGATGAAGAGGTGATCGCAGCTTCTTAATATGCAAAAGAAACCCATAATTATAAGGTGAAGTCTAAGTCTGTGGATTGTTAAATGTAGTACATTCCCTGCTGACAGTGTAGTGATCATCAGATACTGTACTTCTAAATTCAATTTAACAGTCAATAAAGCTATGAACGGATCATGGCACTGGTGCATTCCTTGCATGGTAAAATTGGAATTATACATGATAGGGATTAACATGTGTCGACACATTTGCATGTTTCCTTGGTCTGAATTTGGCATAAAGGGATAGTTGGATTGGGTAGACAATTAACTGTTACACAATCGCTGTAGAGACTACATACCTAAACCTGTATTAATGTCAGATCTGGCGTGGGAAATAAACAATTTTGCTAAACCTGTCTTATTTGACCTTGAGTCTGATTTTGTTTAATATTTTTAACAGGGGACAATTACTTGAGCGTGAAGCAAGTGACTCAGTACATCTCTGATGAACCATGGGGATGGTACCAACCTCCTGCAAAACTATGATATGTATCTAAAAACTAACATGAATAAGGGTTGGGTAATACCAAATTATGACTATGATCCTAAGGTGGGAAGGCATATATTTATAATGTCTCTGTAAAACAATGGAACTGGTTGCACTCAAGTTTATGCCGGTAGTGTGTTTATTTGATTTGGTTTTATGCTAGCCTAACCATCATGCTTCAATTTTTGAACGCCATTATGACAGACTTCTATCAACTCTATTATCTTTCCTACTATGATTCCGTTGAAGTCTATTCTGAATGGCCGCAATAAGTAGGTCATTGAGTTCTATGAGGGGTTGTGAGTGTAAAAATAAAGACTATTAAGTTAAGCAACACAAAGAAAATGGTCCATTTAGTTTCTTTCCCTATGGTACTTTAATTTTATTAAGCTTTTTCCCACTCAATTAGTTTTGCTTCTTATGTGTGTTTAGCTTCTATGTCCATATTGAACTTTACAATTACTATCTAGGTACAACATGAACCTTGACTCTTATAGGGTAATTTGATGAAATATTTATGGCATGGAGCCAAAAACATATATAACATGCTGTTTGTTAAATTTGAATGTTTAGACTAGACATAGTAGTCCTGATTGCAAAGAGATATGGGAGATGAAAAACTTTGATGTGGTCATATACAATTTCTGATTAGGTAGACATTAGAAAAAAGGGAAAAGTGATGAAATTGTAAAATATTAGTAAAATTCATTGGAAAGAAATGTGTTTTTTCCTGGATGCCTTGATCAAACTCAAATATATAGAAAATATATGTTGGAAACAGTTTAGGGATAACTGCAGGGTATGAATAGTTTAATCTCTCTATCTTAGTTAATTTATTTTGACCATTTGGTAAAGGATGGAAGGAGAATGGGGTTATATGTTGTGTTTAAGGGCTTATTTGGATTGGTTTATTTGAGATTATCTACTTGTGTATGCACTTGTGATACTGTTTGTAAGAGCTTATGAAAACAATTTATGACATGTCCATAGCCTTTTTCTAACTCATTTTCCTAAGCTCCTCAAGTATAGCTTATGAATATAACTCATAGCTTATTTCAGTAAGCTCTCTAGGACATTGTTTAAGTTCAGAATCAGCACAATACATTGAATGCTTTTCGTAAGAATTGTCTGTTACCATGCAAAAGAATAGTCTGTTTAAGTTATTGAACTTATTTTCCTGGTGGATCCTATTCAATGCACATTGTATGACAGATTTGATCAGAGATCATGCACATGAAAAAAAAGATGTCTTTCTTTTCCCTCCGGAGTTTCACATTGCGAAAGAGTTAAATAATGGAACTGAGATAACAGTAATGACGAAACTTGCGAAAACCGTGAGTTAAATCAGAGATGCTTAGTAGAGGACAGGTATTGGAATTATCAGTGTTAGATTGAGCAAATATTATTTTCTTTTACTTATCAGGTGCTTTTATGTTTTTGATTAGGTTGAATATATCAAATCTGAAAGGAACCTTCTTGCAGAAGTTGATAGCAATTGCATTGTAAAACTTTACTGTTCCTTTCAAGATGACGAGTATTTATATCTCATAATGGAGTATCTACCCGGTGGAGATATGATGACGTTGCTGATGCGGAATGAAGTACTGACTGAAGATGAAGCTAAATTCTATATCGGGGAGACTGTGCTAGCCATAGAGTCTATTCATAAACATAATTATATTCATAGGTGCGCTTAATCTGTAATCACTATTGTTTTGCGAAATCCTATTTAGTATAAGATTGTAGCTTAACTGAGTTTTGACAAACCGTTATTTTCAACGAAATCACTATTGTTTTGGAATTATCAGTGTTAGATTGTAGGGTACTTAACTTTACGACATGGATCTTGAATACCGATCATTCAGAGGTATTCATGTTAATCAAGAAATATTTAATATTCTGATTAATTGCATTTTACAGAGATATCATGCCCGACAACTTGCTTCTGGATAGAAATGGTCACGTGAAATTATCAGATTTTGGATTATGTAAGCCGCTAGACTGCAGTAACCTTCAGGAAAAAGACTGCAGTAACCTTCAGGAAAAAGACTTATCTAATGGAGTTAACATAAGTGGAGTCCTTCAAAGTGATGAACTTGCTTTATCTCCTAACCAATCACAACAACAGCAACTGGAGCATTCGCGGAAAAATCGCAGCAGAATGCTGGTAAGTCTCTCAAATAAACACATTCATAAATAAGCATGATTTTTTTTTTTAACATAGCAAACTTTATTATAAAACGGCGAGACTCACAACACATGAGTACTCACAAAACGTATTCATAAACAAGTATGATTACTTTATTCAAAGCGGCCTACACCTTTTTTCAGTTATAATAAAAATTCAGTCATTATTCTTTCGTTATGTTTGGACTTCGGTTCTTTCGTGATATTTTTGTTTGGTTAGTACGAGTCTAGCATCATTTACATCATATATCAATTTGGGTTATTGCTTTATATTTTATCCTTTAAAGACTATTCTCTCTTTTGATTGTATGGCTGCTCTACTTAGATTCATCATTAATGACATTTTAAGCTTTTCTATCTTTGTGATATTGCAGACCTATTCTACGGTTGGAACACTCGATTATATTGCTCCAGAAGTTATTCTGAAGAGAGGGTATGGCGTGGAATGTGATTGGTATAATAGTATATGGCGTTGAAAGCTTGGCAAGTTTGCATTACTGAGAATAAGTGAATAACTTCTCAGGTCTGCTGCTGATAATCTCTAACATGCTGGTCAAACTAAGTGAAGAAAAAGCTCATGTTGAGGCTGAGATTGAGCATTAAAGGAACACCGTAGAATAATGTGAGAGAGAAATTAATTCCAAAGAGCTTGAAATTCGCAATGAAGAAAAAAACATGAGTATGAGGTCTGCAGAAGCTGCTAACAAGCAGCATATGGAGGGTGTCAAAAAACTTGCTAAGATATCTCCAGCAGGCTATCCTTCAGAAAAGCACATAGAAATAGCCACTCTAGAAGTGAAATAGCTGTTATAATATTATAACAGCACAGCCATGTGTAGATTACTCTGAAGTCTGAAGCATCAAATTATATTGTAAGAATTATATGGTGGATACATTAATCTGAAATATTAATCATTTCAACTAAGGAATAATTGAGGAAGAAAAAAAAACACAATATGGTGATAATCGAACTTTTCAAAGGTGATTAAATATTCAATTATTGATTAAGGTCTATTACAATATAATTTAAAACTTTACAAATATTAAATTTATACCGTTATCCTTGGCATTATCAAAAAGTAAAATTACAGTTCATAAACATATTAGATAGTATCACTACCTGGTGATAAAAATTAAGCTCGATTGAATAATACAGTATTAACCAATATTGATTCCAATTATTTAGAACTTAAATATTGTAAGATTGTGCTATATACAATATTAATTTACTTTATAAACAATTTTTTTTACAAAATACGTTACTGAACCCCATGCCTTAGACCATGCATCACAAATATTTGGATTATGCGACCTTCGTTATCAAATTTACGAAGAATGATATTCCGTAATTTGAACATTTCTCCTTTAAAACAAGTTTTTTAAAAGTACGTATAATTCACCTGAAAGGACTCGATACTAAATTGTAGTTAATATCTGCCTTTGCTATAGATCATGTGAAAGGATTTATATACGTTGAAACTGAAAGACAAAATGATATAAATCAGGTAGAGAGGCATTCAGCTATCTGTCTGATGCAGAAGTTTGTTCACTTGAAAGAACTGGATAGTAAATTACAGTTAATATCTACCTTTGTTGTAGATCATGTAAAAGGATTTATATACGTGGAACTAAATTGCAGTTAATATCTACCTTTGCTTGGGGTGACAAAAATACACATACCCACGGGTACCCGTGGGTAAAATCCGTCACGGACATGGAGTGGGTAGCTAAACGGATATCCACGGGTATAATAAACGGGTATTTGACTACCCATTATTATATGGACACAGACACGGATTTGATTGTATCCTTCCCCAACTCATCAAGATTAATATCTGAATGACTAAAGTCCACCAGGAGAATTGTACTGATTAAGAAAATATTTGCAGATAAGTAATTTCATACATTCATGTGTCGAAAAATTTCATAGCATGAAATTCAATTTTTGAAGAAGGAAGATGATCATTCATAAAAGTGCATCAATGAAGAAAATGATCACTTATATCAAATTTAGTCGCTTAAAACAAAAACATAAATAGATCCATGATGGAAAACATAGTATCCATATTAGTAGGTATGATTTATGAAATTTTGAACGGATTATATATGGATGTTTAAAAGTTGAAGTTTTTTGGTAATTAAAAAAAGTTTTTATTTGTACCAAAAAATAAATAAATTCAAAACTCCATGGGTACCCATGGATACCTGAATATCCACAAGTACTCGTATAGTGGGTACCCACGAGGTTATATTGACTCTGCATAGTGCAAGGGTGGTGGATCAGATCAAGTACACAGTTCACAATTATTCTACTAAATTAACTTTACAGTTATTGAGTTGTTGAAAGCCACTACTTTTCCAATGCACGTTTAGCCTTCTCAATTGTTGTCTTCGCTGCAACTTGCTTTGTATCTCCCTCTACAAAAAAAGTCATTGATATTTTCATTTGTTACTCGTGATAAGCCATTTTGAACATTTCATTTTCTAACCCGTGATGCAGGAGTACTCTAAATATTGTGTTATTGTTTATAATTATCTGTCATTTCGCAATCTGTCCGTCCGATATAATATTTTGTCAAAAAAGTAGCTAACCCCCGTGCGAAGCACGGGTTTGTAACTAGTTCTTTAAAAAAAAACGTAACTACCCACATCAGTACACGGTTACCATTTCTCATGTTGTAGTTTTTTTTATATTTTGTTTGTTCCTTTTCTTATTACCTTGCTATTAATTCATATAATATAATTATAATTTTAAATAAAATATACAATAAATAGTAAAGCAAATGTTTAGTATAAAAAAGTTAATTGAATTCATAAAACACATTTATCATTTTGGAGATGAAAATAATTTGAATATTTAAAAAGACATAAAACACATTTATCATTTTGGAGATGAAAGTAATTTGAATATTTAAAAATAAATAAATTAAGTAAAAAAAATTGGATGTATATAATTTATAAAAAATAAATAAATAAACATGTCCTTTTATGTCATTTTATATGTATCAGCCACTTCAACAACTAATTTTACCAAACACATTATTTTTAACAAGTGAGCTTTTCAGCTATAAGCTACCAGCTATCAGTCATCAGTTATCAACTAGCTTTTTCAGCTATCAGCTAACTTATCAGCTATCAGCTAGCTTATAGCTTGTTTTTACCAAACAGAGTCTATATGTAAATGTGTTGTTTGAAAAAGAATGCTTTTATATGTGTTATTTGGACAAATAACTTTAAATATAACGTGTTACTATTAAAGAGCTTATAATCTTGCCAAAAAAAAAAACACTTAAAAGCTTATAAAAAAATTAAAAATTTATTATATTTTTTTAGGGGAAAAAAAATATATTATATGAACACATCATATGTTTTTTGTCAAAACAAAATGAACACATCATATGCTTATTCTTATTTAACAGCGGTCGATATCAACATATCTGAAGAATTTAATCAATTTATATGGTTTAAAGCGGTTCCGTTAAAGGTTAACATTTTTGTTTGACGTCTCTTTCTGAATAGACTTGCTACAAAGGACAACCTGTGCAAAAGGAATGTTCTTGAGGCTAATAATGTATCTTGTGTGGCCTTGTGTGGTAAGGAGGAGGAAAGGGACCATTTGTTTTTTCAATGTGACCATTATGGTCGGCTTTGGCTTTTGATATCACATTGGCTTGGTTTTGATACTGTTTTGCATGACAATTTATATACACATGCTAATCAGTTTTGTGCTCTTGGAGGTTTCTCAAAGAACTCTATGATAGCTTTTGCTATTATATGGATTTCGGTCTTATTTGTTATATGGAAAGACCGCAACAGGAGAATTTTCCAAAATCACATTGATCACCTTGAAGCTCTTCTTGAAAGGGTTAAACTTCAAACGTATTGGTGGTTGAAAGCAACCTTTATCATGTTCACTTTTGACTATCCCTTTTGGAGACAAAACCCCTTATGTTGTTTACAGACTGTCATGTAATGTCTGTTTTTGTTTTATGGCTGTTTATAGCCTTACTGTATTGTAACTAACATTTTTCAGCTCCTTCCGACACAATTTGTGCTTGAAGGACTGATAGTTTCTTTAATATATTTCATTTACATCCTTAAAAAAAAAAAAAAAAGATATTTTTATTAGCTTTTTAAACACTTATGTCCTAAAATAAACACTCTTCAGACTCCTCTTTTGCCCTTCATTAATATTTGGATTTTGATAAATAATTATTATAAGAGAGCGAGCAATTTCAAGAAAACAATAAATCAAAATATTTTTGTTCACTACCCATTTTTTTAAAAAGAATAATGCATATATATTAAAAATATTAGGTTAGTTAGATCTTAAAAGCTCACCAAAGTTAATCTCAACGTTCAAAAAATACCTACAAAAATAAGTACATATGGTCTATCAACAAGTTCCTCAGATCGATAGTAGGATTTTAAACTTACATTATAGCTGAGTAAACTTTTGTCAATTTTTTTTATAGATGGATAAACGGAATCCTTATCAATTCAACCAATCTTTATTAGTTAGTTTAGCTGATTTTAATTGTTTTTTTTTTTGTTTTCATTATTCAATAAATAAAAGAAATTCTTGTATAGTAAATTCAAATTATCACTGTTAAGGGTAATAAAGTTGGTTGATCATCCACATGAACTTAACTTAGTTGATAACAATGCATAATATATGCAGGGGGTCATAGTTCGAATCCTAGACAATTCACTTATTCCCCTAAAAATCAATTTCTAACCACTAAGCTACATGACAAAAAAAAAATGGTCGGTCATTGTCTTCGTGAGCTTGGCTAAGTTGTTAGGTACATTACATTATATATGCATAGATTGAGGTTTTAACCATGAATTGTCTACTTATTCACTCTAAAATGAGAATCTCCAACCATTAGATCGGAAAAAAAAATTAGTCGGTCATTTATATTTAAGCATCTTGACACAATCTTCTACTATCTCGACATATATTATTAAAAAATGGCAACTCAAATATAAAAATAAATCTAAGACAGACTACATATCCGATCCAAAAGGCCAAAACCTTGGTTTTTTTAAACTCTCATAGGTTGAGACATAATAGTGTGCTCTTCTTTAGGTCAAAGTTTAAATTCTAACGGTGTCGTCAATCTCTATGTTGGAACACTCCATGTTGAGATTTGTTCATGCTTCATTTGGACCATTGCTAGTGAAAGATGGAATTGGTCCCCATTTTTTTGGGTGACTAAGCGTGATTCTAAGTTTTACAAAAAGAGAAATGCTAACAACATAGTACATTTTAACACACATTTTTCAACACACTCTCTTTGATTGATTAAAATTCACAGTAGTCTCATCAAATCATGTGGATCCCATATAAATTTAGTGGAACCCATGTGAGTTTTAACCAATCAAATTGAGTGTGTTAAAATATGTGTTGTTAGCATTTCTCTTAAACTTTTTTTTTCTTTCCTTTTTTACAAAATCAACCTAAAACTTAAGTTTGCAAAATCTTGTTCAATTTTAATTCAAACAATATTTTCATTCGAACGCAACTGCAAAGATTAATCATTTAAGATAAAAAAAATTTGTGGGAATTTAAGATAAAATATTTAAAATCCATTTTAAGGTTGCCTTTTTTCAACAAATATTTTTTATACACACTGGTTAATGATCGAACTCTAGAGTATTAATAATTAAGAAATCCGAGTATCAAGTACCTTGGTTTTTTGCTTTTAAAAAAAAGAAGTACCGTAGAGCACCCATATTGGTAGGGTCTTTACCATTTAAGATCCGTTACCTAATATGTATCACTATTATGGGAAAAAAATTGGGGGTTTCTTAAGACCCCCAATTTTAAGTGGATCTCACACCATTTTTTAATAAAATAATTATTATTTGAGTTGCTTTTCACTAATAAATAATTATTGGTGAATCCATTTAAACATTTTGATAAAGAATCTCCATTGGAGTGACTGAGTACCTATTAAGTACTATGATTAAAAAATAAAAAAAATAATGTCTCTTCACCGTGGATGCTATTAGTTTATTCCCACGTTGAATAGATAGGAATATCCAACGAAAATATACCTCTTCTTCTCTTCTGTAGCTGTTACCAAAAAGAGACATCACAATCACAATAAAATATTTCCTTAAATCAGAAAAGCACTTTCCATGCTCCCTCGATCACAATGTGGACCTCTCTCCTCTCTTAATTACTCTCATTTTCTTTCTACGGTAACTCCGCATCAAACATAACGTAACGCATTGCCTTATTTTATTTTTAATATATAAATCAAACATATAGAAACCGTCGTCACCACCTCTCTTCAAATTTCAGGTACCTTCTTCTTCTTCTCTTAAATTACGTTTCACTGTTTTTAGTCTAATCAAATTCACTTTTGATCTTACATTATTTTATTATTCTTCTCTCCTTTGACTTATTTTTCAATTCAATGTTATGTTACTAGTCTATTTTTTTTCACTTGCGGCGGTTTTATAACTTCAAGATTTTGACCCATCTAATCCCACATTTTTTCTCTCTTCAGATCTAAAATCTTCCACTTCTTCAAATTCAAATGCTTCACTGGGTTTTCAAAATTCCCAAATTTTGAAACCCCGAACACAGCATAAAACACATGTCTGGGGCCATAGACATGGACCACGTGGGTTTCTCCAAACCCAAATCATCTCCGGCGACTTCTCCGACCACCGATCACGGCCGTGGTAAAAAACCCGGTTCAATTTCAATGGATCATGTTCTATTGGCTTTGCGTGAGACTAAGGAAGAAAGGGATGTTCGTATTCGGAGTTTATTCAATTTCTTTGATGCTACTAACAAAGGGTATTTGGATTATGCTCACATTGAAGCAGGGTTATCTGCACTTCAGATTCCACCTGAATATAAATATGCTAAGGAGCTTTTTAAGATTTGTGATGCTGATAGAGATGGGAGAATTGATTATCATGATTTTAGACGGTATATGGATGATAAAGAACTTGAACTTTATAGAATTTTTCAAGCTATTGATGTTGAACATAATGGTTGTATTCTTCCTGAAGAACTTTGGGATGCTCTTGTCAAGGCTGGTATTCTTTTAGCCCCCTCTTGTTAATTATGTCACTTACTTTGTTAATTATGTTTTTTCATCTGACCTATGAAGCTCATACACCGGACACGACACTGACACACCGGTTATAATTTTAAAAAATGGCATAATTGAAGTAATCGCATGTGTCACTGTCCGTGATAGACATGGACACATGTCAGACACCAAACACGCCTTCAATCAGAAGTGTCAGCGCTACATATTTTATAACAAACAGGGAGGCTAAGTATAATTATCACTATAGTAAATTTTTTTTTTGAACAAGCTATAGTAAACATTAATATTGGTTGGGGGGTGGTATTGTTGTCTCTTTCATCCATTGCATGCTTATTCCTTTTTTTGATGTTAGTATGTTGTTGGTTGTTGGCTTGTTACTTTTCCTTGAGTGGGACAAGAAATGTTGATATTTGATGTTGCTCTTTAACTCAAACTTGCATTGCCTATGATTGTGGCTGCTGTAACTGTAACCTTGCTCGAAGAAACTTAGATTGTAGTTGTATATAAGTATTTGTAGATTCTACGCAACCTTTTCTAAATGAGATTGAGTTTCACAAAGGTTCCTTCTAAAATGGGAAAATATCTCATATGGTGGATTGATGCTTGGATTTGTACGAAACAATACAACAATCGGTGCCTCTCCCCATAAGATGAGAAACTCATGTATTACTTGTACATACAATTGAAACAGTGATCCAATCGGTGCCGGTTCAGTAAAAAACAAGGAAAATGAACAGTAGAGCATCAAAACACAACCTATATCCGTTTTCTCTTGTTTTTATTAAATTAATAACATCGATCAAGTCACTGCCTCTTCTGTACGGACCATGAACTTCTACTTGAAGGTGGTGACGTTGATCGGTGCCAAAGTTTTGACCGATTTTCAAGCATTGATCCAGCGCCGCATCTTTGACACAAATAAGCTAGAAATGCGCTGCTTGAGAGGTCATTCGTAGCCATAGTTATAACTCATATATATCATGCATGAACAAATGTTGAGAGACTGCAGAGGTTCTGTAGTCATTCATAGCTTTGGTAAACCTTGTGAATGCATGTTTCTTTTGAGGATGTTGTGTTGCTTATAGAAAAAATTTCAAAGGAAATTTGTAAATAACTCTATGAATTTGTATGGTGTGTGGGCCGTGGGACTTGTGAAGGCCGATTCGACTTCAATCTTTGATGGTGGATTCTATATATGTTTACTCAATTACTTGCTTACTTTATCGTGTGGGATAATATGTTCAGGCATTATTATTTATATACTAGGTCTTTAAGGTGGTATTCCCTTTTGTGGAAGATTTTTCCATTCCCTTGTTTCATTTTCTCATTGTAGTATTTATCATAACCAAAGCCAGCTTTGATGCTGCAGGGATTGAAATTGATGAGGTTGAACTTGCGCGCTTTGTTGAGCATGTTGATAAGGATAATAATGGAATTATCACTTTTGAAGAATGGAGAGATTTTCTTCTTCTTTATCCTCACGAAGCAACCCTTGAAAATATATATCAACATTGGGAGAGGGTATGCCTTGTAGACATTGGAGAACAAGCTGTCATTCCTGAAGGCATCAGCAAGCATGTGCACAGGAGCAGATATTTTATTGCAGGGGGAATAGCAGGAGCTGCTTCTCGCACAGCAACTGCTCCTCTTGATCGTCTAAAGGTGGTCTTACAAATTCAGACTGGAAAGGCATCCATTATGCCAGCAGTAATGAAGATATGGCAACGAGACGGTTTATTAGGGTTTTTCCGAGGTAATGGGTTGAATGTTGTGAAGGTTGCACCTGAGAGCGCCATCAAGTTTTATGCTTATGAAATGCTGAAAAATGTAATTGGAGATAGTCAAGGGAACAAGTCAGATATTGGTACTGCCGGAAGACTTTTTGCAGGTGGCATGGCTGGTGCCATTGCACAGATTGCTATCTATCCATTGGATCTTATCAAAACTAGGTTACAGACATGTGCGTCTGAAGGTGGAAAGGCTCCGAACCTAGGAACCCTTACAAAGGATATATGGATCCAAGAGGGACCCCGGGCTTTCTATAGAGGCCTTGTTCCATCTCTTCTTGGTATGATTCCTTATGCAGGCATTGATCTCACTGCTTATGACACCTTGAAAGATATATCCAAGAAATATATTATATCTGACCATGGTATGATATTTTTGCCACTCTTGATCTCTTTAACTTATTTAATTTCGTTTGTACACCTTATATTCTTATTGATAAATTGACACTTCTAGCATATTTAACCTTTTTATGCTCTTTTCTTCTTCATAGAACCTGGTCCTCTAGTACAACTTGGATGTGGGACAGTTTCGGGAGCTCTTGGAGCTACTTGTGTCTATCCACTGCAGGTTATTCGTACAAGGTATTGTTTTGTGCCATAAGTAATGTTTTTCTCTGGTCTTCTCGCCCCAAAAGCAAATAATGAGTGTGGGATGATATCGGTTTTGTTCTTGATAGCTAGTTTTATAATGGCTAACTTGCACTTATATGTCCTTTAGTTATTTTAGGTTTCCCTTTGGTCCTTAAGTTTTTTTTGTTCCACTTTGGTCCCTTAATTTACGAATGTTAGACATTTTGGTCCTTCCTGCCTGGTCTCCATATTTGAGTCCGTCAAATGTTTGGCACTACAATTTGTTGATTAGGAGCCTCACCCAGCAAGAAGAAGAAGAAGGAAACACAAGAAATGGGAACATTTGACAGACTCAAATGAAAAACTGAAAGAAAGGACAAAAATCTGTAACATTTGTAACTTGGGACCAAAATGGAACGAAAAAAACTTAAGGGACCAAAGTAAAACCTGAAAACAACTCAAGGATCCAAAATAAAATTTAACCTTTTAGAATTTATACAATGTATGTTCTTTAATTACATTACATTGCCATGCTTCTCAGGCTGCAGGCGCAACCTACCAACACTTCTAGTGCTTACAAGGGAATGTCTGATGTTTTTTGGAAAACCCTTAAGGACGAAGGCTTTCGAGGGTTCTACAAGGGACTCATTCCAAATCTCCTCAAAGTTGTGCCGGCTGCAAGTATTACTTACATGGTTTATGAAAATATGAAGAAGAATTTAGATCTTGATTAGAGTTGTTACAGTTACTGCCCAGAGCTGATTTCAAATGTTATATAGGACATCTTAAAATGTTGATGGTGACGAAAAAAGAGAGATTAACTAATCCTGTAGGCACTATTACAAGTAGTGATTCTTCAAGGAGGGTGTTTAAACACAATTTGTAGTCAGAAAGTTTTTCCCCTTGCTTATCTGAACTAAAAGTTTGAGAAATTAGGATTGAGTACTCTATATATATCAAGTTATTAGGTGTTATCCATTTTGATATGTACTTTACCCACTATTAGTGTCTTATATTAAAAAGTGAATATATCATAAATATATACAGATTGGCGCATGGCTTTGTAATGGTGGATAGAATTGATGGACGACATTCTTATGAGGTTTATGAAACAACAATAAGTTGAGTCATTTTTCGCACAATGTTACACATTCTTACGAGTTGACTTGTTTAGATCTGAAGTTTCAGATTTTGACATTTTTTGTTGAATCTACTGTTTAACTCTAGATGCATGTATACCAAACATTAGTCGAAAAGGAAATTGATATTCTTGATGTGTTTGGTATCGATACTTAGAGCTTAGACCTCTGACCAGGTGTTTGGAACTGTGGTAGATAACCAGATACCTGATGCACGTGTTGAGATTAAAGCTCCATGATTGGGACACAGTTTCACCATAGTTCCAAACACTCGATTTTTGTCTGGGGTTTTCGTTGTCTCCCATTGTAAATGTGAAAAAAGGATCTCTTGCTTGTCTAGCCATGTGGATTTCATGAGTCACAGCATTCTCATACGCCCAAGTAATACTGTCTTGTGTGGTGTTTGGACAGAAAAATTTGCATAAATACATCTAATTATCTTTTCAGGCTAACAAGACTATGAAATGAACACTCACATTATATCAAAACACATTTTGAAGTTCTTTCCAAGGTCTTCATTTAATATCTTCTTTTGGTATGTTTTTCACTTGTGGTAGCACTAGGTGTGCGATGTATAATGGTATCATTTCTGTGTTTAACCTCACATCACGTTGGTAGTTAGTTGGGTTAATTGGGTTTGTTATTAATGTCGTAATATTGTTAGGAATTAGGATGCAGTACATGTATCACTGCTTACATACATCTTCACATATGATATATAGTTATGTACCAGTATTGTTCGTGACTTACTGCAGAGTGAAGATGTTATGTCAGCACTTGACTTGAGCTTGTAACTTCGAAACAAACGGACATGTCGCATTACACAAATTCCAAAAATAACAGACAACAGACATGTTTACAGCAAACAGACATGTTTACAGCACAAGGTAAATGTTGACAGTGGAAAACAGTTAAGTTTTCTATGTGACAACAAACTGTTTACCATTTTATTCATTGCTTGCAGCAAAAACAGCAAATATTACAATACAAGTTACAATCTCAGTTTCTGCTGCTTGCCTTCGTAACAGACACATACATCTATTGGATTTTATTTATTTAGATATATATATATATATATCATGCATGGTTTCTGAGTTAACCATTCAAACTAACTAGTTTAAAGAATGAGCAGAAAGAGATACAACACTAAACAAACATTGATTGATTTAAGATGAAAATGCAGACTCTATTTGATTTGATGTAGCTGTCTTAATCACCAGTGCAGGTGTAGCATCACGAATGGAACCTGGAAGAAAGGCTTGGCCTTCCCTTAGCCTAGATGAATTGCCTTTTAATTTCATGCTCCTCTCTTCAGAAGGAGAGAAGCATAATGTTCATGAACTGAACATATTTGTCTTCATCCTCTTCATTTCCTTCTTCCTCCATATTCTGGTCGTTACTTGGCTTAGCTTATATATAGATTTTAATGAAGAACAATCAACAAAGAGAGGGTTTTCATTTCCCTGACATTCAAGCATATATAGTGTCTCTTAGCAGGCAAAGATGTATCATATATCCATTTCCAACTTGTTAGGTAATTTAAAAAGCAGACAAGAGAATAGTTGCCAAAAATAAAAGTAAACAAGAAGTTGCAATATTCAAATTTAATTTCCAAAAGGTCTCTCAAAAGCAAGATGATTTGAGTAAGTTTTTTAAAATAAAAAAAAAAACTAAAAAACGATATTTGTTTATTCAAATTAGTAGAATACATCAAATACAAACACAAATTCAACATCAGTAAAAACAAGAATGATAAATCTGCAAAAATGCTTGCAATATCCAAGTTACATTTAAGGTTTTAAACTGCAGGAAAAGTTGTTTTGTGATTTTTGATACAACAAAAGCACTTGCAGATTGATACGATTGTGGAAGCTTCCAAGACTTTTACGTTTTTGCCAAACTTTAAGCTGTAGACGACACTTTTAAGTTTTTTTTAATAACAAATGTTAATAGTTTACTTGTTAGATTAAATATTTACTCCTTGCCAAGATATAAACCAGGACCTCAAACTTCTTTATCCTTTAATTCAAATCAGTTGAGTTATTTATCCCTCCCACACTTTAAAGTATATTTATGTCATTCAATATAGTTTATTATGATTCTTATGCTTAACATTAATATTATAGGAGGGAGGGAGAGGCAGACTCTTGAATAATAAAGAAGTTTAGTGATAAGGAGATTAAAGATTCAATTTTCACCAAACAAATACTAACAATATTATCGTTTATCGTTAAAAAAAAAATATGGAGAACAAGGGGCTAGAAAGGATTGGAAAACAGGTAAAAAGAAGAGAATATATAGATGATATAATATGAAAAGTTGGTTAAAGTAGTTGTAGTGGCAAAACAACCAAGTGTAAAGAGGGGAGAGGGTGGTAGATAAGCACTTACATTGCATTTTAAGATAATATATATGTTGGCACCGTCCAATTTGTACCCCATGGAGATGGTGGGTCAAATGCTTTATGAGTGGATATAGTATAACCACTGATTTTTTAACCTTTAGTGAGATTTGCTTAATACTTAAGTGATTGTACGTAACCAAAGAAAGCCAATACTTAACTTTTTTTAATGAACACGTATAGGATTATTACATCATATGATTAAAAAATGTTGCTCAAATTAACCTGATTTAGAATATCAATCTTTCCTTACTGAGAGAGATAACGATTATTGGAGCTTCTCACGATAAAATAATTTAGCTAATTAGGTCGTCAACTCCTTTCTCCTAATTGCAAGTGGATGCTTTAAGCATGCTTTGGAATAATTTTATTTTCTACACATTAATATAATCCTCTGCTTTCTTTTGAGTCTTGAGTTTGCTTTTATGATTACAGGCTATATTATTAATTATGGAATGTGAGGAAAGCTTTTACAAAATGCTTTGAAGAAATGACATGGGTTTGCTTGTTTTGTTCCACATATAGAATTTGCAAATCAGAGATATTTGCTTGGTGTCATATTCATGCACTTTCTCCTTTACAGTTTTGATGGCACCACTTTGGTTTGAACGTACGAATATGCAAGAAGGTAATTAAATAAACGTGATATATTTTTCTAAAAGTTATTATAATAACAAAAGAAAAGTTATGTTAATTGTGCATGATTTTCAACTAACACACGGTGGCATTTAGCCTGCACAAGCAAAAGAGTTGTGCACATGCACAAGGGAGGAAATTAAGGACAGCTGGCGGTAAAAAAATCACTTTTTACCTGCTGGAATATTTTAATGTTTCATATTATATTGTAAGATATTCCTTTTATTGTTTTTGCTGCTCACACTCCCTAAAAAATCACCAGTTATCAGCAATTAATTGTATACCCCCTACTAAAATTGAAACATGGAGAGTAGTAATTCACACTTCACTAACACCTGAGTTACGGTTTGAATCTCACTTGAGCTATCTTTCCCTTTTTCCTTCATGCTTAACACTTTTCTTCATCTTCATCACTACCCATGTTCTTCATCACCATCAACCTACCCATTAACTATCAACTCCAAACCCTAATGGCACCGAAGAAGGATAAGGCACCACCACCGTCATCAAAGCCAGCGAAATCAGGAGGAGGAAAGCAAAAGAAGAAGAAATGGAGCAAAGGTAAACAAAAGGAAAAGGTTAACAACATGGTTTTGTTTGATCAAGGTACCTATGATAAGCTTCTCACTGAAGCTCCTAAATACAAACTCATCACTCCTTCAGTCCTCTCTGATCGTCTCAGGATTAATGGATCTTTGGCACGTCGTGCAATCAAAGATTTGATGGCAAGAGGTTTGGTTAGGTTGGTGTCTGCTCATTCTAGTCAGCAGATTTACACTAGAGCCACTAATACATAGGCGGTTTTGAGGTGTTTTTTATTTTCCTGATTTTGTTTAGAGACAACATTATTATGAGGATGTGTTTGGTTTTCATGTTTTTGTCATTTTGTTGAAGACAGTTGTTGAAATTTTGTTTTAAATTAATGATGACAAGTTTAATTTTTGGGAAAAAAAAACTACCCATTAACTTCAATTCTTCATCAACAAAATTGTTCAATATTATTTCATTTTCTTTTGAAGTTTGGAGATTGCAGCTTAGTGTGGTTTATAGATCTGGATTCATTAAATCTCTTGGTTGATTTCTGAAATCTTTCAACTTAAAGGTTTTATTATGCTATATGGTTGTTGAATACTAGTGTTGTTGGCCAATAAAAGAGGCTGAGAAACCATAACTGAAAGAAACTTTTTTTTTTATATAGATAAATTTTGGTCAATAAAAGAGGCTAAGAAACCAACACTGGTTGCACGACAGTCAGAAATGTTGGTCTGCAGTCGCGCACGGTCGTGCATAATGTTGGAACGACCGTGCGTAAACTCACTGGAAGAGAATTTATTTTTGTTTATTTTCATGCACACGGTCGTGCTCTTATATGGCACGGTCGTGCGTGACATCCTGGAAGTGATTGTGTTTGGTTTCTACTAGTTTTGTTATGTAATTATGTATGTCTTTGGTTCCTGCAATTTTGTTGATAAAAATGAAGTGTGGGTTTCGGTGAATATGTCTTGTCCAATTTCCTGCATCCCTTAGTGAAATTTTGAAAAGAGGAAAGAAATGAAGTTAGATGTTATAATTTGATTGACGTGTATAGAAAGAGGTGGGGTTTAATTCAATATAGAGGTGGGGTATAGAAAGATTATAGCATATTGAAAGAATGAAAGAAAAAATATCCAAGTTTGTGTTGTCTGTGTTACTGCCTTGTTTTGTTTTCTGAGTTTGTTTTGTGAGTGCTTGTGATTAATTCAATATATGTATGTATTATGAACAGGAAAATGGATATTCATGAAATCCTAGAAATTTTCGTAATTCCAAATTTAAGCAACATAGCTGGGGAAAGCAACATTACTGGGGAAAGTTCAGAGGTATGTTGAAGTCATTACATTATTGTGTAAATTATTTTTGAAGTTGAAGATATTATCGAAAACCATAGGGTAATTCTGCTCCGAGGTTTGTCAATTACTAAGTTATTTTGCATTTTATATTATACAGGACTTGGGCAATAACCCTTGTTCAGAGAGTGTTCTATGTTCCTCGGATGAAGATGTCGAAGACATCTACACTTCGTTGTATGGGTGCAACTTTGATGATGAAACGACGGTTGATTATTATTATTAGGCGAAGGCTAGGACGAGGGGCAAGAACCATAAAAATCTGCGATTGTGCAAGAAACATAAAAATCAAGATTTTAATGGTGTTTTTTGTGCAAGAACCATAAAATAAATTATATGCGAGTGGCTTGTGGGTTTGCGAAATTAAGTATGTGCTTCTTGCCTTTGAAAGGTGATGCGTGTGAAACTGATTTGGTTTTGTTTTGTTGGGCAGATATAGACATCATCACAGAGCAAAAAAATAAGTATCTACATTGTCAAAAGGGGAAATAGGTAGAGAATGTCATAAAAAGAGTTCTTATTGTGTATAATAATGCCTTTGACATATTGTTGCAATAAATTGTCAAGAATATTGCTTACAAAATAACAGTAATAGTTAACATTACATTGAACTTTGAGACTGATTTTCATCTCTAATTTTCGTCTCAAAAAACAGCACAGCCCCCGTGAAAGAAGTTACACGAATAACAGCATGCCGCAAACAACTCAGCCTCACTCCCTCCGCTCTCAGCCGTTCCAAATTACACTGTTAATATAAACTTACATTAGAGCAGAAAGGATGTCAAAAACATAATCTCAAGCAGAAAGGATGCCAACTATAAAGAATCTAATAATATCAAATCGACCAAAACCAGGAGCTACTTGAAAACTCTTATTCACATCCTTACTTAACCCAAAATCATGTCTACATACACACACAATCTAATAATGCTTAATTTCACCACACATGACAGACCCTTTCATCGCTTATTTGAATTCACAGCCAATAACTCAAACATTACCCTTACCACTTTCTGCTCCTTGTCACTTATTCTTTGGTTTGTTTTTGCTTCCTATTTTTTCAATCGTTCTAGATTCACCATCGCTACTTGTTTTTCAGTCCTGCATGATAATAATACAATGTTCTTTTTAAAACGAGATTGATTAAAGTCACACATTGCAGGACCAATTTCACTAGAATCATGTCTTATTATTATGTTCCCTGTTTAATAATCAACAACCAATATAAGAGTGGCTTGTTACACTTCAAACTTTAATAATAAAAATTAAACTTTAATTTTTTTAACCCAGCACAAATAAGAAAAAGGGAAAATAAAAAAAGGGAACTAGATCTAGAAGATAATTTGTACTACATGATAATGAAGGGTCCTTCTAAAAATCATTTAGCTCCTTCACGATGCGCTTTGAAGCCGTTATAGTTGAAACTTCAAAATAACAACAAATGGAAAACATAATAAAGATTATCATGCAACACATTGTTGGATCTAGAAAGCAATAAAAAGAAATTGAAAGGAAAAAAGTTTCAATTGGGATATGGAACAAAAGATAAATGAAGGGTTACCACTTACCAATCGATTTCAATCAGCAGGAAAGTTTCAATTCGTGTGGTCGCGTTGATATCAAAGACTGACACATGTCAGATATAGAATGCTCCTTTTATTTGAAATGTCGGTGCTACATAGGTTGAGAATTACAATGATGCCTCAGATGTGCAGCTCTTGGTGACTCCAACAGCTGAAGTAGACCTTCCAAACTAGCACATGGAATGGAAGTATTATTATGAACATAGAAAAACAATGTAAGAGGCAAAGAAGATACAACAAAGAAAGGATATAAGGAATAAAAATCACTACCACAGAGCGTTTTAAACCAGGCAAGGATATCAAAGTACTCCTCCTATTACAACCTTCAGTGTTTATTTTTGCCTCATTTGATTTCCCTGCATAGTTTGCTGACTTAATACCTAATAACACTGGTTAAATGATTGAAAACCCACCAAGGCAACTAAACTTACACAATTACAAGCTTATGCAATGTATGCAAGCAAGTAAGAACAAATACAATTCACAGTTCTAGCAGCAACCCATTTTAAGATTCAAAATATATCATTTTACCATCCTATTGTAAGGATACTTCAATTCCACAACACATTCAAAAATCCCAAAATAAAAAAAGTAAAAAAAATAAAAAAAAACATAAACATCATGCATAATCATAAACTAAGCTTTAGTTAATAACAACATCAGAGTCAAATCACACAATATCATGACACACACATCCACGGTTGCAACTGGATAACCTTAAGAAACAAAAAACTGCACCTGCACCAGCGTTTCACGAGCGAATTTGCCTCATCCTCCACACCATCCAACATCTTTACAACGTGGAGATTCAAGTCCAAGTACAGGTGCTTCAGAGAGGACTGAAATTCTACCATTAGAAACAGCTGATACGTCCCTGAAATATTACATCAATATTGAATCAGAACAAACAAGACAAGATACTTAACAGGACTTTCAAATATTTAAACTAGTTATCAATTACTGGCCAGAATACTCAATCATAGAGAAAAGAGAACTATTCTATCATATTGAAACTATTATTGTAAGTTACTCACCAATCTCTAAAAGCTAAATGAAGAACCTTTCTAAACTAAATAACATAGTCAAAATATTAACAATGACCCACATAAAAAAGTGCAAAATTGGATAATCAACAACATGATATTTTTATTATGTTCCCTGATCAATAATCAACAACCAATATAAGAGTGGGTTGTTACCGCCCTTCAAACTTTAATAATAAAAATTAAACTTTGATTTTTTTAACACAGCACAGATAAGAAAAGGGAAAATAAAGAAAGAAAACTAGATCTGGAAGATAACCTGTACTGCATGATGTTGAAGCTTCTACAAATCATTTAGCTCCTCCGCGATGCACTTTGAAGCCGTAATAATTGAAACTTCAAAATAACAGGGTTACCAATCGATTTCAATCAGCATAAAAGATAAATTTGGATATGAAAGAATCTTATAGTCAAAGTACTTTGATGAATGTTTAAAGACTAGTCAAATCTTTCACCGACTAATCAAGTTTACAACTCTCAACCTAATGACAAGATTCTTCAACTTAAACTACTTCCAAAATGTCATAACGAATGAACAAACTCACACTCTTGCCCTAACCGAAAAAACATTGTAGTCAAAGTACTTAGATCAATGTTCAATGACTAATCAAATTTTTCACCGACTAATACTAATCGAACTCTTGCCCTAACCAAGCTTACTACCCTAACACTATTGACAAGATTCTTTGACATAACCTAATTCAAAGATTTCAAAACGACTAATCGAACTCACAACTCTTACCCTAACTGAAAGAGTCTTAGAGCCAAAGTACTTAGATTAACGTGCAATGACTAATCAAACTCTTATTATCGACTAATCAAGCTTGTAACTCTCACCCTGATGACAAGTTTGTTTGACCTAAACTACTACAAGGACTTCAGAATGACTGATCGAACTCACAACTCTTACCCTAACTAAAAGAATCTTGTAGTCAAAGTACTTGGATGAATTTTCAATGACTAATCAAATTTTTCACCGACTGGTCAAGGTTACATCTCTCACCCTAATGACAAGATTCTTTCACCTAAACTACTTCCAAAACTGCCAAATCGACTGATCAAACTCACAACTCTTACCCTAACTTAAAGAATTTTGTAGTCAAAGTAGTTGGATGAATGTTCAACGACTAATCAAACTCTTTATCGACTAATCAAGCTTACAACTCTAACCCTAATGACAATTCTAACCCTAATGGCAAGATTCTTTGACCTAAACTACTACATAGACTTCAGCAAGACTGATCAAACTCACAACTCTTACCCTAACTGAAAGAATGTTGGAGTTAAAGTACTTGGATGAACGTTCACTGATTAATCAAACTCATGTCATCGATTAACCAAGCTTACAACTCTAATCCTAATGACAACTATGACCCTATCGACTAACCAAGCTCACAACTCTTACCCTAACTTAAAGAATCTTGTAGTCAAAGTAGTTGGATGAATGTTCAACGACTAATCAAACTATTTATCGACTAATCAAGCTTACAACTCTAACCCTAATGACAATTCTAACCCTAATGACAAGATTCTTTGACCTAAACTACTACAAAGACTTCTTAACGAATAATCAAACTCAAAATTCTTACCCTAACTAAAATAATCTTGGAGTCAAAGTACTTGGATCAAAGTTCAATGTGGTCATAAATATACATCACACACACTATTTATTAAATAAACCTAACATGTTATATTTTGTTTATAATAGTGACTAAACTGTCTATTTATTTATGCATATTCTAAATTTTCGAAGAAAATAAAAAAGCCAATTACTAAATTTTTGTCCAATTATCAAAAATTTTGAAAAAAAATTATAATTACAAATTTTTTATCCAATTATTAAATATTCTAAATTTTCCAAAAAAAAAATCCAATTCTATAAATTTTCTCAATTTACTTCAACAACTTATACTAAATTTTTATACTTTTTCGATTTAATGTATCTTTAATTTATAATTATTATTTATAAATATGATTTAGTATATTTAATTTATAAATATGATTTAGTATATTATAAATATTTTGACGCATGGCGATGAACGTAAATTCAATTCACCTTGGTTTTTTTTATTTTAAAAAGTAAACAATATAGGTTGCAGATTTATCCATCCCATAATTGAACAACACCAAAAATTGAATTGATAAGAAATGGAATAATTGAACAATATCATATGTGATTGTGAAGCACATCACTTGGCTGAATTGATTTCGGTCAATTTTTCCCAAAAATTTTCGTGTTGCTCGAAAATGGAATACACTTACAATTTTGCCATAAATTCACCTACGTTAATTCATTTCACATGTACGTAGGTGAGAATTGATTTCACGTGTATACAAGTAAATTAAGTTCACCTCTCAAAAAAAAGTTAATTAAGTTCACGTACAACCTTCAAAAATATGAATATGCGAATGTGATGGTTGCAAAACAACAATTTAATAAAACACTGCTTAAACTGCAAAAACAACAAGTTAATTTTTGTTCTTAAATATATGAAGTAAATTATTCATCTTATAATTTTTCCCAAAAAATTAAAATCCAATTACAACCGTCCAATTTAATAAAACAACTTCTACTAATTATTAATTCTTTTTAAGACTTTTCCATATTAAATTAAATGCAATTTTCGGCCAAAAATAAATAAAATTATGCAATGCTAAAAATATTTCCTTTTTTTCGGGCCAAGAAAATTAAATTTGGAAGCCCATAGACAAAATTTTACTCTACAAATGCCAAGCTCAAGCCCAATACAAAATATACCAAAAAAATGAAATAAAATATTCTGATTTAATCAAAGGGGTGGGACCCGCGTGGGACCCACATGCCCTCTCTCCCTTTGTGGCAGCAGGTCACCCATTCCCAAATCCAAACAAATCTCAACCGTTGGCATTAAAATAATAATATATGAACGGTCCAGATTTGATTTGGGCCCACCATTTGCACAAGTTTGTGTTGTGCACAACTCTTTTGCTTGTGCATTGTAAATCCCACCCTAACACACTAGTGGCAATATAATTAAAAAATATATGAATATGTAACTTGTGTAGGTGAAATATGGCGTGAAAATAACATATCTTGTAAAGGAAATTATACCTTATACCCCTACATTTAATCCTTTACCCCCTACAAAATATTGAAAATACCAATTTTACCCTTGCATTTGATTTCACCCTACACAACATTTCACCTGCTAAACTTTTCCGATATTGAAAACTCCAAAATTCAACCTGCAATTTCATTGGACCTTGCTTACATCCCCACTTTTAGAGACTCCATTGACCCATAGATGTAATAACTGAAATGTTTTCCTTTAGGCCATAGTAACTAGAATAGAATTATAAATCCTTACTTTGTGAGAAAGAACTACGACGAGAGAAGAGCGAGGAAGTATGTAATAGGACGCTCATATGATGGTTAAATTTCATGTTTGTTAAGAGGAAAAAAAATTCTTGGTATGCCTCTTTTTCAGATCTAAAATCAATTATGTATAATTCACATTTTTTCCAGAAACCGTGAATATGCAATGTCAAATATTTTAAATCTCTTAGCAAAAGATTGTTACTGGATTGTATGAAAATAAGGTGTCCATGATGAAGAGCAATGATCCGCAAACGAGGGGTACATAAGGATGAATAGAAATGGGTTGTACTAAATATTGTTGTTGGTGAAGAAAAATGAATCCCAAAACCATTCTTGTTTTCTGGAAAATTTTGCGGGGGTGAAATCAAATGTAGAAAGGGTAAAAATGGTAGTTTTCATGATTTGTAGGGGTATAAGGTATAATTTCCTCCCGTAAACTGTCAAGAAAATTGGATTACATTAAACACAAACTAGTGGCAATGTAATTAAAAAATACTCCCTCCGTCCCTATATCTAAACACCCATTCGACTTTATTTTTGTCCCTAAATGTAAATCCCTTTTCAAATTACTAGATGCATTTATTATTTTTTCCTAAACATATCCCTAATTAATACAACTAACTTGTCTTGAAATTTGAAAAATCAAATTTAATACACATACAAACAAAGGACAATTTGGTAATATTATCACACAAAACAGACACATTAATTATACTAACAGCTTTTCTTAAGAAATGTGAAAAAAGCAAAGAGGGGTTACATTAAGGGATGGAGGGAGTATATGAATATGTAACTTGCGTGTGTGTGAAATATGGCATCAAAATAATATATCCCGTAAATTGTCAAGAAAATTGGATTAATTGTGAAGATTATTTTTTGTTATTAAAAGCATCGTTGAACACAGCTATAGACACCAATCTCCCTAATTGGCTAGGTTAACAACAATGATAAAAATATCTCCCTCAAATATTGCAAAGAGTTTTAATAGTTTGTATAAAATAAAATAATACACATTCAAATATCATTTCCCACCGTCTATATACTATTTATTAAATTTGATGTCATATGATTTTCCATTTTTGCCCCTATGAGGGGCAATTTTGTAATTTTCAAATTCATGGTTTTGGGTGAGTGCCACCTCACCATGCCGTGTGAATTTCCATTTTTGCCCCTCACCCTTTTTTTAATTATTTTCTAATTTTTATATTTTTAATAACTTTTAACTATTTTCCAACTTCCCTACATTTTTAAGAAGAAGTTAGGCCAAACACAACATCAATTAAGTACTTACTAAAAAAAGTACTTTTTTTTAATGCATAAAATTGAATGAAATGCGTTTTGACCAAAAGTTGTTGAATGTTACTTTAAAAAACTACTTCTCGACAATTTATTTCACAAACACCTTTTTTCAACCCACATTGGGAACCTTTTCTTTTATTTTTTAATATTATATTTCAATATGTTTTTTTCTTCCATTTAACTATATTTTATTTTATTTTTTTGAACTGTTCTATTTAATTTTTTAAGGAGGTTCCATTTAATTTCAATATCGTTTAATTATCACAACCTCCCAAATATTTTTATTCACACTGTCATTTAATGATACCAAATATTTTTATTTTCTTTCTTCAACCTCGCGAATATATACAACACATTAACGTTAGAGTAATATTTTATGCTCGTCCGTATGTTTTTTTGTTACGCTAATGCATATAATTTTTTTTAGTGTTGCTTGGTTGAGTGCTACCTCACCAATTTTTTTAACTATTTTTCAATTTTTATATTTTTAAGAACTTTTAACTAATTTCCAATTTTTTTATTTTTAACTATTTTCCAATTTTTTTCTCCCAAATTCAGTTGTTTCTAGACTGCTGTTGTGGGAGATTAAGATACCGTTTGACCTGATTTTTTTTTTTCAATTTCTCTACATTTTTAAGGAGAAGTTAGACCTAATACAATATCAATTAAGTATTTACTAGAAAAGGTGCTTTTTTTTAATGCATAAAATGGAATGGAATGAGCTTTGGCCAAAAGCTGTTGAATGGTACTTCAAAAAACTACTTCTCGACAATTTATTTTACAAACAATCTCTCTTCAATTCATGTTGAGAACCTTTTCTATTATTTTTTAATATTATATTTCAATATGTTTTTTTTCTTCCATTTAATTTTTTTGACCGTTCCATTTAATTTTTTTTAAGGAGGTTCCATTTAATTTTATTACCTTTTTTTCAAAGGAATTTTATTATCTTTTTATCACGCTGTCATTTAATGATACCAAATATTTTTATTTTCTTTCTTCAACGTTGCAAATATACACACACACATTAGAGTTTAGAGCAATACTTTATGTGTGTCTGTTTTTTTGTTACGGTAATGCGTATAATTTTTTTTGGCGTTGCATAATGCGTATGATTATTTTTATAAAATTATGATTTTAATTAAAAATAAAATTTTAGAAGTCTTTTCTTCAAAAAAGGTATAGATGCCTAAAAAAATTATACTTATATATATATATATATATATATATATATATATATTGCACCATTATAGGGCTGGAAATGAGTCGAGTCGAGTCGAACTCGACTGAGCTCGACTCGACTCGATAAGAATTGGTTCGGCTCGAAACTCGACTCGAGTTCGATACGAACCTTTTGTTAAGCTCGAGTTCGGCTCGTTTAAAATTTACGAACAGTTCAGATCGACTCGTTAGGTTCACGAACATTTTTACTTAAAACATTGTTTTTACATTTTGAGCTTTCAATTTTTTTTTAAAGGTATATATTAAAATAAACTAAAAGTCATAACGCACAAATTTGTGCAGATATAAAAACACTTCCAAATAGCGCTTCACTGTTGAGTGTTTGTACAACTAGACCATCGACCCGTGCTCCGCACGGGTCCCACCGACTAAAATATGTACGAATAAGTTATATCATAATAATAAAAAATATATGAAATATTCACATGATAAAAATGTATTACATTAATCATATCATCTTGACATTAATATATAGTTTGAAAATCGTACATTTTACATTAGATATCATACATTATGAAATACTATAAAAACGACATTTGAAGTGACATTAGTATTTTCACATTCATCATTGGTTATCATCAACCTTTTTTTTTTTTTACGTATTCAACTCATCTCTTAAAGTAACTCTTGTTAATAGTCATTACAAATAAAACAAACAAAAATTGACTCCTTTGAAACTTGATCCAAGCCTTACACCAATTCCATATTAAGTTTGTGCTTGTGTGGCAAGAGTTTGTAATTCCCCTCATTAACTCCTATCATGACATTCTCTAGCTTATATGTTCCTCCTTCTTCAACCATTCCTTGAATCGTTGACACCAGGAACTTATGAACAGTGGCATGGATCCGTCCTCGCTAAACAAAAAATAACATGTCATTAACATAAACCATAGTATATGTTATCGTAGTGGCAACTTGAAAAAAGGATCATTTATTTATACAATCGATTTATATAATATACCTTCTCATCAACCAATATCATGTTCATGAAGATGATATCGTCTGGATTTTCCTTATCACGGATCAGCCATATATGGGCCACACAGACAATCAACTTCAAATCCTTCTTTCCACCTGTCACAGCTGAAATGGGGGTGAAAATGTTTGCCATATTAGCAAGTGCAAGAAAGAGTTATATTTGCTTAATTTTGCTTAAAGTCGAGAATGGTTGTATTAGCACATCTAAGTGGTATTTAAATAGGTAATTGGCAATTCTCTTCGTTAGTTTCAAATGTGATTATTAATCATAGTTTTCTATTGGTAATAATTACTATTCAAAATTTTTTAATTGCCATTAACTACGTTCTTGATTGCCATTAACACTACGTCATAATTACTATTCAAAATCGAATCAACCTTGATACGTGTTATTTTTTGAAATAAGTACGTCATAATTGCTTTTAATAGGTAGTAATTGGTAGAGTGGTTAGTGCATACACCCTCCGGTCACTATTATAAGCAAAAAACAATATTGTAGGTTCATTCATTTAATGATGTATGTGGTCTTTATTATAGACCAGATACATCATTAAATGTATGAATCCAAAATGTTGATTTTTGCTTATAATAGTGACCGGAGGGTGTAATGCATAAAAGCAATTAAAAGTAATTCCTATACGAAAATATTCAACTTTCATGTTTTTAATTGTCATTAACGACGTTTTTGTCACGACCCAAAATTCAATATCGTGACCGGCGCACGAACTAGAGCATTCTAGTCCGGCAAGCCTAATGACAACACTTGACAAACTATAATTTAAATAATTTTCAAATTGAGTTTCATTTAAAATAATATCCAATGAAATTTCGACAGAGTATCCTCTGTATTTTGAATACTTCCCAAGATATGAATCCTGTTTATGTACTTGTATTATCAGCAGAATCTCAAAGTGACATAACTAGATGTTTGTACAATTTAAAACAAAACATTTAAAGACTACCAATAGCTGCAGATACATCGACCATTCAGTTTATACATATAGGAAACCTACCAAAAGAATGACGTTGATATATCTTTAACTCTGCTACAAGCTTTCTACGCACTTGACTTTAAATCTGAAAAAAAAAATGTAAGAAGAAGGGGTAAGTCACAAAGACTTAGTGAGCAGACAACAACCACCACCAACTAGAAGGGAATCACACATGGGCACGAATAATTAAGTTTCTCAAATTCTAATGTTCATTTACAAACTAGTAACCGTATAAAAATATAATAAATTCACAATCAAGTGTACCATGAAAATTCATAAAACTTTGTAAATTTATCAAACCAAATAAGACTATATCAAAATTTCAATGTCGTCAAGAGGTGAAACCAAATCCACAACTTTAAAGAAAGTATAGAAATCGATTATAATGAAAAGGAATCGAGATAATCAAATCCAAATAGAAAATAAAAATTGTAATTAATGAAATGGAATCAAAATAATCACTTCAAAGAAAATATAAAATCATATTCAATTTCATAATGCCAAAATAATCAACTTTAAATAAAGTATAGAAATCAAACTTTAGTGAAAATAATCAAATGGGTGAATCGAGAACTAGCTCCATCTCGTTGATAGCCCTCTCCTCCTAATGGTGGCCTTTCCATGGGGCGGCTCCATCTAACGGATAGCTCTTTTCTCTCGACTCAAAACAAGATGTAAAACATTTTCAATTAGGAAGTTTACCTCTCATTGATAGCCCTCTCCTCCTAATGGCGGCCTTTCCATAGGGGCGGCTCCATCTAACGGGGTAACTCTACCTAATTGAAATCACATACTAGGTGCACCTAGGTCGTCGTCATTATAACCATAATTTTCAAAACATCATTTTTAAAACACAACGCTAAAACCATATTTCACAACATAACGAATCTTATTTCAAAATACGTATCATCAAAATTCAATCGAAAATCTACTACTTATAATCCAAAGTAAATCCGAATTCAAATCTAAATCAAAACCCAAATCGCGTACAAATTATTATCAAACCTTTCAAAAACGCATATTCCAAAACCACATTTCACAACATATCAAAACAACTACGAAAGTACGTACAATCAAATTCTCTTCTTTATAAATCACAAGTAAAATCCAAATCCAAATGGAGCACATATTAATATCGAAAATTCCAAAGAACATATATCTCAAAATCGTATTTCTCCATGTCTCAAAATTCATGTCATAGTACATGCAACCAAACCTCAATTTCAAATCTTTTGCAATGCAAATAGAGTATAGTTAAATTTGACGACTTTTCAAATTATATAACAATGACGAGAGAATTGTTCAAAATGTTCAAAGGGTGTGTTCCCCAATTTGATAAATACTTTAACATATAAAATCAACAAAATAAAAATAATAACGATAATTAAAATAAGTGATAATGATCGTCATCAACTCACAGTTATGACGAATCAACTAAGTTTGCTCTCTAACCACTCCTGAAGAAGCATCTGAAGCGTCCGGCGTCATATCTGAGCATCAATAATATTTTCTTATGAATTAGAAACTCATTCTACTACTTCACAAATTATAGTTAACCATAAAATCCCCATAGTATATATTCTAACCTCTAAATAATTTCCAAACAAACTAATCATGTCTAAATTAGCACTAATTGAATTGTAAGTTGATAAATATACCTCAAAGAGTCTCAATAGACAAGTTTTATGAGATGGGTATTCTTCTCCTTCTTTGGAGCAATAACTCAAATCTCAAATTCTACCCAATAGCACTTGTGTGGTATGAGAAAGCTTTTATTTGGGATGAATAAATTCTTTCTCTAAAGAGAGTATGATTCATGCATGTTAAACTTTAGTTTGTGAATTGAAAAGAGAAGAGAAAGAAAAATGGAGGAAGGTTCTCGAAACAGAGAAGAAAGGGAAATTGAGAGTTGAGATAAGTGAGAGAAAATAATTAAGTAAAGAGGGGTGGGTTCGGTTGTTTAACTTATTATTATTATTATTATTATTATTATTATTATTATTATTATTATTATTATTATTATAATTATTTTATTTTGACAAAAACTTAGTATTATTATTATTTATATAATTAATCAAAACGGTGCGTTTCATTCTTCCCCCCTTAAAAAAAATTCGTCCTCGAATTTTTAACCACCCCTTGCTTTGGTTTCTAAAAAGTGTGGGTACCTTTCAAACATCACTTCTTCGTATTACCAATTTGTTTCTTCATCGATCGGCCTTTGCCACAAAATCTTTACCAAAACGATATCCTTTGAGTTAAACACTTCACTTTCTTATCTATTATAGTTGTCCAATGATCGATGTAACATAAATTCTTGTCTAATTGCACATCTTCATGACTAGTCACATAAGACAAGGTATAAAGACATGACGAACTCTCCGATGGAAGTACCAAATGATAAGCTACAAGTCTGACTTTCCAAAATTTCAAACTCTCCAATGAATGTCTAACTAGCTAGTCCCTTGTTGCCAAACCATAAAACACTCCACATTCCTGAAACACGTAAGAATACCTGCTCTCCCACCGTCAACTCTAAGGAATGGCGCCTCTAGTTAGAATAAGATCTTTCCTACTCTAGTTAGAATAAGATCTTTCCTACTAAACAAAATAGATTAATTTGACCTTTTCAATGGAACTTTTAAACAACTCTAGACTCACTGGTTCAAACTCTCCAATTTTAACCCATACTATTGACGAAATATATCACCTATCGCACAATTCCTCGAAAGGTGCCACCTGGCTATTGAATTGGTAGCTATTTCTATGCAAATTCCATCACAGACAAACGCAGGCCCCACTCTCACCAATAACAAAACCACAAACACAGAACATATTCTCTACGATTTGTATAACTTTCCTAGATTGACCATCTATCTTTGGATGAAAGTTGTAGTGAGGTTCAATGGAGTATCAAATTCATATTCGAAAGACTTTCAAAACTTAGTGAATCGAGCCTTATAATCACATGTAGTAGAGATCGGCACACCAAATACTTAGAGATAATTATTTTATTTTATTTTACATCCTCATTCATTCTTTCCCATCAATAAAATCTCCGCAAGCCTTTGTATATCTTATTAGAACCCAATATATAACAAGAATAATGATCCTCCTATAATATTTTCTCCTTAATTTAGCGAACACACGATCAAGGATTCAACCACAAAACACCATCGAAATTAACTAAGAAGCTTATAACTTCATCATTCCACACATTATATACCACCTATACCAAGTCTAAATCAAATAAGAAATTTGTAACTTTACTATTCCTCCCATTATCTATCAACTTACCTAGTCTAAATCTTAACTGAGTCTCCCTGATATTGTAAACTATGGTGGAACAAATTTACACATGACCAATACTGACATTGAATGATCAAGCTAAAATTGAATCTCACTCCCAACAAGTTTTTCTAACCCTTTAATTATAGGTCCCTTCATTTTGTTTAAATGAGTAAGACTACCCATGTACTTCCTACTCAAAACATTTACAACAACATTCGACTTTCCAAGGTGATACAGGTCTTTGCAATAAAAGTCTTTAAGAGAACTCCATCCACCTTATTCGTCTTAAATTTAAGTTATACTAAGACCTTTGTGGTTGTTATAAATCTAAGAAAGTTCTTTCATATAGATAATGCCTCAAAACCTTAAGAGCAAAATTATTATTGCCATATTCACTCTTATGTAGGATAGTTTAGATCATGCCATAAGTCTAAGAAAGGTTGAAAAATCCAATTCATAAAATCCATAAAAGATGTTGGAGCATTAGTAAGTCTTAAAGGTGTACCTAGAATTTTACAATGCTAGTAGCATGTGCGAAAAGTTGTCTTTGATACATGTTCACTCTTAATATCCAACTAGTGACACCCCTACTTCATTAAATCTTGGAAAACACTAAGCTTCTTGATGTTGGTGAAACAATTAATAAATGCATGACAAATAATATTTATTCCTAACTATCACCTTATTCACTTGTCTATAAACTACACACAGTCACAAAGATCTATCTTCCTTACCTATAATCAATACCATTAATCCTCAAGGAAACGAACTTAGGTCAATAAATCTCTTATTGAGAAGGTCTTGTGGTCAGTCCCTTAACAATGTAAGTTATTCTAGGTCATTCGATAATAAGGTATGGATGTGGGTTGAGTGGTAGGAACGAAGTCTATAGAGAATATAATCTCACTATCAAGTGGCAATCCAGGAAGTTCAGGACAACATCAAGAAACCCAAATGTTTTTAGAACTCTTTATAATTCTTCACTCACTTGTATATCCATAATCAAAGCCAATTATTCTTGACAACCTTTTTGCAATAACTTGTTAGCTCCTATACCCAAGGTTAAATTATATGCTACCCAACCGGGTTTTTCCTCAAAAGTAGAAAAGCGATTACCCAATATCTCAACTCCCGCAACCAATTCACACTCAAAATCCTATAAATTTGTACTAACACGACTATGTTAATGTGTGACTAGATAATAGTTGCGGCGTAGCTACCCATGACGATCCCTCCTAATATAACATACTTAATCACATTGAAATCATACCTTTCCATCTTCGAAACAAAATATTTTCAGAGTTGAATCAACCATTGGAGAATCAAAAGTACCCTAAGGAAAAGTGAATTACCTGCATGCCCCATGATCTAATCAACGACTTTGCGTTGTGCCCAAAAGTTTGTCTACTAGAACTATCCATTTATGATATTTATATTTGTTTTCCTAATAAGAAAATATAACTTCACCATCACGCTAAGAAAATCTATTTATAATCATTCAACCCATTTCTTGCAAAAAAATGTGGTTTACTTTTGTTGCCTAATATGAAGTGTCAAGCTTGAAATCTCCACAAAATATCACAATTAGATCCAATTGAGTATTCCCTTTATCATTTTAGTGAATCACTTGAAACACATCTCTTCCATGATAGAGTGACGACTGCGCTTTGAAGCTCTGTCCCACATGTTTTGTACTCTAAAAGTGATGTATCCTCCGTTTGTTCCTACACTCCGTACTAGTGAGCTAATCCATAGAAAAATGCCATATGAAAATATCAAATATAAACTAACTCTTCTTCTTTAATCTCCGAACCTCCGCACAACTTAACTGAATCAAGATCTGCTCCATATAGGCTCCCTCTATTTACTTAACAATTTTAACAAATTCCAAAACTCTCAAATCATAACTTAAACAAAATAAGTTTCAATTAAAATTACCTCAGAAGTCCAACACTGCCAAACAACACCTCTACTATCCCATTGGTTATTGCGTTCTCTAATACAAAAGAATTTTCATTGAACCGGCAAACTTATGACATTAATGGCTTTCTCAAGATCAAAGTTCTAATAATTAAGGAGTATTCAGAACAAACTAAAAAGGATTTTTCAACATATTCCTTGAACTTCAATAGTTAATTGACACAAGAAAAGAGAATTACTTGTCACTCACTGAGATAGAGAAGTAACTGAGACTTTGAAAGAGATTTGACACTCCTAGAAAGGTCTTTCATATGGTCTTGTTTGGAGTATGTCTAGGATTCATAATCACTTCTAGATGAATTTGTGTCTACTGCTCACACTAACTAACTCTTTGTTGACCGCCAAGATTTGTTTGTCTTAGATTATCGTGTTGCTTCCCAACAACAACCCAAAAAAAAATAATTGTTGGAAAACCAATAGCAAAATTCGCCTTCCTCTAGGAACCTCCACACTAACTACTCTTACAACCAAACTACGTTTGTCAACATGAACGCCATAAGTACGAACCAAACCACGACCTCTTTGACTAGGATCTTAAGGTTGGGCAGTAAACCCATAAGGAATTATCTTCCCTTCTAGTGGTGATCATAGAATTGGGTGACATCCTCACCGAATGAAAGAAAATTGATCAAAAATAGGACAAGACGACAAACAAATGTGAGACAATTCAAAGACCAAAAGAAACAATAAGATCGGACAACAAATGACACTACCATAGAATGCAAATAGATTTTTGCAAGTAAATGGTGCCGCGGTTCACAATTTACAGGCAAGAATCTATTTTCATTCTATGTCTGCAGCTATTAGGACCTACAACCGGGCTCTGATACCAACTTTGTCACGACCCAAAATTCAATATCGTGACCGGCGCACGAACTAGAGCATTCTAGTCCGGCAAGCCTAATGACAACACTTGACAAACTATAATTTAAATAATTTTCAAATTGAGTTTCATTTAAAATAATATCCAATGAAATTTCGACAGAGTATCCTCTGTATTTTGAATACTTCCCAAGATATGAATCCTGTTTATGTACTTGTATTATCAGCAGAATCTCAAAGTGACATAACTAGATGTTTGTACAATTTAAAACAAAACATTTAAAGACTACCAATAGCTGCAGATACATCGACCATTCAGTTTATACATATAGGAAACCTACCAAAAGAATGACGTTGATATATCTTTAACTCTGCTACAAGCTTTCTACGCACTTGACTTTAAATCTGAAAAAAAAAAATGTAAGAAGAAGGGGTAAGTCACAAAGACTTAGTGAGCAGACAACAACCACCACCAACTAGAAGGGAATCACACATGGGCACGAATAATTAAGTTTCTCAAATTCTAATGTTCATTTACAAACTAGTAACCGTATAAAAATATAATAAATTCACAATCAAGTGTACCATGAAAATTCATAAAACTTTGTAAATTTATCAAACCAAATAAGACTATATCAAAATTTCAATGTCGTCAAGAGGTGAAACCAAATCCACAACTTTAAAGAAAGTATAGAAATCGATTATAATGAAAAGGAATCGAGATAATCAAATCCAAATAGAAAATAAAAATTGTAATTAATGAAATGGAATCAAAATAATCACTTCAAAGAAAATATAAAATCATATTCAATTTCATAATGCCAAAATAATCAACTTTAAATAAAGTATAGAAATCAAACTTTAGTGAAAATAATCAAATGGGTGAATCGAGAACTAGCTCCATCTCGTTGATAGCCCTCTCCTCCTAATGGTGGCCTTTCCATGGGGCGGCTCCATCTAACGGATAGCTCTTTTCTCTCGACTCAAAACAAGATGTAAAACATTTTCAATTAGGAAGTTTACCTCTCATTGATAGCCCTCTCCTCCTAATGGCGGCCTTTCCATAGGGGCGGCTCCATCTAACGGGGTAACTCTACCTAATTGAAATCACATACTAGGTGCACCTAGGTCGTCGTCATTATAACCATAATTTTCAAAACATCATTTTTAAAACACAACGCTAAAACCATATTTCACAACATAACGAATCTTATTTCAAAATACGTATCATCAAAATTCAATCGAAAATCTACTACTTATAATCCAAAGTAAATCCGAATTCAAATCTAAATCAAAACCCAAATCGCGTACAAATTATTATCAAACCTTTCAAAAACGCATATTCCAAAACCACATTTCACAACATATCAAAACAACTACGAAAGTACGTACAATCAAATTCTCTTCTTTATAAATCACAAGTAAAATCCAAATCCAAATGGAGCACATATTAATATCGAAAATTCCAAAGAACATATATCTCAAAATCGTATTTCTCCATGTCTCAAAATTCATGTCATAGTACATGCAACCAAACCTCAATTTCAAATCTTTTGCAATGCAAATAAAGTATAGTTAAATTTGACGACTTTTCAAATTATATAACAATGACGAGAGAATTGTTCAAAATGTTCAAAGGGTGTGTTCCCCAATTTGATAAATACTTTAACATATAAAATCAACAAAATAAAAATAATAACGATAATTAAAATAAGTGATAATGATCGTCATCAACTCACAGTTATGACGAATCAACTAAGTTTGCTCTCTAACCACTCCTGAAGAAGCATCTGAAGCGTCCGGCGTCATATCTGAGCATCAATAATATTTTCTTATGAATTAGAAACTCATTCTACTACTTCACAAATTATAGTTAACCATAAAATCCCCATAGTATATATTCTAACCTCTAAATAATTTCCAAACAAACTAATCATGTCTAAATTAGCACTAATTGAATTGTAAGTTGATAAATATACCTCAAAGAGTCTCAATAGACAAGTTTTATGAGATGGGTATTCTTCTCCTTCTTTGGAGCAATAACTCAAATCTCAAATTCTACCCAATAGCACTTGTGTGGTATGAGAAAGCTTTTATTTGGGATGAATAAATTCTTTCTCTAAAGAGAGTATGATTCATGCATGTTAAACTTTAGTTTGTGAATTGAAAAGAGAAGAGAAAGAAAAATGGAGGAAGGTTCTCGAAACAGAGAAGAAAGGGAAATTGAGAGTTGAGATAAGTGAGAGAAAATAATTAAGTAAAGAGGGGTGGGTTCGGTTGTTTAACTTATTATTATTATTATTATTATTATTATTATTATTATTATTATTATTATTATTATTATAATTATTTTATTTTGACAAAAACTTAGTATTATTATTATTTATATAATTAATCAAAACGGTGCGTTTCAGTTTTCAAGCCAATAACTACATTCTTAATTGCCTTTAACAGTACGTAATAATTACTATTCAAAATCGAATCAACCTTGATACGTGTTAATTTTTGAAATAAGTACGTAGTTAATTGCTTTTAATAGGTAGTAATTGGTAGAGTGATTGGTGCATAATGCATAAAAGCAATTAAAAGTAATTCCTATACGAAAATATTCGACTTTCAAGTTTTTAATTGTCATTAAAGACGTTTTCAAGCCATTAACTACGTTCTTAATTGCCATTAACGATATGTAATAATTACTATTCAAAATCGAATCAACCTTGATACGTGTTAATTTTTGAAATAAGTACGTAGTTAATTGCTTTTAATAGGTAGTAATTGGTAGAGTGATTGGTGCATAATGCATAAAAGCAATTAAAAGTAATTCCTATACAAAAATATGCGACTTAAAAGTTTTTAATTGTCATTAACGACATTTTTAAGCCATTAACTACGTTCTTAATTGCCATTAACAATACGTAATAATTCATATTCAAAATCGAATCAACCTTGATACGTGTTAATATTTGAAATAAGTAGGTCATAATTGCTTTTAATAGGTAGTAATTGGTAGAGTGATTAGTGCATACTTTAGTGGTAAAATTCGAGGGAATTTTCACCTTGAAACGCATATCTTCCTATCACTCTATATCGGATAACACATTATAGTGTAAAAAAATGCATGCGTGAAACATTGAAATGTCAGTAGAATGTGATATGAATTAGTGTATGCGTGAAACAGTAAAAAATGTATGCGTGAAACATTTTCAATTGCCGCTTTCTAAGGGATGTTTATATTATTTCTGATTAGCAATTAGTGTAGGGGAATTAGTTATTTCTGATTAGCAATTAGTGTATAGGAATGTTGACAGACTTGATTAGGCTTTAATACGTATTCAAGTGCATTAACGAAGTGAGAGAACTTTTTTCAAGTTTGAATAAACGGATGTGATCAAGTGCTTGAACGGATGAGATTACTCGAGCAAGTAGTACATGTTTAGGAGGGAAAAAAGCTAGGGAATTAGGGCAAAGTAGGGAGGATTAGGGCAAACATGATAGCCAAGCAAGTCTAGATTTTATAATAAAGGATCAAAACATATAATATACCTTCTCATCAACCAATATCATGTTCATGAAGATAACATCGTCTGGATTTTCCTTATCACGGATCAGCCATATATGGGCCATACGAACAATCAACTTCAAATCCCTCCTTCCACCTGTCACAGCTGAGATGGGGGTGAAAGTGTTTGCCATATTAGCAAGTGAAAGAAAGAGTTATATTTGATATATATTTTGCTTAAAGTAGAGAATGGTTGTAATAGCACAACTAAGTGGTATTTAAATAGGTAATTGTCAATTCTCTTTGTCAGTTTCAAATGTGAATAATCGTAGTGTTCTAAAGGTAATAATTACTATTCAAAAGTTTTTAATTGCCATTAACGACGTTTTAAAGCCATTAACTACGTTTCTAATTGCCATTAACACTACGTCATATTCAAAATCGAATCAACCTTCCCTCAAAAAAAAAAATTCGAATCAACCTTTAAACAACAATAATTTTTTGAAATAAGTATGTCATAATTGTATTTAATAGGTAGTAATTGGTAGAGTGGTTAACCATGATATGTGTTATTTTTCAAGCCATTAATTACGTTCTTAATTGTCATTAACAGTATGCAATAATTACTATTAAAAATCGGATCAACCATGATATGTGTTATTTTTTGAAATAAGTACGTCATAATTAATTTTAATAGGTAGTAATTGGTAGAGTGATTAGTGCATATTTTAGTGGTAAAATTCGAGGGAAATTTCACCTTGAAACGCATATCCTCCTACCACTCTGTATCAGATAGCACAGTATGGTGTAAATAATCCATATGTGAAACATTGAAATGTCAGTAGCCTAATGCGACAGGAATTAGTGTATGCGTGAAACTGCAAGGCGTGTATGCGTGAAACAGCAAGGCCTAAAAAATGTATGCGCGAAACATCTTCAATTGCCATAAACTTAGGGATGTTTATGTGTATGCGTGAAACATTTTTAATGGCCATTAACGACGTTTTCAAGCCATTAACTACGTTCTTAATTGCCATTATAAGTGAGCATTAATAGCTATTCAATTGGCAGTAATTGGTAGAGTGATTAGTACATGTTTCGACTTGATTAGGCTTTAATGGGTATTCAATTGCATTAACGAAGTGAGAGAACTTTTTTCAAGGTCGAATAAACGGATGTGATCAAATGCTTGAACGGATGAGATTACTCGAGCAATTACTACATGTTTAGGAGGGAAAAAAGCTAGGGAATTAGGGCAAAATAGGGAGGATTAGGGCAAACATGCTAGCCAAGCAAGTCTATCTTTTATAATAAAGGATGAAGCTCCATTGCACACACTTCCGTCTTTTTATATAGCTAATCTCATCTTTATTGTTTTAAACCCACCGATGTGGGACTATTTTAACTTACGCAAAAGCTTAGACTATTGACAATGTTATGTTGTTGACTTTCAATGTGAAACTTTTTTTCACCATTTTTTATTATTAAATGAGACTACTCTTATTTTATTATTGTTAGTTCTTGGGTATATTTCTTTTTTATGTTGGCGTGTAATTTATTATTAATTAGAAAAGACTTAAAATTATCATTTGAACTTACCCTAGAGCAACAAATTAGTGCATATAAGAGAGACAAAATCCAATAAAATTCAACAATTAAAATTGAGAATATCCTCAAAATACTTTTTCACTTCCAAACTATGATATATATATATATATATATATATATACATATATATATATATATATATATATATATATTATCGAGCCAACTCATGAACCAATCGAGTCGAACTACATATAGCTCAAGTTCGGCTCATTTATTTAACGAACTTAATTTTCAACTCAAGTTCAGCTCATTTGGTTCATGAACCAAGTTCGACGAATTAATTGTCGAGTCGAATTTCGAACTATATTCGAGTTGGTTCGGTTCATTGCCAGCCCTACACCCTTATATCGTAACAAACTATGCATATCTTTTTCTTATTTTAAAAAAACTAAACATATCTGTTTCCATGACACCAACAATGTAACAAATATAATATCATATAATATAAATTCTTATCTTTTTGAAAGACACCAAAAATATGGTATTCTTATAACTAAATTTGTTATAGAGTATAATTGAAATAGAAAAAACCAACTATTTTGATATTATTTATGTTATTATTTCAGGCTCCATAATTTGTTTCTCCTTTTCAAATATTTAACAAGTCATTTATATATATGATGATACAAATTTGTATTCATGTTACACAAAATAAACGTTGTTGAGTAAATATAGTATTTGAAAAGAAAAATATCTTTTATTTTTTAACATTTTTAGCCTTTAGAAAATATTTTAAACATTTTTTTTATTTATTATGTTAATTCATAATAAATTCAAAGTTTTGTACTCATGAGCTTAGCTTAGTTGATAGGATCAATGCATCAATATATGCCAGAGGTTCGAACCCCGGACACCGTAAAAAAAAATATTCAAAGTTTGTACAATATTTTGCCAAACAATTAACTTAAAAATAGCTTTAAAACTAAAAAACAAAGAAACCAAACAACTTTAACTTCTTTCTTAAAGACTTGTATTTTAACTTTGTTTTGAAGTAACTTTCAGACCATAAAAAACCTTGGTCAAACGGTATCTAAGTTCAGCTCATATGAGGTCATTTTCTTCCTTTTTTCATGGTTCTGAGACCATGCATGACTTAAGTTGACTGATTTTATGGCTTGAGGGGTTCATTTTTCGACACTGTTTTAGTTTTTGCTTCATCATAGGTGGTTTTCTTTCTTTTTTCACGATTCTGCATTTTAAGGGTTTTTTTTTCTTTTTTTTTAAAATTGTTAGTGGATTATGTACCAGAAATTGTTATGTTGCATGGCTGTAGAAAAATATTCCTTTGTTATGTAGAGTATAGTAGAGGTCATGATGATTGAATTTTAGCTCATGGTAATGTTTTGACACAATTGTTATTTTAGCTTCTGGTACTGTAGTTGAAAAAAATTGATGCATGTGGGTTATTTTAGTTTTTGTGAGTAATCCTAAAGCTGTAACAGTTTTCATATTTGGTTTATTCTTTCCTATTATATCATTGAGTCGTACGAAAGTTGATTGGTGTAAATTTGTTTTGGTCATATCATTGAGGTCCATAAAGTTGATGATACAAAAATTTGTGCATTTAATGAACAAAGGGAATAAAATTAAATGATGTATTATTGTATTTCTATATATGGCTTTCAATGTCAAGGGATTATAACTACATTAAGGATCTCAAAAATGATTTGGACATTTGAAAAATAGGATTTGGAGTGCTGGATTCTTGGATTGTGACCGGTAGTAATGAGAATCAACATACGAAGCTCATTATTTGTGATGCAAAGGTTAGATGAGTTAGTTAAAATTTGTTGTAATTTCCTTTATGATTTATCAATGTTACTTATTAGTGTACATTTTGATTTATTTATATTTTTTGGTTTCTTTCTCAGATTTAGGGTGAACGAGTTCATGTAATAACTCGATATAGAGAATTGGAGCATTGGAAGACTTTGATCGAGGAAAAAAAGACTTATGCTTTGTATAATTGTCATGTGTTTGATAATGACATTGCATTTAATCCCTTTAGGGTTGTTTTTGGTTCTGGAACAAAGGTGCAGAAGGATGACAAGTTAACTAATGTTCTTACTCATGAGTTTCGCTTTAAGTCATTTAAGGAAATTCAAGATGGAAAATTCAAAACTGACGTTTTATACGGTATAGTCATGTGTTTAATTTATTTGTGTGTTTTCTCTGATTATAATGTTCTTATAAATGTAAATTTTTTTAAGAAATCATCGGGCTTCTTCATGAGATTGTCAAGACAACGTCAATTGGGATTGGAAAGAAATCGTGTACGAACATTGTGTTGAAAGATAAAAGGTATTATTTTCTAATTTGTCAGCATTAGATGGTAAGATTTTGTATAAGTTTGATAATGACCTGAAAGATGTCTTTCCTTATGCAGTGAGACTAGGAAGACGAAGCCAGGGGAAGATAGACCATGTCCCTTATCCCCTCTCTCTTCATTATACATGCATAATATATATATATATATATATATATATAGGTAAATAGTTACATCGACTTTTTTCCCTCAAAAAAAAAAAGTTACATCGACTTCTTTTAAGGAATTTTTTTACGCTGACTTATATTTTTACGTTTGTATAAAAGATAAAATTTATATTATTTATTCCATATTTGATTTTTTTTAACAAAATTCCATATTTGATTTTGTTATTATTTTATTTTATAAATATTAATTTAAGTGTTTTTTTTTGAAAGAGTCAGTTTAAGTTTTTAAATTATGTGGTTTTAAAGAGATTAATTTTCATATACTATCGATGTAAAATATTTTATATTGTAGACAAATTATAGTCATTCATCCTCTAAAAATATCATCTTTATATAATACAAAAGCATACTTCTATGGGCAAAAGTACATGTGGCATCTTCATATTCTTCATCACATTTAATGTTTTCTTATCACCCAATCAAATTAAATTATGACTCATTTGTTTTTTTATTAGCCAATCAAGATGGACAATGACTCATTAAGTTTTCATCAACCAATCAAAATTGATCAAGCCATGATTTTTTTCCCTATATATAGACAATTTTTTTTCATTATTTTCATGTGTCTCTTCCCCCATCAACAAATCATTATTTTTTTCATTATTTTTTATGTGTTTTGAAATCATAGAAGTTTAATCACTTGGTCGTAGATTATGGGGTTGATTTTCTTTTTTATTTGTATCTAATTGTTAATGAATAATGTTACTTTCCCAGGATGTCATTGGAGAGCATGTGTCTACATTCTACGACTTCAAGATGTTCAACATCAACAATATAATTTTTAGTCAAGACAATGTTTTGTATTTGATATAGAATCAAGATGTTAGAGTTTAGATACCTTAGGTTTATTGAATATTATTTAATGAATTTATATGTCGATAAACTAATCTCAATAAATTGATTTAGCCTTTATCTATACCTATTTTATGAATTTTTGTCTTGCACAAAAACGTATATTACACGTGAACTCTTATTTGATGAATCCTACACATGAACTCTTATTTGATGAATCCTAATTGATGATTTTAAATACATCTCCGGATATGTTAAACATCATCATAAAGGTTGCATACAATTGGTTCACATCATCTAATTTGGACAAACCTTTTCTAATAAGAAGACATCTTAAATCATCATGTTTTACTATGACGACTTTTCACTTATCATAGTTTCTTCAATAGAATGTATAAAAAGCTTCAATCAACCATTGAGCAATATACATGGTTTTTTTTTTTATTTCTTTTGACCATATATGAGATAATACACAATCCTTTAAGTGTAATTTCATCTTATTTATTTGACAATCAATATATGACTTTTTCTCCTTTAATTTGTCAATTAGATAGTTACTATTAAATAATTTTTTTGTGGGGACTATTAAATAATATTGTTAATTTTGTTATCTACCCTTTATTATAAATATCATCCATTTGCAAGCAATTCCACCCACCATTTCAATCAAAAATTGTATTATTTTCAATCTTTTGTCTCAATGCCATGCCATTTTTCTTTTTGTTTTTTTTTCCTTTCTAAGTTTCACGTATTTGGTATTTTTAACAAGCCAAAATGATTTTTTTTTGAGAAAAAAAAATCCATTTAATATAGTTCTCAAATATAACAAAAAATAAATTATATTAACGCAAAATTTTCATGTATTTTTGTATACTTAATAATTTAATATAGTTCTCAAATATAATTATTTTCGCATTTATTAATGATAATATAATGATAAAGCAATTTAAGAGTAATTAATATGTCATTTAAATTAGAATGATTATATAAAGGTTAAAATGTGTCATTTAATTATTTAGAATGAAAATGTCTCATTTGGTGGATCAGACAGGAAACAGAAAAAAAAATTAAATGATAGCGTTAATTATAACCCTTAATTAAAGGAAACAACTAAACACTACCAAAAAAGAAAAAAACTAAACCAAAAAAAAAAGATGGAAACAAACAAATATTTAAGTAGTATATTATAACAAATAAATGAAAGACATTTAAAATTCAAATAGTTCGATTTTCCTATCTGTATAAAAAAATGAATTATTTGAATCTTTTAACCTTTTAATTAATGTTTTATATTCATTTGTTTTAAGGGAATATTTAATTTACATAAAAAGTTTTTGACAAATTCACAAAAAAAAATTCATTAAATTTTGATTTTTTTTTTGAATGGATTAAATTTTGAAATTTATATTTTTATAATTTAAAATAATTATATTTTATGTGTCATTTTAATTGGGTTGATCCAATAAATATTAAACTTTGTCATTTAATAGGTCAGACAAATAATAGACTAAAAAAAAAAGGTTCTTTAAATAATAGTCATTAATGTGGTAATTTAAATTAAAATGATTCTGTTAAATGTCTCATTTATTTAGTCAGATGAAAAAATGTTATTTAAATGATACCATTATATGATATCATGTTTTGATTCACTATTTTTGATACTAATACTTAGGGGTGTTCAAAGTCGAACCAATCCAAAAGAAAAACCGCTAATCGAATCAATCCAAACCGAAACCGCAAAAAACCGCATTTGGTTTGGATGTATTCGGATCATTTTTTTACCTAACCGCATGGTTTGGTTCGGTTTGCGGTTTTGATTTTACCAACCAAACCACAATACAAGAAGAAAAAAAAACTAATTAAATATATATCATCTAGATCAATACTCATAGAAATTCAATGGAAACTTTAATAAAAGAACATATTTTTTCTCTTATTAAGTTTCTACTTTGCTGCTTTTTCTATCAAAAATGTATTTATGTGCTACTTGAACTCTTAGAGAATGATTTAAATTTTAGTCTTTTGTATTTCTTACAAAATAGGATTACTTTTTGTCCACGTTTTAATTTGGTCTACGTAGTTGAAAACATTGTTGGATGAAAATAAAATTATAATGTTGGATGAAATTTAAAACATTCCTGAAAATATGTTGTGTTTTAGCTTTTTAATTTGATTTTAAAGTTGAAAACAAAAAAAATATATTATTGTCTAAAAAAACCGCACCAACCGATCCAATCCAAACCGGATTGGTTTGGTTTGGTTTGGATTTTATTTTAAAAGTCAACCGAACCAAACCAAACCACGTACTTATTTATCTTGCGGTTCAGATGACTTTTACCCTTAAAACCGAACCAAACCGCACCGCGAACACCCCTACTAATACTAATAATAGCATTCCTAATCAAGATTGGTTTTGCTAATAATGAGTTGACTCAATTTCAAGGGTGTGGATTCAATCTCCGCTATTAGCGTGAAGATCTCTTTGACAAGGGATCTCTAAAATTTTTGTAAGTGCTTATTGAGTCCTGAGACATGTCCTGACCTTGATGTGTCCTAAAATTTTTTTATGTAAAATTAAAGTCTATTTGCCAGATTCTAAAGGAATTTTTTTTGTCAAATAATAATAACAAAGATAATTTAAAAGGAGAATCGAATGATATCAAAATTAAATTTTACCAATAACTCGGTAATTTTTCAAATTTCAATTTTACGAATTTCCTACAATGTTTATCTTGATTTTTTTTTAAAATTATGTCATATGTTTTAATAACAAATGCACGTAATTGTCAAAAAAAATAACAACAAATGCACGTAAATGTGTTTTAATATATAAAAAAAAACTTTCTCTATTATAAAGATTTGGCTTCAGAGAATGCAAAAGTACACGTGTACATATATGGTGCTTAAGCTCACTAAATGTTATCAAACTAATCCACATCAGCATGTACATTTTCAGTTTTTAGTGAGAAAGGAATGCATTAATATGATATTTAAGATTAGACATTTATCATATCATTAGTCAACTATGCATTTATCCTATAAGATATTCATACATTGATGATATCACAAAATTAAAGGGGTAATTGATGTTTTTCTTTTTTGAGGGGAAGGGGGTAATTGAGGTTATTTAATTGATTTTTATTTTATAAAATATTGTTTCTAACTTTCACCATTTTCACACTGTTTCAAAATTCAACGTTCATTCCAAAATTTGAAATTCTTCTCGAATTCTCAAATCCCTTTTTCGTTGAGTGGAGAGTTTGGTTTTCGATGTGTCCTCCTTCAATATACGTTGACATCTAAATGTAAATTTTACATATCATATTTGTAATTTTTTTCTAAATTAAAAGCACAATTTAAAGAGAATATATGACGTCTCAACTAGACTTTATTCATTTTTGCTTATATATATTATATTATTAAAAAAAGGGGGAGATACAAATACAAATTAGGGGGACATAAACCTACCCCAGTAAATCCACGCAAAAGTGTAGGTGGACCCTAAACGGATAATACAAAAAATTAGAACAACACAAGTGGGTCAGCTTCTAATTAATCCTAAAACTAATCAAAGGTTTTGCGTATATATGTAACTCATCAAATTATTTCCCTAATTTATCTATCATATATTTTTTTAATAAGCATGTATTTTGTCAACTCAACATATCACATTAGCGTTTTTTCATTTTTAGATTCCTCCAAAGACCAAAAATGAAGGAATTTAAAATAACGCAAAAAAATAAAATGATTTTTTTTATATTTAATATAAAAAATTAAGCTAATGATATTAAAAATCTAACAAAATATTTCATCATAATGTTTGAAGTTATGAGGGAGTCTTCAATGGGTTGGATCTTCATATTTGGCTAAGAGAAACCCCACAAATGAGATTGACACACCCCTAAAAAAAATGAGATTGACACCACATCTCACTTATATGTTACTCAATATGTACTTTTGCATCTAATGTGTAGAAGTTTAACTCACACACGACACATTAACATCTCTCCCTTAAGCGTGAGACTCTTTGTATCTATGATATGGTGAAATAACCAAATAAGGTCATTTCGTAGAGAGATGTTTTCACTCATTTATTTCATGAGAAGAGAAAAAATAAAGTAGAAAAAGAAATCAGATGAAAAAAGAATTTGAACATGAGAGAAAAAGTAAGGGAGAATAGTGAGTTGTTGGTAATTCTATGGGTTTGTTACGTTGAAGAAAATTGAGATAATTTAGTAATCATGCTATCAAAGTATCAAACTCATTAAAAAGTCAACATCAATTTAAAATGTCTAATAAACATCTACAATTTTCCTTTTTCAGATTCCACTAAAGACCAATAGTGAAGGAATTTGAAATAATAGATGTTGAATAAAAATATATATTGCCTTGACAAAAAAAATTGCATGAAAATGAATGACGTCCAACATCTAAATGTTAAGATTAAAAATATTAAAAAAATAACACGCAAAACTAACAAAACAAATTATCGTAATGTTGGAATTCCCAGTGTAGCCTACATTAGGTTATATCGTAACATTATGCTAAGAGAAACCACAAAAATTAGATTGATACCACATTTTCATACAATTTTTTCAGTTCATATCACTTATATGTTATTCAACATCTTCTCTTTTCTCCATTATAATTTTAACTCACATTTGACATATTACCATCTCTCTCTCAAGTGTGTGAGTCTCCACGTCTGTAATTATGTGACATAGGCAAATAAGATCAAATGAAGGCACAACATGGTCATAAAGATGGGATGGTAGTAATTAAATAGAAGGAGGTTTATGTTTCTTACTTTTATGAGAAGAGAGAAAGGAAATTGAAAAAGAAAGAAGATGAAAAATAAATTTGAGATTGAGATAAATGATACAGGTAAAAAAAAAAAGAATTGTGTATTTGTCGATGAGGTTATAAGAAATAAAGTGAGTTGCTGGTAATTTTATAGGTCTATCGAAGAAGTTTGATATTTTTGGGTAATTAATTTGCCAAAAAATTATACCTAATTAAAAAACACTACAACATTTAAATCTTTTTAATAAGCACGAATTATGTCAACTCAACATTCTACGTGAGAATTTTTCTATAGTTAAATCCAACCAATGATCAAAAGTGAAGGAATTTGAAATAATATAGATTGATTAAAAAATAGTGCATGAAAATGAATAACATCCAAAAACTTATATTTAATATAAAAATGAAATAAATGACATCAAAAAACTAACAAAATAGTTAATCATAATGTTCGGAGTTTTGAACAAGACTAAAATAGGTTAGAACAACACATTAAGCTAAGTGCGACTATAAAAGTGAGATTGACACCACATCATCACCAAAATCTTAACACATTAGTTATATTGATCATCTCACGTATCTATTTCTTAACAATTGACACATTAACATATCTTCGTTAAATGTGAGGCTCTCTTCGTTTGAGATCTGGTGACATAGCCAAATAAAGCTAGACAAAGGCAAAACATAGTAAAAAAGGTTGGTTGATGGTGGTTTCATGGAAGGAGATTTATGTTTGCACATTTAATGAAAGAGAGAGAGAGAAAAATAGAAAAAGAAATAATATGAAAAATAAATTTGAACATGAGAGAAATGATAACGGGAAAAAAGTAGTGTGTGTTTTGTCCGTGGAAATATTAAGAAAAGAGTGTGTTAGTGATAATTTGATGGGTTATTTGAAGGAGTACGAGATTTATGAGTAATTATTTCACCAAAAAATAGACACAATAAAAAAACTCCACATCAATTTAAAATGTCTAATAAACATGTACGCATGTACTTTATCAACTCATCATAACATATATGTAGTTTTCTATTGTTCAATCTCATCAAAGATCAAAAGTGGAGATATTTGAAATATAGAGGTTGGATAAAAAATTGAATGAAATCGAACGACATCCAAAATATATATTGAATATTAAAAAATTAAGATATTATATTAAAAAATAAAAAAAATTAAATAATTCATCATAATATTTGTAGTTATAAGGGAGCATACAATGAATTGAATCCTCACATTTGACTAATAAAACTCCAGAAGTGAGATTGACGCCACATCTTCACCTAAAACCTCAAGACATTAGGCATATTATCAATTCATTCATATGTTGCTCAATATATATATATATATATATATATATATATATATATTGCATCCAAAAGAGAAGTTTAACTCACATGACACATTAACATATCTCCCTTAAGGTTAGGAATCTCTGTGTATGTGATATAGTGAGATAGCGAAATCAGATCAAAGATACAACATCGTAAAAAAATTTGGTTGGTGGTGGTTTCATAGAGGAGTGTTTTTGTTTGTTTCTTTCATGCGAAGAAAGAAAGTAAATTAAAAAAAGAAATAAGATGAGCAAGGAATTTGAACATGAGAGAAATTACGATGGAACAAACTAAGGAAAGTATGTTTTACCCATGAGAGTATAGGTAATATAGTGAGTTACTGATAGTTTATGGATTTGTTGAAGGCGTTGGCGATTGCTGGTAATTATGCAACCAAAATATTAGACTCATTAAAAAAATACCACATCAATTTAAACTGTCTAATAAACATGTATTTTGTGACCTAACACATCTATATTTTCCACTATGATTCCACCAAACACCAAAAGTAAAGAAACTTATAGTAACAAAGGTTGAATAAAAAAAAATTGCATGAAAACGAATGACATCTAAAAATTAAAATTTAAGGCTAAAAATTCAACAAATGACAGCCAAAAACTGAAACAAAAAAATCATCATAATATTATGTCTTCTGTGGAAGCCTACAATGGGTTGTATCATCACATTAGACTAAGACCAATCATATAAGTGAAATTGATATTGCACCAATCGTAAGATATTAGATATATGAGTCACCATACTTATATGTTGCTCAACATCTATTCTTGCATATAATGTGAAATTGTTACTCACAGTTGACAAATTAACATCTCTCCACTAAGTAGCATAGTCTCTGTATACGTGATCCACTACCAAGAACCGCTCCCCCACAATGTTGAACCGGGATATGATACCGTCGTTGGACCTTCAAGGGGAGACATCACTGGTGTGGTTCGGCACATTGGAGAAAGAACAACCACACTACAATGGGTTGTATCATCACATTAGACTAAGACCAATCATATAAGTGAAATTGATATTGCACCAATCGTAAGATATTAGATATATGAGTCACCATACTTATATGTTGCTCAACATCTATTCTTGCATATAATGTGAAATTGTTACTCACAGTTGACAAATTAACATCTCTCCACTAAGTAGCATAGTCTCTGTATACGTGATCCACTACCAAGAACCGCTCCCCCACAATGTTGAACCGGGATATGATACCGTCGTTGGACCTTCAAGGGGAGACATCTCTGGTGTGGATCGGCACATTGGAGAAAGAACAACCACACAGGTGAGAATGATACCACATCTTCATTCAAAACTTTAAGGTTTAAGTATGTGTTTTTTTTCCATTTGTTTGTTGTTAAACCTCCACTATTTTATCAAATCTTTAGCTTTAATCGATACATGATACATAATAATATTCTCTATGTCAAGTATAACCAAATTCTAGCCCGTGCTTGGCACGGGTGTCCAAACTAGTAATTACTCATATGAATAACTTTGGAAGTAGTATTGCTCAAAAAAAAAAAAAAAAAAAAAAAAAAAAAAAACTTTGGAAGCAGTAGAGAAATGTCTATACCGCAACAAATATAAAAACAGAGAGAAAGCTAACACAAATGTGGACGTGCCGGAGTGGTTATCGGGCATGACTAGAAATCATGTGGGCTTTGCCCGCGCAGGTTCGAATCCTGCCGTCCACGTTTTTCATTTTTGTTTCTTCCATTTTTATTTGCTCTCGCTGACTTGCTTCCTCCTCCAACATATTGGAAGAACCAATCAACACAATCACGAAATGCGATGAAATCATATGATCACAAAAATCACATTTTCGTAAATAATTCATGAGTATCTTAAATGTGATAAAACAATGCAAATCAATGAAACAACTCCACCAAATCCATGCATACACAATCACCACAAATCTCTTACCACACCACCCTCTCTCAATCTTAAACAATCTTCTCTCCACTTTCACTTCCTTACTCAATTCCAAAAACAACATCAAAACTTATTCAAATTCATCTCTAACAACCTATGCACTTTCCCTTTTCAATTCAATTGCAAATCCAACAACATTCACCTTCAACACACTCATCAGAATCCACACTCTCCTCTCTTCCCCTCTCTCCGCCCTCAAAATCTTCCTCTTTCTTCGCCGTCTCTCTCTTCCTCTTGACTTCCACACTTTCCCTTTAATCCTCAAAGCCTCTTCTCAACTACACTCTCTTTCTCTTGCTCAGTCTCTTCACTCCCAAGTTTTCAAGTATGGTTTTCTGGTTGATTCTTTTGTTATGAACTCGCTCATTCGTGTTTATTCGGTTAATGATTGTGTAAATGATGCATACAAGGTGTTTTGTGAAAGTGGTTATAGAGATATTGTTTCTTATAATGTTATGATTGATGGGTTTGTTAAAAGTTTTAAGCTTGATCGTGCACGTGAACTGTTTGATGAAATGCCTCAGCAGAATGAAGTTACCTGGGGTACTATGATCGCGGGTTATAGTCAGGCGAAAATGTGTCGTGAAGCTGTTGAACTTTTTAATGAGATGATTGGATTGGAATTTGTTCCGGATAATATAGCGTTGGTGTCGGTTTTATCTGCTTGTGCTCAGTTAGGGGAGTTGGAACAAGGTAGGTTTGTTCATGATTATATTACAAGGAATGGGATTCGAGTTGATTCGTATTTGACAACTGGGTTGGTGGATTTATATGCGAAATGTGGTTGTGTTGAGATTGCGAGGGAGATATTTGAGTCATGTACAGATAAAGACGTGTTTACCTGGAATGCTATGCTTGTTGGTTTTGCTATTCATGGGCAAGGTTTGGTTTTGTTGGAATATTTTTCTAGAATGGTTGGTGAAGGGATTAAGCCTGATGGGGTTACTTTCTTGGGTGTGTTGGTTGGGTGTAGCCATGCTGGTTTGGTTTCTGAAGCTAGAAAGGTTTTTGATGAGATGGAAACTGTGTATGGGGTTGCTAGAGAGGGTAAACATTATGGGTGTATGGCTGATATGTTGGCAAGAGCTGGGTTGATTGAAGAATCAAGGGAGTTGATAAAAGGGATGCCAAATGGTGGTGATGTGTTTGCATGGGGTGGGTTGTTAGGTGGATGTAGGATACATGGGAATGTTGAGATAGCAAAGCAAGCAGCTCAGCAAGTAATGGAGATTAAACCTGAAGATGGTGGGGTTTATTCTGTTATGGCTAATATTTATGCTAATACAGAGCAATGGGATGATTTAGTTAAGATTAGGAAATCGTTGGGTGCTAATAGAAGAGCTAAGAAAATCACTGGCACTAGTTTGATTAGACTCAATGAGCATTAACAAGATGCCAAGGTGATTATTATTTTTTGTGAAAATAAAGTTAGATTAGTGGAGACATACTCTCATGTTCGGTTAAAGAGAACTCTGAACCTCGTTGAGGATTTACAAAGAAATTTATGTATAACCTACCAGATGTAGAATTCCAGAATTTGAACCAAACTAACGATAAGTGTGAGCAAAAAGTCGAATCATCTGTGTCAACTGCATTTGGCACCAAAATGATTATTTCCTTCGGTACTATTGGTGACTATTTAGATTTAATTACTTAAAATTAATGAGTGATTAAGATTTAAGCACTTGTCTGTTAAATTTATTTCATGTACTGATGCATAGCTCCCTTACTAACACTAGATTTGACTATCTCCGTAATCGCATGGAAGTGATAATGTGTAGAGATTAGTTGGATACTAGAGGCAAAAATGATTTTCTCACCATTTTTTTATAAACAGAAACTTTATTATAAGGAGTACAGGGGAAAAATACTTCCATGACATAGTTTTGGTGCCATTGGTGCCATTGGGGAAACCCTAGCCATTGATGTGTGTGGATGTGTGTGGGGATGTGTGTGTGATGTGTGTGTGTGGTGGAGATGCAAGCTATGGCACCAATGGCACCAAAGCTATGGCACCAAAGTGCTACTCGTACAGGGGTGCTCAAAACCCATTACAATAGAATAAATTTATGCACTTTCAATTTGAAGATATTGTAATAGACAATTATACCAATCCGAGAAAACAAACTTTCTACTTCTACCTTCTCAATTTACAAACCAAAACCAAAACCAAAACCAAAAAAACTCTTTTGATGCTGTTCTACTTCTACCATCACCTTCAACTTAGCCACATTTCAATTGGAAAACAAAAAGTTATTTTCTCACACTTCATATTTTTGTCTGAATTTTCCTCTTCTCTTACTGCCAATATAAGTTGTTGGGCTACTAAGGCTCTTAGCATTCCAGATTTTACAAGACATGTCAAGAGCCAGAATGATAAAGTTATTAGTCACCTCATCTACAAAACTGACATTGATTAAGTTACTTCCAACCCAATTCCACTTCTTGGTATAATTGGCGGCCTTGCAACTAATAAATACTCCCTCCGGTCCTATTTATAAGAGAAAGTTGGGTCAACAAAAGTTGATGTATTTGGACTGGATTTTTAACTAGATACATCAACTTTTGTTGACTTAAATTTCTCTTGTAAATAGGACCGGAAGAAGTATTTATTAGTGCTTAAATTTCTCTTGTAAATTTCTTTTGTTGACTTTTGTTGATGTACTGTATTATGGAAATCCTTGGTGTAAGTGTTGCCACTATCACGACCAATATTGTGATATTAATGCTTTAACACCTACAAAAGCTCTTGTTAAACTCAAACATGGTTCACCTTTAGAAATGGAGCTCTTCTAACGATGCTACTTGGAATTGCATTCTAACCGTGGAGGCTTCTCTAGTCATGTGAAAGCTTTGCTTAGACTTGGCTGGTAGGATTGTGTTCTCCATATCTTAAATAGAAAACAAACCTAAACAATTACTTGGAACTTGAATTTTCTACATTAAAGTTTTCGAACATTTTCTGTGTTTAGCGTCAAAAAACGAAAAAACTAGATTCGTAATATAAAAAATTGAACTAGTATTGGTGGGGTGCGCCAAGCTTATGCAATAGTGCAACGCATAAACGACACTTGAGAAGCCCAATAGCAAGCTATTTAAGTGGCCTCTCCCCCTCAAAAAAGTAATTTAATATCATGTGACCCATTGGGCCACATATCAGATATTAAACTGATAAGAACAGATACTACACTTGATCTTAGCCAAAAGGCCGAGAAAGGTATGAATTGTAATGAGGCCTCGCATCTGTTTTTATATTCACTGTCTACTCAGCTCTTTTCTTCATTACTCGATGTGGGACTTTTATGCAGTAGCACCTTGGGACTATTACACCATTCCCGTTTATCTGCTGCTAAGTTTCGTTTCCCTTAAATTTTTAACGTGATGCCTCCGGTATCAAAATGGTAAATAAACTATGAAGCCACACGCACAATTTTATTTTGAGTAATCATGATATTTCACAAGTTGTTCAGAATCAGGGAATTTACTTGACTTAATAACTTGTCAGTCTTATACACTACAAATTTCTTTATTCCTAAACATTATCATCAGATGGAATTTCCCTTTTACCAATTCAGATAATATTATGCTGAAGTTGTTTAGGCCTTAGAACTTACAATTTGGACTGTATTGGTTGCTACGTACAGGAAAGTGAAGTTCCATAATATACATCGATGAGTCTACAGAGTTAAATGTCTACTAAAGACAAGCCTTATAACTTCTGGTACCTAGAATTGGGAAATACTTGTGTGACATTAATGTCACGGTGACATTAAATCTGGACCACACATTGGGTGACATTAGATGTGTTGTGTGGCCCAGATGCAATGACAATGACAATGTGTGGCCCAGATGCAATGGCACGGTGACATTAATGTCACCAAAGTGCCACCCCCTAGAATTGATCCATGTTGTACCTGTTCCTGTTGATTACTTTGAAACTTGGTATACCAATGGTGCTATAGCAGAGACGGTACTAAAAATAACTTTATTTATTTTTTATTTATTTTAGGGGGTACTAAGAGGGACTTTAGTTGATAGATTTGAAACTAAACAGGAAGGTCAGGAATAATAAACAGGCACTTCCAGGTCTACTTTTTTCCCTGAGTACAAACTAAACATAAACACTTTTTCCTATTTTTTATTTATTTTAGGGGTACTTCCAGGTCTACTTTACCTTAAGGTCATCAAATAGTTTATTTGACCTACTAAACAGGTTTTTAAGTAGACTTACTTAAAAGCCTTATAACTAAAAATAAATTTTAACTAGATTAAAGTCTACTTAAAAGTCAATAACAACAAAGCCTATTAAGGGACTAATAGATAGAGAAAAAAGTGTTTATGTTTTTAATGTATGCAATTACTTTTAATATAATTTTTTTTAAAAAAGCTTAAGCCTAGACCTATCTACTAAACAGACTAAATCAGGCCAAGCCAAAGCAGGCCAGGCCGTAGACCCCCGTAGGTTGGCCCGGTCTATTCCCAACTCTGGTTGTCATTAACCATGGAGGAGGGAAAATGAGAAATTTTTCTTATATCTTACTCCCTCCGTTTCAAAATGAGTGTCGCTTTAGCCCGTTGCACATAGATTAAGGAATGCAATAAAGTAGTCAAATGTCATAGCAATTTTACCAAATTATTCTAATCAACTATTGGTTTGTTTTTCATTAAAGAAAAAAATAATACTTTGGAAGTAGTGTAACATAGTATTAATTTAAGGGTACAATTGAAAAGAAAAAATTATTATTGCATTGAAAACCGAAACTGACATTCATTTTGAAACAAATTTTTTTGGCTAAAGCGACACTCGTTTTGAAACGAATGAAGTATATATTATATGTTATTCTTTATTCTTTACTTCGTATATATAGTAGATTATAATTAAGAGAAATGATATTTTGACAACCACTTTTTGACAACTTTTGGACAACTTTCTCTCTCATACTCACATGATGTTGTTATCCTCTCTCTTCCTTTTTCTCTCTCCATTGTTTTTGACCAATAAGAAGTGAGAAAAACAAGGTTGTCAATAAAGTTGTCATCAAATGGATGTCAAAATATCATTACTCTATAATTAATTAAGTTTAGAATGGCAGAATATGTTCATCAACTGACATGTCAGAGTATAAACAGTGCGTGGCATATCTAGAGGTTTCTATGATTATCGTGTGAATCAAGTACAGTGACAAGTGTCCAGTGGCTTCGACACTCTGCTACGTGTCTCCCGAACTTTCCTTCTCTACTGTACTAACTTACATCACTTTCAAGTGCTTATAATCCATCAAACTGAACTATAGAACCTCACTACTAGATCAAGCAACAAACATAAACTAAACTAAACTACTTCTACTTTCAGATTTTGCACAAGTAACTAACTTCAACAACTATAGAGGCATATTTTCTCCAATTTTTGACTCTATTTCATTTGTAATCATGTTGAAGCCTACGGTACCATTTTAATCCTTTTTTTAAATATCTATATTTTCTTCTTCCTATTTTTGGCTATTTTAATTCTTCTTAATGTGATTTAATTAACACAACACCTTAATTATATGGTGCAGATGGGTAATTGGATGGTACTGATTAAAAACGGATTTGGAGGAGGAGGAAAATCAGCATATACAACCTCAACAGTACCAAAGATGAAAGCATATGCTCCACCAGCATCTGATTATGGACACATTCATCACGGACAACAACATGGGAAAGCATCTTCCAAGTCAACAAAACAAGACTTCGTACCAGTTTACGCTGCTGTTGGAATGATAGCTTTGTCAACAATGTTGGGTATCCACACAGCGCAGCGTGGCAGAACCTAAGGAATAACCCAACCGTACGTGTGAAGAAACAAAGGAGAGAGACTGTTCCGGAAGTTGTGGAACCCGATCATGTTATGGAAGAATCTGATAGATTCTTTAAGAGCTCATTCTTTAGGAAAATTGCACATGTTCAGGAACGTAGTTATCCTGATCATAACCAAGTTTCTAGTCCGATTCACAGAGATGCTTTTGCTTATCAACCTCGTGCTGAGACTCTTAGGGGCTGTTTGTTTCAAGTGATTGTGGAAGGATTGATAGTAGGTAGGAAAGAAAGTTTATAGAAAAGTTTCTTTCCATCCTTTGGTTTGCTTGTCAGAGAGAGGAAAGAAATTACTGTTTGTGGGCCCCATTGCTTAAAACCTTTCCACCCCAAATTGCGCAGAAAGCTGTAAGAGAACATTCAATTTAATAAAAAGACCAAATAGCCCTTGTTTATATCACGTTTATGTACTCAATTTTCTTCAATGAAATTGTGAAATAGTGGGACCTTCATATGCGACCACCTTTCCATTTTTTATTTAATATTTTATACTACCACTTTCTTTATTTACAAGGACACAATTCTTTTGTTCATTTATATTATATATTTATATAATTGTAATAAAATGTTATATTTTAAATGTGGGGTACTTGTGTCAATTTTTGTGTGCATATTATATATATGTATGCATTCATTCTGAAAATAAAAATATACATGCATATTCATTTTAATATAAGGACATTTATGTCATTTTATAAAATTATAACTTTCTTTCCTTTCACTTTCTTTTCACTTTCATTCATACCAAACAACTAAAACAATCAACTCACTTTCCATTCACTTTCCTCATACTTTCTTTCCTTTAACAATCTTTCCTCTTACAATCTTTCCTCTCACTTTCTTTGGTGATCCAAACACACCCTTAAGTCTGTTGGTGTTGATCCATCTCATGTGTGACTGTCACTCTAATTAATTACTCAAGTTTCTGGTTTTGTAAAATTATTTCCTTTTAATGTTGTTATTGTAGATAAATAAATCAATCAATGCATACTTTTGGCTTGGTATTTAAGTTAGTTTATGACTCTTCACAAAAATATGGGTTCGAACCCTCTCTATCAATTGAGATATGCTCATGAAATACATTGTTAATCACATGAAAATTTGTGGTGGTTGATTCAGCTAAGTATAGAACTAAGAGCTGTGTGCTATTCATTTAGGGGAGGATCCATGACTTAGTTTTCGGTGTGATTAAAATAATGATGTCAAAAAAACTTGATATGAAGGAAAATTTTCATAGTGTGATGAATAGAGCAAAACACTCAAGCTAAGGATGTCAAACACATAGTAAGATGTGTCCGCCATGATCTAATCACCGTGCTTTAATGTTAAAGGATGTTAAAATTGAATCCTTTGATATTTGATATGAATCACCACCATGACATCAATTTAATAGTCTAAAACATTATTCATGACTAGTTCTCGATGAAGAAATATATGACATATAAAGATTTTTAAATATACCACACAACCATCTAAAGGGCATGCAACATTCACATTGCAACCATCTAAATGACTGAGCAAGTTTCACAATGCTATTAGACATACACAAATAATAGCCAGCAAAACTGACATTAAACATCAAATAATGAAAAGTCCCCGAATAAATGCTGGGAAGAGTATATTTTGCACGAGCCTCAATAGAAAAAAGAAACATTCAACTGAGGATCCGACATCAAATCTTATAAACCGCATTAGGCTTACAACTTAGAATTTTGCTCTCCACCCAGCACATTTTGCTTGCACCCTGCAGCGATGCCAAAATTTCCCTTGCACATGTTAAGTCACGTAGCGTGACTTAATTAACGCACGTTGTAACCTATGCGTGAGTTAAGTCACACACCAAATGAGCTATGCGCAAGTTAACTTGAGCAACTTGTGTAAAAACTGATTTTTACTTTTTTTATACTTTTGTTGGTTTTTACTTTTTGATACCCTCTTCGGTATATGCCAATAGCTCATGGGGAAAATAGTGATCAGTTATGTTGGGGAAAACGACATCAAGATGCCCTTTTCCCCATCGGACCGACCACTATTTCCCCCATAAGCCACTGGCATATACCTAAAGCGGTATAAACACACTAGAAGGTGGGAGGAGAAAATGTGAGGAAAAGAGGAAGTATGTGAGGGTTTTTATAGGTGGTATAGGTATATAGCACTTAATGAGGTCCAAAAACGTGGTCAACTATTAAGGAAAACATGCAAAAACCATTGAAGACCATTGACTACCGTCCAAGAAACGTTTGTGCTTCAGTTTTTAGTACCGGCCACCTTGCGCAAGTTAACTCACGCATAGCTTATAAGGTGCGTGACTTAACTCACGCACAGCTTATAAGGTGCGTTAGTTAAGTCACGCTGACTTAACTAACGCAATAAATTTTTTATAATAAAGTAAATAAAATTTTAGAATAAAGTCAATAAAATAATTTGAATTAAAATTTGCGATAGCGTGAATTTGAATAAAAAATGTGATAGCGTGAATTCGAATAAAAAGTACGATAGCGTGAATTCGAATAAATATTGCGATAGCGTGAATTATCATCATTACATTCGGAAATAAAGACATGTACGTCAACTATCATTACATTACATTCGGAAATGTACCTTCCAACTACAACAATTATCTTACCTCTGAATGGGGTCAATTCAAACTAGCTAAAAAGCAGGACTCCGACATTCGTCCAGAAGTGTTATTGTTCCATTCCAAATGTTAAATTCTTGTTGGTCTTGGTTTTAAATGATAGTATCTAAGTGCCAACGGAATGAAGTCCAGACCTTGACACTTCGATACCAAGAAGAAGAAGAAGAAGAAGAAGAAGAAGAAGAAGAAGAAGAAGAAGAAGAAGAAGAAGAAGAAGAAGAAGAAGAAGAAGAAGAAGAAGAAGAAGGGGAGAGAGTGGGAGGAGAAAATGTGAGGAAAAGAGGAAGTATGTGAGGGTTTTTATAGGTGGTATAGGTATATAGCACTTAATGAGGTCCAAAAACGTGGTCAACTATTAAGGAAAACGTGCAAAAACCATTGAAGACCATTGACTACCGTCCAAGAAACGTTTGTGCTTCAGTTTTTAGTACCGGCCACCTTGCGCAAGTTAACTCACGCATAGCTTATAAGGTGCGTGACTTAACTCACGCACAGCTTATAAGGTGCGTTAGTTAAGTCACGCTGACTTAACTAACGCAATAAATTTTTTATAATAAAGTAAATAAAATTTTAGAATAAAGTCAATAAAATAATTTGAATTAAAATTTGCGATAGCGTGAATTTGAATAAAAAATGTGATAGCGTGAATTCGATTAAAAAGTACGATAGCGTGAATTCGAATAAATATTGCGATAGCGTGAATTATCATCATTACATTCGGAAATAAAGACATGTACGTCAACTATCATTACATTACATTCGGAAATGTACCTTCCAACTACAACAATTATCTTACCTCTGAATGGGGTCAATTCAAACTAGCTAAAAAGCAGGACTCCGACATTCGTCCAGAAGTGTTATTGTTCCATTCCAAATGTTAAATTCTTGTTGGTCTTGGTTTTAAATGATAGTATCTAAGTGCCAACGGAATGAAGTCCAGACCTTGACACTTCGATACCATCATTTAAACGAAGCCAACAAGAAATTAACATTTAGAATGGAACAAAAACACTCTCGGGCGAATGCCGGTGTCTTGCCATTTAACTAGTTTGAATTACCCCATCCAGAGGAAGACAATTGTTGTAGTTGGAATGTGCATTCCAACTACAACAATTGTCTTACCTCTGAAATGGGGTAAATTCAAACTTGCCAAACAACAGGACTCAAGCATTTCGCTCAACATTCATGCTTTCCTTTGAAAAGAATAAATTTTTGTTAGGCTTGATTTAGATTAAGGTATTCAAGTGCCACCGAAATGAGGTCCATTCCTTGACACCTAATACCTTCATCTAAACCAGCCTAACAAGAATTTAATCTTTTCAAAGGAAAAACATGAATGCCGAGCGAAATGCTTGAGTCATCGCCGTTTGGCAAGTTTGAATTACCCCATTTCAGAGGTAAGACAAATGTTGTAGTTGGAATGCACCTTATTATCCTAACTAATGACGATCTTCGGGCGGAATCAAGATGTTGATGATATCTTCAGTTGATCTCAGTAACGTCACCCGCATATCGATCCACTGGAACATGCTGTGCTCCCAAAACATGCTCGTCACATTTTCGTCGTTCTTTAACTCCACCCAAGTGAATGATACCCTCCCCTCGTCGAGCGTTGGACGTTTATACCGGACGTATTCCACCCTCCTTGTGTCTCTGGGGTTGACTCCTTGGTTGAATTCATCCAGTTGATCCTTGAGACCTCTTAACGTTACATCAAGACACCGAACCTTCAACCTCTGAGGTTCTCCGCCGTTGAATTCTGCATGAACGTCAATCCACCCGACCATTGCTTCAAATCTACACAATAAGAAATTAAACACAATCAATGAAAAAACTCATTCAAACATTTCATCAAACACTTGGAGTGTAAATTATACATAAACCCTAAAAATTATACATTAAACATAAACATGCAAACATCTAAATAATTAAGCAATATTGCTCATTTGCATGTAACATTGTATCATATCTTGCAAAAAAAATCAAAATTTAAACAAACCCTAATTCTAAAAAAGTTCTCTAAAAAAATCTCAAAACTACAACATAAACATGCAAACATCTAAACATTTAAGCAACACAACTCATTTACATGTAAACATTGTATGATTTCTTGCCAAAAACACCAAAATTTAAACAAACTCTAAATCTAAAAAATTTCTAATCTAAGAGAAAAAATCTAACATGTAAAAATAAAAGGTTAATGGTGTTTGATCATGAAAACTTACTTGTTATTGGAGTGTTGTTTGATTTGAATTTGAAGGAATTTTGGATTTGGGTGATTTGAGAGAGATTTTAAAGATTTTTTTTTATTTTAGATGAGAAATGAGGAAATGAGGTGGTCTGGATGCTTAAGACAGCACGCCACGACAGTTAACTAATGTTGCGTTAGTTAACTCACGTGGCGTTAGTTAAGTGGCGTATGTTTAACACTTGCGCATGTTAACTTGCGCAAGGGCATATTTGGCATGGCTGCAGGGCGCGAGCAATTTGTGCTGGGTGGAGAGCAAAATTCTACAACTTATTAAAAAGGCAAGAAAAAATCTATTGAAGTAAATAAGTCAGGTTTAGATAAAAAAAAGCCCACAAAGTCTGATATTACGTTTATGCATATTATTAAAACTTAGTTTTTATTTATATTAAACATAAAAATAAAAAAATCAACTCAAATAATGTACTTTTTAAATAGGCTTTAAGTCCTTATAATGAAACAGACATTTAAGGCCTTATAGTGATAGACAAGTATTATAGTGAAATAGACTTTAAGACCGATTTAACATATTTAGAAGTAGATAAAATAAACTATTTAATGATTTTAATATGAAATAGGTCTGTAAATAGGCTTTCAAACCAGACTTTTAAATAGGTTAGACAAGGTCAACAAAATAGGTCTACGAAAAGCCATAAGTCAGACTCGGGCTTGCAAAGATTTTCTTAAGCCAGACTCAGGCCTATCAAAGCCAAGTCTGGCCTGGCCTATTCCCATCCTTAAGCCCCATTACTAGAAAAATCGTCACCTAAACTATTTTTTAAAGTAAGATACACTAACAACAAAGAGTATTTCAAAAAAATTCTCACACGAAATGAATACATCAAATTCGATGTTAACTTTCATTAATTGATATACGTGAAAAAGTATTATAGGTTGTTTCGTTCTATGTCCAATTACTCGACATCACGTTTCTATGCTGATTTCACTAAAAAAAGTAATATGTTTTTGATTCTGTGCAAAGTTACTCAATCTCGTGTTTCAATGTCAATATTGCCGCAACTTTACAAGCTACAAATTTAAGCTTGACTCTCGATGCATGTCTGCTTTCGAGTATCCTCCAAAACAAACACTTACTAAGAGGTGCTTATAATTGGAAACTGATGGGACAAACCGCAAGTGCACAGTTTACCGAAGTAGTAATAAAAGATATCGTTCCGACAGGGAGTTATGAATTCAATTAACTTTCAATAAGGATTAGAGAAGAGTTTAAAAGGTAGAAACTTTTATTTTTGTTTAATTAAAAGAAAATAACAATAATAAAATAAAAGAGTTTTGGGATTAGAATCCTTGAAGAACGAAACTTTATGTGCCTCAAAGTTCACTAGACTATTCTCAGGTTTCGCAACCCTTGTCTAATTTTACTTGTTCCAATATTAAAACTTCATCTTTCGATCCTTCGCCTAATATTTGTGATGATGACTTAACGATTACTAATCCCTCCACGTTCGCTTCCTAGCTTAGTAATTACTAATTCATTATAAAAACGGTAAAACTAGATTAGAAAGTAGATTTCTATAAAACTAGGGTTTATGGTTTGGTTTGATTAGGATTACGTCATTAGACTTATCCAACAATCCCAAGACAAGAAGAGTCTACTCACTAACGTTCATTGTAGACATAGAAGAGAAGAAGAAGAAGAAAAACATAAAAGTAAATAACAATAAAGTAAAGGTGAACTTTTATTCCAAGAACAAAAGATGAATCTTAATGATAGATGGCTACTCTATTTATAGTCTTATTGTCGACTTAAAACCTAAGCAACTATTTAGTAGAATGTTCCACAAGAAACCACGGGCTTTTCGGTCAAAACAGGTAGCTTGCATAAGAAGCAAAAGCAGCAAAAGTGGCATTGGAGGGTGGCACGGCCGTGCCAATTGTTGGCACTGCCCGTGCCAACCTTCTGACTTTGGGGAATTATATTTTTGTCTTCAATCTTCGTATTTTTCACCCGAATCAGCTCCTAATCCTCTTTCTTTTGCTCTAAGGCTCAATCTTTAGAATATTTGTTCCTGAAATATAATAACTTGCAATTGTAGTAAAAAAGTTCTAAAAAGGAAATAAACTTAAATAAAATAAACTCAAATATAATTAAAAGGGACTTAAATATTATATTAAAACTAACTAATTATTGACTCATCAGAAACCAACGAGTAAGTAAAGTTACCCAAATTTCTTTTATTTAAGAATGTAAATTGAATGTCAAACACCATCTTAAAATTCACAAACACTAAAAAATATTGAGGAGTGATATTTTGACAACTAAAATCAAACAACTTTAATGACAACCTTTTTTTCTCTCTTCTTATTGGACAATAACAATAGAGAGAGAAAAAGGAAGAGAGAGAATAAAAGTATAATGTGAGTATGAGAGAGAAAGTTGTCACAAAAGTTGTTTAAAAGTGGTTGTTCAAATATCATTTCTCAAAAATATTAAAGTACAAACCTAACTAATCATTGAAAACACCTATCTTTTTTGTTGTAGTCAAACTTGGCTTGACATATTCTCATCCTTGAGCCCCATTGATTGAAAAATCGTCACCTAAATTATTTCTTAAAGTAAGATACACTAACAACAAAGAGTATCTCAAAAAAACCATCACGTCAAATTCTATGTCAACTTTCATTAATTCATACATATGTGAAAAACTATTATACACCCTCCGGTCACTAATATAAGCAAAAATCTATATTTTAGATTCATTCATTTAATGATGCACATGGTCTTTATTATAGACCACATACATCATTAAATGAATGAACCTAAAATGTAGATTTTTGCTTATATTAGTGACCGGAGGGTGTAGGTTGTTTTGTTTTATGTCTGGTTACTCGACATCACGTTTCAATGTCGATTTCACTACAACTTTAAGAATTAATATATGTGAAAAAAGCAATAGGTTGTTTGGTTTCGTATAAAGTTACTCGATCTTGTATTTCAATGTTAATATCCCTGCAACTTTAAGAAACTGCAAATTCAAGCTTGACTCTGAAAACATGTGTGCTTTCGAGCCACCGCCAAATAGACACTTAAGAAGAAGAGCTTATAATTAGAAACCAACGAGTAAATAAAGTTACCCAAATTTCTTTTACTACCCCGGTCCTATTTATAAGAGAAAATTAGATCAATAAAAAATTGATGTATCTAGTTCAAAATTCAATCCAAGTACATTAACTTTTATTGACCAAACTTTCCCTTATAAATAGGACCGGAGGGAATATTTGAGAACGTAAATTGAACGTCAAACACCATCTTAAAATTCACATACACTAAAAAAATTGAAGTACAAACCCAAATATTCATTGAAAACGCCTGACTTAACAATCTTTATTAGTTGAGTTAGGTGTGGTGGGTGTATCCAAAATAAACCCCCTTTTTTTTTTTTTTTTTATTTTTTTTTTTTTTTATGTTTGCAATGCAAGTAAAAGCACATAAAATTAGTTTAAAGAAAATGAAAAGTTGAAAAAGGACAACGTGGCAAAATATAATTGGGAAGAGTCACGTGGAGCATAACACCATTGGTTGAAATAGCTCGCAGAAAGTGTGACCTTGAGATCTAAATAAAAACCGCAACTGCTCGAGTCTCGTGTTCGAATGAAACAAACACCAGTGACATTTAAATAAACATCCTAGAAACTTCTCTATCATTTCATCGTTAGGGTTTCATCGACAGGGGAATATGGGAGAACGAAAGCGAATTCATCTTGGAATTTTTGCAGTGCTCTTCTTCATAATTTGTTCTTCATCGTTGCACCTTCTTCATGCTTCCGATGATGCCGATGACGCGGTAATTCATCTTCTCTTTTTTTTTTTTGGTGTTTGTTTGATGATTGAATTTGGATCTATGTTGTTTTTATGAGGCTTAAATTGAGGAATTGTTTTATGTTGTGATTTCTTTCAGATCTTCTACGAATCATTTGATGAGGATTTTGATGATCGTTGGATTGTTTCCGATAAGAATGAATATAACGGTAATTAATGCTTTTAACTCAACTCACTTTCTTCTTTTGGAATTTGTTTCATTAATTGTGAATTAATGGAACATGCGGTTGATTTTTGTTTTTTAATTTCAGCGTTCGTTTTCTTCTGTTTCATTGATTTTGTTAATTTTTTTGGAGTGAATTTCTTACTCACTAGCATATAACTCCAATTTCAAATCTATTTCAAAAAAAAATTCTTGTAGGTTGAAGGAATTGCATGAAAATGTTGAGTGAAAAAAGAAAGAAAAAAAAAAATCAAACAAACAAGGGTATTTGTTGGACACATGATTGGATGAATAATGATATTTGTAAATTTACTAATGATTCTAGAATAGTAAACAACTCTTGAAAAGTAGTATAGTGGTATTAATAGTGTTTATTTTTATTTACAAAAAGATTAGCTTCCTTGATGTCAATATTTATTATTCCCGACTCCTTTCGTGTTTAACAAATTAGAGTTAGATCCCTTACATCCTTATAAGTAGAGAGGAATGTTCAGACTTTAGGTGAGGTGAATGTAAACTATGCCCTAAAAGTAATTGGTGAAATGCTAATGTGTTTCCTTAGGGAGTTGGTTAAGGAATTAAAAATTGTAAAGTGCCTATTTATAAAAAAAAAAAAACATACAGGTTCATAAGTTACCAATTTTTTTGTCAAAAATAGTTTTCTGATTCTTGATTCTTTAACAAGTGTCCACATGTTGCTTTTTACCATTTGCTTGTGTAAGGGTTTTGCTTGCAAGTTTCTTAACACGTCCCTTTATCAATGGCTTATACTAAGAGAAGCAAATTTTGAACATTGTGTTCTTAATGTATAAACACTTTATTATTTATTTAATATTTCAACTTTAATTTTTCAAGTGGTACGGCCTTGTTAGCATATCTTAAACAAGGCAAATGCTAACAACTGCTTTCATGGCACTGGTTAATAATTGAAAAATTGAAAGTACTAAATGAAAAATGAATATTTATTCGCTATCAATGTAATGTTACACTTTTCAATAATATTTTTTTATATCTTTCTCAATAAGTGTTCTTGAAGATACTCGTTAGCAAGATCCCTCTGAAATAGTTATAGAATATAATATTGGAAAGTGGAACGTTTTAATTTAACAGTATATGTATTTGTGGCAGTGATTGACTGAATTTTTGTGATGATTATGAAAATAAGAGTCGGCTGTATACAAGCAAATTGTAGATTTCCAATCATATTTTCTAAGAAAGGATAAATTGTGTAGATTCACAAATTTCTGGTACTTTTGTGGAATGGAACTTCAGAATGTGTTTCACTTTACTGTTTCCTTAGATTTGCATGGATACCTTGTCCTTAAAATTTAGCTTTGCATGGCCTTCTCTAGGTTCATGTTTTTGCTCGTTAGTTCCCTTGGTAGTGGGTGCATATTGGATGCAATTCGACTGAAAAGATCCACATCTCCCTTCAGTTATAGTGACTTGATAGATAATCTGTTCTTGCAAAACTTTGTATAATATTTGATTTGTTCTGTGCATTCTAGGCATCTGGAAGCATTCAAAGAGTGAGGGGCATGAAGATTATGGGCTTCTTGTCAGTGAGAAAGCAAGAAAGTATGCTATAGTTAAAGAGCTTGATGAGCCTGTGATTCTTAAGGATGAATCAGTTGTTCTTCAGTTTGAGACTCGCCTTCAGAATGGCCTCGAATGTGGTGGTGCATATCTAAAATATCTTCGACCACAGGAGGCTGGTTGGAAACCCAAGGAATTTGACAATGATTCTCCCTATTCTATCATGTTTGGTCCTGACAAGTGTGGGGCCACAAACAAGGTGCACTTCATTTTCAAGCATAAAAATCCGAAGAGTGGGGAGTATGTTGAACACCATCTCAAGTTTCCCCCATCTGTTCCCTCTGACAAGCTATCTCACGTGTACACTGCTATTTTGAAACCCGACAATGAGTTGCAAATTTTGATTGACGGGGAACAGAAGAAAAAGGCAAATTTCTTATCTTCTGAGGATTTTGAGCCTTCCCTTATCCCTCCCAAGACAATCCCAGATCCTGAAGATAAGAAACCTGAGGACTGGGACGAGAGAGAGAAAATTCCCGACCCAAGTGCAGTAAAGCCTGATGACTGGGATGAGGATGCACCCTTGGAAATTCTTGATGAAGAAGCTGTGAAACCTGAAGGATGGTTAGATGATGAGCCTGAGGAGATAGATGACCCAGAGGCTACAAAACCAGAAGATTGGGACGATGAAGAGGATGGTGAATGGGAAGCCCCCAAGATTACTAACCCAAATTGTGAAGCAGCCCCTGGTTGTGGTGAGTGGAAAAGGCCAATGAAGAAGAATCCAGCATACAAGGGAAAATGGCATGCCCCCCTAATTGAAAATCCAGCTTATAAGGGTATATGGAAGCCTCGGGATATTCCAAACCCTGATTACTTTGAGCTTAAAAAACCCGATTTTGAGCCTATTGCAGCTATCGGTATTGAGATTTGGACAATGCAGGATGGCATATTGTTTGACAATATTTTGATTGCTAAAGATGATAAGATTGCCGCGTCATACCGGGAGACTACATGGAAGCCCAAGTTTACTATTGAGAAAGAGAAACAGAAGGAAGAAGAAAAGGACACTGAATCAAGTGGTCTTGCAAGCATACATGTAATGTCATCTGGCTATTCTCTCTCTCTCTCTCTCTCTCTCTCTCTCTCTCTCTCTCTCTCTCTCTCTCTCTCTCTCTCCTACTGTTTTTTGTCTGGTCTTTGTTTTCTAGCATTTTCTCCTCTTTCTTATGCATGATTTTACTTTTTGCCCTTGCAGAAGAAGGTATTTGCTCTGTTATACAAGATTGCAGACATTCCCTTCCTGAGTGCCTACAAGCTTAAAATACATGTAAGTAAAAAAAAAAGCAAATCTTCCTGCTGTGGCATTTGATTCACTTGTAGATGTAATGTTTCACTTTGTGGCATATGACTTGAATTCTGTGTTGATTTGCAGGATCTCATTGAAAAGGGTGAAACGCAGCCGAATCTCACAGTTGGAATTCTTGTAGCCGTTGTGGTTATTGTCTTGACAGTTTTCCTTCGTATCGTATTTGGTGGGAAGAAAAAGCCAGTAAGTAGAAACTCCCTGTAGCCAAAACAACTCTGTTATCATTTCCTATATGTTAATCACCGGATCATGTCTCTTGTGCAGGCAAGAGTGGAGAAAACAAACACACCCGCCGCAGAAACTTCCACTAACCAAGACAGTGGAGAGAATGAAGAAAACAAAGAGGAGGAAACATCGAAGGCTCCACGTCGGAGGGTAAAGCGAGATAATTGAAATGATTTAAACTAGACAGGGGCGGCCTATCAAGATCACTATCACACAAATTTTGAGCTTAGTTGGAGATTAGGTCAATTCCATTTCTACATAGAACTTTCTTTGCGATTTTCTCATTCACTTTTTGACAGATGATATGCATAAGGAGTGTAGATCAGATATTCTGCGTAGTGCCGGTCATTTTGGAGACTTGAGTATTTTTAGCTTATTCAGGTTGTACAATGATTTTTCTTTATCTTTCTAGTTATGTAGCTCAGAAATCAATTTGCAAAACAACATTCCTACTGTTCACTATATTCCTGATTTTAAGCATGTGCTTGATCCAATGTTATGACTATGTGGCCATAATGGTTGAAACCTGTGTTGTTTCTTATGCGTACGAGTGTTTGGATCATCGACCCATAAGTTTTCTGGAACTTTTCTCTTCATGGATTTGCTTCTAACCATTAGTTATCATGTTTTCAATAGCCTTCGTTTTATTAATAACTTTTGTGTAGAGATTTGCAAACAAGTTTTTTAAGAACTGCTTTATAATTAAATTATTTTTTCTTAATTAATCATTAGTATAATCTAATTGTTACCAACTTGTTTGTTGACGTGCATTTTCTTGACAACTCTTCTACTTCAAGGAAGCAAGGCCAACCAATATTTTAAGAAAGCTCTTTAAGAGAAAGAAAAGAAACATCAATGTCCTCCTCGAACTAACACTCTGAATTGGTTTTTGAACTAATAAAACCCATTAAAAGGTTTTTTTTTTTTTTGTCAAATTAAATGGTTTTTAACTATACGCCATTCAAAATTGAGTTCCTCGATTATTTGACATATTTAATAAACCATAAACTATGCAAATACATTAATATAGTTCCTAAAGTAGCATTATAAAAAATAATATTTAGTCCTGAACACTAAAAAATGTATTGTTAAATACTTTAATTAATTCAATATTTCAATCACTATTCTCTTCTTTAATTTCTTCATTTAAATTACAAAACAAATCAAGTATATGAATGTTCCTTGAATTGGCATGAATCTCATTTACTTGGCAAAGGGGTAAGCAATAAACAGCTGTCTAAAACATCAGGAATGTTCAAAAAGTTGATTAATACTGCAGGTTGAAAATGATGACGTTAGAGAAAAGATGAGATTATGGATTGAAAGACTTGGTTGGGGTATTTAACAAAAAACTTTTCAAAGTTGAGGGACTATATATATATATATATATATAGGGTTTTGCTAGAAGACACCTTTTGTGAAGGTGTCTTTTAGCAAGTTACTCTATGAGCATTTGCAAAAAGACACCAACTTACTTTTATGAAGGTGTCTTTTAGCAAAGTTATAACTAAAAAGTGAAAATCACACCTTGAGGTGTGACTTGCTAAAAGACACCACCAAAGGGTGGCTTGTAGCAAGACCCATATATATATATATATATATATATATATATATATATATATATATATAATTAGAGGAACAAAATTTGGTATCATCGCCTTTCCCGTTTTGAGACATCCAGGTAACACTCTTCCACCACTCTAATTATATGACAATTAGAGGCTAAACTTTTGTTATGACTTAGCTAGTTACTTAGTAATATTAAGTATAACAAATATTGTCATGATCATATTAACTTTTATTTCAAAAATAAAAGAATTTTGGGACGGATCTGGTGATTCTTGCTTCAGACAAAAAATCTCGTTTTCCCGGGGAGGGAGTTTTTAGAGATCCTTGATTTGTCTGTCGTTGCTTGAATTTTTTGTCAGATTACTACGTTCGATGTCTCGCTGAGAGCTTTGCTCTTCTATCCCTGCGGGTTGATAGGTTTAGAGACTTTTATAAAGTTTTTAATTTTTAAACTACTTGATAATATGATCATGAGAAAATAGTTTATACTTTGTTTTACTTTGTTATTTGGCTATGTCATAACACTGTTCGCCCTTCTTTTCTTCATGGAAGAACCCGATCAGAATGATCTTACCACCAATCAAGAATTGGTCGAATTCCCAAATAATTTGGAACAATTAAACAAATGGGTAATACCATCTGTCCCTAAAAAAGAAATTTATAATTTTGGGATATTTGACTTTAAGTCTAGAATGGCTGTTAAGACCATTGAACAAAATGTTAGAATCTCAAAAGATTCTCAAGATATATTTATGTTATGTAAAAAGGATTTAGAATCCTTTAAAGAGTATAAATATATACATGTTGGGCTAATACAAATTGCTATTAGACCTTTAACTCTGCTTGGCCTAAATACCAGCATTATGGCCTATGTTAGAGATGGCAGATGTAATGATTTTAAAGAATCTTTAGCTGCTGTTATTGAGACCAGTTTATGTCATGGTCCAGTCTATTTTGATATAGCACCCAATTTAAGTTTATCTTTGTCTGATAAACATCATTTTGAAGCTTTACAAATGAATATTCATACTAATGGTTATAATTTTAAAGCTGGAAGTCAAATCATGGCTGTTTGTTATAGGATATATTTTAAGGTGTTAAATACCCTTAATCCTAAGGCTAGACAAATAAGTCATCCTGGAACTACTACGTTGGTTAATACTAATTTGTTGACTTCTAAGGTTGCTACCAACAGACTAATTAGGTGGGACGAATTAGAGTTCCCTGAAAACTGGAATCTTCCTCGTTTAGTTAATCCTGAACCTATCGTCAGAGATGTTGAACAAATTGTTCAAACTACTGATGGAGATGTAGAAATTAGATTCACTCCTCAGAGAATTTGTAAAATACCTAGAAGTATATCTTCTAGATATTCGTCTAACAATTTTTATTCCGCTCCTAGTAATATTTCTAGGAAATCTTTTTCCGAAGCTTCATCATCTAAAATGAAAGATGATTCTGAAACTGTTGATCACATAATTATGAGTGATAACAAAATTCCTTATGGAATTTATGAGACTAATGATAGTCAAAAGGAACGTAAAACTTCCCCTACTGCATCAGATTTTTAATGGATCTTACGCCTAATAGTTTGTGGAGAAAATTCATAAATGATGAATTCATGATGGAAAAATATTTCGATTTTAGAAATTGGTTTTTTAAAAAATTTCCTGATTGGGAACGTAAAAAAATCAAGGATGATTATTATGAACATCTTAGGATAACTCAAGAGTTCATTAGATTTGTTGAATGGTTTATAACCTACTTTCTTGATCAAAATGAAAAAGAAATTTTGACTCTAAAATCTAGGTCTTGGTATATTATTGGGCAAAATGAGCCTATTCAATCTCCTTTTCCTCCTGAAAGAAGTTTAAATTTGGGAACTGACGTTGAAGCTGTTGCGTATTCGCACACTAACATAGGACCTAAAGTAGGTAATACCTTAAATAGTCTTAATGAGTTAAACTCTATAATCAAAGCGCAAAATTTTTCTAATGCTTATTTGACTCGAATAGGAGATCAACTTTTGTCTTTAGATAAAGATATCGCGTTTTTAAAATTTTTGGTTGAAAAGAACCTTGATAATCAAAAGATTATTATTGACCATTTTGAGAAAAGGATATTCCTTCAACTTCTAAAGGATTTTATGATCAAATTAGTGAGACTCCTATAATTCAGCCTCCCACTAAAATTGAGAATTTCAAAATTGATGATAATTCGAATGAATTTATGAATACTTTGCAAGAAAAACTTAAGAAATTAAATCTTAATGTTATTTCTAAAGATGAAGATTCAGATAATGAATCTAAAAATTCTAATAAGGATTTTGAAAATGTTGATGAACTGGCTACCATGTTCGATGATTTTAGTCTTAATGATAAGGCTGACATTAATACCGTTTATACTAAACGTGGTGTTGATAAAATTTACTACGATAGACCTTCTCCTCAAGATTTGCTTTTTGAAGAAAATGATGATATTGTTCAAAACTCGTACTCGGGTAGGTCCATTTATGAATGGAACATTGACGGTCTAAATGATAGACAAATTGTCACGGTTATTCAGAAAATGCTTATGTATTCCACTATTTGTAAACAGCAAGGTAATTCTGATAGAAACATTGCTAGTTTTATTACCGTTGGATTTGTTGGCCAACTTAGAGGTTGGTGGGATTGGTATCTCACTGCGGCTCAAAGAGAAGAAATTCTTTCTCATAAAAAGACTATTAAAAATGAAGCCACAGGATCTATGACTAATACTAATGAAGAAGACGCCGTTTATACTTTAAGTCTTTCCATAATAAACAATTTTGTTGGTACTACAATACCTGTTGGAGAGCGTATTTGCACTCTTTTACAAAATTTACGATGTCCTTCTTTGACACATTTTAGATGGTACAAAGATACCTTTCTATCAAGACTTTTTATGATTGAAAATCCTAATGACAGTCACTGGAAAGCTAAATTTGTTGATGGCTTACCTCATCTTTTTGCCGAGAAAATTAGGCAATCTTTAAGAAATAGAAATGATGGGATAAATATTAATTACCCAGAATTAACTTATGGTCAAATTACGAATACTTGTATTCAAGAAGGCCTTTCTTTATGCAATGACATAAAGTTAAAGAATCAGCTTAAAAAGCAGAAATTAACTGAGAAACATCAGCTTGGCGAATTCTGTGAACAGTTTGCCTTCGACTTAGGAAAACTGGCAGTTGAAAGAAAGAATAAGAAGAAAAATAGTTCTTCTAATGATACTTCTCAAACTAAGAGAAAGAAACATCATAAGTCTTCTAATAGGAAGAAACATAGAGAAAATTTCTTTAAAAGCAAGAATAGGGAAAATTTCCCTAGTGCTAAAAACAAAAGGAAAGCTGATAAGTTTTCTAAAAATATTACTTGCCATAAGTGTGGCAAAACTGGTCATTATGCCACTCAATGCTGGACAAAAAAACAGCTTAATGACATAGAAGATGATAATCTTCGATTTCAACTTGAGAAAGTTTTATTTAAATATTCTGATAATGAATCAGAAGATAATAATGATGTTATAGATCAAATTGATGATTCTTCAAGTGATAACGAGTCTAATAAAAGTTATGACTCTGATTGTCTTTGTAATGAAGAAATAGACTATTGGAAACAAATAGTCGAAATGAATGGTTTAAATGTTCTAACGGCAGAACATGATGAAGCTTTAAAAGCTATTGATAGTATTTCAGACAATAATCTGAAAAGAAAAATGTTAGAATTTCTTATTAAAGATGGTTCTAATAAGGAAAAGGGCCCTCAAATTATTGAGACACCCTATAGAATTAGTGAAGTCTTATCTAGATTTCGCGAAACCAATATTAAGGAAACACCTGTTTCTACTGATGATTTAAGAAGAGAAATTAATCTCTTAAAAGGTGAAATATCTCAAATAAAAAGAGATAATAATATATTATCTCAGCGAGTTTCTAAATTAGAGACTTTAAAGATTGAGGAAATTATTCAGGACATTCCCAAAATTGAAAGTTCTAAACCCTCTACTTCCGAAGAAAAATCGGAAAATACTTTCTTAACTACTCTTCAAAGAGTTACCTCACAAAAATGGTTTGTGAAAATTACTTTAGTTATTAATAAAGAATATATTCTTAAAAATGAAATAGCCTTGGTTGATAGTGGTGCAGACTTAAACTGCATTCAGGAAGGAATTATTCCTACAAAATATTTTTCTAAAACTACTCAATCTCTAACCCAAGCCGGAGGAGATAAACTTCAAGTTAATTACAAACTTTCTAATACCTATATTTGCAACCAAAATATTTGTCTACCAACTAATTTTATTTTGGTAAAAAATCTAACTCATAGAGTTATTTTAGGAACTCCTTTTTTGCATAATATTATGCCCATAAAAAATATTGATCAAAAGGGAATTACTACTTTGATTGATAATCAAGAAATTACTTTTGAATTTATCACTAATCCTCATACTAGGATGCTTAATGAAGTTAAGGATATTCTTAACAAAAAAGAAAAACAAATATGTTTTCTTAAAGAAGAAATTAGTCTTCGTAATATTGATAGTCAACTTAAGAAAGTTGAGATACAAAGACAGATTAAGTCTTTAGAGCTTCAATTCAATAATGAAGTCTGTAACGATTTTCCTAATGCTTTTTGGGATAGAAAGAAACATATTGTTTCTGTACCCTATATTGATGACTTTAATGAAAGTCAAATTCCTACTAAGGCTAGACCTGCTCAAATGAATGAAGCGTATCATAATTTATGTAAAAAAGAGATTCAATCTCTTCTTGACAAAGGATTAATTAGAAAATCTAAATCTCCTTGGAGTTGTACTGCGTTTTATGTTGATAACGCAGCTGAAAAGGAACGTGGTGTTCCTAGACTTGTTATTAATTATAAACCTCTTAATAAGGTTTTAAAATGGATTAGGTATCCTATTCCTAACAAAAAAGATTTGCTTGATAGATTAGCAACTGCTACTATATTTTCAAAATTTGATATGAAATCTGGTTATTGGCAAATTCAAGTTAAAGAATCTGACAGATATAAAACTGCCTTCACAGTTCCTTTTGGCCAATTTGAATGGCTGGTGATGGCTTTTGGTTTAAAAAACGCGCCATCAGAATTTCAAAAAATTATGAATGATATCTTCGAGTCATACTCAGAGTTTGTTATTGTCTACATTGATGATGTTTTAGTCTTCTCTAAAACTATAGATCAACATGTTAAACATTTGAAAATTTTCAAAGAAGTTGTTAAGCATAGTGGGCTTGTTGTCTCTGCGCCCAAAATGAAATTATTCCAGACTAAAATTAGATTTCTGGGTCATACCATTGATAAGGGAACTATTATTCCTATTGATAGAAGTATTGAATTTGCTTCTAAATTTCCAGATATTATTCTGGATAAAACTCAATTACAAAGATTTTTAGGTAGTCTTAACTATGTGTCTGACTACTATGAGTATTTATCTAAAGATACAGCTATTTTGTACAATAGGTTAAAATCCAAACCTAAGCCCTGGACGGATGAACATACTCATGCTATTCGTAGGATTAAGAGTAAAGTCAAAAATTTGCCTTGCCTTTCTCTAGCCAATCCTAATTATTTCAAAATTGTTGAAACTGATGCTTCCAATTTGGGTTATGGGGGAATCCTTAAGCAAGTTAACCCTACTTCTAATAAAGAAGTATTAGTTAGATTTACTTCAGGAAAATGGAATCCTACCCAATCTAAGTATTCTACGGTTAAGAAAGAAATGCTTTCCATCATAAAATGTATCTCTAAATTTCAGAGTGATTTACTTAATCAAAAGTTTTTGCTTAGAATTGATTGTAGTTCGGCAAAACCTATTATTGAGAAAGATGTTAAAAATCTTGTAGCAAAGCAAATCTTTGCTAATTGGCAAGCTCAATTATCTGCCTTTGAATTTGATATTCAATATATTAAAGGAGAAAATAACTCTCTTGCTGACTTCTTAACTCGTGAATTTTTGCAGGGATATGACAACCCCTTATAGGGGAAGAGGAGGTCGTGGCCAACATGGTCGTGGCTATCAAGGGAGCAATAATATGTTGCCCCAAGCCCAAACTGACCCTAATATTCCAGTCATTGGTAACTGGTCTATGGTGCAGTACAACAGAGGAAGACCTAATACTTCCAAAATAAAGAAGGAAAAAGAAGAAGCATCTTCTTCGACCTCAGCCAAAAGTAAGAATATTTCTTACAAGCAAATAACTCTGGAAGAATCTTCCCAAGAGTATTTAGAAAACCCTATTAATGAAACCATCATGTATATTGATGATGAAGATCTTTCACTAAATAATAGTGATGGTTGGACTATTAAAGATAGATATTTAGATACTAGATGTTATCCAGGTATGGCTGGTAAATCTAGACCTCATCTTGAGATGCTTTTGATCGGATCAGGATCAGTTACCATTACTCATAATCACCATAATGGTAATACTAAAGACTTTATAAGTTTTTCTAAATGTCACATTAACAAGATTTTACTTCCTAAAGACTGGGGAATAAACCCCAATAATGAAAAGGCTATTATAGATAGTCAAAACAATTATATTAATTTCAACTATTGGGACTATGTTAATGCTTTTACCCAAATGTTTTATTACCAGAATCCCAAGAACAAGCATTCTTGGTTTTTCTCTATTAATCCCGAAGTTGTGGAAAAATCTATCCCCAATTGGTTTTTCTCTTGGTGGCAAAAATTTGGTCCATCTTTAGAAATCTTACCTGAAGATATACAAAATTTGTATACTGCCTGGTGTAATTCTAGCCCTTTAATTGAAAAGGTTGCATCATGTAAACTTATTACAGGACAATGTCCTTGTCTGTTTTTCTGTAAATTTCAAATTCCTTGGATTTGGAGATGGAATATCACTATCTCTAAAGACAGGTTTAATGTTCCTATTCTCCAAAGAAACTTCTTTTATAAATTTTGGACTAATATGAGTTCAGACGACCTTAAAATTTTGGTCGATAAAATAAATGCTTCTATCTCATCAGATAAAGTCAAGAGTGTTAAAAATCCCAACACTCAAAACTTCTCCATGAACGAAGTGAAAACTTATTTCCAGAGGAAATATCCTCAAGAGACTAATGATCAAATTAAGGTCAGAGTTCTTGACTTCATGAAAGATCAGTTTTTCTGCTCTTTCCCAGAAGACAATATGTCAGTCTCATCAAAAGGATCTAAAGAAATTGATGAAGACGAAGATGTTCTACCTGGTGAATCTCAACCAGATCCAACGATGGAAGATATTTGGGACTCTATGATTGAAATTGTCGCCAGCAAAGCCAAATAATTTCCCTCAGCAATTATCTCAAAGAATCTTTTGTCGGACAAATGGTCCTCTTCAGCTTTTGCTTTAGTCGAAATCAGCTTTAGCTTTAGCTTTTGCTTTTTCTTTTTCTTTTGACAACTTTGTTAAAGTTGTTTGTATTTTTGTGTTTATTGTAAAAGTGTCGATGGGGCCCAATGAGCACCCGACTTCTGCAATAATGTTGTTTTGTCGTTTGTAACCGGCCACCGATTGTTTTGGTCGCCTTTTACCGGTTCAAATAGTGAACCTTTTTTCCTTTATAAGGAACTCTTGTTGTTTGGTTGAGGCACGCTTTGCTTCCGCCTCTTGTAACATTTTCTAGTTTAATACATAAACTTTGTGATATCTTGTTCCTTAATACATAAACTTTGCGACAAATCTTTTTAAACTTTGTGATATCTTGTTCCTTAATACATAAACTTTGCGACAAATCTTTTTGTTATGACTCTAATTTTGAAAATTTTGAAATTTTGGTAAATATCTTGTTCCTCTAATTTTCATATCAAATTTTGAAAATATAGTAGCAGTTGCTAATCTATCAAGCAAATCTTTTTGGTATCATCGCCTTTCCCGTTTTGAGACATCCAGGTAACACTCTTCCACCACTCTAATTATATGACAATTAGAGGCTAAACTTTTGTTATGACTTAGCTAGTTACTTAGTAATATTAAGTATAACAAATATTGTCATGATCATATTAACTTTTATTTCAAAAATAAAAGAATTTTGGGACGGATCTGGTGATTCTTGCTTCAGACAAAAAATCTCGTTTTCCCGGGGAGGGAGTTTTTAGAGATCCTTGATTTGTCTGTCGTTGCTTGAATTTTTTGTCAGATTACTACGTTCGATGTCTCGCTGAGAGCTTTGCTCTTCTATCCCTGCGGGTTGATAGGTTTAGAGACTTTTATAAAGTTTTTAATTTTTAAACTACTTGATAATATGATCATGAGAAAATAGTTTATACTTTGTTTTACTTTGTTATTTGGCTATGTCATAACACTGTTCGCCCTTCTTTTCTTCATGGAAGAACCCGATCAGAATGATCTTACCACCAATCAAGAATTGGTCGAATTCCCAAATAATTTGGAACAATTAAACAAATGGGTAATACCATCTGTCCCTAAAAAAGAAATTTATAATTTTGGGATATTTGACTTTAAGTCTAGAATGGCTGTTAAGACCATTGAACAAAATGTTAGAATCTCAAAAGATTCTCAAGATATATTTATGTTATGTAAAAAGGATTTAGAATCCTTTAAAGAGTATAAATATATACATGTTGGGCTAATACAAATTGCTATTAGACCTTTAACTCTGCTTGGCCTAAATACCAGCATTATGGCCTATGTTAGAGATGGCAGATGTAATGATTTTAAAGAATCTTTAGCTGCTGTTATTGAGACCAGTTTATGTCATGGTCCAGTCTATTTTGATATAGCACCCAATTTAAGTTTATCTTTGTCTGATAAACATCTTTTTGAAGCTTTACAAATGAATATTCATACTAATGGTTATAATTTTAAAGCTGGAAGTCAAATCATGGCTGTTTGTTATAGGATATATTTTAAGGTGTTAAATACCCTTAATCCTAAGGCTAGACAAATAAGTCATCCTGGAACTACTACGTTGGTTAATACTAATTTGTTGACTTCTAAGGTTGCTACCAACAGACTAATTAGGTGGGACGAATTAGAGTTCCCTGAAAACTGGAATCTTCCTCGTTTAGTTAATCCTGAACCTATCGTCAGAGATGTTGAACAAATTGTTCAAACTACTGATGGAGATGTAGAAATTAGATTCACTCCTCAGAGAATTTGTAAAATACCTAGAAGTATATCTTCTAGATATTCGTCTAACAATTTTTATTCCGCTCCTAGTAATATTTCTAGGAAATCTTTTTCCGAAGCTTCATCATCTAAAATGAAAGATGATTCTGAAACTGTTGATCACATAATTATGAGTGATAACAAAATTCCTTATGGAATTTATGAGACTAATGATAGTCAAAAGGAACGTAAAACTTCCCCTACTGCATCAGATTTTTAATGGATCTTACGCCTAATAGTTTGTGGAGAAAATTCATAAATGATGAATTCATGATGGAAAAATATTTCGATTTTAGAAATTGGTTTTTTAAAAAATTTCCTGATTGGGAACGTAAAAAAATCAAGGATGATTATTATGAACATCTTAGGATAACTCAAGAGTTCATTAGATTTGTTGAATGGTTTATAACCTACTTTCTTGATCAAAATGAAAAAGAAATTTTGACTCTAAAATCTAGGTCTTGGTATATTATTGGGCAAAATGAGCCTATTCAATCTCCTTTTCCTCCTGAAAGAAGTTTAAATTTGGGAACTGACGTTGAAGCTGTTGCGTATTCGCACACTAACATAGGACCTAAAGTAGGTAATACCTTAAATAGTCTTAATGAGTTAAACTCTATAATCAAAGCGCAAAATTTTTCTAATGCTTATTTGACTCGAATAGGAGATCAACTTTTGTCTTTAGATAAAGATATCGCGTTTTTAAAATTTTTGGTTGAAAAGAACCTTGATAATCAAAAGATTATTATTGACCATTTTGAGAAAAAGGATATTCCTTCAACTTCTAAAGGATTTTATGATCAAATTAGTGAGACTCCTATAATTCAGCCTCCCACTAAAATTGAGAATTTCAAAATTGATGATAATTCGAATGAATTTATGAATACTTTGCAAGAAAAACTTAAGAAATTAAATCTTAATGTTATTTCTAAAGATGAAGATTCAGATAATGAATCTAAAAATTCTAATAAGGATTTTGAAAATGTTGATGAACTGGCTACCATGTTCGATGATTTTAGTCTTAATGATAAGGCTGACATTAATACCGTTTATACTAAACGTGGTGTTGATAAAATTTACTACGATAGACCTTCTCCTCAAGATTTGCTTTTTGAAGAAAATGAGGATATTGTTCAAAACTCGTACTCGGGTAGGTCCATTTATGAATGGAACATTGACGGTCTAAATGATAGACAAATTGTCACGGTTATTCAGAAAATGCTTATGTATTCCACTATTTGTAAACAGCAAGGTAATTCTGATAGAAACATTGCTAGTTTTATTACCGTTGGATTTGTTGGCCAACTTAGAGGTTGGTGGGATTGGTATCTCACTGCGGCTCAAAGAGAAGAAATTCTTTCTCATAAAAAGACTATTAAAAATGAAGCCACAGGATCTGTGACTAATACTAATGAAGAAGACGCCGTTTATACTTTAAGTCTTTCCATAATAAACAATTTTGTTGGTACTAGAATACCTGTTGGAGAGCGTATTTGCACTCTTTTACAAAATTTACGATGTCCTTCTTTGACACATTTTAGATGGTACAAAGATACCTTTCTATCAAGACTTTTTATGATTGAAAATCCTAATGACAGTCACTGGAAAGCTAAATTTGTTGATGGCTTACCTCATCTTTTTGCCGAGAAAATTAGGCAATCTTTAAGAAATAGAAATGATGGGATAAATATTAATTACCCAGAATTAACTTATGGTCAAATTACGAATACTTGTATTCAAGAAGGCCTTTCTTTATGCAATGACATAAAGTTAAAGAATCAGCTTAAAAAGCAGAAATTAACTGAGAAACATCAGCTTGGCGAATTCTGTGAACAGTTTGCCTTCGACTTAGGAAAACTGGCAGTTGAAAGAAAGAATAAGAAGAAAAATAGTTCTTCTAATGATACTTCTCAAACTAAGAGAAAGAAACATCATAAGTCTTCTAATAGGAAGAAACATAGAGAAAATTTCTTTAAAAGCAAGAATAGGGAAAATTTCCCTAGTGCTAAAAACAAAAGGAAAGCTGATAAGTTTTCTAAAAATATTACTTGCCATAAGTGTGGCAAAACTGGTCATTATGCCACTCAATGCTGGACAAAAAAACAGCTTAATGACATAGAAGATGATAATCTTCGATTTCAACTTGAGAAAGTTTTATTTAAATATTCTGATAATGAATCAGAAGATAATAATGATGTTATAGATCAAATTGATGATTCTTCAAGTGATAACGAGTCTAATAAAAGTTATGACTCTGATTGTCTTTGTAATGAAGAAATAGACTATTGGAAACAAATAGTCGAAATGAATGGTTTAAATGTTCTAACGGCAGAACATGATGAAGCTTTAAAAGCTATTGATAGTATTTCAGACAATAATCTGAAAAGAAAAATGTTAGAATTTCTTATTAAAGATGGTTCTAATAAGGAAAAGGGCCCTCAAATTATTGAGACACCCTATAGAATTAGTGAAGTCTTATCTAGATTTCGCGAAACCAATATTAAGGAAACACCTGTTTCTACTGATGATTTAAGAAGAGAAATTAATCTCTTAAAAGGTGAAATATCTCAAATAAAAAGAGATAATAATATATTATCTCAGCGAGTTTCTAAATTAGAGACTTTAAAGATTGAGGAAATTATTCAGGACATTCCCAAAATTGAAAGTTCTAAACCCTCTACTTCCGAAGAAAAATCTGAAAATACTTTCTTAACTACTCTTCAAAGAGTTACCTCACAAAAATGGTTTGTGAAAATTACTTTAGTTATTAATAAAGAATATATTCTTAAAAATGAAATAGCCTTGGTTGATAGTGGTGCAGACTTAAACTGCATTCAGGAAGGAATTATTCCTACAAAATATTTTTCTAAAACTACTCAATCTCTAACCCAAGCCGGAGGAGATAAACTTCAAGTTAATTACAAACTTTCTAATACCTATATTTGCAACCAAAATATTTGTCTACCAACTAATTTTATTTTGGTAAAAAATCTAACTCATAGAGTTATTTTAGGAACTCCTTTTTTGCATAATATTATGCCCATAAAAAATATTGATCAAAAGGGAATTACTACTTTGATTGATAATCAAGAAATTACTTTTGAATTTATCACTAATCCTCATACTAGGATGCTTAATGAAGTTAAGGATATTCTTAACAAAAAAGAAAAACAAATATGTTTTCTTAAAGAAGAAATTAGTCTTCGTAATATTGATAGTCAACTTAAGAAAGTTGAGATACAAAGACAGATTAAGTCTTTAGAGCTTCAATTCAATAATGAAGTCTGTAACGATTTTCCTAATGCTTTTTGGGATAGAAAGAAACATATTGTTTCTCTACCCTATATTGATGACTTTAATGAAAGTCAAATTCCTACTAAGGCTAGACCTGCTCAAATGAATGAAGCGTATCATAATTTATGTAAAAAAGAGATTCAATCTCTTCTTGACAAAGGATTAATTAGAAAATCTAAATCTCCTTGGAGTTGTACTGCATTTTATGTTGATAACGCAGCTGAAAAGGAACGTGGTGTTCCTAGACTTGTTATTAATTATAAACCTCTTAATAAGGTTTTAAAATGGATTAGGTATCCTATTCCTAACAAAAAAGATTTGCTTGATAGATTAGCAACTGCTACTATATTTTCAAAATTTGATATGAAATCTGGTTATTGGCAAATTCAAGTTAAAGAATCTGACAGATATAAAACTGCCTTCACAGTTCCTTTTGGCCAATTTGAATGGCTGGTGATGGCTTTTGGTTTAAAAAACGCGCCATCAGAATTTCAAAAAATTATGAATGATATCTTCGAGTCATACTCAGAGTTTGTTATTGTCTACATTGATGATGTTTTAGTCTTCTCTAAAACTATAGATCAACATGTTAAACATTTGAAAATTTTCAAAGAAGTTGTTAAGCATAGTGGGCTTGTTGTCTCTGCGCCCAAAATGAAATTATTCCAGACTAAAATTAGATTTCTGGGTCATACCATTGATAAGGGAACTATTATTCCTATTGATAGAAGTATTGAATTTGCTTCTAAATTTCCAGATATTATTCTGGATAAAACTCAATTACAAAGATTTTTAGGTAGTCTTAACTATGTGTCTGACTACTATGAGTATTTATCTAAAGATACAGCTATTTTGTACAATAGGTTAAAATCCAAACCTAAGCCCTGGACGGATGAACATACTCATGCTATTCGTAGGATTAAGAGTAAAGTCAAAAATTTGCCTTGCCTTTCTCTAGCCAATCCTAATTATTTCAAAATTGTTGAAACTGATGCTTCCAATTTGGGTTATGGGGGAATCCTTAAGCAAGTTAACCCTACTTCTAATAAAGAAGTATTAGTTAGATTTACTTCAGGAAAATGGAATCCTACCCAATCTAAGTATTCTACGGTTAAGAAAGAAATGCTTTCCATCATAAAATGTATCTCTAAATTTCAGAGTGATTTACTTAATCAAAAGTTTTTGCTTAGAATTGATTGTAGTTCGGCAAAACCTATTATTGAGAAAGATGTTAAAAATCTTGTAGCAAAGCAAATCTTTGCTAATTGGCAAGCTCAATTATCTGCCTTTGAATTTGATATTCAATATATTAAAGGAGAAAATAACTCTCTTGCTGACTTCTTAACTCGTGAATTTTTGCAGGGATATGACAACCCCTTATAGGGGAAGAGGAGGTCGTGGCCAACATGGTCGTGGCTATCAAGGGAGCAATAATATGTTGCCCCAAGCCCAAACTGACCCTAATATTCCAGTCATTGGTAACTGGTCTATGGTGCAGTACAACAGAGGAAGACCTAATACTTCCAACATAAAGAAGGAAAAAGAAGAAGCATCTTCTTCGACCTCAGCCAAAAGTAAGAATATTTCTTACAAGCAAATAACTCTGGAAGAATCTTCCCAAGAGTATTTAGAAAACCCTATTAATGAAACCATCATGTATATTGATGATGAAGATCTTTCACTAAATAATAGTGATGGTTGGACTATTAAAGATAGATATTTAGATACTAGATGTTATCCAGGTATGGCTGGTAAATCTAGACCTCATCTTGAGATGCTTTTGATCGGATCAGGATCAGTTACCATTACTCATAATCACCATAATGGTAATACTAAAGACTTTATAAGTTTTTCTAAATGTCACATTAACAAGATTTTACTTCCTAAAGACTGGGGAATAAACCCCAATAATGAAAAGGCTATTATAGATAGTCAAAACAATTCTATTAATTTCAACTATTGGGACTATGTTAATGCTTTTACCCAAATGTTTTATTACCAGAATCCCAAGAACAAGCATTCTTGGTTTTTCTCTATTAATCCCGAAGTTGTGGAAAAATCTATCCCCAATTGGTTTTTCTCTTGGTGGCAAAAATTTGGTCCATCTTTAGAAATCTTACCTGAAGATATACAAAATTTGTATACTGCCTGGTGTAATTCTAGCCCTTTAATTGAAAAGGTTGCATCAAGTAAACTTATTACAGGACAATGTCCTTGTCTGTTTTTCTGTAAATTTCAAATTCCTTGGATTTGGAGATGGAATATCACTATCTCTAAAGACAGGTTTAATGTTCCTATTCTCCAAAGAAACTTCTTTTATAAATTTTGGACTAATATGAGTTCAGACGACCTTAAAATTTTGGTCGATAAAATAAATGCTTCTATCTCATCAGATAAAGTCAAGAGTGTTAAAAATCCCAACACTCAAAACTTCTCCATGAACGAAGTGAAAACTTATTTCCAGAGGAAATATCCTCAAGAGACTAATGATCAAATTAAGGTCAGAGTTCTTGACTTCATGAAAGATCAGTTTTTCTGCTCTTTCCCAGAAGACAATATGTCAGTCTCATCAAAAGGATCTAAAGAAATTGATGAAGACGAAGATGTTCTACCTGGTGAATCTCAACCAGATCCAACGATGGAAGATATTTGGGACTCTATGATTGAAATTGTCGCCAGCAAAGCCAAATAATTTCCCTCAGCAATTATCTCAAAGAATCTTTTGTCGGACAAATGGTCCTCTTCAGCTTTTGCTTTAGTCGAAATCAGCTTTAGCTTTTGCTTTTTCTTTTTCTTTTGACAACTTTGTTAAAGTTGTTTGTATTTTTGTGTTTATTGTAAAAGTGTCGATGGGGCCCAATGAGCACCCGACTTCTGCAATAATGTTGTTTTGTCGTTTGTAACCGGCCACCGATTGTTTTGGTCGCCTTTTACCGGTTCAAATAGTGAACCTTTTTTCCTTTATAAGGAACTCTTGTTGTTTGGTTGAGGCACGCTTTGCTTCCGCCTCTTGTAACATTTTCTAGTTTAATACATAAACTTTGTGATATCTTGTTCCTTAATACATAAACTTTGCGACAAATCTTTTTAAACTTTGTGATATCTTGTTCCTTAATACATAAACTTTGCGACAAATCTTTTTGTATATATATATATATATATATATATATATATATATATATATATATATCTTTTATCAAGTCACACCTTAAAGTGTGATTTTCACTTTTTAGTTATAACTTTGATAAAAGACACCTTCCTAAAAGTAAGTTGGTGTCTTTTCGCAAATGCTCATAGAGTAACTTGATAAAAGACACCTTCATAAAAGGTGTCTTCTATCATAACCCATATATATATATATATATATATATATATATATATATATATATATATAGGGAGCATATCCGGTGAGAACCAATATCTTATATGAGAAACGATAACTATCTATATCAGCCATCAGATTTAATTAACGCGTAAGATTTAATTATTTCCTTAAAACATACCGTGTAATTGATATACAAAATCACAAGTTAACAAATTGAGCTACAATCTTGGCACAATTAGCATTCAGTTTCTCTTCTCCAAAGGTTTTACGATTTCTTTGATTTCTTGTTTGTTGCAGCCATTTCCAAATCTCAAACCTTTCCCTCAAATCAGCAAGTAACACTAGATTTAATTAATCGATAAAAGGTAATAGACATAATCTTATACATGATAATTGGAACGATTATCAATGTGGTGAGGATAAACAAGATTGGGAAATTTCTAGCCGTATACTAGCTTTCTTGAAAGAGAGCAAATGGCAAAATCATATCATATTAAGAACAAAAAAAAAAACAACGGGGGATAATAATATAAAGAGAAACAAGAAACAAGAAACAAGAAACCTTTTGTCAAAAAAAAAAAACAAAGAAAGAAACAAGAAACCTAGTAGCGTAAAACCTAATTATTTGGAGCGCTAATTGTGCCAAGATTGTAGCACAATTTGTTAACATGTGATTTTGTATATCAATTATACGGTATGTTTTAAGGAAATAATTAAATATTACGCGTTAATTAAATCTGATGGCCGATATAGATAATTCTCGTTTCTCATATAAGATATTGGTTCTCACCGGATATGCTCCCTATATATATATATATATATATATATATATATATATATATATATATATATAGAGGGTGTATCAAGTGAGAGGAGTTTTATTGTGAGAGATGAGAGGGTTAAATTAGGACCTTTAGATTAATCTTTAATGTGATAATTAGGTTTTGATGACCACAGCCTAACATTCATCCCCTCCACTTCTCTGACTTTTCCTCTTCTTCGTTAAAAAACAAACAAAAAGCTTCTCCATCATAGTTAGAAACATGATTCCCTGATAGCAGGGTCAATTCATTATAGCATATCATATACATTAATATCATTTATCTGTCAATTGTAGCCTAGCATAATTGTTATTAATGTATAACAAATAGTCATCATGACTAGCATGATTCTAGGATTATGTCTTGCAAAACAATGTTGTATATATGTGTATGTTGTGGTCTGTACAGATCATTACAAGAAATACAAATACATATTATTTTGTCTTGGTATCAGAGCTCTATTGCCAAAAGGCTCTTGATCCAAATAAAATCATGGCATCCGCTGCAAGTGCAAATAACAAAAACGATCTTCCATCAACTATTTCTGTCAAGCTGGACAGAGATAATTATCTCTTATGGCAATCTTTAGTCTTGCCTATCGTTAGAGGCTGCAGGCTTGATGGATACATGCTAGGGACAAAGGAGTGTCCTGAGCAATTCATCACTAATACCGATTCAAGCAAAAAGCTGAATCCTGCATTTGAAGATTGGCAAACTTATGACCAACAACTCCTTGGTTGGTTAAAGAACTCCATGACTGCAGACATTGCAACACAATTCTTGCATTGTGAGAACTCAAAGCAACTCTGGGAGGAGGCCCAAAGTCTAGCTGGAGCACATACAAGGTCCAGAATCACCTACCTGAAGTCAGAATTTCATAGCACCAGGAAAGGTGAAATGAAAATGCTAGATTATTTGACCAAAATGAAGAATCTTGCTGATAAACTCAAACTAGCAGGGAATCCTATCCCCAACTCAGATCTAATCATTCAAACTCTGAATGGATTGGATTCTGAATACAACCCTATGGTTGTTAAATTCTCTGATCAAATCAATGTCAGTTGGATTGATTTACAATCTCAATTGCTGAGTTTTGAGAGTAGAATTGAACAACTCAATAGCTTCAATAATCTAAACCTTAACGCCTCAGCAAATATAGCCAACAAAACTGACTACAAAGGAAATTGGAGAAGCAACAAGTTTGGCTCAAATGGAAATTGGAGAGGCTCCAACTCAAGGGGTTGGAGAGGAGGCAGAGGTAGAGGCAGGTCCTCTAAAGTAACTTGCCAGGTATGTTCAAAGACTGGTCATACAGCAGTGCAGTGTTTCTATAGGTTTGACAAAACCTACTCAGGGCCAAACCACTCAGCAGATGATGACAAACTAGCAGCACACAATGCCTTTCTAGCATCACAGGGAGCTGATCAAGATTATGATTGGTACTTTGATAGCGGTGCAAGCAACCATGTGACACACCAAACTGACAAATTTCAAGATCTATCAGAACATTATGGTAAGAATTCTCTAATTGTTGGAAATGGTGAGAAGTTGGAAATTGTAGCCACAGGCTCATCTAAACTTAAATCCCTTAACCTGCATGATATCTTATATGTGCCTAATATCACCAAAAACCTGCTAAGTGTTTCTAAACTAGCTGCTGACAACAATATACTTGTTGAGTTTGATAAAAATTGTTGCTTTGTGAAGGACAAGTTAACAGGGAAGGCAATACTAAAAGGGGCACTTAAAGATGGATTGTACCAGCTCTCAGGAATCAAAAGGAACCCAAGTGCATATGTATCTGTCAAGGAGAGCTGGCATAGGCGACTTGGTCACCCAAACAATAAAATATTACACAAAGTCTTGAGAAATTGTAATGTCAAAGTACCACCTAGTGATCATTTCAGTTTTTGTGAGGCATGCCAATATGGTAAAATGCATCTTTTACCTTTTAAATCGTCTTCTTCTCATGCTCAGGAACCACTTGAGTTAATTCACACTGATGTATGGGGTCCTGCACCAATAATGTCATCCTCTGGTTTTAAATATTATGTGCACTTTGTTGATGATTTTAGTAGGTTCACTTGGATTTATCCCTTGAAACAAAAATCTGAGACTGTGCAAGCTTTCACTCAGTTTAAAAACTTGACCGAAAATCAATTTAATAAAAAAATCAAAGTAATTCAGTATGATGGTGGTGGTGAATACAAACCTGTGCAAAAACTTGCAATAGAAGCTGGTATACAGTTTAGAATGTCATGTCCATATACCTCTCAACAAAATGGAAGAGCTGAGAGGAAACACAGACACATAGCTGAGTTTGGGTTAACCTTGCTTGCACAAGCGAAAATGCCCTTACATTATTGGTGGGAAGCCTTCTCTACTGCAGTATATCTCATAAACAGGTTGCCATCACAAGTTACTCAAAATGAGAGTCCCTATTCACTCATGCTTCATAAAGAACCTGACTATAAGCTTCTAAAACCTTTTGGTTGTGCTTGTTACCCTTGCCTCAAACCTTATAACCAACACAAGCTACAATTCCACACAACCAGGTGTGTGTTCTTAGGCTATAGCAACTCTCACAAAGGGTACAAATGTCTCAACTCTCATGGAAGGATTTTCATATCAAGACATGTCATCTTCAACGAAGATCACTTTCCATTCCAAGATGGGTTTCTCAATACAAGATGTCCTTTAAAAACAACAATTAACAATCCATCTACTTCTTTTCCTTTGTGTAGTGCAGGTAATTCCAACAATGATGAAAGCACACCAATGAATGAAGAAGAAATTCCAGTTGAGATGAATTCAGAAGAAGCACAAAATGAACCACTTCAAACTGAGCATTTTCAAGATGTGAACAGCGACACTGAACAGACTAATAATAGTTCATCAAAAGCTGACACAACTCATGAAGAGTCACCAGACATAGCTCAACACAATGTAAGTGAATCAAGTCTGAACACAAATACAGGAAACACAATTCATACCAGGAGTAAGTCAGGCATTCACAAACCAAAGATACCTTATGTTGGATTAATTGAGACCCACAAAGACACAATGGAACCTGCAAATGTCAAGGAAGCTCTCACAAGACCTTTATGGAAAGAAGCAATGCAAAAGGAATTCCAAGCCCTCATGTCCAACAAAACATGGATACTAGTTCCCTACCAAGATCAAGAAAACATAGTTGACTCAAAATGGGTTTTCAAAACCAAATACAAGTCAGATGGCTCCATAGAAAGGAGGAAAGCTAGACTAGTTGCAAAAGGGTTTCAACAAACAGCTGGAATTGACTATGAAGAAACATTTAGTCCCGTAGTCAAAGCTAGCACAGTTAGAATTATCCTTTCAATTGCAGTGCACCTCAATTGGGAAGTCAGACAACTAGACATCAACAATGCATTCCTAAATGGATATCTCCGAGAAACAGTATACATGCATCAACCAGAAGGATTTGTTGATCCAACCATGCCTAATCACATATGCAAACTATCTAAAGCAATTTATGGATTGAAGCAGGCACCAAGAGCTTGGTTTGATAGTCTGAAAACTGCATTGCTAAACTGGGGCTTTCAAAACACAAAGAGTGACTCTTCTCTCTTTCTTCTAAAAGGTAAAGATCATATCACCTTTCTCCTTATATATGTGGATGACATAATCGTCACAGGAAACAATAATAGGTTCCTTCAAGCTTTCATCAAACAACTCAATGATGTCTTCTCTCTGAAGGATTTGGGTCAATTACACTATTTTCTAGGCATAGAAGTGCAAAGAGATTCAAGTGGAATGTACCTCAAACAATCCAAATATATAGGTGACCTGCTGAAGAAATTCAAGATGGATAATTCCTCACCATGTCCAACACCTATGATAACAGGTAGGCAATTCACAGTTGAGGGGGAGAAATTGAAAGATCCAACTGTGTTCAGACAAGCCATTGGAGGACTACAATACCTGACTCACACAAGACCTGACATAGCTTTTTCAGTAAATAAACTCAGTCAATACATGAGTTCACCCACCATTGACCATTGGCAAGGCATAAAAAGAATCTTGCGATATCTCCAAGGCACCATCAATCATTGCTTGCACATCAAACCATCCACTGACTTGGATATAACAGGCTTCTCTGATGCAGATTGGGCCACTAGTGTTGATGATAGAAAATCTATGGCTGGTCAGTGTGTGTTCCTCGGTGAAACACTTGTCTCTTGGTCCTCAAGAAAACAAAAGGTAGTATCAAGATCAAGTACAGAGTCAGAGTACAGAGCTCTAGCTGACCTAGCTGCTGAGATAACATGGATTCGTTCACTACTTACTGAGCTTAAACTCCCATTGCTAAGGAAACCCGTACTATGGTGTGATAACTTAAGTGCCAAGGCACTGGCTTCTAATCCAGTTCTGCATGCTCGTTCTAAGCATATTGAAATTGATGTTCATTATATCAGAGACCAAGTACTACAAAATGAAGTTGTTGTGGCTTATGTTCCCACAACTGATCAAATTGCAGATTGTCTCACCAAGCCATTAAGCCATACTCGTTTCAGCCAAATCAGAGACAAACTTGGTGTGATCCACTCACCACCAGTTTGAGGGAGGGAGTTAGAAACATGATTCCCTGATAGCAGGGTCAATTCATTATAGCATATCATATACATTAATATCATTTATCTGTCAATTGTAGCCTAGCATAATTGTTATTAATGTATAACAAATAGTCATCATGACTAGCATGATTCTAGGATTATGTCTTGCAAAACAATGTTGTATATATGTGTATGTTGTGGTCTGTACAGATCATTACAAGAAATACAAATACATATTATTTTGTCTATCATCACTTGATTTTCTAGGCAAGGCTATCGATCTCTCTCTCACACGGCTCATCAATTTCTGCTTCTTCTTATCCTGCAAACCGTCCAAAATTCACTTTTTTGAATCTGAGCTTTTTTTATTCTTTCTTTTTTATCTTTGTTCCTCCTGACTGTGTTTTTCTTGAAATTAATTAATTAAATTAAATTAGATGATCATACTCATAGATGCACACCTGAACATAAGGAAGGAAATAAATCTGAATAATTCATTAATAATTGAACAATCCCTTAAAATGAAGATCTGAATAATTCAATTTGTGTCTGTTAAAATTATGAATTAGATTTGAGGTGGATTACAGAATTAAACTTTGTAATTGGATTTGGAAGAGAAGAGAGACAGAACAAAAGTAGAAGATAATCAGTAGAGATCACATGTGCCAATCCTTTTTTTACTGAAATTGATCTTGACCGTACATTTTGATCCAACGGATGATAGTATATCCTCTCATCTCTCATTTAAGTTACTCCTCTCACCTGATATGTCATATATATATATATATATATATATATATATATATATATATATGGGGGCTTCTAATATACACACACTTAAAATATAGTTGATGTTTGTTAGCATCATGCACATTTTCACATGGACCAAAAAACCATTTCTCTTTCTTCAAAAACAACTAAATGTGTGTCTCTTAATGTAATTTTACACAGTTTTTCTCTCTCCTTATCATAAGTAATGATTATTATGAAGAAAGAGAAAGATGTCTAGCCATTATTAAAATATATTAAGCTACCATAAAAGAAAAAAAACTATGAAATTTATTCAGAAAAAATAGAAGAAAAAAAACTGTCTCATTTCTAAATAAAAGAAATGCTACGATTCAATTTTTGTCAATTTTATTTAAGCATAATTTGAATCTCATTGTCTGGACCTTAACTTTTGAATCACTAATTTTTTTGTTACTTAACTTTGGAAGCACTATTTCTATTTCAGTTGTGTACATAAGCATTATTTTACGAAAGCATTATATTTTCACCTCACCAATTCACCATTTGCTGATATTTTCTGGACATATGCGTCACCTAAGCATTATATTATTTTCTGGACATATGTGTGAACCTAAGAAATGTATTTCTAGAAAATAGAGGCAACATGGTAAATGACTCTTAGTACATAACTTCTTGCTAAAACATTGAAGAAATATACTATAGACAAAACAGTCCATGTAACATGGTAAATGCACATGTCCATTACCAATAGTACTATGGTAGTAATCACAGCCACAAGTGCTTACAAAATGTCGTAATAGTAGTATTTAGGTTGTCAAGTTGAATTTAAGAAAAAAATAAGGGAAAAATAAAGGTAGAGACACACCTTTAAATTCACCGTAGCATTTTTTTTTATTTGCAAATGAGACAGTTTTTTTTCTTCTATGGTAGCTTAAATATATTTTAATAATGGCTAGACACATCATGAGAGAGAACATCTTTCTCTTTCTTCATAATAATCATTACTTATGACAAGGAGAGAGAAAAACTGTGTAAAATTACATTAAAAGACACCACATTTAGTTGTTTTTGAAGAAAGAGAAATGGTTTTTTGGTCCATGTGAAAATGTGCATGATGCTAACAAACACCAACTATATTTTAAGTGTGTGTATATTAGAAGCCCCCTATATATATATGTATTTATTTTTACGGTTTAAGGAACATTAACGGGACATCGAAACGGTCTAGTTAAAGAATGAGGAGATAATTTAGGGACCTTTTGAAGTATAAAAACTGCAAGTAAATTTGGGCAATTTAGTACAATTAGTATACTACATTGTTGCGATGGAAAGCTATACCAAATCAATACACTCACTAGCTTCGACATATATGATATGAAAAACATATTCATAATATTCAGTTTAATTTGTGGTAGCACGAATGCTCAGTGCTCTGGAGGGGCAAAACAAAAAATACTCATTTAGTGGGTTAAGTTCTTCAAGAAAGGTAAAATACTTTGTTAGATGTGGACAGGACTAACTGTACTTGGGTTGGATAGTGAATCGGTACAATTATTATATTAGTGTTGTGTAGAAGAATTTGAATACAACCGCTATTTTTGTTGTTCGAGATTGACACTTTAGTTCGTCGGTGCTTTTGCGGGAACTAAAAAATATGATATGTTATAGATAATTAAAATTTTATGTAGTAATAGATCGATGCAAATTGGTGAAATGGGAATCTTCCTATATTTTCTCATAAATATATATCTAGTCCATACACAATGTTTTGTATGATTGTAGGATGAGCCAAAAATATAATTAGAAACAATTGGACTAATTGCAAGGAGACTGCGAGGGTGTACCGGGAGTTCCATTAAGAGCCAATTGAACGTCATTTAGTGTATCCAGAGTGCCAAGAGGAATTCCATGAACATATCATTATTGGAAACCAACCAAATGTCAGAAATAGCAATGGAAGTTAAAGATTGATTTTGAGTTTGTGTATGATCCAAACTCACAGTCACTCTCTCAACTTTCATTTTTATTGATGAAATTTGGTTGGTTCTCAATTTTGATCATGCTCATGGATTTGTTCTTAACTTTCGAAGCACGCTAATGGTGTTTCAGTAGTTCTTAAAGAAATTCTCGGTACACCCTAACAATCTCCTTGCAATTTCACTCCAATTGTTCCAAACTATATTTTTTTGGAGCTTTAATTAGTATATTTTCTTCCTCTTTGCTCCATGGCTAATTTTGTAGTTGTAGCAAAAATGTTGTGGATTAAATAATTAATTATGATAAAATTGAGGAAGATTCTCATTTTTTCAATTTGCATCCGTTCATGCACAATATAATTATCGATCTAACAAGATATTACATTTGTTAATTCCCACGGTGGCACCGACGAACTAATAGATCGATGCAAATTGGTGAATTGAGAATCTTTCTCAATTTAATCATAATTATATATGTAGTCCACACATAATGTTTTGTATGATTGTAGCATGGGCCATTGAGCGAAGATGAGGTAAATATACTAATAAAAGCTCATAAAAATATAACTGGGAACAATTGGACTAATTGCAAGGAGATTGCGAGGGTGTACCAGGAGTTCCATTAAGAACCAATGGAACGCCATTGAGTGTATCCAGAGTGCCAAGAAGAATTCCATGAACATGATCAATATTGGGAACCAACCAAATTTCAGAAATAGCAAAGAAAGTTAAAAATTGATTTTGAGTAAGATTGATTTTGAGTTTGCGTATGATCCAAACTCACAATCATTCTTTGAACTTTCATTTCTATTGTTGAAATTTGGTTGGGTCTCAATAATTGATCATGCTCATGGATTTGTTCTTAGCGTACGAAACACGCGTTTTCAATGGTTCTTAATGAAATTCTCGGTACGTCCTGACAATCTCCTTGCAATTTCATTCCAATTGTTCCCAACTATATTCTTGGGGAGCTTTAATCAGTATATTTTCATCCTCCTTGCCCCATGGCTCATTCTGCAATCGTACAAAAAATGTGTGTGGATTAAATAGTTATTATGATTAAATTGAGGAAGATTCTCATTTTTCCAATTTGCATCCGTTCATGTAAATATGTTATTTATGTTATTTATTGATCTAACAAGACATCATATTTGTTAGTTCCCACACCGGCAACTAGCTAACTCTTGTTTAAGCTGCATCCTTTTATTATAAATCTATGTAGATTTTATATTTTGTCAATTCAACTATCTTTATCTTTATTATATTAAATGTTAGGTAGTGTTGCAAGTAACCCTAATTAACTCTAATCTAATCCTTTTTGATTAGTTTAAAAAATCTTTATGAAAAAAGTACTTGCAAGGAATTGAATCCAGGTGCAGCAGATCGTCAGCCTCCGTAGTTTTTGCCTTTAATCCACAAAAGTTTTTGTTGATTTAATTTATCTTTCAAACCTCTAAAACCGTTTACCACTTTTTATCCAACGTTTTCCACTTCCCATAAATTGTTATTTTCTCTCCCTTCACATACACACATAATTTTTGGTTCTTATATATTATTTCAAACAATTATTTCGATGAATTGAAATTAAATAGTTCGAACAATTATATCGGAATACATTATTCAAAGTGACCAAAAAATCCGTCATAGTTTTTAGATTCCTTGTGAATTGATCAATTGTTTCTCTTTTTCTTTTATTTCTATGCATGTTGAGTTGTTCAAAATAATAGTGATCATTTGAATAAAACTTACTATGTGTTAGTATTTTTTTTTTTTTGAAGAAATGTGTTAGTATATTTTTTTAAAAACCAACCCAAATTGACACATGGGAGAATCGAAACTAAATTAGCCCACACCCAAATATTTTAGTCCCTAAAAAAAAATCATATGTTTTAGGTATATTCGAATGAAGGAAATTTTCTTTGACAAGAGTTATTCATACAAGTTGATCTTCACATCATGCGGGAACTATCAGATATGGATCAATGCAAATTGGTGAAATGGGGATCTTACTCAATTTATTCATAATTATATATTTAACCCACACACATTTATTTGTACGAGTGCAGGATAAGCCATTGAACAAAGAGGATGAAAATATACTAATTGAAGTTCACAAAATTAAAATTTAGTTGAAAATTGGACTAAAATTGCAAGGAGATGGTTAGGACGCATCTAGAGTTCCACTAAGAATCATTTGAACGTCATTGAGCGCGTCCGACCGAAATGCCATGAAGAATTCCATGGGTATGATCAATATTGGTAACCCACCGGATTTAACAATAGCAATAGAAACCTTTAAGGTGTGTTTGTGTTGTGATGTTTTGTTTTGATTAATTTACTTATTAATTTGGACTGAAACTATAGTTTGTGTATGTGACACAATCCTCACGTAAGAACCTAACATAAAAACTTATGGATACTAATGCTCGGAAGTTGATTTGGTGGTGTAAGTTTGAGATCTTAGAGTGTGCACTTATCAAGATTTAAGGTTTGAATCATCCCGGTGCTAATACAAAGTCGGGGCAAATATAGACTAGCTCACAAAAGTTGGCATTGAGAGGATTCGAACTTAAGATCTTGACACACTCTAAGGTCTCAAGCCTATATCACCAAGCCAACTCCGAGAGTTAGTATTCATCAAATTCTTATGTGAGACTTGTGTCACATATGCAAGCTACAGTTCCATCCCCAATCAAGGAAATTAAGCAAAACAAAACATCACAACACAGAATTATTCTATGTCGGTCTTTGTTTCTCTGCCAATTTGTTTGATTTTGCCTGTACTTCTTTGTAAATTTTCTTATTATTCTATGATTATATTGAAAGTTGTTTTGTTTTTATCTTCAGATAAGATCTGTAACAAGCAGTGCATTACGAATCTATTGACATTTGAAAGAATCAGAATATTTTCATATTTAATAAACACTTATTTTTAAATTGAGAGATAGAAACGTGAATGCTTAATTTAGCAAGGTCAAGAAGTTTTCTTATACCTTATAGCAGATAGTTTATAAGTTCGTTTGACAAAAAAAAAAAAAAAACTTTACAAAGCATTATAAAAAATATTAAAAAGGGAATGAGAAGGTCAAATGTGAGCATTTAATGCGTGGCAAAGGGAATAAGAATGTCAAATGTGAGTATTTAATGCGTTTAAGAGGCACATTTGCTTTTAAATGAGAAGTTCAAACGTGATTATGGATGATGATAGAGGTTTAGGAGCATTTAATGCGTGACAAAGGGAATGAGAAGGTCAAATGTGAGCATTTATTGCGTGGCAAAGAGACAAAATTAGGGTAAAATTAGGGTTGGGGTTAGTTGGAGGGGTTAAACTTGATAAAAGTAGACAATAATTTACTCCCTCCGGTCTCAAATATAAGAAACAAAAAAAAAAAATGCACACATATTAAGAAAGTGGATTGACCACATTTAAGTCATTATAAAAAGTGATATTTTTCTAGTTTTACCCTTGTCTTGGAGTAGTAAAGACATTAATGAGGGTAAACTTGGAATTGTAGCATTTAATAGGTTCATTTTACTATACTTTTTCTTATATTTGAGACCACCAATTTTATTTTTTTGTTTCTTACATTTGAGACCGGAGGGAGTATATAGTTATCATCGTTTAAACATGCGTTTTTAATAAACTTTAAATACGACAAAACTTTACCCAACTTTATATACATAGTGGATATGATAGTTAAATACGACAAGCTGTTATAGTTTATGATTATTAGAAGTTTAAATGTACATGTTAACTATTACAATCATCCAAATTGTGTTCAAATTTACATTATTTTCAAATATGCATGGTTGAGTTGCTACACCTATATTCAAAATTTTAAACTTGAAATTTGTTATTAATGATGTTCAAAATTTTAGTTGGGTTGGGTTATAATTTATGTGGACGGTTGAGTTGCTACACCTATATTCATTTATCATGTACTAAACATGATTAATCATGTATTTAAACCGGATTAATCATCTGAATTGTTGTCTAGTTTTAGTTATTTCATTTTGTGTCAAAATAATAACTCATTACAATATCATCATATTTAAGAAGTTCTATCCGTTAAACTACTGAACCACTATCAAAGCAGTTGTCAAAATGTTACAAAACTCAGCATGCAAACTTGGAGAGTTGTACCTAGTGTTGCAACATGACTCTCGAATCCTTACTTGTCTGGGTGAGAAATCGCCACTGAGCTTCAGTAGATGTACCTCGTGCATTACAAAACTTATAAATGCTACTTTCATTGATTAATTTAAACACATTATCTTAAAATTATACTTATAACATAATAAAGAAAAAGGTGTTATAAAAATAAAAGATATGTACATATCAATCTAATGGCTATAAGTTGTGGTTCATCACGGTCCACCTATCATGGCGGTCCGTGGTTGATCTACCCTTTTTAGCTCTAAAATGAGCATACACACCAAATTACTAATGCTCCTAACTGTAATTGTAAGTAGAGGTACACAACTTTTTTACGAGTAAAACTCAGTGCGCTGATGCTGAAGCCGTTTCACCCAGTTGCTCAAGGACCAAAAACCCTGGGTGGTAAGCATCTATAGATGCATCATCCGGTATCTTATCATTCGGACCAAAATCATTAATAGGCGGCCGCTGTATGTGGTGATTAGTAACTGCTTGATATGCCATTGCCAACGCCAGAGCCTGCAGATAAACAGGGGAAATAAGCTTTGATATCAAATGATAAGAAGAGAATCAAGTCATTGATTCATGATTATCCTAGTAAAAATTTAGAAGCATATTAAACACAGATTGCACACAAACTTACAATGTGATCATGGTTAGGGGGAGCATAAATGCCGGTGGTGATGGTGGTTCTTCTTCTGCTGCCACCAGATGGTAGATCAGAGATATTAGTAAATCCTGTTGGCACTACTATGACTGGTAAACCAACAAGGTTGCCTATGCATACTTTCTCCCAGTCAGTTGCATTTCCAATGAATGCATCCACGGTAAAAGACTCTCTTATTTCTTTGATTAGCCTTCCCCGTGCTCGTTGTGCCTGTATGCAATAATTCAAATCTGAATGCTAATCATTGAAGCTAAAGATAAAATAAACTAATGGCGTTCAACTATTGATTTACGCAGTTCAAACAAAACCTGATCTTTCTGCAAGTGTCAAACTTAGCAACATAAAAAACACAGAACTGCAAGCCATCAAAATTAATATACAATTGTCATGAGATTCAGTTTCTCAAGTTTGAAAAGCACTTGACGCTTCAGAAACCTGAAAACTCTGAGGTTCTATGGCCTTGTACCAAAAGTACCAGAGGGGAGCCTAAATCAACATGTGTTTTATTCTTTTTGCGGAAAGAAAAACTGATTTCTCCGCATGTATGTTCCCAACCATTACCTCGCATACGAACAGATAGGCTGCTATCTGGGAGAACGTTTCTTCCTATGAAGCACAGATAGAAAAAAAGACACTAGACATGACACTAACATCGAGACTGGCAATAATTGATAAAATAAAAGTGATTGAATGTAATCATACGTGTAAATGTCCGACACAGGACACATTAATCTGAGGAGTCACTGCTACATAAACTACTTTGGGTTCAAAGTCAGAGATCATTTTTCTCCTAAAATCTCATCTAGTTCTATCACTACAATGCCGCAAATTGTCTTACTATAAAAAAGATGAGATGGTTTAATTTAACTATTTAATGGAACAAAATAAAAGACCTGTATATAGTCCACTGCTGGAACTAAGCGGGCACGGTGTAGTTCAGTGGGCCACTGATCTTGGGCTTCATACAAATTATCCTCCCCTGATCGCTGCCACTGATCAAAGTGAGCCAGCATATCAACATCCATTGTGAAATTTAATATACCTTGAACAGAATCAACTGTGTAATTCAGTTTGAAAGGAACCATCTTGACACCCATTGACGCAAGAACATCAACAACCTGGGTTGTCATGGCAAATAAAGACTTTTTCATGTATTATCCTAACAACATTCAAAAAATGGAAATGACTATATGGAATTTGGCAATATTTGATGTCAAAACTTGAACATGTCTTTACAATAAAAATTGGTCAGCCGACAAACCTCCATCTCGGCATCATCAAGATATCCAACAGTCAACTTAGTAATGTCAACCAGGAACGGGTCATCAATGAGGATATCTTTTGATGAGGGATCTTCAGGATCTCTTCCCCGAACAATATCCAGAACAACAGCACAATCAGTTGCGGATCTACAGAAAGGGCCAAGCTTATCCTATAAAGGTTACACAACTTACATGTCAGTTTAACATTCAACATACAATTTGAAGTTTTTCCAAAGGTAGAACATGGTAATTTTAAGTTTTACCAAGCTTTCTGATATGCTCATTACACCAGTTCGACCAACAGTACCAAAAGTTGGACGCAATGCAGTAACACCGCATCGAGCTGCAGGGTAAGTTATGGATCCAGCTGTTTCTGAACCTATCGCAAATGGAACCATTCCTATCACAATAAACAAAATCAAACAATCGAATACACGCACGCCTCACATATAAAGGAAACAAACAAAATTTTAGGCACATTTGACCAGTAAATCGTAAAATAAACCATATAACAGAAAGGACCTCTAAAAGACAGAAACAAAAGTGCAAGCGTTTAGGAAGGGTAATTGAAGAGTACCTGCTGAGGTACTTGCTGCAGGGCCAGCAGAGGAACCCGTAGAAAATTCCTCAATATTCCATGGGTTCCTGGTTCTGCCTCCAAACCAGACATCATCATAAGCCAATGATCCAGAAACAAGCTTTGCAATAAGAACAGCCCCTGCAGATTTCAACCTGTTGAACAACATCATCAATATATATAAAAAAATTAGTCAAAAACATAATTTCTGATTGTAGATTTTTTTGTCATGTATCTCGCCTTTTATAGATCCAAGCTTCCATGTCAATAACTTGATTTTTAAATGACTTTGATCCCCATGTTGTTTTGTATTCTGGCACTGATATTATGTCCTTCAATCCATAAGGAATCCCATGAAGAGGCCCTTCAATGAAAACCAAAATTTATTTTAAAACTAAACTATTCAATACTTCATAGCATATACAGTACATCCCAAAAGGATGCAGAAGGTTGCGGCAGCTTTCTAATCATAAAAATATAATATTCCGCAAAAGTACTATTTAAAAGACTGATATCTGTCATAAGATATCAGACAGATAGACAGACCTAATTTCTATTCATCTTGTATAGCAGGCATAATTGTTCATAACTTTACACTCTAGGAAAGAATAACAACCTAGATAGACTCCTTGGCTAAGCAATTCATCAGCTTCTTTTGCTTGCTTGCTTGCCAGTTCTTCTGTATAAGTTACTACAGCTTCAAGAATAGGATTGTACCTGGCGTTCACTCCAGGAGATAAAGTTAATTAAGAAGATATAAGTTTCAACACGCACACACACAGAGTAAATATTTCAAAAATTGGTAGCACATTAACATTCCGATACTACTTTTTCATTCTCCGCAAGAATATTTGTGTAAGCTCCTGCGAAGTAATTTGTTTAGTTTTGATGAGTTCACCTAACTCAAGAACCTGGTTAAAAACAAATAGGGAAAAATAAACCAATCATGAAATAGTACCTCATGATAAAATAATTACATCAGATACAATTAAAATCAATTTTTCGGTCTTTCAGCAATATAGATCACTTACAGTCAAAAAAGCAATATCTTCTTCAGATTCTGGTCTCCGTATCTCCGAAATAGAAGGATATATGAACCTTTTGGTTGCGCAGTGAACTGGTTTATAGTCCCAATCCGCACTGAAAACTAAAGGTGATGGATATTGCAGCCCTCCATTCTTAGAAGCTACAAGTTCTCTATTGGCTTTTATAATTGGAACATTTAACTCATTTACACCCTTAGCAATCTCGTCAATCTAAGAGGAACATAATTAGTCACCACCAAGCATCAACTGTAACAACTCCAAGTCATCAAAATCGAAATTACCTGATCATCCTTGAAGAAGTTGGCATCAAGTAAACCTAAGGAACATCTTAGGCAGGGAACACTACATTCCTTATCTGAAAATTGATTTTGCTTCATACTTCCCTGATTGATAACAAATAGGAAAAAAGTACATTATGAAAATAACGAGCTATATAGGCATGCTTGCAAAATTTGAGCCATGTTTGGCTAAAGAACTTGATTTGCAATTGCAGCTAACATCATCATCGCTTGTGTATAAGAAAAGATAAATAAAGTTAAATTCATTTTGTATAGCTATAAGTTGTTTTCATTAGCTATCTTGGAGAGCTTACAAAAATACTTATAAACACATGTTTATGTCATCTTTTATCGGATGTGGAATTTTTAACACACTGAATAAACTCAAATAAGTCAATTTAAACTGACTGTTACTCTTGAACTTGGGGCACCAAACCAACATTACAGTTCATCACATCACATTAAACAAGTGGAGTACTAACTGCTGATATTTTTTTTAATAGAGGAAAGGACAATAGCCTTTGGTAATTCACTCAAACAAGTGGAGTATTCTTGAGTAATAAAATCCACTAACTAACTAACTAACCTGCAATTTGCGGCAGAATATTTTCCATATTCTTTTTACGATTCTAACCTGTTGTACATTTGTCAGGGGTGTGGTAAAAAAAAAAAAAAATTGTGCTAGTTTTTCTTATCTTACAATTAATTCATTAATTTATGGACAGTAAGAAACAGAGTTGGTTACAAAGAGTGAGAAAGCAGACAAGTAGAATTACCATGATCGGTTGGTTTTTGTTGGAAGAACAAAGTGGTGAGGAAGGATATGCGAGAAGGGGAACAACGGAGAAGAGAAGATAGCAACAAATCACAGAAAAGTGAAATTTGTAAGTGCCACCACCTCTGCCACGTGTCGGTTCAGAAACTGCATTTACAGGACACTTGTTGTTCTTCAACATGCTTTCTTCGGACCGCTCTCGTTAAGTTCAGAGTTCAGAATTGAACCTGCGTCTGGGAGTTCTTTCTTTTCTGATTCAGTCAACGACAATATACTATTATTACTATATTATAATATATTTAAATTATTAATTAAGTATTATTCCTTAAAAAAAAATGTTATTGATTCATTGATGATAAGATCATACAGTAGGTGTTTGCTTGTTTCTTTGTTTTTTTCAATTACAAATAGTGATGATGCGAGATGAAAACATAAGAATAATTGACTTAAATGCATTGAATCCTGTTGTATTTGCAGTACACATGTCCGGCAGATGCTGCTGGTCCGTTCGCCTTAAGTATACCTAGTACTCACTTTTTTTAGAATAAATAAACACTTCATTTGTTCTCTAAACTACCACTAGATTACCAATTTATATTACACAATGAAGATTCAGCTCAAGAGAAGCAAGAACATACAGTAACTTGCAGTACAAGTAATTGAGTTAGTGTAGTACAATTTGATCATTTCACATTAGATAGTACAATTCTCAAATGTATATATACTATGACTATGATGTAACACCATTTCAATCTAATGAATCAATTCTCCTTTTTACTCTTTCTCAATATCAATAATTTAATCATAAACTATTAAAATCAATTCAAATGTCCTTAATTATAGAAAATACGTCAATTCAATAAATCAAATTTATCAACAGCGACAGCGTTGCCAAATGTATTTGGGAGGTAGATGTATAATACTACAATCTGTTCGTCTAATTTATTCATTTTTACAATTTGTTTTATTATTTTATATTGCTTATAATATATTCTCTGTTTTTTTTTTAATATCTTATGTCGATGATTTGATTATTTTCAATTGTTATCAATTAGAGAAGTTAATTAATTTATGGAAACAAGTATAGTAAAAAAAAATGAATTTGTGTAATTAAAAACCTAAAAGTATAGAAAATAATGTTTTCAATGTAAAACTTATCATTTTTGTTTCCTTAATTAATGTCGACATTAGTTAACATGAACTTTAATTTATTAGAAGTATCTCAACTAGTTCATATTTAACGTGATATGCAAGGCTCCAGAAGCGTGGCTAAGGAAGGCGGCAATAGCGGACAAGGTTCGAACTTACTTTCGAGTCCAAGGATTGTTGTTTTACCACTGAACCAGAAAGTGACATCTCTAAACTTTATTGTGAGTAAAACTTAGGCTTATCGAGTAATATTGATATTGTTACGTTGACATCTTCACTTGATATTATTAGTTGTGTTTTTACCACTTCATCATCGAGTGAGAAAAACTTTACTTATCCATTCATGTCAATTACATTTCAAATGCAGCTTTGCGCATCCGGTAATTAGTTCATGTAAAGACCTTCTAGAATCCAGATCATAACCATTAACCTTTAGGGGAAAAGGCTTTTTGTGGAATGACGAGGTTTGGAATAAAATAAAAGCATAGTTGTTTACATGTAGACATCACAAATATGTCATTTACAGATGGACCAAATAAAAAGTCAAATTATCCTAAAAATAACTAACTTAGGCAACTTCTTCCTTAGAACAACATTCGGATTGGTTTCATTGGCATGCGCCTTGCCCTGCTAGCCCAGTCAAAACTCATATTAACTAAATTAATACTATGCTACATTGTCCTTTTGGCACACAAAACATGTCACCATATATAACACATTCATATATAAATTTATACTTGTATAAAAATAATAAAATCGAAACTCACCTAACCCAACATTCTATCTCTCTCCCTCTCTCTCTCTCTCTGTACTTATTATTCTTCAGGAAGGAAGGAATTAAGGTTGTGAATTGTGATACATATTATGGAGGGTCTTCTGCCTATGATTTTCAGAGTAATAAGGAAAACAAAAAGTCGCAGAAAATATAGATGTCTTTCATCAGGAGGTGCTCTACGTAACAACGATTTTTACCATGAATCTAATCAAGGGCAATACAGCTACCATGGAGAACCAGCTTCTCATTCAAGAGTTGATGATTATGGAGAGAAAATTGATTATCGAAGATATAATTCTGTTACAGAATTCTCTAATGGATTCTCTTCTTCGCCTAAGAAAAAATCGCATTCTATTGTTGGCTCAACCTCAAAGGAACTCGTGAGTTATAAAGTATCCTCTGTATATTGATCATGTCCAATTGTATAAATTGTAAACACAATTTATACATGTGGCCTTAATCTAAATGATGTTGTCAAAATTAGGTTCAATTATACTCCATGTGTTTATTAGATGGATTTTCAATAAAAGCTCGTTTGAATAATGATTTAATCATGAGTTTTTGACGTTGTTTCTAAATCTATAGCTTTGTATCATTAGTGATTTTTTATGAATGATGGGATATTGTATTATGTGCAAACTATTTTTTTAACAAGTATGTGCAAACTAAATTAGCTACGATTTTCCATTTTTCTCTTTTAATTCAGATATTAGAAGAGAATATGTTGATTTGAATATGTATCTCTGATAGGAAATTACATTATTGATTGATTTTTCAACAAGGAAGACAAACTACTCCAAATCTCCAAATTGGTTCCCAGAAATATGAGTAGGCAATTTTTAATATTAGAAACCATTCTCATACTAACAAGTCTGAACAAAAAGACACATCTAAAAAGCACGTACTGTTTGTTTGCATATGGCTGTGATGATTCTTAAAGCATTGCACCACATTTGGTTTCCACATTCTTATTTTAACTATTTCATGGTAAAACAATGTTGAGTTTGATTTATTCTTGCCGAAGAAGAATCGATATTGGAGAGTCGTTTGATTAAACAATGTTGAGCTTGTACAAGATGGTTGCATTTAGATTTTCGCAAAGAACACTCTTGGAGAGGGGCAAGAACAATGATACTACTTACTTGCAAAAAATCAAATCCTCGTAATCATACTACTGCATCAGTATTTTGAAGACGTAGTTGCTAGGTATTTTTAGTTTGAATTGAAGAACACAAAAATTTATTTGAGATTTTAAATTTTAATAAAAAATAATTAATTGAAAAATATATTGTGTTGATTGGGACTTATCACTTCAGTCTTCTGTACGCCATCATCTAACAACCACATAGGCCTTTTTTTTAACAGGGGTTAAAGAATTCAGAAAAAGCACACATTTTGAGACTTGCAAGTTGAGCCAATATGGAAGGGAAATAAATGCTTAAAAAACCAACATAGTTAAAATGTCAAACTTACAAGACCGAATATGCAATTTTGTCTAATTTTTTTATATACAAATGTTAAAATTAGTTAGTGGTTAGCTTGTTGGAGGATGAGAAATTTGTTAGTAGCAATGATGATCGAACTCTGAACATTTTGCTAAATACTCTTTCAATGTCTTGAGTCATATACATTAGTATGAAATATTCTTCTTTATTCTTTTAAGCTTTTTTTTTTTATTGTGAATTGAGTATTTTCACGAGAAAATGCAAAGACTAATCCTTCAAACCCTAGATTCAAATGAATGGCAAACTATCTCTGAGAATTTTAATACTGCTTCAAGTCCAAATATGAGTTTGAACCTAATATTTTGGTTAAGGTATGTCATCAATCTAATTTTTTTTTTTTAGATTTAGACAACAAAAACGGATTCAAGGGAGGAGCATGGCCCCAACCCCAACCCCATCCACCTACGTCTTCTTCTAATTGATATATTGTATACATACTGATTATATATATAAATTATATTATCATATAAATAATTTGATAATTTTCTCTAAATCATATGCAATGTATATGTATGTTTTAATAAGGATTTAATTTGTGCATAATAAAAGTGGCATTATGGTATAATTTAATTAGATGTATATGTACAAAAGTTTAACGTCGTTAGTGCTTAAAAATTAATTTCTTTCTTGAGTCCCTCGTTTAATAGCTTTGTGCATCTGTCCATGTTAGACACACATAAGAAGATGATAATTTTTTTTCTTTTGGCAAATAAAAATATGATAAATAAATAAATTAAGACATTTGGACTCGCTTATCTAGAAAAATGACATTTGGCTCGTTTACCCTTAATTTATTTAGAAAAAATAAATATAATCAATGTTTTTTTTAGGATCATGTTAACTTATGTCCTTAAAGCACATGTTAAGAATTCCATTAATAGTAAATATTTATATGACAAATTAATTTAGGAAAATGCTAACAAGTGCCCTAAGGGCATTGTTTAAGCATCTAAAAGTAGCAATTTTTGCATTGGAAATCGTACGGTTATAACTTTAAAAAGTGTTTGACTTGTATTTTCAAGACATAATTTCTTTTTTTGGGTTCCTTAAACAATGCCCTTAGGGCACTTGTTAGCAAGACCCATTAATTTATAACTTCTTAAGAAATAATCAATGCATAATTCTATTTTAATTTAGGTATCTTAACATGTGCTCTAAGTGCACAAGTTAGCATTTTTTTTTTAACTTGTTAGGATAGAGACCAAAAGATATCATCAATTGTATCTTAATTTTTTTAATGCAACTAAAATTTTGGGGCAAATAATAGATGTATAGTTCAATTGGTTGAGTTAAGAGATTTAAAGATTTAGGGTTCAAATTTTGGATGAGGAGAAATTAACATAATAATTAATATATATTAATACTTGTCATTAAAAAAATTGAGACAAAAAACAAGAGGCTTATATTTTTTTTTATTAAATAAAAGGCTTATATTATTAAAGGTTAGGGAGGAATGAATCCCTAAACTATAATTAACAACTCCTATCTCAGAGCTACTTACACAAGATAATTAGTAACCAAATTGATAATTTGTTTGTGATGGTGTCATTTTCGTGGTACATTGAATTAGTATTATGTGTATAAACTAAGAAAAATAAGTAATTTATTGGTGATTATGTCATGTGGATAACTTTACTGTAAGAAAAATGTCATGTGGAGAAGAACTTGATTAATGGTTTTAGTGTTCTTTAATCATGGGAGCCGCCCATATCTTTGTTTTCATCCGTTGCTCATTATCTTAAACTAGTTTTATTCTTAATAAATTATCCATCTCACACAGTTACACTACTTGTTATCCAAAAAATAATAATTACTTAATATACAAGTCACGGCTTAGAAAAGGTCAACAACACGTTCAAAGATATACTCCTCCGTTTCAAAATGAGTGTCGTTTTAGCCAAAAAAATTGTTTTAAAATGAATGTCACTTTCAGTTTTCAATGCAATAATAATTTTTTCTTTTTAATTGTACCCTTCAATTAATACTATCTTACACTACTTCCAAAGTATTATTTTTTTCTTTAATGAAAAACAAACCAATAGTTGATTAGGATGATTTGATAAAATTGCTATGACATTTGACTACTTTATTCCATTCCTTAATATGTGTGCAATTGGCTAAAGTGACACTCATTTTGAAACGGACGGAGTAATAAAGTTTTTAAGATAAGGGAAAATATAGATAGACACCCTTTTTCCATACCACTTTTGTACACACCCTATGTGGGATGGTATTTTGGTAATGTGCAACAAATGATATGATGTTATTTTGGACCCACATTGCCACATGTTGCATATATGTGTTGGGGTTTAAGGGGAGTATGTCACCTAAGTGTGTCTATGTATAAGTACTTTTAAGATAAACTTATATCAATCAACGCCAGTTTAGAATCTAACTCAATATCTTATTCTAGTTGATTGATATTGTTCATGTTGATTAATGAAACCAACAATTTATCACTTGAAATGATTTTTTTTTTAAAGAATCGCCTGAAATGATTGTTAGGCTATGACAGGAACTTAATGAATTGAATCATCACATTGGACTAAGACCGACTATAGAATTGAGATTGAATATCACATCTTCACCAAAAACCTTAAGAGTGTGTTTGGATGAGACAATTGAGAAAAAAAAATTAAAAAAAATCTAGGCAATTTAAATGATTCAATTAAATTACTTTCATTTCTCAATACTTTTGTTTGGATGGAGTAATAAAAAATTTCATTGTCATCATTATGGGCAACTTATGTAAATTTAAAAAAATTTGAGCCAAATTTGAAAATTGAAATTATGGGTCAATTTGTAAATTTAAAAAACAAATTAAGGGTCAAATTATAATTTTTGAAAAATTTGAGGGGTCAATTTACAATTTATGGAATTTTATTAGGGTCAAATTGAAAATTTTGGTAATTACGAGGACCAAAATGCAAAAATTGAAAAATTATAACAATGAAGATTCTATCATTTGAAATTCTCTGAATTTAATTTGAACAAAATACTTCATAAATTTCTATCATTTTGAAAATTCTTCAAATTATTATCCAAAAAATAGAATTAACCTCATATTTTCTTTAAAAAAAAACACCTCGTATTTGAATTTTCTCACAACATTACATTTCCTCATCCATACACACTCTAAGGTTTTAGGAGTTATAGGTTTTACAAGTCAAAAGTGAGACTTTAAATCGCAATTGACATATCATTACATTTATCATCTCAAGTGTGAGACTCTCCATGTCTTAGATCTAACTCCAAGAATCTTTTTCGCTCTCCCATCAAATCGAATCGGACTATACAATTGATGAACCATGAAAGTAAGTTTCACTAAGTTGGATCATCATATTGAACTAAGAGCAACCATACAAATGAAATTGAATATCACATCTTCACAAAAAACCTCAAGACATTGAGTTTTATAGGCACGCTTGTAACGCCCACTTTTTAATTACTTGATTTATTCCTTGTTACTTGATTTATTGGTTTATTTATTGAGCCTAGAAATATATTTATATATATATTTATATGAATTATGTGATGAGATGTGAATATTATATGATTTCGTATGATTTTATGTGGTGAGAACATTTATGTGATTTTATATGGTTTATGTGTCGTGATATTTATGTAATGTATTTATGTGAATATATTTGTTATTTGTGAGAGATATATTTAATTTAGAAATAAATAAGATTATGAGGAGTATATGATTTTGTGAAGTTGTTACGTTGGGTGACTTATTTTATTTAATAAATAAAATAAGATATGAAAAATAAAATAAAAATATTAGAATTTGGGCTATGGTGTGAAAAGAGTATTTTTAGAGGTGTAAAGAGAAATTAGAGTGAGGTTATAAATAGAAGGAGTTAGGTTGAGAAAAGTTTTTAGGCAGAACGTACGTTTTTGGAGAAAAAGGGAGAAAAGTCAGAAAAGAGGAGAACAAGAGGGAGGCCATCGATTTTCATCTATAACCAGGTAAGGGTGAGACTAACTTTCAATATTATTAAGAGTATGATTCTGAAAGATGGATTTAGCATGATTAGGTTGAGTTTTGTGAGAATTGATGAATTAGGGTTTGAGGGAGTTTGAGGATTAATTGATGAAAAGTTGTTAGATTGATGAAGAGACTGTAATTAGACCTTAGATAATCCCCATAATGATTATCAGAAGTAATTTTGAAGCTAAAACTATGTGATTAGATGAGATATCGGTGAGTTAAGAATTAGGGTTGTGAGGTTTTGGAAAACGATTTTTTTTGAGTGGTTTAAACTTGAATTTTTCTGTAGAATATGATAGAGCTTAGTGTCAGGAGCGCGTAGGCGAAAACGGCATCGAAAACGGATTAACGGTTTAGGTTTTACGCACGAAAACGTGAAAGGTAGAAAATCTGATGTTGTCTGTCGAACTATGAACGTGCCACGATGGAAGCCCAACGTGCCACGATTTTTCCAGAACCGAAACCATTTTTAGGCTGTCCAAACGTGCCACGATGGTACCTCAACGTGCCACGATGCAGTGTTGACTTAAACTATATTTGACCCATTTTTATGCCTCTAAAGGGTTCCTAAGATGTACAGTAAGACCCCAAATCAATAAGCTTAATGAGAGGGATTTAATTAAGGGTTATAGGAGTAGTTCCTTGCCATAATGTAACCCACCTTGCGAGTAAGTGATATTTAGTTGCCTTGATTAGCTTCCTTGCGATCCTTTCGCACACGTAGTCTTGAAATGACCTTGGGGTAGGGATGAAAGTTGTTCATGAGATTATAAAGTATCCAGAGAGCTTAAGTTAAGATGATTTTATGTTAATAGAAGATGATGAATGATAATAATATATGATTAATATGTGATTTATAAAGATGTTTATAAAGCTGTTTCTCATTGAATGATATTGCTATTTTATGATGCTGATTATGTGCTGCTATGTTACTATTACTATTGAATTATGATGATTAATGAGACGATTAGTGTGTTAATGCTATATGACTATTATGTGACTTATGTGCGATGTTTATGATGTTGTTGCCTATTGATTGATGTTCATTATTATGATATTCCTGAGTTATCATGTTGCTGTTGAGTTTTAGCGAAGATGTATAAGTCGGTCTAAGTTGTCATGATTTAAGAAGTTGTCCATTTTAATGGAATTGCATAAGATGTTCACGTTGTTGTCCAAGTTGTTGCATTTAGAGTTGTGTTGTTGCATAGTTAGCGATGGGGGTTTAATGCCTGACAGGTCCTTTATGACCTTAGCGATGGGGGCTTAATGCCCGACAGGTCCTATATGACCTTAGCGATGGGGGCTTAATGCCCGACAGGTCCAAATGTGACCTTAGCGAAGGGGGCTTAATGCCCTGGTGGTACCACATGCATGTTGAAGTTGTCTAAGTTGTTGTTGAAGTTGTCTAAGTTGTTGTCGAAGTTGTCTAAGTTGTTGTCGAAGTTGTTGTTGAAGTTGTTGTTGCATTGTAGAGTCGTCGTAATTTATATTTAATGATGATCTAATGATTTGATGATGATGGTTGTTAATGTTTTGATGATGATGTTTGATGATGATGTTGTTTATGATTGATGAAGATAATAATATGATACTAAATGAATATTAATGCTGATGTTATGATGCCTTAAGTTGTTAAATATATGATGATACTTGGTTATGATTTAGAGATGATTTTGCTTATGAATTAAGAATGATATTTGTTTACGAACTAAGGATGATATCTGATGATAATAATTAATTATGAATTGATATGATGCTAAGTGATAAATGTTTAATATGTTAGAGATGTTTTATGTTGTTAAATGCATTTTGATGAATTATATGCTTAATTTGTTGACTGTGAAATCTCACCCCTTATGCGTATATGTTGTCTCGACCGTGGGTAATGTGCAGGTATTAAAGATTAGAAGTGTTCGTGAGAGGACTCCTCACTTGTGTCTAGGTGCTCTGATACGTAACGGGATGGAGCTTGCTTTCTTATCTATTCCTTACGTGTCTTTATGAACTTTTTACGAATAAGTATTGAATCAAATTATGAGATTTTCTGATAAGGCCTGCGTGCCAAGACTTTGTTCATGTTGAACTATTTCCGCTGCGTATTTCCATACTTTTATGATGTTGAACCTGGAAGGATATTTATTAATATCTATTTTATGACTTAAAAGTAGTATGTGACATTCCGTTTATGAATTAAATACTCTGATTTTAAATGAAATTTTCAAGTTGGGAAAACGGGGTGTTACAATTGGTATCAGAGCAGGTCGGTCCGTCCGGCCAAGTAGTAGAGTCGTGTCAAGCCACGTAGTGTTGTGTAATAATTTTACATTGTCTTTTGTTGTTCTAACTCGTTGTTTGTTGTATGTTGTTTTGAATTGTTGTTTGTTGTATAGACTAATCCAGAGTTGTTTGCAGGAGGTTTAATTTTCGAGGACGAAAATTCTTTAAGTGGGGGAGAGTTGTAACGCCTACTTTTTAATTACTTGATTTATTCCTTGTTACTTGATTTATTGGTTTATTTATTGAGCCTAGAAATATATTTATATATATTTATATGAATTATGTGATGAGATGTGAATATTATATGATTTCGTATGATTTTATGTGGTGAGAACATTTATGTGATTTTATATGGTTTATGTGCCGTGATATTTATGTAATGTATTTATATGAATATATTTGTTATTTGTGAGAGATATATTTAATTTAGAAATAAATAAGATTATGAGGAGTATATGATTTTGTGAAGTTGTTACGTTGGGTGACTTATTTTATTTAATAAATAAAATAAGATATGAAAAATAAAATAAAAATATTAGAATTTGGGTTGTGGTGTGAAAAGAGTATTTTTAGAGGTGTAAAGAGAAATTAGAGTGAGGTTATAAATAGAAGGAGTTAGGTTGAGAAAAGTTTTTAGGCAGAACGTACGTTTTTGGAGAAAAAGGGAGAAAAGTCAGAAAAGAGGAGAACAAGAGGGAGGCCATCGATTTTCATCTATAACCAGGTAAGGGTGAGACTAACTTTCAATATTATTAAGAGTATGATTCTGAAAGATGGATTTAGCATGATTAGGTTGAGTTTTGTGAGAATTGATGAATTAGGGTTTGAGGGCGTTTGAGGATTAATTGATGAAAAGTTGTTAGATTGATGAAGAGACTGTAATTAGACCTTAGATAATCCCCATAATGATTATCAGAAGTAATTTTGAAGCTAAAACTATGTGATTAGATGAGATATCGGTGAGTTAAGAATTAGGGTTGTGAGGTTTTGGAAAACGATTTTTTTTGAGTGGTTTAAACTTGAATTTTTCTGTAGAATATGATAGAGCTTAGTGTCAGGAGCGCGTAGGCGAAAACGGCATCGAAAACGGATTAACGGTTTAGGTTTTACGCACGAAAACGTGAAAGGTAGAAAATCTGATGTTGTCTGTCGAACTATGAACGTGCCACGATGGAAGCCCAGCGTGCCACGATTTTTCCAGAACCGAAACCATTTTTAAGCTGTCCAAACGTGCCACGATGGTACCTCAACGTGCCACGATGCAGTGTTGACTTAAACTATATTTGACCCATTTTTATGCCTCTAAAGGGTTCCTAAGATGTACAGTAAGACCCCAAATCAATAAGCTTAATGAGAGGGATTTAATTAAGGGTTATAGGAGTAGTTCCTTGCCATAATGTAACCCACCTTGCGAGTAAGTGATGTTTAGTTGCCTTGATTAGCTTCCTTGCGATCCTTTCGCACATGTAGTCTTGAAATGACCTTGGGGTAGGGATGAAAGTTGTTCATGAGATTATAAAGTATCCAGAGAGCTTAAGTTAAGATGATTTTATGTTAATAGAAGATGATGAATGATAATAATATATGATTAATATGTGATTTATAAAGATGTTTATAATGCTGTTTCTCATTGAATGATATTGCTATTTTATGATGCTGATTATGTGCTGCTATGTTACTATTACTATTGAATTATGATGATTAATGAGACGATTAGTGTGTTAATGCTATATGACTATTATGTGACTTATGTGCGATGTTTATGATGTTGTTGCCTATTGATTGATGTTCATTATTATGATATTCCTGAGTTATCATGTTGCTGTTGAGTTTTAGCGAAGATGTATAAGTCGGTCTAAGTTGTCATGATTTAAGAAGTTGTCCATTTTAATGAAATTGCATAAGATGTTCACGTTGTTGTCCAAGTTGTTGCATTTAGAGTTGTGTTGTTGCATAGTTAGCGATGGGGGCTTAATGCCTGACAGGTCCTTTATGACCTTAGCGATGGGGGCTTAATGCCCGACATGTCCTATATGACCTTAGCGATGGGGGCTTAATGCCCGACAGGTCCAAATGTGACCTTAGCGAAGGGGGCTTAATGCTCTGGTGGTACCACATGCATGTTGAAGTTGTCTAAGTTGTTGTTGAAGTTGTCTAAGTTGTTGTAGAAGTTGTCTAAGTTGTTGTCGAAGTTGTCTAAGTTGTTGTTGAAGTTGTCTAAGTTGTTGTCGAAGTTGTCTAAGTTGTTGTTGAAGTTGTTGTTGCATTGTAGAGTCGTCGTAATTTATATTTAATGATGATCTAATGATTTGATGATGATGGTTGTTAATGTTTTGATGATGATGTTTGATGATGATGTTTTTTATGATTGATGAAGATAATAATATGATACTAAATGAATATTAATGCTGATGTTATGATGCCTTAAGTTGTTAAATATATGATGATACTTGGTTATGATTTAGAGATGATTTTGCTTATGAATTAAGAATGATATTTGTTTACGAACTAAGGATGATATCTGATGATAATAATTAATTATGAATTGATATGATGCTAAGTGATAAATGTTTAATATGTTAGAGATGTTTTATGTTGTTAAATGCATTTTGATGAATTATATGCTTAATTTGTTGACTGTGAAATCTCACCCCTTATGCGTATATGTTGCCTCGACCGTGGGTAATGTGCAGGTATTAAAGATTAGAAGTGTTCGTGAGAGGACTCCTCACTTGTGTCTAGGTGCTCTGATACGTAACGGGATGGGGCTTGCTTTCCTATCTATTCCTTACGTGTCTTTATGAACTTTTTACGAATAAGTATTGAATCAAATTATGAGATTTTCTGATAAGGCCTGCGTGCCAAGACTTTGTTCATGTTGAACTATTTCCGCTGCGTATTTCCATACTTTTATGATGTTGAACCTGGAAGGATATTTATTAATATCTATTTTATGACTTAAAAGTAGTATGTGACATTCCGTTTATGAATTAAATACTCTGATTTTAAATGAAATTTTCAAGTTGGGAAAACGGGGTGTTACAACGCTCACTAATATATTACTCAACATCAACTTTTGAATCTGATGCGAGACTTTAACTCACGCTTAACACATCACAATGATGATGATATGCATAATTTTTAATTAATATATATTTTATATTATAATTATAATAACTCCCTTGTTCCATTTCTTTTTATTAATAGCACCCTTGTTAGACATCACATAGCCCTATTGTTTTATTAGTGTCAATTTATTTATATTATCATCATTATTTTTAGTTACAATTGTATATTGTTTTTTTTTTTAACAAAAGTTACAATTGTATATTGTTGCACTTCGATTTTTTATTCAAACTTTTTGTTAGCACTCCTGAGGTTTAAACATCTCGCCGATGCTTAAAGTTTCATTTCGCGCCAAACCAGAGAGAGAGAGATCGTTGGAGACGAAAATGGTTCAACTGTGTTTCGTTATCGATCTACGAACCTTGGCACCGCCATTGCTACGAGACCTAAAGCAGGTACACACAGCTTCATCCCTAAATCTCAATCTCTATTCATCCAAGCACCGTGCAATTTCATCATTCCTAATCGAACTTCGATTTCTCGTTCTTCGTTCGTGTTTTCATTTTCAGTCGCTACTTCAACTCGCTAATTTCTACGCCATTTCGAGTTCGTCTCCGTCTTCGTGCAAATCTGATACTCTCAGTGATAAGATCGGTTTGTGTTACGTTGTAAAGAATCGTTTATCTTCTTCCGATGAGGTAATGTTTCAGTTCTGAGAATTTTTTTACAATTCGTGATTAGATTGATAAATTCGAAATGCACGAGACGTGTTTGTATTTTGATCCGTAAGAGTGAGTGATTATGCTTGTTATGTAGTTGATGATTGCGTACCGTCCCGTGGGAAATTTCAACCTACGCGATTTCCATCACGCTGTTAACAACCTGCCGTCTGATGCCTTTCTGCCTGATATAGATGCCGTATCCGGTGCTCGTTCTATCACTCTCTCTATGTGTTTGTTTGCGTGTGTGTTTTATCTGTGAATTTACTTCATAGACATTGTTTTATTAAAATAAAATCATAAACATTGTTAGTGTAAAAAACTTTTACACTGTCAATCAATTATAGTTAGATTATTGAAAACGTTTGACTTTAATCATAGCTATTTCTAAAATAACATGTAAGATTGGCTGTGGTTTGCTGATAGTGTAGAACTTTTTACACTACAGTATATCAAAATTAAACTATATATATATATATATATTTCATGCAAGACATTTTTCCTTTTCTTGTTGAAAACATGCATTGACAATTATTTGATTGTTGATTTGCAGATGTAATGATTTCAGATGTTTTAAGCGAACGAGTATTGTACTCTTGGCAAGGTAAAGATATTGAGAGAAAAGTGATAGTCATAACTACGATCTTGCCTGAAGATGTGAATTCTGTAATGCAAAAGAGCCTCACGGTGAGTGTGTATATTCATGACATGGATTTTGTACTTTTGACTTGTGTAATTCAATTTTGTCTGAACTGTATTAAATTGTTGTTTATTTTCTTGTTTAAAAGGATGCTGCAGATAAATGTGTTTCGGTTGATTTTGCTGTATTTCAGCCGAAGTCAAGCCATCTGATTGATTCACGTGAAAACATTAACAATTTTCGTCGTTCCATTTCTCATCTCGATAATTGCTCAGTTCAGACCTACATCACAGGTCAAGAGCTCTCACAATGTGTAGTGACCAAAATTAATTTCTTCTCAAATGCTTTTGAATATGGAATTGAGCTTTAGCTTTGAGAAACACAGCAGCAACAGCAACATAAATTATCTACGATATAGAGTTGGCTACACATAATAAATGAGGCCATAATGCCTCATTGTAGATTATGTCTAATGACAAACTATTGGCCTATAGTTTCTCTTAGTTTCCTTCTATCTTTAACTATTTAACTACCCTTCGTCTGATTTACCCTTCTTTGCAAAGATTTTATAAGTCTTCTTCGCACGTGTCCAAGCCAAACACTTAAGGTTAGATTCTATAATCCTTTCCAAAATAGGAGCTAATTAACATTCTCTCTAATACATTCATTACTAATCCTATCTCATCTTGTGTTTCCACATATCTATCATATCATTATCATCTCTAGAACAATGAGCTTATTTTGTTTTTCGTTCTTTATTGTTCACAATCAATTCCATAAAACATCACAAGTCTCACAACTGTGAGATAAACATTTTCCTTAAGCTTAATGGTACTTTTATATCACAATATCACGCAAAACAGTCTTCTGTTTCAGCATGTTTTATTACTATAATTTACACCTCTCTCTTTCCCCCCCTAATTTTGTACAATGAACCCAGGATACTTTGACTAGGTGATTTGCAGTATCTCCAATTTTGTCTGTAAGGAAGAATTAGTATGCCCTTACTAAACTGACATTCTATACGCTCCACTTTACTTCAACTTAAATGAATGTTTGGTGCTTCTAAAGCTTTTCTTAACATCTCTAACTTCTTACTTTTCTCAATTCTCTAGATGGAACTAGATCATGTGCAAAAAACACATCATAGAAAAAAAACAAAAAATATCATGAAATAAATTGACTATTTTCCTAAATCACAAGAAATTTATGAATATTGTCTAAAACATTGCAGATTTCAGATCGTTCAACGGCCTGGTTAAAAGATGGCTGCAGGTTTTGAAAGATGACATGGACAAGCCCCTGCTAGCGCGTCTCATTTTCAAGGACGACCTTTTAGATTCTGTGAACCATATATTCTGCAACCTGCTTCCACCCGTCAATCCAATAACCAACAGCTTCAGTCAATGTCAGGTGATAGTACATCCAATCTATATTTACTAACCATCCCAAATTTTGGATATTCTTTTTTGTTGAGAAATAGAATGTTTGTGCTGGTTGTTTAGATTAAAAAGAGTTATAACCACAACTGTATAGACGATATTCTAATGAATATACTACGCTAAAGTTATTGTGTTACTTATTGTTGGAGCAATCAACTGCTCAATTTTGGCCATGCCAATCCTGAAGCAAACTGGAGACACTGACCATGTTTTTAAATTAATATAATTGGTTTTACAATAGGAAGTTTTAATCAGACAAAAAATGTAAAACCTTCAATATCATCCGGACACTAGGTAAACCTTAGCTGGAATATATAAGAAACATGAAGACAACATAACTCACAAAATAGTTTCATTTATTAATTTCCACCTTCAATTGATTATTTTCATTATTGGTCTAATTCCAAAATAATTGTATCTTTTGAATGTCCTCTACATCATTTATTGTAAAATCTTGAGCAATATCATATCTACCAGAATCCTCTTTTTCTTTCATCTTAATATCAGTTCAACTCCTTTAAAGGAAAAAGCAAGAATAATTGATTATTGGAATTTTACAGACATGTAGATGCCATGGCATTCCTTTAGATGATGCTGGAAAAAAACTCAACACATTTTCCTGTCCAGTCACTGGCTCCAATCTGGAAACATGTGATGTTAATGAAAATTCTGTTTGTGTTGGGGGGAAAACTATTCTGTTTCTTCCCTCATTCCATAATTCCCTGAAGCTCCTGCCAATTTATTCACCAATCAACGTAACTGTTACTGAGAGGATAAACTTGGCATCTCTTGATGAAGGTGTGCATTTTCTTAAGGCCTTTCATTTCTAGCTTTTGTTAATAGTAGTATGCAACAAGAATTTGTTTGTTATTTTAATTTCATTAAAAATTCAACCTGTACAAATTGCTGCTTGATTGAGTGTTTGTACAGTCGAATTGATTTGTCGAGCATTTATATCAATAGCCTATGGGAGAGAAAGAAAATTCCATTCTTTTGTTTCCTCCTTTCGTTTACACTTCACTTTTTTAAAGTCTATTTCATACCAATTTGTTTCCTCTTTATGGTGGAGCATTGAGACGGATTAAGCAATATCGGTGCACCCAGTGTCTTGTTCTTAACCCCTCTTTGTGGTTTCGCTACAAAGAAATTTGATTTCTTTTTTGAGTTTTAATGCAGGTCTAATAACGGGGGCTTCATTTGTTGTGACTCCATCCCCTTATCATGTGACTGAAACCAATTTCGATGATACTGATCAGTCAGACATGAATGCTCAACGTGTGTAGAGGATCCTTCCACTTTGAAGTTCTATTATCTGTGTCATTGTCATTAGTCCTTAATTGTTGCTGTTCAATGTATATTGGTCAAATTCTTCACAAAGTTTATCTTTTTTCCTAACATGACTACTATTTGACAGTTTTTCAAGGCCTTTCTAGCGTTCTACATTCAATGGACCAGGGTTTGATATGTTCTTCAAATTGTGATTTAGAAACAATGACAGAGGCTCCTTATCATTGTTACTACATTCTTCAGCCATCAGATAATGGACCAATGCTTATGAGGGTGAGAACTAGTTTTTGCTCTTTATCCCTCTTATTCTCTGCACATTTGCTTAATAGCAGAATAACAACAATTGTATACCTTGATGATGATTCATCACTTTTCATCATCCATAAAACACGCAGCGCATTGCTGGGGCAGAAGAAGTCAAACAAAGTCCTGACTATCCATTACTTGATCCATCGGTCAATAAGGATGTAGAGAACTCTGTTCAAGCCTGTTTGCTAAAGGTTTGATTTAAACATTTACACTGAAGATTTATCTACACTTTTTTGTTTCTTCTTTCCTTTGATTGGCATTGATGTCGACATGATTTATGGAAAATAAGAAAACCCCGCATGCATAGATTTTAAGTTTAGGTTTCTGGGAGCTCTGGATATCTGAATTTATCTGAGAAAATATTGGCTGTTTGCTGTAGAGGATTGAAGAAAGTTTGACTTGGCTCAACTCCAAGGATGGTCAAAATGTTTATTAAATAGATAAGTTAGATGCACTAAAATATCAATAGAACAAAATATAACAGAACATGAAAATTAACAAACAGAATATTAAGATATTATTGGGCTTAGGCTCTCCTTTTTCCCGAAAAAAGAATATTAAGATATTATGTGATAAGCATGATCTCCTTCATTTGCACATCCTTTAAACTAGACATACTGGTGATTAGTTAGACTTTGGTTTGCAGTTAATGGAAGTTTGAATCAGACAAGGGGTTTTAAAAATATTGGCTAGTTGCAATGCAGGTGGAACAAACTTGGTGACTAACAATCTTGTGCCACTTTTTTCCAACAAAGATTAAGTTAATTTGATTGTTTAGTGCGAGAGTTAAGCATTGGATTGATTGTGAGATGTGAGACACTCAGTTGTCACAGAAGAGTGTAGGTTAATCTAGCGGAGGGAAACCAATGTCGGGCAAAAAAGGAAATCCAGGTGAATTTGGTTGTGGGAATTTAGCAAAATACACATCCCTGGTACTAGAGCGAACAAGAGGTTGCTACAAGAGAAGTGCAGTAACCAGTTACGGAATGTCTCGTTTGAGAACAATCTGCCCAATTTGCATCAGTGAAAGCATAGAAATTGAAGCCGGAGTACTGGTGAATCTGAAGTCCAAGGTTCCTTGTACCTTTTACTATCGGCATAAAATCCAGTATATGGATATCATGATCAATGTCCCCAACATAATATCAAATTGGTTTTTTGTGATGCAATTTTCTCCTCCTAATCTCTTCTCAATCAGTCTCCCAAAGGCTGCACAGTTTTCTATGCCATCCTTGTCTTAAAGACTATGATCCTTATACTCTCCTTTGCCATATTCTTTGTGAACCTTATACTCTCCTTGAGAATCTGTGAGCTATCTTATGGCTTTCTCTCCTAGCCTTTTAATACATAGGTATTTTATCCTTTCCAACCATCTTACTACTAACATTTGTGTGTCTGCTCCCGAGTGAAGTAACAATCATGGGTATCATTAAGGGTCGTTTGGTTAACTTCAGCTTGGCAGGCGTTGTAGTCGATGAGTTGTAGAATTATTTTATTATATGTGCGGATAAGTGGACCATGGAATTATGGACTGTCCAAACATCTCAATTACTGGAAGAATTAATTCACAGACATCTGCAGACTAAACTGTAGATTTTGAATTCAAATTGAATCACTTAATTCAAAAACTTGAATAAGTTCCTTATTTTTTTGAGTATTGAAACCAAAATTTGCTTGCAGATTGATCTAACAGACTATGATCCACTGTTACATGAAAGAGGCTTTCATCAAAAACTAAATGTGCTTGTCAAAGAAAGCCTACAATTGGGGTGAGTTTCTACTTTCTACATGCAGCTTGACATTGGACAATGAATATCTTCTCAAAACAAAACCATTTTTTTTTCAAAAGAAGTAAAAATAAGAATCAACAGCTAGTGCTTTTGAGCAGATGCTGCCAGAAATAGCAACCGACTCTTTTTGTTTAGAATGAACATTTTACTACAAGATCTGAGAATTCTTGCATATAATTTTCTTGAAGATAAAAGATGACTTGATATTTTGATTCAAGACTGCCTTTTTTTGGTTCTTAGTCTAAATGAAACATTGTTGTAAATTTAGTCTATTATTCGAACATTCAAAGATTTACATATTTATTAATGATGTTGTAGGTCAGTATTTCCCAAAATGGACGGTGCATTTTCTGAACTAAGCTCTACTCGACAACCTTCATCAGAGGTGATCGGGAGAGCAGAATCAGCAACTAATGTTATTGGTGTGGATGAGGGAACTTTGTCCATGGATATTACGGACCAAGATGACAGAACCATGGCCTATATTACAGAAGAGTGGAAGCAATTGGTTGTGAGCGAAGAGCCCAAGTTGTACTCTCCATCTTGTATGCCCAAAGCCAAGTTGGATCAATCAAGTATATCACCACGAAATGGCATTAGACAGCTAGACAAGGAAACTTCAAGGATTTTGGAGAGATTGGAGGTTCCAAGGCCATTGAAAGGAAAGAAGGCCTCTCCTGTTTCAAATGAAAGTTGTATGAAAAATATAGCTGTGCCCACAAAGAAGCCTCTAATACCATTCCAGCCAAACCAAAATACTGAACAAGTCATAGTTGGCAGCCAGTTATTGAAACCAAATTTCCAGAGGCAGAAAAGAAAACAAAGATGAAAAGAATGCAACTCAACGTTTCATGAAAACAATTGTTCAAAGGCCTGTAAGTTCACCGTATTTCTTTTCCCGTTTTTATTACGTCGTTAGTTATTTTTCTGCTAAAGAGCCAACTAAACATGAAACTTGTTTTCTAATGGATCAGAAGCGTTAAAATGCATACATTCTTTTTGGCGGATTTGAAATTTCACTTATAAATTCTGTTAAAATTTTATGTCTACTTCTCTCCACAGTACTGTCCACAATTAATTACGAAACATGTTTTCCAAGGGATCAGAAGTGTGAAAATGTGTAGCAGTTTTGTTAACATATTAACATTGTTATCTGTATGAATCTTAAAAATCTCTAATAAGTTGAAATTCAACACATCAACACCTAGTGACCTCTAATATCAACATGCTTTGATCTTGCATGATAGGTAGAAGTCTTAGTAAGGTGCATAGTATGTTGGTTGTCATAATACATTGGATGAAAACAAGCTCATGAAGAAAACTCTTCAATTCAACTATAACAACTCCTTGCAAGTTTTAATTGCAACAATAAACTTTGGTTTTGTGGTAGAGCAAAACACTATTGCAATTCTGACTACCACACCTTAGCTCCCTCTTCATAAATGTATATGCGAGAGTCGATTTCTCAGGCAATATCTCAATCTGTATACCCAACTAACACACTATCATCAGAGCTAAGTTTCAAGTGACACTTTTCTCATAATTATTTTGTCATTCATTTTACCGCATTATTATATACTTCACATTAATTTCAGATAAAATGACTTATCACACTCACTACGTGACCTATTCCACATATCATGACATGCATCAAGCTTCCTACAAATGAGGCATAAAAAGTTTCTACAATAATGTATTCTCTTCATCTGTTCTGGGAATTTGTTTCTCACTCAACTTGAAGGGTGGTGCAAGAACGCTACTATTTTAAACTTCTATCAACCTTTCCACAAAAGAAAGTTTTGTTCCAACTTTATCTTGAGTAACTAAGAAGCCCAAGATTTGCTTTCCACCAATCAAATTATTTTTGGCAAAGGGCTGAACTGCTTATCAATTTTGGAAATATTCTTTTTAACAATCATAATGTCATCTATAATTGGTTGATCCTTTGAATACTTAGGTGTCTTTTTGTTTATATTAAATTATATTGGTCGATCATAAATACTTCACATTAATAACATTGCTCAACTCTTGGGTTGGGTGTGTTACTAGTTTGGTTAAAACTTTACTAGGATAGTTGATAGCGAAACATTGATTTTTTATTTTCATTTTAATTCAAAATTTTCTGTTGGAATATTGATTTAAATTGAAGTGATGAAACATAGCTTTTTAATCTTGATTGATAATTTGCACTAAATTTGAATACAAACTTACATTTAAGTGAAAAAATTTAAAATTTTACTTCAAACTTACTTATCATTAACTTTGCAAAAACAAATAAAATAGACTTTTGAACAAAATTTAAATATAAATTATTAATTGTACTGCATCTGGACAAATTATTTCCCTCCTGATTTACTTCCTTCCAGGTCCCTTCTCCTGGGATGACTATAATGAATGAAAAACAAAACAAAAAACAAAAAAGCCTTCTCATGGTTATCTATTTCCCTTTAATAATTAATTAAATTTATGCAGACATGACGACACACTTATGCAAGGGGGCCATCCTACCTCACCTTTAGTATTTGGTAGCCAACTCACCACCTAACCATTTACCCCACGTTTACCTTAGTCCTTTTACAAAGCTATAAAACAACCATTGGTATATAAGCACACTATAGGTTATCAACGAAAGGGTGGAGACAATACACGATTATAGCTGAGTCATCTTGGTGGAGGACTGGCTCGTTCCACACCTTCCACTGTTATCCTCAATTATTTTCATCTTATCAGAAATTTTCTTTATGAAAGTCGAATTTGGTTGATGTGTTGTGAGAGAAATCCAACGATAGCTGACGAAGCTCGTGGGTCAGGGTGGATGGCCCGCAGTAAAATACCCCTGCATTACAAAAAAAAATGATGTCTATTTTTTCCAATATGATGATATGATTAAGTTTAACGAAACACGTCAAATAAAAAGGTAAATGCATGATTGATTTTGATAAAAAAAAAAAAGCAAGCACCATTTTCTTTTTATGTTGAAATTAACACTCCAAAGCATATTATTGATCATTGATCAACAAGTACTTTTTTTAACTTTTGATTTTCTAGAAAGAAACAAAAGCAATTGTCACATTCCATAAGTGGGAACTCACCAACTTGTGCTTCCGGATGATTAAGTGCAATGCGTTTGTAGACAGTTCGCCAATTGGGTTTAGCAAAATGAGACATGACACGAGTGCCGGACACAACATCCACACCGTGCTTTGCATGGTTTATAGACTGCACCATAGCGATAAGAGCAGAGCGAGCATCACCCTGTTCGTAAACGCTGGTGCAGTAGCTGTGTAGCTCAATCAATCCCCTTCTATCCTCCTCAGCTACATCATTCATCACCCCTTTAAACCAATCAAAGGAACCCTGCTCTCTTGTCACCCAATAGAAGTATGCCCTCCTGGTCTTGAAGTCACTGAACCTAGAGTCTTTCTGGTTGGTTGTCATTGGTGACCCTTCTTCCATTGCAAACCCATCTTCCTTTTCCATGGCCTTGAAATTATTGACCATGTCCTTTAGTATACTTATCATTGGGGTAGCCCCTATTCCCAGCCCCACAAGTAAAACCACCTCATACTCCCTGTAGTCTTGTGCTGGCGCTCCATATGGACCATCGATCAAAACTTTAGGGAAAGTACTGCATAATATCATAATCATAACATACAATCATTTTCGGATATACATATAATTTCTTGAAAAAGCATTGTTAATTACAAATATGCATGGTAGAGGAAATTCATCAGCGTTTGCATGATTATTGGTTTCAATCATCACCACCTGTGAAATATCTGTCAGGCAACGTATTTCTTTTTATCTCTTTTTTTTTTGGGTTACAGCTTACAATCATTTTAAGCTTCTTTTCTTTTAACAATAATAAACTCATCATGTCAAAAGCAACATAATCCACAATTCAAGTTGGCTCAGAATAGAGTCATAGCGCGAGTTAGTATTTTGGAGGAGGGATTAGAGATTTAAATGTAGTAGTAGGTTATCTCTCTACTTAACAACAATCGATTAACATTTATCATTTAAAAAAAGTTGGCAAATAAAAAATATAGAGACTTGCATTAGATACCTGGTAAGAAGGCCCTTCTAAGGTACACATTTAATATGTATCCTAAATACTCATTCATAAAAAAATTAATATTGGCTGGAGAAAACAAAGAGACTTGCATTAGATACCTGGTAAGAAGCCCTTCTAAGGTACACTTACAAACAAAAGCCCTACGCCAACAAAGAGTTTGGCTGGAGAAAACTGCATAAAATATTGGCTGTAGAAAATCTGGATTGGCTTTGGTTTGCATTGAATACATATATTTTCAAAGGAGAATGTTAACTTGTGCCCTTGAGGCATAAGTTAAGAAATCAAATGTAGAAGGTTTTTCTTGGAACTTGTACATTCAATGTCTTAAAAGTTACAAAATTTATATTTTCAATATAAAATTTATTTTTAATTTCCATTTTAAGCTCCTTAACTTGTGCCCTAAGGGCACAAGTTAACATGACCCATTTTCAAAAAGCGTCCTTATCACCCTAATTTTTTTTTTCACTCAAAGTTCAGATGACTTTCGTCCAGAAAAAACAAGACAACAGTCAGTCTTTTTGGCCCCGCTTAACATAATCATTTGATTATAAGCAGGGCATGTGTCAAGTTGCCATGGGAATATAAATTGACATCCAAATTGGACAAAACAAAAAACATGTTCTTAATTCACTTTAAACACGTTCTTCAATTATTGGATCAATGATATCCAGTAATTAAGTTGGTTCTTTAGCATACGCTCTGTGCTATCTTATAATCTCATACTTTTAATTAACCAAAAGTACGTATAACTTCTATTGTAAGGTCTTTACATTCGTTTGGTGTGAAATTAAGTTTCACTAACGTACTATTTAATAGAATAGTGTCCTAACCTTAGTTATAGGCTTTTCCTGATATTTAAATCCTTATCTTACAGGTGAAGTTAACCAACATGGAACTCACTAGTTGTGGGTTATCTGAATAATTAAATCTAAACATATTTTGTTAAGTGCCGTAGCCAACTACAGTTTTTGCATGTTACCTACCTACTATCAGATATTTGTAGAAAAATAATCAAATAATATTTGCCAAAAGCAAAAACATTAAGGCATACCTTGGGCTGTTATCTCCTTTCAAGCATTCAGCTCTTAGAAGTCCACTCTGTCCATTGATGGCTGGCTGGCAAGCCTGATAGAAACAAAAGCAATAAACTTGTTAATTATGAGAAAACACATAATAAATTCAGGTCAATGATAATAAAAATAAATAATAATAATAATAATAATAATAATAATAATAATAATAATAATAATAATAATAATAATAATAATAATAATAATAATAATATTCACCTGTGAGAATTTGGTTTTCAGACTTCTAGTCCAATCACCAAGTATTTTAATATGAACACTAAGGTAATCATCATTAGGGGCAGAAGTTATGGAAAATGGATGCCTGTGAATGCATAAACAATGAATTAAGGTATAGAAATCAGATAAATGGGAAATAAAAATAGAAAAACGGATGTAACTCAAGCTTATATGATGCTAATTAGATGCCACATTTAATATAGAATGTTTCTTCAAAAACAAATCCATACCATTCAAGTGGAGAAACAGCAGCACAATTGACAAGCATGTACTGTCCACTCTTATAGCTAAATCCTTGAGGCTTTGACATATTAATTGCCAACACATTTCCAGGATAAACAGCCACCTTTAAATTTGACAATGAAATGAAAATGATATCAGACGTATACATAACTTACTAACCATAACGGAAGTAATTTCGATAGAACCATGTGTGTTTTCATATCATATAGTAAATAATTTGTTTATAATTATTTGACACATACCTTCAATATTCGCACAGACTTGATGCTTGATCTAAGTGCTCTAATAAGTCTCTCCAATGCATAAATGGTGATGGGAATAGCCAGATACATCCAAGTCTACAAAGCACATAATAAGATTAGAATAGCTTATTTTTCAGTTCAAAATAGTTATAAAAGTATTCCAAAGTAAGGGTTAACTGAAGGTCCTAACTGTTTTATGGTTCCATTCCTTAGTCAAGTAAAGTTTGGTTCCATGGATAATCAACAGGGCATACACAATGATGAAGAGGTGATGAGAATACCAAAAGGCATTGAAACCTGTGAGTTTGTTGAAGGGTTTAGGTAGTTTGGTGCGATTCCTCCTGAACCTAGTATTGGCCAGTGTAAAGGCTATTGCCATTAGCACAACCATTAGAATTCCTGTTACCCCTTCCCATGATTTGACAAAATGCCAGTAGTTTGATGGTTTCTCTCCGAAAAAAGGCTCAATCAGCTTGTACTTTTCATTGCTTGCATGAAGAATGCGAGGAAAATCACAAACAAGATGATAAATAGCATGTATACCAACACCAATTGATATTGCCAGAGCTATCATCTGCAAAAATACTCATAATTTTATACCTTGTGAAAGCTGCTATAATCGTACAAACATGACTAATGCATATGCGTATTAGTGTGTACTAGTATTTAATTATCTTGACACTCTTTCTTTCAAAAAAAAAAAAAAAGTATCTTGTCACTCTTGATGGAAAAATCAGAAGCAAAAGTTACCTTGTGAAAATTGAGGCCATCATCAAAAGGAACAAAAGCACCTAGCTTGGTCCTATTCCTGAGCCAAGTGATGGTGTTTCGGCAAACAGGCAATAAGATAATGGCCATGTTCAATTTAAGTGTTTCAGCAGCCCCTTTTGCCATGCACACACAGTGCCCCATCACTTCATATGCAGATCTTCTCCTATATTGCACAAATTTAAAGGCAAATAGGCCTAACATGGCACCAATCCACAGAGCAAATACCCAGGATCTTCGCCAGTTATCCTGGAAGAAGTACTTGGTATCTCTATACCACCTCTTAATAGGATTTCCCTCAAATGTAGGCCTAAGCTTTTGGCTTAGCATTTGGCTCAGGTACTTACTTTCTCCCCTTGTAGTTTCTTCTGGTCCATGTAATAAGAGAGTCTCGAGATTGCCTATCTGTTAAAATATGGTCAAATGAGTAAGGTCACAATTCTATAATATTGAAATAGTTATTTTAATCTGGAGACTACAGTTTAGATTTTGTCATTTAATTACCAAGATATATCCTGTGTCATCCGGGTCTAGTTCTTCCATGATCAAAGCCGCATATTCCTCTGCTTGTTTCTGGATGTTTGACAGTTTGTTGGCAGTGGCGCTCAGGCATATAATCTGAAAGCAGAATCACATAAAACATGATCAAATAACACATACAATCATTCAAGCAAAAGTTGGATGATAAAAAACTACTTTACTAATTTTTTACTGTTAAAGAATGTAAAGTTCAATGCATATTGTGCAACTCATATTTATATTTTTTAGTGTTTAATTAAAAATATCATACATCTTTTATCTCTTCCTCCGTGATTCTTCCATCTGCATCTTTGTCAACCCTGCAATCAAAATAAATGTTGGTGATATGGTTACGGAGCATTCAACAAACACACGATGCTTACATTAACCAAAACAAAGAATTACATGTCAAAGAATATTTTGAGCCTAGTATCAAAGCTTTGGTCAGAAATACAGTCCCAGAACTCCCTAAACTGGATCTTGTTGATCGAACCTCCTTGAATCCCTCTCTGCCGAGCAAGAGTATCAAAAAGCATCTCAGCATAGGCCTTTGACTCTTCATTCAATCCTACAATTGAATCCAAAGAAACACTTAGAAATTACTCTATAATTATAATCAAAGTTTCAAATCACTTGATCGTGCTGCAATCTTTGATATTGCAGAAAATTACTGTCAAATACGACTGATGCAACTTTAATAGTTGTGATGGTAGAGACATAAAAAACATTGGTTATACTAACCAAGTTCTTAACTTATCATTTATCATTTGAAACAATATGGTAAAACAGGCATACCTATGCATTTAGCAAAGAGAGTGCGAGGAAGATAACCGTCAGTTGTCACGGTAAGCTTATCAAACACTTTCTCAACTTCAGACCATCCTGCACCAACATCAGTCTTGCTGATAAACTTGAGTCCAGTGAGAGCATGAGCCACTGCAGACTTGGTCCTCTCCAATCGTTTTGCTGGTTCTGGTTTCGAAAACGATGCCAAACGCTTCAGCTGCTTTATACGAATAGTAGCATTTTGAACCACTGAAGCACCAAATGATTTCTTCTTCTCCAACTTGTTCCCAGTCAAAGACTGTTTCTCATGTTCCCCTTCTCCCATGTCACTTTCTGTTACAGTTTTCACACTGTGTAAGGCAACAGAGTCACCTTGAATGTCCATGGTCACCTCAACATAGTCTGCATCTTCTTCTTTGTTATGGTCAACATCTGTGACAGCTTTGGACTCAGCAGTGCTTAACTTTGTGCTGTTCTCAGGGGCAATGAGTTCTATATTTGATTCATGATGATGAAGATCTGCAGAAGATCCTCCCATGTTGCTGTTTTGATTGTCAGATGCACTGATTCAACACTTTCTTATCTCTTTTGTCACACTCATTTGCTCCTTTCTGTAGTAGTTACTTACTGTCTTTGCTCCCCCTATATATATATATATATATATATATATATATATATATATATATATATATATATATATATATATATATATATATATATATATATATATATATATATATATATATATGGGTTATGTTACAAGCCACCCTTTGGTGGTGTCTTTTATCAAGTCACACCTTAAGGTGTGATTTTCACTTTTTAGTTATAACTTTGATAAAAGACACCTTCCTAAAAGTAAGTTGGTGTCTTTTCGCAAATGCTCGTAGAGTAACTTGATAAAAGACACCTTCATAAAAGGTGTCTTCTATCATAACCCTATATATATACACACATCCTTTTTTACTGGCTCCCCCCATACGCATACAAATATACGTATGTTGCATTTTAGTATTTAAATATTAAAAAACGGAAGAATGAATGCATCTTTACTGTTTAGATATTTAATTGTCAGAAAAATATATTTAATTCGCAGACTTCAGCATTTTTAAAGTAAAATTACACTTTGCAATTTTCATATATAGATAAATAGTAGTCTTAATCATTTTAAAGTAAAAGGTGCATTTAAATAGTTAGAGAGTGAAACCATAGATGTGATAAGCTAGTGATATGAGTAAAAGATAGAGATAGAGACAAAATAAGGTGTTGAATGAGTGTAGAAAAATTGAAGGTGTACAAAATTAAGTGTCTTAGTTTAAGTTACAACGACATCATTTATAAAGGTGATCTATAGTTGGCCGATTTTCACTTGCATACACTCAATCAATCAATCTTTTGTACAACTTTTTGCAAAAGAAAAAAAATCACGGAATTGATCATTGGAATTGTAAAGATCAGTAATTTTAGCATCTAAATAAGTAAAAACATTCTTGAAATTTAATTAAAAGACATTAGTCATTTTCATTCATCTGCTGACTTATAACATGAGAGTGTATGAAGTGTCGTTAGAGTACATGAGGTGACACATTAACCGCATATGTGTCGCTTTTGTTGCATCATAAGAACTATTTCACCCAAAATATTGTGGTTTACAATAAAATTACTTTTACCTTTATGTTATGGATCATTCTTCTGCTTTCTTCCCCTATGCACAAATCAAATATAGATAAACAAGAAATTGAAACAGACATTATTAATTATGTATTGGACTTAATATTAAAGATAAAGTTTGAACACTATTGAAGTATGGATCAATTTTGTAAGTAGGATTTAGTAAAAAAAAATTTGTAAGCAAGTAGGATTTAGTGTATTAATTGAGTCGCAAAATATGTATACAACATTACTATTAATAGATAGTACTTTGGTATTTCTATTGACCCCGTTATTTTAAACTTAAAAAGAGGGGAAAGGGATTAGTCATTTCAAAGTAAGCTTTCCCTAAATACACATGTCACGATACTTTGTTTCACTATTAAATAAGTTTAAAAAAGACTTGAAGTTAGGAATTTTTCAAGAGAAAAGAGGCATGCATCTTCTTTGCGAACATGTTTTACACTTGGATCTAATAAAAATCAAGTGAGTGGTGATTAGTTTTAAAAGGAGGTTACAAAATGAACTTATGTAGCAATAATGCAATATAGTAATTTTTTATTGGACGTCGATTTAGATTAAAAGTGTATTAGCATTAAATAGGTAATATTGCATTATTGCTCTAGTAACCAAGTTTTCATGAACAATATATATATGCAAATATGTAATTTCCTCTAAAATAGAAATATATAATAAAAGTGTACAAGTATTAAGACCAAGTGCAACGGATCTATTGAAAGGCACTCTCAACATGTTGAACCATTGCAAGGGTGTGTTGAAAATAATAGAAAAATGATGTGGAGGTGAGAGAAGATGAAACAAATAAACATTCTTGAAGCCTGCCACACAGTGCCACGCGTCGCAAATCTGTTGGCCAAAACTGGCGCGTGTGGGACACGCGCAGACAGCAGCGAGTGAAGTTGCAGGGAGTGGAGAGAAAAAGTGTTTTGTGGATAAGTGGGTGACACGTGGCTGATTCTGATTGGCTGTCTGGATTTTTCCCATTTTAATAATTTGAACTCAATTATTTCATTGTAAATTAAATTTTTTTTAATTTTTTTTTACCAAAATTCATGATTTTTGTTTATCTATAAATAGAGATTTGGTTCATTTGATTTGGACACAGAAAAAAAACCAAGTTTTTTAGTTTATTGTATTTCATTTTAAGTTAAGGAAATAAAAATAAATTATTTAAATAAATTTTGTTTTTACAAAAAAAAACTAAAAAATAAATTGTTAAGTGTTTTTTATTTTAATTTAATTATAATCGATAATTGTAATTCTATGTAATTATAAAAACAAAAATATAAATTAAATAAGAATAAGAAATAAAAAAAAGGTGGGGTAGAGTGTTGAATGAAAAACTATGGAGTGGGTAAAAGTTGAATGAGTGTTGAATAAGAGAGAGAAAATAATGTGGAGTGTTGAAAATTGAAAAAGTGTGTCTTGAGTTTTGTTGAATGGAAAAATCATTATAAATGATCTAATAATTTTATTAAAAAAGGAGGGTCACATGGATCATTGTGCGGTAGTTGGAGAAATGACACAAAATTAGCAACTTGAAAGTGAGAGGTGCGACCAAATAATGAAAGATAGGAAAAGGTGTAAGACTGAAATTAAGTTTTCACTGTTTTTTTTGGGTCATGAGGGTTTTCTCCTCTAAATAAAGAACAAAAATAATGATTTCATTCATTTAACATTTATCTAGTGTAAATTTTGTTTCATTTTTGTAAAAAGATAAAAAGACGTCAACAAAGGTTAATTTAATTGATAAGAAGTCAACTCATACGTAAGATTATGGACTCAACTTTGATTATCGATGTGATAACCTCTTAGATGAATGATTTGTAGATATTATTCTAAGTGTTTTTTAGTCTTGAGACATGTATTGAACCATTATAAAAAGACATCTTAGAAAATTTCTACAAAATAACGATGTTATACATCTTAGACATGTAATGAATTATCCTTTTGAACCGGTAATTATCAAAGTTAGCTAATTGAATTTGAATCTACTACCAATTATCTATCCATCCATTTAAGTAGTTTGTATCTTTTGACGTATCTTGCAACACCGAAAAAGACGGGTCAAGATCCTCTCCATTTGTAACTTTTTCTATTTGTTGCAATTTGGAGAGAGATAGACACATAAAAAAATAATGATGGTGAGATCCACTTAGTGATAGGATCCACCACTTATTTTTTTTTGTTTATCTCTCTCCAAATTGCAACAAATGAAAAAAATTATAAATGGAGAGGATCTTTACCCGAAAAAGACACAGTTGTTTTTACCCAAAAAGAAAAAAAGACAGCGTTGTTTGCTTTGTCTAGTTTTGTATGTGTTTTCCTTTATTCTCTTTTTCTCTAAAGCCACCCTAACAAAAATGATTGCTTCTTTTTTGACTTTCTTTTTTTTAACGCACTTATAATTTTGATAACTTTTTTATTTTTAAATAAGTTGATTTTTTTTTTTTGAGGATATATAAGTTTTTTTAGGGAGTTTACGGATATAAGTTGAAAACTCATTAATTACTTCCAACATTTATTATAAGCAAAAAATCAAATGTATTTAATTCATGTTTGAATAAAATACAATTGATTTTTGTTTATATATAAGACCAGAGGAAATATTAATTATTATTTTTCGATTATAAAACTTAATTACTATTACTTGTATCACTCACAAGTCATTATATTTCCTTTTGTTTATAATAATAGTAAATAAAACAAAACTATTTTTTTAAAAATGGTAAATGTTTTGTTAGAGCTGGTAAATGTTAGTACTTAGTTGTTAGATTAATTTTTTCTCCATCCCCGTGAGTTTAACTTAATTGGTAGGGATATTGCATATTTTATGCAGGGGTCGATGTTCGAACTCCGGACATTTAACTTCTCCACATTTAAAATGTGTGAGTTCAAGACACTAAACTACTTGACCAAATAAAAAAAATAGTTTTTTCTCCTTCGTTGAGTTTGAACCGAGGACTTCCAACTTTTTTACTCTTTAACCATCTGAGTTATCAAACCCTTAAAACAACACTACTCAATAAAAATATTTTATACTAATAATATTACTATTTTACAACAACAACAACAACAACAACAACGCCTTATCCCACTAAGTGGGGTCGGCTACATGGATCAAATGCCGCCATAATGTTCTATCAAAGACCATATTTGGATCCAACTCATTGACCTCTAAATCTTTTCTAATGGTTTCTCTAATAGTTTTCTTAGGTCTTCCTCTACCTCTTTTAACCTGACTCTCCTCCATTTGATCTACTCTTCTTACCACGGCGTCTACGGGCCTTCTCTCTACATGTCCAAACCATCTAAGCCTATTTTCTACCAACTTTTCTACTATAGGTGCTACCCCCACTCTCTCTCTAATGATGTCATTCCTAATCCTATCATGTCTAGTCTTACCACTCATCCAACGCAACATCCTCATCTCCGCTACGCTTACTTTACTCTCGTGTTGGCTCTTAATCGCCCAACACTCCGTACCATACAACATTGCCGGTCTGACTGCTGTCCGATAGAACTTTCCTTTCAGCTTAAGTGGTACTTTCTTATCGCACAAAACACCTGAGGCTCTTCTCCATTTCAACCACCCAGCTTGAATACGATGATGTACATCAGCTTCTATTTCTCCGTCATTTTGTACTATGGACCCAAGATATCTAAACCGTGTAACTTGGGGTATGATATGATCTCCAACTTTCACCTCTAAGGTAGACCCACTTCTCCTTTTACTGAAGTTACATTCCATATATTCCGTCTTGTTTCTACTCAGGCGGAAACCGTACGCTTCTAAGGCTTGCCTCCAAGTCTCTAGCCTCCCGTTTAACTCCTCCCTCGACTCACCAAGCAAGACTACATCATCTGCAAAAAGCATACATCTCGGTGCTAACTCTTGGATGTGTTCCGTCAGTACATCCAAAACTAAAGTAAAAAGATAAGGACTTAGGGTTGACCCTTGGTGCAGTCCTATTGTTATGGGAAAATCTCCGGTATCCCCATCCTGCGTCCTCACACTAGTCGAAGCCCCCTCATACATATCCTGGATAGCTCTAATATAGGCAAATCTCACCCCTTTCAATTGTATTTGATATGTTCTAAACACTCTAGTGACATAACTAACATGTACTAAGGGTCTGTTTGGTTTGGCTTCTGAGAAGCAATTCTAGCCCAAAATCAATTCTCTACAGTGCCAAAAGCAATTCTAGCCAAAAACAACGTGTTTGGTTCAGCTTTTCAGAATTGATTTTATCCTCCAAAAGCAATTCTCCATGAAGCTACAAATCCTAGCTTCTAGCTTTTCTAGAATCAATTCTCCTTGAACAACGTGTATAGGTTTGTATATTTTATTATTACAACATGTTATTTTACTTTATTGCCCTTTATCAATTCTCATTCTTTATCAATTCTCCTTTAGCTATGTCTATTTTAGTAATTATACATTCAAAAGCAATTCTACATAATTGCATCCAAACATAAATCATTTTGTTTAATCAATTCTACATAATTGTATCCAAATATAAATCAATTCTCTCAGAATCAATTATATTCAAAGCTGAACCAAACAGGCACTAAGTGTTTAGAAGTGGAAAATGACAGTTAAATTTGTGTCTTGATATATCAAATATATATGCATCATTTTATCGTTATAGGACTTCGTTTGTATTATATGTGAAATGATCGTTATTATATGTAGGAGAGCGTGTTAAATCCATTTCACCTGCTGGTGAGAGTCCACCACATTGTACCAAACATTTAAAATAAGGAAAAACACCGTAGTGTAAGGCATATATCATGTGATTTCACCACTTTGATTCTAACCAATGCCACGATGCATTACATACACTGAAGCAGCCTTTGGACTGACGCCATCATCGCCATGCTAAACGACGATTAATTCAAATCCAAGATTAAAATAAAGTAAGCCACATGCAGTCGTATAAGTTAGTACTAGTACCTTTAATTATTTATTAAGTTTCTATTAGTCATTTTCAATTACAGCTTTCTAAATTGCTCTTTCAACGAAAATTGATTTTCTTTTGATTAATCAATCAAGGAAATGTCATTAAAAGTTGTGGATAAAACATATGTGAATTGAAATCTCAATAATTTAATTTAAAGGTTTGAGATATTATTTTTCAACTTTTCCAATCCATAATTATCTTCTATCTAAAAAAAGTAAGATAAAATAAGTGGAGAATTCAAGGTTCAATCATCGGTTCATATATATAACTAGCATGGAAACCCGTGCCAAGCACGGGCTAGAATTTCGTCAAACTTAAGAGATAATATTGCGATGTAGCAAAAGTCAGTTAAAGTTCAACATTAGATGAAAGAGTATAGGTTGAACATCAAAAGAGTGAAAAACTCATACTTAAGCCTTAAATTTTTGGATGAAAATGTAGTCTCATTTTCACTGTGTGGTTGCCCTTTCTCCGATGAGTTGATCCACATTATTGTTGGCTTCTCCAGAAAGTCCAACTGTGGTATGATTTCATGGTTCAACGTTGTAGGGGAGCGGGAGTGTTCTAGGTGGTGGATCACGAACACGGAGAGTCTGACACTTAATGGAGAGATGTTAATGTGCTAAGTGTAAGTTAAAATTTCACATTGTTTGCAAGAGTAGATGTGACCAACAAATAAATAATATGATCCATGCTGTAATGCCTTGAGACATTGGATGAAGGTGTGATGTTAAGCTCACTCGTGTGATTGCTCTTAACCTAATTTGATCATACAACTCAATTTTGACTCTCACAGAAGTTCCAACGTTGTGATATTTTTATTTGTTAATTTTTGAATGTCGTTTTGTTTAATTTTTTATCTTAAATGTCAAAAAATTATTCAACCTCTGTTATATCTAATTCATTCACTTTTGATCTTTGGTAAGATCTGACAATAGTAAAATGTAGATGTGTTTTGTTGAGATAAAAAATACATACATGTTTATTAGAAATTTTAAATTGTTGTGGCATTTTTTTTAATAAGTCTAATATTTTGGTAAGATAATTACAGATTAATTCTTATCTCCTTCAATAAATGTATAATATTACCAATAACTCATTATATACTTTATTATCTTAGAGAAAAAAATCACTCCTTACTTGTTTCTCTTTTCATTTCTCTCATGTTCAAATTCCTTTTTCGTCTTCATTATTTTTCTAATATACTTTCTCCTTCCTCATGAAAGAAAGGAAGAAAAACATTTCTCTATAAAACCACTAACAACCCATATTTTTTAACATGTTATGCCTCTGATCTTATTTGGCTCTCTCACCAGATCAGAAATACGGACTGTCTCACACATAATAGAGATATGTTTATGTGTCATGTGTGAGTTAAACTTCTACCTTGGAAGCAAAAGTATATATTGAGAAACATGAATGTGAGATGACCAATATACATAATGTCTTTCAGGTTTTGTGTGAAGATGTAGTGTCAATATCATTTTTGGGGTTTCTCTTAGTCAAATGTGATGATCAATCCATTATAAGCTCGCTCAAAACTCCAAACACTATAATGAACTATTTTTTTTAGTTTTTGGATGTCATTAGTTTAATTTTATTATACTAAATATAAGTTTTTATATGTTCACTCTCATGAAAGAAAAAAAAAATCCAATCTCTACTATTTTAAATACCTTCACTTTTGGTCTTTGGTGGGATCTAATAATAGAAAAATGTAGACGTGTTATGTTAAGTTAACAAATCACATACTTATCTCCCTCAAAAAAAAATTCACATGCTTATCAGACATTTAAAAATGATGTAATATTTTTTTAACTGATTATCTTTTCGGGTGAAATAATTACTAATAAATCTTCAACTATATCATAAAATTACCAGTAATCCGCTATATTCCTAACACTTCAATGAATAAAACACACACTACTTTTTTCCTTTATCAATTTCTATTATCTTTAAATATATTTTTTATATTCTTTCTTTTTCGAATTTCCTTTATCTTTTTTATGAAAGATGATCATAAACCTACGTCCATCAAAACACTATCAACCCATATTTTTTACCATGTTGTGCTTCTGGTTGACCTTATTTGGCTATGTCACCAGACCTCATGCGCAAGAGTCTCGCACTTATGGGAGATATGTTAAAGTGCCAATTGTGACTTAAAATTCCACAATATATGCAAGTAGATCTTTAAAATCATATAAGTGAGATGACCAATATACATAATATTTTAAGATTTTGGGCGATGATGTGGTGTCAATCTCAGTTGTGTGCTTTGTGATGATCTACCTCATTGTAGGTGGTCATGAAACTCTAAACATTTTGATGAATTATTTTATTAGTTTTTTCAACGTTGTTTGTATAATTTTTATATTAAATTGAAGTTTTTTGATGTTGTTCACTTTCATGCAATATTTTATAATATCAATCTCTATTATTTTAACTTCCTTCAGTTTTGGTCTTCGGTGGGATTTCACGATAGAAAAACGTTGATGTGTTATGTTGAATTGACAAAATACATGTTTATTGAACATTTTTAAATGTTTTGGCGTATTTTTAATTGAGTTTAATTTTTTGGTAAATTGATTACCCAAATATCTCAAACTCCTTCAATAGACCGATAAAATTACTATAAAATCACTCTATTTGTTATAACCTCATGAACAAAACACACAATTCTTATTTTTTTTTTACCACTATCACATCTCTTAATCTCAAATTTATTTTTCATGATCTTCTTTCTTTTTCTAATTTTTTTATCTCTATTCTCATGACAGATAGGAACATAAACCCCAATCCATTAAATTACATCAATCCAGCTTTTTGACCATGTTGTGCCTCAATTTGACCTTATTTGACTATGTAGTATGTCACATAATTAAGGACACAGTCGCACATTAGGGGGAGAGAGGGGGAGAGAGAGAGAGAGAGAGAGAGAGAGAGAGAGAGAGAGAGAGAGAGAGAGAGAGAGAGAGAGAGAGAGAGAGAGAGAGATGTTAATGTGTTTGATATGAGTTAAAATTTTACAATAGATGGAAGAGTAGATGATGAATAACATATAAGTGAAATGACTCATATACATGTATCTAAAGATTTTGGATAAAAATGTGGTGTCAATCTCATTTGTGAGATTTATTTTACTCTGATGTTGAATATAATTCAATGTAAGCTTCATAGGAAGTCCCAGCATTACAATGATTTGTTTTTGTTAATTTTTAGGTGTCATTTGTGTTAATTTTATTATCTTACATTTTAAACTTTTGATGTCATTCACTTTGATGGAATTATTTTTTGGTGAAAGCAATATTTAAAACTCCTTCACTTTTGGTCTTTGGAGGAGCTGAAAAAGGAAAAATGTAGATGTGTTATGATGAGTTAACAAAATACACATTTATTAGACATTTTAAATTTATGTGACATTTTTTTAATGATTCTAATATTAGGTAGAAAAATTACCCAATAATTTATAACTTCATCAACAAACTCATAAATTATCAAAAACTCGTTATTTTCCCTTACCATTTCTCTCTGTTTAAATTTTGTTTTCATCTTCTTTCTTTTTCTATTTTACTTACGCTCTTCTCATGAAAGAAATGGGTAAAAACGCCCCTCTATAAAAGTGCCACCAACCCATCTTTTTTACAGGTTGTGTCTCCAATCTTAGTTGGATATTTCGTCAAATCATAGACACCAAGATTCTCACCCTTAGAAAGAAGAAGTTAATGTGACATGTGTGAGTTAACCTTTTATATTTGATGCAAGAGTAAATATTGAGAAACATATAAATGAGATGTCCAATATACCTAATGTCTTAAGGTTTTGAATGAAGATGTGGTGTCAATCTCATTTGTGGGGTTTGTCTTAGACAAATGTAATGATCCAACTCATTGTAGGCTTCCTCATAACTCTGAACTCTATGATGTACTGATTGCGGAGATATTCATTATCATTTCTCTCATGTTCAATTTTTTTTTTATCATCTTTCATTTCCTAATTTACTTTCTCTTTTCTCATGAAAGAAATGAGCATAAACCTTCATCTATTAAATCGCACTAAGTGGTGCTAATGTGTCATATGTGAGTTAAAGTTTCACATTGAATGCATCAGTAGATGAGGAGAAACATATAAATGAGATGATCTATATATCTAATGTCTTAAGGATTTTGACGAAGATGCAGTGTTAATTAATGTGGTTGTTCTTAACCTAATGTGATTATACAACTTAGTTCATGTTAGCTCTTTTCTTGGATTCGATTTATTTCCCTAAATTTTTATCAGATTAGGTTTACGTCTCCTACTTTTTTTTTTGTTTTTTCTCCATAAATTTTTTTCTTAAGAAAACTTATTAGAAAAGATCCTTAAAATATCAATTATTTTCTATTTTTAATTTAAAAAATGTCTAGAATACCATTTAAAATGAAAGACATAATATTTTATTGATCAACATAGGTTAAAAGTTATATATTTAATGTATTTAATTAAGAAAAAATATATCCTATTAAACAAAGGCTTTTTAATGGCAAATTTTAATAATTAGTTGTTAGATTAATTTTTCTTTCTTTCTCAAAACAAAATTAATTTTTTTCTTCTTCATCTGAGTTTGTACCAAGAACCTCTAACATCATTTGAAAAACACAGTCAAAGAAAACCAATAAATACATTCAATTAGACAATTGATATTTCATTAAATGCTAAGATGATTTTGCACCTTTCGTAGAAAAATAAAATGATACTCTTCATAGCATTATAACTAAATCAACTATATAATTTGACATATTTTTAGGATCCTTTTTTTTTATCAAAACAAATTGACCAGAAATAATTTGAATTAATTCAATTTTAGAAGCAATTCAAAGGTCCTTGCAATGACATACACTCATACTCTCACCCCACGCACGTTTATTTCTATTTTTCAGGTATAAGTAATTTTCAAAGTATCATCAGAGACCGGATCACAGTAGAGTCTAGTTTAGGGTCTCATTATTCGTTGTATTTTAAAGGTGTCTTTTATGTAAATGTAAATATTTTGTAAATCTTTCTTCTAAATAAAGTTATTCAAAGTCATTTGTATGAAGTTTTAAGTTGAAATCTTAAAGTAAAACTCCATTTGAGTTGAAAAAGTTTTAAATTCTTAATACTCAAATTGGAATGTTACACATACTCATTATGTTATATCATATACTCGTACTCAATGGTCCTTGCATTTTAGAAGCAATTCAATGGTTCTTGTAATGACATCAATGATACGTTTCATATTTGAGAAACGAAAGAAAAATGAAAATGAAAGCCCAAGAAAAAAAAATGTCACGTCACCATGCGAGTTGAAAGTTGAGCAGAAAAACATTTAAGATTTTGCATGTTAGAAAGTTATATTTGTTGTACCTATATATATATATATATATATATATATATATATATATATATATTTGATTTACTTGTTAACAAATATGTGTATGATTGAAACCTATGATGATTTAGTTACTCTAATTGGTAGAAAGTTACGGCAAAGAGTACATGACTCCATTTGATTGGTAGAGAAATCAAACAATGATGATAATTTGATGGTTGCCTTTGAAACCATCAAATTAATAAGTGATAAAAAATTCAATTAGTTTTTCATTGAAAAAAAAATGAAGCTATTTTTTATTTGTTTACAATAGTGAAATTTGCATATACCAATTTTTTTTTAAAGAAAAACAATTAAAAAAACTTTATATTTTGTTACGTCTCACACGGATTCAATCCAAATGTGATTGTTACCATTTTTGGTAAAAAAAAAAATTTAGCTGAGTAAACATCGTAATATTATACAAACAATAATCAACTCATAAATATTTTTTCTTAACAATTTTTTTTTTGGTAATGAATGGGTGTTTCTTTTTAGGAAATGGATCCTTAATCGGCGGTAAAGGGTTAACATCGTTTTATTTATTATCTTAGTGAAATTAAAAATGAAAGAAGATTTACATAGGATCTTTAGTGCACTCTTGTTGAGATTAAAATACTAAGTAAAATGTACCAAAAAACAAATATTACTAAGCAAAAGGATTTGTCCAATGTAATTGTTCTTATTTGGATATTTTTATAAGCTTTATTTTAAATAAAAAATTTCATTAAGCTTTATTTTTTTTCGAGAGAATTAAGCTCTATTTTATAAGCTTTATTTTAACGGTTATTTTTCATTCAAACTCATTCATGAATTTTCATTGTCATTTAATCCTTCATTTTATTTAATTATACATTTTATTTGATGTTATAAAATTTCTGTTTCAAGCAAGAGAAGTAAAACACATTGTTTGATTAATTTTTTTCTAACGTTAATGGTTGATTCATATTTAGAAACAACGGAAATGGAACATGTGTATGGTACAATTGCAAATTTTTTAAAGGTAATAAGATCGTATGAAATGAATAAGCAAGTGAAAATGATGTAAGATGGATCGACTATATATAGGGAAAAGGCTAGCAGATTATTGAACATTAAACATATGATTAAAAACGCAAATCATCCATTTATCATGTTGAAGGAATTGAACAAATTATTTTTTAGAGGAAAAAAGAATTGAAGGTAAATGATGATCACCATTAAGGAATTGAAGGTAAATGTTATTAATTATCTTTGACCATGCATATTATGTAATCAACTAAAATCAATGCATATAATTTTCATTCAAAACAAAATTCTTGCAGTGATAATGTATGATTAAATGGACACTTCTTTACCAAAATTCTTGCTTGTTCGATTTTTTAACAAAATATGGCCTAATAAGTTTGATTGGAAAATTTGCCTACCTTGATTTATTTTTCCAAAAATTAAAACAAATATTTGGAAAATTATTTTATTAAATTTTTCGTAGGAAAATTAATACGTAAAAATGATTTTCTATTTACTTAGGATATTATTTTCATAGATTAAACAAATCACGAAGAAAATACAACGATTAAGTTATAATTGAGTAATAAAATAGAGTTGAAACTGGATAATAAAATCACAATCAGTTTTTTTTAGTACAATTTAAATCAATAATTATTCGCCTATTTTGATTTATTTTTGCCGTGCATGCCTTTTGTTTATTAAAGAGATTCGAAGTAGATATTTTGTTTTATTTTGTTTAAGATTATTAATTGAATTGTTAGCATGTATAAAAATGATTGACTAAAAATTATAAAATTTTCACCATAAAAAAGGACAATTGCTTTGGCACGTGAAAATCTTCTCTTTCTTGATTTGATTATGAATGTTCATAAAAATTACTAAATTAATATGAGTAAGTAATAATAACTTTGAATGTTCATAAAAATTACTAAATTAATATGAGTAAGTAATAATAACAAAAAGGAAGTAACGTGTTTATTGTAGGAAATTTACAAATGAAGAATTAAGAGCAATTAAGTCTTGTAAGCAAATTAAAATGTCACGTGTACTATTTTTTTTATCTTTATAATAATATAGATTCGTAATTTCGTATATAGTGAATGAGTTAACTTGTATATACCAACAATTTTTTTTATTGATATATCAAATCACTTTGTTTTATTGGTGCATCTAATCAAATTGCTTTGTTTTAAAATATAATTAAAAAATATGAAAAAATAAACAAAGACAATAAAAGCCAAACAACAACATTCCTTCAAAAAAAAACCAACAACATTAACATAGCAAAATTATAATTTGAAACGACCAAATTATTTTTTTAAGGAGAAACAACTAAATTATTCCTTCAAAAAATAAACTAAATTATATATTTCAGCCAAAAAAAATAAATTATCAACAAACAATTTGATGATAATGCCAGTAAACACTAAAAAGAACATTAGTACGTGTTTATATCCATGTTTCATAGAAAGAAAAAAAAATCTCCATGTTTCATAGATCCTTATCAATCCTTCTCAATCTTAATATTCTTCAAAAATTCTTGGACGAAATTGTACTGCTGCTACGTGTTGATCATGATATCAAATGATCGCTTGAAAGGTGTGAGTTCAAAATTTAGATGTCTAATTGCTAGGTCTAGCCTCCACGTTACATATTAGATCCATAATCCCTGGACTTTGATAAAGAAGTCTATAAATATAAAGAAGTCTAGAATTTATAAGTGAATTAAAAAAAATGATAGATAATACTATCAAATAAAAACAATACAATGAGAGAAAACTAATAGAAAATAGTATAAATGAAAACACCTTTTTACCCTAACCACCATCATATACAACTTTTGTTACGATATTTGGAAAGAATTCTGAATTCTTTGAATGAATATGAAATGGTGAAAGTTGAACCAATATTTATAGAGAAAAATTGAGCAATACAATTGTTGATGCAGATCTTAAATTAGAACTTTTTTCACACGTAATTATAAGACATTTATGGACATTAAAGGGTGATTGTTTGATTAGTGGAAATACACATACAAAATGAAATGGTTGTAGGTTCAATAGAGAGCATATTCTTATAGGATGCCACTTTTGTATTGGCATTCATGTCGGTATCAATTGTAATAAATGGCAAGGTCAAACATGTGTTAATATGTAACAATGATTTATCAATAGCCAATAATCAAGCTACAATTAGATGATGAGGTGCACATGTGTATTAGTGATGCTTAGGTGTGTAATACATTAAATGAAGTTTAACATAGAAGAGTGCCAAGTGTACTTTTCAAAAAAATTAAGGCAAATATATATAATAGAGATATATATCTTTATCAATTGAACTACATCCTCCGATCATTATTATAAGAGAATTTTCTTTTAGATCTATTCATTTAATGATGTATGTGGTTAATAATAAAAATCATATACATAATTATTTTTGTTTATAAGAATGACCGAAAGATGTATCATATCAGTCCTTCAGTTAGAAAGTAGAAAATCTTTTTGAAAAAAGTGAGGAAAGTGGAGGGATCTAGTATAGAACAGATTAAACAATATTGTTTATTTTTTTTTTTCTTCTTCAAAAACAATAGTGCTTTATTTGGTAAGAAAGTGGAAAATAAAGCAAGTGAAATAAAGTACGAAACGTCCACTTAAACCAAAACTTTCGGATCCACACATATTGTGTTTTCCTTTTTCTTTCTTTATTTTTGTCACCCTCTTTTGCATGCATGATGGAGTAATTGATGCACGGGAGGTTGCAATTGGATTTCGTGCGTGTATGTATCACATCTTCTATGATCACTTTTTTGGAAATTTTACCCAATACCCCTACGTTCGAACTTTCACCCCTACAAATCACTAAAAATTCCAAAATTACCCTTATTATCATTTAACTTTTTATATCTTTATTTGTTCACCCCACTCTCAACATTTTTATGTACAACATGAGTTCACCCCACATACAATATTTCCCAGATAAACGTTTTCTCAACATTTTTATGTACAACATGAGTTCACCCCACATACAATATTTCCCAGATAAACGTTTCCAATTTACACATTAATTTCGGAATACTTTCTAAATCATTTCCGGTTTTCTAAAAACAGATAAAACTTGAATCCAGAAACTATACCGTAAGCCCAAGACACATAGGTTCTGGAAACAAAAATTATTAGGAATGAATTGGACGGCTACTTTAATTTCTGAGACAAAATTAATTTTGGATTCAACTAGGTCCCAATTGCAAATTGTTTGTTCCATTCTCCCCGCAGAAGAGATGATTATGTTAAGAACATTCATATAAATCCACACCAGAAAGTAATTGACCCCAAAGATTCAATTTCTTGCATTCATATATATGATAAAAAAAAAGTGCAATGAACCAATGAATTCATATGTGAACTTTCAAAAATAATTGAACTCAGAACTGACATGGCGGAGGTTGCATGTAACAAGAGCGGCGGTGGTGGATGACGACCACATCAGCCAAGGCACGAAGACGGAATCACAAAATGAAATGATTCAGATGATTGATCCGGAATTTGTGATGGCGGTGGTAGTGGATGAGATTTGGTTTTCTGGATTGTAGTATGATATATAGTTGATAAATCTTGGTGTCAACAAAGAAGAAGAAGAAGAAGAAGAAAGGGTTTCTTTCAAAAAAAAAATCATGTCGAACAAATGAAAAAAAATGATGTTTTTATTTTTATTTAATAAAGGGTAAAATGGGTATTTTATGTAAAATGTTAGGGTGAAAGTATAAATGTAAGGGTGTAGGGTAAAACTTCCTCACTTTTTTATTAACTAAGTAGATTTTTCTTACAAAAATACAAGGTCGGGTGCTGTAAAATAAATCATGCAATGTTTTAATTACACAATTCGAGAAGCAATAAAGTGAGAAAATAGAGATCGTTCTCATGATGATCGATTATGGTTAATCACAAATTTTTAATGCGGCTAATCTAATTAGTGAGATAAGAAAGCAACTCGTAAGTAACATAAATTAAAATGCAAATGAAAGTAAAAATAACAGAAAAAGATATGACAAATTAAAATGCAAATGAAAGTAAAAATAACAGAAAAAGATATGACAAAATTTGATGAATGAAAACAGCTCGAAATAACTTAATACTCCCACCGTTCATTTTTTTTTTTTTTGGTCAAGACCCACCGTTCATTTTTAATTGTCATTTTTTGGTTTTTTACATAAACTAAGATAATAAATATATTTTACTATTTTTGATATAACAATTTATCTTTTTTTAATAATAACTTTAATCATTTATCTTTTTTCAATAAATTATAATCTAGGATCATGATGCTACCAGATGTTTTTTTTTTTTGAAAGAATGATGCTACCAGATGTTGTATCTTGCATCAACTTGACGCAAAATAAATGTTAGGGTATATTTAGGATTTCAGAGAGGAAGCTTTTGAAAAAAAAGAAAATAGGAAAGATAAATGAAAGATTGTCTCTTAACTTTAAATAGAAAAGTTTATTCGTCTTTAAAATGTTTGTCTAGTATGGAGAACTTAAAAATTGTATTAGAGGTGACTTTTGAGGACTTGAATAAAATTTTCAATTCTTTTTCATCTTATTATAATATTTTTGAAATTAAAAATATATTAATAATAAATGTCCACTTCTCATTCTCTACAAAAAATAAAATAAAAAATACATTGATGTGTACCTAAGATAAAAGTTCAAAAATAAAGGATGTCTCCATGATTGAACTCAATCTTTCATGATCTTTCCATGAATTTTTTCATTTTTTTACATTTTTATTATATTGGAATTTTATTTGAATATTTAATCAACAATAAAATTTTATTACTTTCTTTAAAGAAAGTGTAGTAGTAGTAGTAATAATAATAATAATAATAATAATAATAATAATAATAATAATAATAATAATAATAATAATAATAATAATAATAATGTACACCCTCCGGTCACTATTATAAGCAAAAAACCACATTTTAGATTCATTCATTAAATGATGTATGTGGTTTATAATAAAGACCACATACATCATTTAATGAAGAGTAATGATATTTTGACATCCATTTGATGACAACTTTGTTGACAACCTTGTTTTTCTCACTTCTTATTGGTCAAAAACAATGGAGAGAGAAAAAGGAAGAGAGAGGATAACAACATCATGTGAGTATGAGAGAGAAAGTTGTCCAAAAGTTGTCAAAAAGTGGTTGTCAAAATATCATTTCTCATTGAATCTAAAATGTGGTGTTTTGCTTATAATAGTGACCGGAGGGTGTATACTATATATAAAGAAAACAACCCATTTCAGCTCTTTTGGGCTGGCTTTTCTCTTTCAAAAAACGCCCTCAAATTTCAATACAAATAACACATGTAACAAATGATAAGAATAAAAAAAAATTATCAAACACGATATGAATATATATATATATATATATATATATATATATATATACATGTCTCCCAAAAAAAAATAGAATTTTCTAACAAAAGATAACTTAAATATGAATTTTTAACCGCAAGAAATAAAAAAATTCATATTTAATTCATGTTTTGTTAAAAAAATTCTATTTTTTTGAGAGATTTTTATAACACTATACATTTTTCTACAAAATTTTATTCAAAAATATGAATTCTACACATGAGTTCACTTTAAAGAAGAGACCAAAATTGAAGAAGAAAAACTTATGAGGGACTAGAAGTTGAAAAAAAAAATTAGAGAGATTAAAACGAAAATTTAACATATTTATAGAAACAAAAAACATATTTAACCCTAAATATTAAATCCACTTTATTTCTCCTTTATTTCTCTCTTTTTTCACTCTTTATCACTCATTTCTTCTTTCTTTACAACTTCTTTCCCAAACTATACAAAGTGTACATGCCCTCTGGCCTCTGCTCCACAGTTTTCAACTATATTTTGTTTATTTACATGCTATGTTGTTTTTAAATTTAAACAAAATATTAGATTATAATGAAAAAATTTGTAGAAAAAATATTCAATTAAAAGATACTAGTTAATTTCCAACCCAAAAAATAATCGGTGGTCATCAACCCTTACATCTTAATCTTAATCTTAATCTTAATAATATACAACCCTCCTACAATTTGGGGTCTCCTAATCCTAGGTGTCAAAATTCTAAGCATCCAATGCCAAATCATCACTTCTTAAAAGCTCATTTTATCATCAAATTTAGTAATAGGGACCACAAAACTATAACAATTTCAAATTTACACAATAAAAAAAACATCAAAATTCAATTTAGATCATAAAAATTTGAATGTATCAATTTCTCTCTAAGAAATGTCATTTTCGGGTGTATTAATAAGAAAAAAAACAAATTTTTAATTTGAAATGAAGCCTAATAATGTTAAGTCCAACACTATTTCAGCTTTTTTTTTAAAAAACATTAAATGCAAAAAAAAATAAAGGGAATGGGTTGTTTTCTTTATATATAGTATACACCCTCCGGTCACTATTATAAGCAAAAAACCACATTTTAGATTCATTCATTAAATGATGTATGTGGTTTATAATAAAGACCACATACATCATTTAATGAAGAGTAATGATATTTTGACATCCATTTGATGACAACTTTGTTGACAACCTTGTTTTTCTCACTTCTTATTGGTCAAAAACAATGGAGAGAGAAAAAGGAAGAGAGAGGATAACAACATCATGTGAGTATGAGAGAGAAAGTTGTCCAAAAGTTGTCAAAAAGTGGTTGTCAAAATATCATTTCTCATTGAATCTAAAATGTGGTTTTTTGCTTATAATAGTGACCGGAGGGTGTATACTGTATATAAAGAAAACAACCCATTTCAGCTCTTTTGGGCTGGCTTTTCTCTTTCAAAAAACGCCCTCAAATTTCAATACAAATAACACATGTAACAAATGATAAGAATAAAAAAAAATTATCAAACACGATATGAATATATATATATATATATATATATATATATATATATATATATATATATATACATGTCTCCCAAAAAAAATAGAATTTTCTAACAAAAGATAACTTAAATATGAATTTTTAACCGCAAGAAATAAAAAAATTCATATTTAATTCATGTTTTGTTAAAAAAATTCTATTTTTTTGAGAGATTTTTATAACACTATACATTTTTCTACAAAATTTTATTCAAAAATATGAATTCTACACATGAGTTCACTTTAAAGAAGAGACCAAAATTGAAGAAGAAAAACTTATGAGGGACTAGAAGTTGAAAAAAAAATTAGAGAGATTAAAACGAAAATTTAACATATTTATAGAAACAAAAAACATATTTAACCCTAAATATTAAATCCACTTTATTTCTCCTTTATTTCTCTCTTTTTTCACTCTTTATCACTCATTTCTTCTTTCTTTACAACTTCTTTCCCAAACTATACAAAGTGTACATGCCCTCTGGCCTCTGCTCCACAGTTTTCAACTATATTTTGTTTATTTACATGCTATGTTGTTTTTAAATTTAAACAAAATATTAGATTATAATGAAAAAATTTGTAGAAAAAATATTCAATTAAAAGATACTAGTTAATTTCCAACCCAAAAAATAATCGGTGGTCATCAACCCTTACATCTTAATCTTAATCTTAATAATATACAACCCTCCTACAATTTGGGGTCTCCTAATCCTAGGTGTCAAAATTCTAAGCATCCAATGTCAAATCATCACTTCTTAAAAGCTCATTTTATCATCAAATTTAGTAATAGGGACCACAAAACTATAACAATTTCAAATTTACACAATAAAAAAAACATCAAAATTCAATTTAGATCATAAAAATTTGAATGTATCAATTTCTCTCTAAAAAATGTCATTTTCGGGTGTATTAATAAGAAAAAAAACAAATTTTAAATTTGAAATGAAGCCCAATAATGTTAAGTCCAACACTATTTCAGCTTTTTTTTAAAAAACATTAAATGCAAAAAAACATAAAGGGAATGTTTCCCTGTTCTCACGCTCAAAAGCAAGATAAACCAACTCTCTGTACCATCTGTTTTTTGAAGCATCAGCAAGTAAAATGGCTTTTAACACAACTCAAATTCAAATTCAAATTCAAATTCAATTGAATTCAGTCTCTCTTTCTTCTCATTCTCACCCTTCGCTCTCCCTCTCTCTCATCAATCAAAAAATGAGATAAATCTTCCTTTCCTTTTTCACTCTCATTTGCCTCTCCTATCTGAATCACAGAACTACAACTCAACCCTTCTCCCTCTCTCCCAAATTCGCTCACTGTAATCAAACACTACCACCGTCGAATCTGAAATCGCCGCCATACGTCAAATCCCAACTTTACAATGGATTCACCGCTGAAGCTATTGTCGTCCAATCATTCAAGCACATCGAAAGGTAACTAAATTGCAATCCCTAAATTTATTTTATCACAATCACTGCAAATCGTTTTTTGGTTTTTGGAAACTTGATTTTGTGGTTGATTCAGCTGAAACGCACAACACGTTGAAGAAAATGAACAAAATGGTGTTGAGACCACCAACACAACTTGAGTCGTTTGAACGTAAATCTCTGAGCTTAATGGTGTTGATAATCCTTTGAAGGTAAGTCTCTTATTATCACTAGCTTTTGTTACTTTTTATAAATTAATATTTGTTTTATGATCATTCAAATCAACCAGGATGGGTTATTTGTTTAGGGAGTGTGTTATGTCTTTAGTCTGATGAAGAAATCAACCTTAGAGTGAATATAAGGTTGATTTTGTCTGATGAAGAAAACGCTTTGTTGTTTTGACTGTTTTATTGTTTTCAATCCTTAGAAAGATATATATCAATGATATATCATCAATTAGAACCAACTGATTTAGACAAAAACCCTATATTCTTTAAATCATATGGACTGAAAATAAGCTTACATAATTAATTCAATTAGTACTTATTTTTAATTTTTTTCACTCTATTTTAACTTTGAAGTTTAAAGTCATATGGGCTGAAACACTTGGATGATCTTTAGAGTGAAAATTCAATCAACATGATATTCAATATAGTTGTTCATTAGTTGCAGTTGCTCATTAGTTGCACATGCTCATTAGTTTACACATTGATACATATATTTATTTATTTACAACTTGACCATTCATTTTTTAAATCTTTTTTTCAGGTTTTTTAGACCTTTGTCTCATTCTCTAACTGATTGAAGCATGTTAAGTAAAAGGTACAGCTGAAGAAGGTCTTCTAACATATGAGTTCATTTTTTTTTTCAGTTGCTGCAGATTTTGTTTGGCTAACGATATATTCAACTTGAGTTACTTGACCATTCAATGTGTAATAATACACTTATAGGTGATAATGGTTCTACATATAGTTCCCTACATTTTTCACATATTGTTCTACATAATGGTTACTTGACCATTCAAGAATTACTTGACCTTTTGTTGACCATTTTCCACATTTTCAGTTTTGAAGCATATCAAATTTCCACATTTTTCTTTTTTTGAAATGTATTTGGGTCAAGAATAATTGTGCACTTGAGAGTATTTGATATTTATGAAATTAACATTATAGCATGTTGCCTAATAAAAATTGAAAGAATTCTGAATTGTAGCAAGTTTTTTTTCCCTTTCTCTTGATCAGCAACATTACAGAAAAATTGAGAATTTTTTTAACTCTTTGAAGTTATAGATAGTTATTAAGGATTTTAACTATGGTCTTTTGCAAAGATTTAATAGGCAAGTTTCTTATTTTTATACCATGGTCCTTTTAAACTATCATGTAGCATTTGAGCTTTAATAATTGGTTATATTGGTCTTGATTATATAACGTCATCAAGGTTTTGAACTATAAGCTTTTGCCAACGTAAGCTTTGAACTATAAGCTTTTGAGCTCTCAGTTTTTACTTGAGTTGCTAATTTCAAATCTTTTGTATTAGAAGAAGCTAGCTTTTGTGCCTATATAGCATGATTTAGAATGGTATGCTCCCTATCTAAATGGAACTAAACATGCTTCTGTTTTGAATGTGCATGCATATGGGATCAATCTAACTCCCTGTCATAAGGAGAGACTCATCCTCTTTCATCTTCATTTTTCATCCCTTTTATGGAGGTAACTTTTTGAAATGGTCTTCTTAATTAGTCTTTTATTTATAGTATTCAAATTTTTACAACTAATAGTAAGTGGTATAGTTATCTTTTCATTCCATGATGTCAAGTATTGTGTACATTAAAGGATGGAATTGTTGACAACATACATGATCATGGCTTAATGATGGAATTGTTGCTTATTGACAATTTTTAAGAATGCTCATTTCAGATTCCTTTTTTAGATTAAAACTATCTAATGGTTATTTTAATAGAATTTTACAAACATTAGTTGACATGTTAATTGTATCTTAAGTGCAAAAACCTTATATTAATCATTTCAAATAGCTCATGTTAGATTTCTCTTTCTAATGCCATGAGCCTAAACTTTTGTAAAATTCTATCATGACATTTGTTATAATGTGTTGTGTTATTGGCTCTCAATGGAAATCCCATGTGATTTTTTATATTCCCGCATGGCTTATGCATCAAATTACTAACCTGTTTACCATTAAGGGATTCGTTAGACAAAGAAAGGTTATTACATGTATGCAACAGGGAGATTGACCCTATGAGCAGAATGTTGTTATTTTGAAGGATTGGGATAACTTCATTATTTAAGTTAGACTTCCCTCAAAACTGCAAGTCTGCCATACCTTAATCTGGCACATTCATTATTCTAATATGGGACATTATTGTAACTTAATCAGTTTCTATAAATTTATATATAGGATTTTATGCTGAGTTTTTAGGGACTGCATGTGACACTAATCTAAAGGGAGTCAAACTGGATGAGGTTTTTTCTTCTACAAATAGACTCTCATACTGAAAATGAAGTTGAAGACGTCAACTTATCCCTCAAGTTGTTGAAAAGCAATATGAAGTTTGAACACGTATAACAATTCTCATATGAGTATTTAGGTTCTATTGATGGGGAGTTTAGGTAAACTAACGGTCTTTTGTTAAACTCTTGATATATTTTGGATCAAAGGGTGTATTATTTTAACACTCTGCCTTAACTGTTTGTTTAATCATTTTGATTTGCTAATTTATGTGGTTTGTAATATGATCATAATTGCATTATCACCTAATATTAGTTGATTGTCGTAGTTGGTTTCACTTCAGTTGCTGTTTTTGTAGCAATAGTATTAGTAGGTTCAACTTGCAATATCAAATGCTTTTATTGTCTTTATGAAATTGACATTATGAGGCAGTTTATGCTTTTATTTGGTTACTTACTATATTAATTGTTTAGACACATATTTCTAATACTTTAAGACTATTATCAATGTTTGTTTTTTATAATCAGACATTTCATTGTCGTTAGTTTTTATAGGTATTTAATATAAATCCAAAATTTTATATTCTACAAACACGGGAGGCTATATGTATTTTGTTTAAGTCGAAGTTTTATATTCTTCTCACGAGGGGGCTATAGTTACTAGGCTTAAGTCCAAAAGTTTTACTATGACATACTCCCTTCGTCCCATAACATAAGCAAAAAAAAAAAAATCACACCTATTAAGAAAACTAAAACATAAGAATTTGGAGTATAGTATTTTGTGTTTTCTTTGGAAAAAGTTTTATAGGAAGATGAAAAACAATTTTCATTGGCTATTGGTTATAAAGAAAATGAAAGAGAGAAAATTGAATGTAATTTGCATTTAATTTTATGAGAATAAACAAAAAAAAAATATTGGAAAAGATGACTTTTTTAAAAAACAAGATTAAATAGGATAAAAGTTTGTCTTTTTTGCTTATATTTTGGGACAAAGAAAGTGAGTTTTTTTTTGTTTATATTATGGGACGGAGGGAGTATTGATAACTAATATATGTATTAATGCAAGTTTTTTTTTTCTTCTTAGTATCAAATAATAAATATATAGAAGAGATAATTTCCCCGTGCGTTGCACGGGTGCTCAACCTAGTAATAACTAATAGTAATAGAGAAATGATATTTTGACAATCACTTTTTGACAACTTTTGGACAACTTTCTCTCTCATACTCACATGATGTTGTTATCCTCTCTTTTCCTTTTTCTCTCTTCATTGTTTTTGACCAATAAGAAGGGAGAAAAACAAGGTTGTCAACAAAGTTGTCATCAAATGGATGTCAAAATATCATTACTCCATAACTATACTACTACCCCACTAAAAAAAAGAAGGTACGGGTCTTCTCCCAACAATTTTTGCTATTTCCAACAAAATAGCATGGCGTGAGTTCAAGGTTTATTATGTGTTGAGAATGAGCAAAAATGATTGTGAGAAGATCAATTTAAAAAATAAAATAAAAAAATCCAAAGTTGATGAAAGAGTTCAATCTCCCTCTCTGGTAAACTACCTTCTAATCTCTTCAATTTTAAAATCAATTTTAAAATCAAAAGCTTCAATTTTTAGCTTCAAGTTAGAATTGACTCTGGAGGTAAGACCAATTTTGCTCAAGAGCAACTGAACATGTTAAAATCAATTCTAAAACTCTAGAATCAATTTTGACTATTTCAAAAATTGAACCAAACGTGCACCCAAAGTGTTTGAATCAATGTTTTTCTATTTGTAGTGATCCTAATCTTATGGTTTTGTATGTGTTAGGTTGGATTTGAAATAATTGATAGTCTTTCTCAATCAGAAGGTATTCTGATGAATACAATACAGTCAAAGGCCTTGATTGGAATAGGTGCATCATCTCCTACCATTGATTTTTAATTTTATTTGCTATCCAACCTTCCAATGGTTAATTGCAACATTGATTTATATTTAATTATTTGATTATTTGATATGCACAGGTTCTATAGGAGAAGTACCAGTTTTGTTGGCGAAACCTCAAACATACATGAATTTTAGTGGGGAATCGGTTAGTTTTCCGTCATATATAATAGCTAGATTTTTCATGATTAACACACACACACTGAAACTGGTCATGGATGAACTATCTGATTCAGTGCTTATAGTTATTTGTGCTTATTGTGATTCGTCAATTTGAATGTTAACTTTCTGTTATTGAATTGTCTCGTTTTTAATATTGTTAAGGTTGGGCCACTTGCTGCATATTATCGAGTGCCCTTGCACCATATTCTAGTGGTAAGTATTTAATATCTTGATTCTGTTTAGATACAGTTTGGAAATTTGTTGATGTTTTTCCTTCACTTTAAGTTTGTGGAAATTTATGTAGGTTTATGATGAAACTAGCCTTCCAAACGGTGTTTTAAAGCTTCAACCTAAAGGTGGACATGGGCATCACAACGGGTAATGCTTGTTGTATTTCTCATAAAATGGTCATTAAGATTTTTTATGTTTATCTTAACTAAGTATGATTTCAAAAGTATGAATTGGTAGTCTGGCAAATTCAATTTTTTTACTTTATGAATAGTGAGGCAGTAACAGAATCTCTATAAACTTATCGACGCAAGAAAGAAATGAATTATGACATGCATAGATAAGGTTGGGATTTTATGAATTAGATGCATTAAAGGTATCATATACATTTGATGCAAATCCCATTTGAACTCCTTTTTCTCTTCTCTGAATTTTAATTTGATGGACTCTTATTGTGTTCTAAACATGACTCCATCATTTTTAAACCAGGGCAATTATTTGAATGTTGTCATGGGTAACATGTAGTAGAATCCTAGCTCAACTTTTTTTATTACTTTTTTTTTTTTTTAATTCTTTATAGTGATAAAGATTTGTATATGAATTATGTCATAATTTGTATGATGTTATGGACAATTATGCAAAGAGTACTCTTAAAGAAATACTTCCATCCCAATATTGCAAACCTTGTTTCCTTGACCTATTTAGGAGCTGGCATTACATTTCTCTATATATGTACTCTTGTGCTGGAAAATTATGAAGTCTATAACTGGTGTTGCTGTTGTTACAGATTGAAAAATGTGATAGGCCATTTGGATGGTTCCCGTGATTTTCCTCGACTTGCAATCAGTCAGTTCTTTGTCTACTGTCACTTCGTAAGTTTATATGTAATCTTCAGTTGTTAAGCAGAGTATGCTTCAAAACTGTGTTTGTAGGAATTGGAAATCCTCCTGGAACTATGGATTTAAGAGCATTTCTTCTACAGAAATTCAGTTCGGTGGAAAGAAAGCAGGTAACACCTTCTAGTCTTTTACCATGCGTAAATGGATTTAGTTCTTCTGTCATTGCATAGAATATAACTTTTCAGCTTATGCTAGTTGTGAAATGTTTCATAGTCGCGGTCTACATTTGTGATGATTATCCATTGATAAGAGAAATTTAGGTTTATTTTAATTGTGGAACTTAATTGCACTTAATAGATGGATCAGATTTTTTTGTTTTACTAAAATTCATAATTGGGGAATATAGCAAAGAAAATGAGAAGTTAGACAATGCAAATATTTAGACAGTTGGTGTGACCTCAAAAGCAATTGGAGGATTAATAAACCTGAAAACCTATGGCACTAAAATGATAGAATTTTACATATTGTGTATCTTTTTTTGTATTTGAAATTTGATGCAAACACTTAATTTTTTTTTTTATGTTGCCTCTTTTATGGCAGATTGATGAGTCATTGGAGCAGGGAGTTCAAGCTGTTAGGACCTTAGTGCTCAATGGGTTTAACCATCATGTCAATAGATTCAATTTAGGGCAAAAATACAAGTACAATAAAGTTTAATGTTTCTCAAATGTACCACTAGTTTTTGGTTAATAGATGAAATCCATGGTCACCACATTGTGTATGTGCTAGCATTTTCAGTTAAAAAAACCTGGCCTAATATGTTGATTCGTGCAATGTTCACTCTCCCTCACATGGCTCTAGCAGATAATTGCTTCATGATAAGGAAATGTAGCAGTTAGGACTAATCTACGAAATTAGTACCATATGCTGGAAGGCAACTTTTTCTCTTTTTCATCTCAACCCTTCTTCTCTATGAGAAATTCTACTCCAAAACCACTTTTGTACACTTATTTTAATTTCCTTGACTTGCATTCTGCAAATTCACCACATCCTTACTTAAAAGAAAGACCTGCAATGTAGAAGTGTAGTAATTAAATGTATAAATACAGAGGATGCGGAGTAAAACAAGAAGGGAGGCCTAAACAAAACAGAACAGTAAAGAGCTCAACAATTTTGATGCTTGTTGGTTACGGCATTGTGTGTGGTGTAAGTGAAACAATTGACACTGAATGAGGACAGTTTACACTAACTGTCAATTTGGTTACTGGAAAATATTTGGGATACCAGGCAAACTAAAACTCCATATGAATTGTAATATAATCTTTATTGTTCTGGAATTGCCCGAATTTTACATTTTACAACGTGAGCTTCACAGTGCAATGTTTTACGAGTTTGATTGTGTAATTTGAAATTATTTATTTATAGCATAGCATTTGGTGTCTCTGATGTTGATTAGTTGCCATTGGTTTGGTATGGTGCTTGGTCTAAAAGCATATAATTGTGGTGTGAAGTAGAAGTGTACTGGGGTATACTCTTCTATGATATTAGCTTCAGCAAATGTGTTGAAGCCTTGTTTGATGGTGTGCACAAGATTTTATTTGCATATTATGCTGAAGATTGAGATGCCTAGCTTGACAAGTTTGTTGACCCATTTTCTTTAAATACTCTTAACTTTGTTGTTAATTATTGGGTTAAATAAGTAAATGGTCCCTCTAAATATACCAATATTTGATTTTAGTCCCTCTAAAATTTTCCTTAGGCTTTTTGTCCCTCCAAAAATTTTCTTTAATGAAATTAGTCCCTGTTTTTTAGTCAACTCGTGTTTAACCTTCATATTTTTCAATGAAATTTTCCAGAAATTGGTAGAAAATTATGACAATATTTTTCAAAAAAAAAAAATTAGAATTTTTTAACATAATATGAATTTTTTAGCACCAAAAACAGTAAAATTCATATTTAATTCATGATTTGTTAAAAAATTATAATTTTTTTTTTGGAGAGATTGTCATAATATTCTATCATTTTCTGAAAAATTTCATTGAAAAATATGAAGTTTAGACATGAGTTGAATAAAAAGTATGAATTAATTTCATAGATGGAAAATTTTAGAAGGGCCAAAAGCGTAGAGAATATTTTAGAGGGACTAAAATCAAATGTTGGTATATTTAGAGTGACCTTTTATTTATTTAACCCTTAAGTATTTGAATTCTGCTCTTTACCCAACATAAAATGCTCGCTCCCAACTTAAAAGACAAAATTACCCCTATGTGAGTTAACTCACGCGGATGCTATACCCCCGCGTGAGTTAACTCACGCAGGTGTTATACCTCACGTGACTCACGTTAATTCAAAATAAGGTTTAACTTTATGTGTTCACATGATGGTTTTGTTAGGTATTTGTGTTACGATAAACCACACATGACGCATCACATGATGAAAGGAAGCAAGATGTTATAGTAATTCTTCTTCCAACTTTAGAAACTAATATAATCAATTAATAACTCACGTTGCTTTCTTTTTGTTATTTCTGTAGTGCTGGAGTCAATTCAAAGTCATATGGTGCTGCTTTTTGTCAATTCAAAGTCATGTGGATCATTGGATCCCACTTTTGTCAAAAATAATTAATATGGGTTCCACTTTGGTAGTCATGTGGATAATTGGATTACACTTTTGTCATAAATAATTAATGAGTCCCACTTTGGTTGAAATAATGTTAGCCGGTGATAAAAAAAAAGTGAGAAATCTGGGTTTTTTAGTGTGAATTTTCAGCTAAATCACACAGAATTAACACAAGCGTAAGTTAACTTACGCAGGGGCATTTTAATCTTTTCAGTTGGGAATGAGGTAAGGAACAGAGATCTAAGTATTTTATGGGAAAGTTAAAAAAAGAAATTTTCTCTATGAATAAGAGCAAATATAATATTTTTTATGTAACCATAGATAAATAATAGATTCGAATATAACCGCATGAATTTTTGTAGTAACCGTACAAAAAATGAAAATCAGAAGAAATTTGGAGGGAAAACAATTAAATGAAAATTCCCCAGCACACTTCTTCTTCACAAATATAATAATAACGGTTTCATTTCATTTGTCTCTTCCAATTCGAATTGGAATCATTCATCACCATGATTGATTCAAATTCAAACCACGACAAGAGACCCTTCTCACACAATCCTCCTTCTTCAGCCTCCGTCGTTTTAAACCATTTACATCTCCCTCTCTTCTCAACTTCCCAAAACGGCATCGTTTCACTCTGCACCACCATGCATCTTCACGCCGATCAACCTTACTCGATCGGCCGGAAGCATCACGACTGCCATTTCGTCTTCAATGACCGTCGTGTTAGTAAACGTCACTGTCAGATCTTCTTTGACGGTTCGCTTCGTAAACTCTACATTCTCAGTGGCGTTTTATCAAACACTGGGTCTGCAATTGATTCCAAATCTCGAATTGTTCATGAGTTCAGGAAAAGAGTGATGATGTTTTCTTGCGGTAGTGAGGGTTTTCCGATTCTAGAAGCTTCTAATGGTGTTTTTGTTAACGGTGTGGAAATTAGAAAGGGAATGGCGGTGGAATTAATGGAAGGAGATAGGGTTTCGCTTGCTTGTGGAAATTGGAATGGTTCGTGTGAGATTGGGAATCGGATCGGGTTTGTTGTGGAGAGAATTATTATTGAAAATTCTGATGGTCGAATTGATGGGTTAACGTTTTCAGGGCATTCACAAAGTGATAAACGGAGAAAGAGGGTTTTTGCAGTGAAGGCCAATGATTCAAAATTTGATGGAGTTTTTGGGAGGGCCAAGTTTCTTGTAGATAGATGTAGAGATATATTGCTTAGTCATGATCCTTTGTCTTGTATTTTGCGTTCTGATTCGGATTTACAATGTGGATATAAGTTTGAAATTGGTACCGAGTTAGCGCAGAGGGCGAGGGAAGATACTGCCATTGATGTTGTGCAGTCTAGTTCGGGTTTACTTTGTGAAGGTAAAGGGATACATTTGGGAGTTGATTATGTTAATGCTTTTGGTGATAAGAATTTGAATCTGACAGTGTCAGATTCTATAGAAAAGGATAATGTTTCTTCTGATAGCGATAATGAGCAGGGCACAAACCAACATGATTTTTATCCACCTCCGGGGAAGAATTTTTATTTGAATCGCCTTGAATATATGAACCATGACTCGTCATCAGGTCTTGATAAATCTATATCACTCACTGAACTTATTCATCCTATTGAAAGCGTCACAAGGATGTTTATTGCAACGTTTACAAGTGACATACCATGGTGGGGTTGCCTAAAATTTGCCATTGTATTATTTTCCTTTGCTGATATTCTTATCGTTTTTCAAACCATTTTGGTTGTTGATTTGTGTTTCTTTTTCTTGCCTCCTTGTGTTTACATGTTTGATATTTTGCTTGCAACATGCTATGTGCTTTTTCATTACACTTATATTGGTGGATATCTCAATATCATGTGTGAACTTCCACACTTGAAGTTGTTTATGTTTACAATCCTAACTAAGTTATCTTGCTAGGTTCTTGACATATTGCAAGATTCCGTATCATCTGCCGGTTACAATCGCATGTCAGAATACCGAGAAATGTTGGAGTTCAAAGCCTGATGAAAGAGTATCTGTGCCTTACCAGAATTATCCTAACCTAGTTGTAGTGTAAGGATTTTTCCCTTTTTGATTAGTGGTGGGAACATACAGCTTAATTTTTTTTTCCTCTCTGGTGATTTACTTTCTTGTTGGATACTAGGCATCCTCCATTTCCTGAAACTATAGCATTTGGCAAAGACCGCAAGAGACATGGGATAGCTTGCCATCACCCGAAGTTGATTGTTCTACAAAGAGAAGATAGTATTCGAGTTATCATTACATCTGCTAATTTGGTGGAAAAACAGGTATTTTATTAGCCTAATTTCTAGTTGTTAATATTAATACATATAATGTTTATCTTGCAATTTGGAGAGATAAATGTTCTAGTAGGGAGAGTAGATCAGATGGAGGATAGTCAAATCACTAGATGCAGGCCTACAAAAACTATAAGAGAAACTATTATGAAAGATCTAGCGATTAATGAGTTGGATCGAGATATAATTTATGTTAGAACATTATGGCGTAGTTTGATCCATGTAGCCGATCCCACTTATTGGGATAATGCTTGGTTGTTGTTGTTGAGCAAAGTGTTATTTTCCTGGGATGTAATCGATTAATTTATTAACTTAGACATAAAATGTCTGGTGGTTCATTGCACTCATTGGTGAAATGTTTCTAGTTTAGGAATATTGTCCCTTTGAGGTCTTCCTGTATCCAAATTCTATCAGAAGTAACGTACTTATTCCCTTTTCTAGCATGATCAAATATAAGGTTGATTGGGCTTTGTTTGTGGGTTAGAAATTAGACTAATGCTTTTCTATGGTGAAGAATAAAGATACATAGCTATTTAAATACGTTTTATCATGTGAATAGTAAGTTTATTACTATGCTATGTTTATGTCATTAATATAACAATATTTTGATCAGTTTTTATTGCTATGTAGTGGAATAGTGTGACTAACACTATATGGTGGCAAGATTTCCCTCGTGCTATTTTGGTTGATTATGCTTCACTTTTCCAAAAAATAGATGATGATGAAATTCATAGAAACTCAAAATGTGATTTTGCTGCTCAGTTGGCTGGGTTTATGGCATCACTTGTTATTGATGTACCCAGCCAGGCCCACTGGATTACTCAGCTCACAAAATATGACTTTGGAAGTGCAACAGGACATCTTGTTGCTTCAGTACCTGGAATTCACCTTAATAGAACTTCTGTTCTGTTGGAATCCTATCAGTCCTCTTCTGTAAGTACTTCCGTATGTCATGCAAGATATTGCCATAAACTTTTTATTGATTTTTAATATTTGAAAGTTGCACCCGCCCAACTTATAGATGGGTTTGAATATTATTAGCTTCACGGCTCTGTCTTAAAAATCTACTCATTTATTTTTTTTATTTTCTTTTTAGTATAGGATTTTAGCATAAATTGTTTTTTTATTTAAACGTATCACGATTGAATACAAAATATTGACATTATAATTTTTTTATAATGCAAAATTCTGAAAAAATAAAGAAAGTTAAATCAAATTGAAGAATTTTTTTTCGTATGGTCTAATCTATTTTTTCATTTAATTATTTAATAGCCTACTCGTATTCTAAAAATTCAATTCAATTTTTTATTTTTTTACTTAGTTTTTCCCAATAACAGAGTCTATAATAAAAGCCACTTTCCGCGCCGCTTTCTGCTCTGGATTTTTTTACTACATTGTATACTCTTATATAGACACTAATTGCAGTACATTTCGTCATCTCGTTTGTAGTTTCTTGGCTCAGTTGTAGCATCTGTGGTTGGTTTGAGCCATCTTTTCCGTGCTGTGGCAGACTCAAACAGTGCAGGTTTAAGAGCACTGGCTTCTGTCCTTGGAAAGTATTGTAAGAATGCTAATGGGAGGTTTCAGATTGTTTTAAGAAGAAATCACAATGTGCCTGCTGATGAAAATGCTGTTAGCGTTCTTGTTCCCAAATCTGATCAAACTTCTGAGGGAGGTATAGTCTACATTGCTTCAGAATTTTTGTGTCATGTATGTTGAATCAGTCATTCCTCATTTATGATATGATTTTCAAATTTAATTTTATTTCTTGATCTTTTGTTTTTTTTGACTTAACAGTTATATTGTTCATGCTGTCAGTAAAAGAAATAATAAATAATGTCTTTTTGTTTCTTTCTTTAGATTGTGTTCAACTTGGTTTTCTGCCTAGAAATGTAGCGAAATGGGTTTCTCCTCTTTGGGATGCTGGATTTTTTTCATTTTCTGGATATGTTTGTCCAAAAGATGCCCTTGCAGCTGCCTTAGGAGAAAACAGCCTGAAAGTACAACTGATACTGAATGTGTCAGAGGTGTGTTGAATGTGTCTTCTATAGGATGACTTGTTTATTGTCTGTGTATATGTGACCTGATATTTATAAAAGTGATGTCTTGTGAACTTTTAGGGACATCATTTTCGAGATATGTCAAAGATGATGCAATCCGAACAAATTGCTGCTTTTTGCTCTCTCATTGCTTCAATTCAAAGACATTATGGACTCTGGAGATTACAAGAGGTAAGTAGCACTAAAATGGGAATACTTTTTGTTTTGATTGAAGTGGTTGCACTTATTTTAATGTTGGAGCCAAGGTTATATTTGATTTCCCTTTGTTGTTTGGTTGGATTTAATGAGTTATAATTTATTTATTTTTTTGCATGAACACTTTCCAATCTTCTTGCATATGGATTGAGTTTATGCTGAAATAACTTTTGAAATATCCAATTATCTACTATTACTATTACTGTTTGTAATAGGTTCTGAATCAATATAGATGGCCTGAGTCATTGGATTCTGAAATTGTATACGGTAAGTCCATTTTTTTAATATTATTGAGTACAATGCCAACCCTATCTCACTAGAAGTTCAAATCAACTAGCTAACCTTTTCCCCCATTCTTTTGGACTATTTTGTTTGGTCTTTTCTGTCTATCAGGTGCTTCTTCCATTGGTTCTGTAAATTCAAAATTTCTTGCTGCATTTTCTGCTGCTGCTGGGAAGAAATCACTGCAACATTTTGATTCAGAGGAGTCTGATCCTGAAGTAATTTGAAGGCCTTTGCTTTTCCATTGGATTTGCTTGAAATTTTTTACATATCTGCTGCTAGATACATGATTTATTAAACTTTTGCGTTCACCGATTCATAAATGTAATGTTGTTTTGACAGTGGGGCTGCTGGAATGCTAGGGAAGAATTGAAGAACCCTTCTGTTAAGATTATTTTCCCCACTATTGAAAGAGTGAAGAATGCTTATAATGGGATTTTGCCTTCAAGACGTATTCTTTGTTTCTCAGAGGTAATATTATTTTCTTATCAGCTTTGAATGGGTAAAGACTGTGTTTTAGAGTATGCAATTATTCTTCAAGTTACATTCCTTTGGTACCTTTGATATTTATAAGGGAACTGGTTATGTCAGTGAATGATGGTCAGTAATTTTCGCAGGACCCTTTGATTACAATATTAATACAAAAATAACTTGCTGTGGTAATATTTCAGTTAAGCAGAACAATTGGACATATTTAACTATTAATTAAGGTGTACCAGTACCCTCATGAAAAGAAAGTTACTAGAGAAATAGCTGCATTTAAGACGCCTGGAATTATCAAAGATAGGTTTAGTCCTCTCGTGAGTTAACTTAGGTGGCAGGATCATGTGGGGGGGAGCGAGAGAGAAACATTGTCATAGGACATATTATTGTAGGGTCCTCTTCAGGAGAGGACCTGCAAGAGTTTGGTTCATGACTATCTTTGACTCCACGCATATAAATGCTGTTCATCTCATGGCTGTTCATGTTTGATTGGTTTTGGAAATCGTTTTGGAACTGTTTTCTTCAGAATTTATCTTAAAGAGGTGAACTTTTGATTTTATAGATGCTTTCTTGTAAATAACTGATTCTCTCCATTTGAACAGAGAACATGGCAAAGGTTGAAGACTTTAGATGTACTTCATGATGCCATCCCTCATCCCCGTGAAAGAGTAGGGCATCCAATGCATACCAAGGTAACTCTTATGTTTTGATGATTAAATGTTTACAGAAAATATACTCAAAAGTTTTTTTTTTTGGTGCATGTTTTCTTGATCTCGACATATTCTTAAACACATTTAGGTTATATCTGTCATACAGCAGTCAATATGATCATATTAATTCGTCAGCTTAGAAGCAAATGCAACAATAATGTGTCAACATGAAATAAATAAAAGATCTGGACATTGGGCTTGTGTGTGTGTACAATATTTATTGTTAGATATAAAACTTTTCATGTGCTATCACCTAACAGCTGAAACTTTAGTCTCCCCCTATATATGCACATAAATAAATAGATAAATTCAGTACAAGATACGGGCCAGTGCTTTGGCCATGTTTCATGCCCAAGTAATCCTCATGAGTTGGCATTTTTCACCAGATGACTGACCTTTGATAGTTGAATTGTTTCCTTTGTTTGCTAGTGTTTTTTGTTTGTTTTTTTCTTTTGCTGCTTGTGCTATGATAATAGTTTTCAATTTGCCAAAGCTACCCCACCGTTTTCTGTCCTGCGCTATTGGAAGTTCTGTCTCTTTATCTGAATAAATTACTGTCAAGTTTCTAACAAAAGTAATAGAATCCAAATCCATCACTAATGTCTAATATCACTAACAACACTAATATCGATTGTTTAAAAAAAAATGATGTGAACTTGTTAAAATCACTCCTATGATTTTCTCATTAATTATTCAGATTATTGAGATGCTTCACTTTTCAGTCTAATATGAACTCCTCACTTTGGAAGAGTTAAATCGTGGTTTGGGTGATTAGCTTCTCAATTATTAAACTGATCTCTGTTTTCCTCTCCTTGTACTACAAACATATTAAGTGTTTTTACATGAAAAAAATGCAGGTAGTGCGTAGATGCTTCTGGTCTAGGGGGGAGGTGCCTTCGATTGGTTGGGTATACTGTGGGTCTCATAATTTTAGTGCTGCTGCCTGGGGTCGACAAATTTCAAATCCATTTGGTACAAAAGCAGATGGACCTCACAAAGGAGACCCATCTATGAATTCTGGGCTTCATATTTGCAATTATGAACTTGGGATTATATTTACTTTTCCTCCATCAGAAAATAATGAATGTCCTAAAGCTAAAAGCACAAAATTAGATGATATTGTTCTGCCATATGTTGTTCCTGCTCCTAAATATGGATCTCTAGATAAGCCAGCTACAAAGCTTGCAATGAGAGAGGTAATGACTGAACTTGCAGAGCGAGAAGGGGAGAAACAAGCTGAAGAAGAAATGATGGAAGAGATTCTCGAGGAAGAGGAAGAAATAGAAGAAATCAATTGTGTTGGAGAGGAGAAGGAAGAAGAGAAGGCATATGCTGAGACACTCTGGAGTCAAGTTGATTCTTCCCAGAACAGTTGAATTTTGTAAGAAGCAAAAATTAGGAGCAGGAAGCAGTAATTATGGAGCAGTCAACACGAATACTTTGGTGTTGGGGGAGTCGAGTCTCGGTATCTGGTCGCAAGATGCAAGGGTGGCTTTGAATCTTTCAGAAACAGTTGCAAATGTCAAGCAAAATCTGAGATATTAAGATTGAAGAGCAAAGCTGTTGACCTCCTGTCAGGAGAAACTGATTAAGACTTTTTTTTGTTGAATCGGCAAATATTATTTAAGGCATAGCCTGCTCAAGACGCGCAATTGGCTTACGAGAAACTGATTAAGACTCATCCAACAACGACTTGTGTGAAACAAATTGTTTTATATTTAGAGCAGGAAGTGGTATTTTCAACCTCATGTAATTCAGTCCATTTTAGGCATGACGGATTATTGATACACTTTCTTGCCTCATGTCCCAATCACAGTTGCTCTGAGCACCTGGTTGCTTCAAAATGCGATAGACGGAATGGAAGGACCATCAGTAGCATTTCTTATAGTTTTGATTAAGGATTCTATTGGAGGATTTGAAAGTGATGGTTACATTCAACAGCTCGACAATAAAAACTGTGCAGTAGCCTCAAAAGAAAACGAGGTAGGACCTATGGTAATTAGATGAATTGTGTATAGCATTGCAATTATTATTTTTCTGCTAGATCTTGATGATCAGCGTTCGAAACCAGCGACAGAACAAGAGGTGGTTGCTGCCAATAGACCCTATGTTTGGCTTAAAAAGTCCAATAGACCAACGGTGTCATATCTTATATGGTCCAAGTGGGGTTGACAATACTCTGAACTTGGCAAAATCTTATGCAGCATGGTATATTATATTGGCTTCCTAAGGCTTTACCTTGTATATTGTATCATTGATCAATATTGTATCATTAATCAATGTTCAATTCAATAACATTTGTTGTAAGTAATAAACTCCAAAAAGGCTCATTGGATTGTGTGGGAAGTAAACATTTTAGTCAGTTAGTAGTATGGTTAGTGATTGTAAATCAGTTGTGTCAGTTTGCAGTTAATAAGCTCTGTGGACTCTACAAATAGAACAAAATTGTAATATTTTATAGATCATCAACAATAAACATTTGACAGTTTCTCTTATTTCCTTAAGCTCTTCGGCTAGCATTTTCACCTGATATCCTCTTCCTCTGATTTCAAATAGATTGTAAGATTAGTTTGTGTGTATACTTATGAGGGTAGTATAGTAAAAATAGATTATTTGTTCTTTATTTATACACATTTTTTAATGTGTGAAATGGTCGAATAGATCAATTATTGTATGGTGAAGAGATTAACATAGCCAAGAGAAACTATTGTTCTATTGCTCGAGAAAGGAACCTTCTATTTGTGTGTGAGTGAGTTTCAATGGTTGTGTTATTTCGTCGATAAAAAAAAGCTCTATTTGTAAGTATATTTTTAAACTAACGCAGGTGTTCGACTCATGACACGGTCGCCACGCGTGAGTTTTTGGCGCTGAATAGAATTTGGCAATCCGAAAACCACACTGAGGTACCCAATTCCATACTTTCAATGTCAGTTTTTTTGCCGCTGTTTTTCATTTTTCCCTGTTTGAATCTTTCGTCGCAGAAGGTGAGTACAGTCTTCTTTAGTGTCTTAATAAAACTGTCACATTTAGGTTTTGTTGCATGTCATAGCTTTTGTATGTTTGCTCTTATTGCTAAGATTTTCGGGTTTATGGATCTTCTATATCAAAAGCATAAATGAGCATAAATTAGATATGTTTCTTTAAAATGTTGGAAAATAGATGTTTCTGTTAGTACAAAGGCACAATGTCCCCCAAGTGGCCATCGCAAAGTAACAGATAATAAACCCAGTCTGTTTACCTTCTATTTGCACAAACTCGACAACATGGTAATCCTCCATTGGATGATTAACTCTCGCTTTCACTAAGGTGAAACCTCATTTTGTTGACCCTTCTTGACTTTTCCCTTTACCAGTGCTGTATGATGAACGCGTGGGTACATGCTTAGAGAAAGAAGGCTTCAAACAGTAAAATTTATCCATGATAAGAACAGTAATTGACTTGAGCAACCTGACCATATTTTTGGTTGCTTTTAATACCCATTCTAGGGTATGTTATCATCTTACGAGATAGCTCATAACATGAGGTTGCCCAATCACATTTATACATCCAACAATCTAGGAACCTTAGCAACATGGGACTACAATAGGTCCAACGACTTAAAACAGGAATGCATCTTTGCCAATTCCTGTTCGTTTCTCCCCATTTAGCAGAAATCAGCAAGTCAAGCAGTCGTCTCTGACTGATATAGCCACAATTTAAAGGGACTAAGAACAAAATACAAATTTTTATTCAACCTAAAATAATTTATTATCATGACATTTATTTATTTCATCTAACTTTTACAATGTCAATGCAAACAACTTTATATGGGTTATAAATGATGTATATTTGAACTGAGCGTTGAAAATAAAATGTTTTTTTCCATAAAAAACGAAATACAATTGATGCTTGATGGAATGAGTTTTCTTTTATTGGTTTGTTGCTATTCATGTATAAATATGTTTTTTTTTTTATTTTTTATTTTGAGAAATGTAGGATTGTTGATACATGATGCAAGAAGATTGGAAGCCAAAGATGGGTATGGTTTTCGATAACATTGAAGATGCTTGGAAGTTCTGGGTTGATTATGGTGGAAGACTTGGATTTGGTGCGAGGAAACAATATACACACAAGAAAAAAGATGGCTCAATTATTTCTTGTAGGTTTGTTTGTTGCAAAGAAGGCTTGCGATAGCCAGACAAGCGAGGTTACAAAACAATCAATCCAAGACCGGAGACTAGAACAAATTGTCGAGCAAGGATAGGAATTAAGTATATGGATGGAAAAATTACAGTCTATGATTTTGTGGAAGAACATAACCACACTGTACATCTACGAGAAACGACTCATATGTTGTCATCTGAAGAAAAAGTTTTAGACGTTCAAGCCATCAAATTGATCTAGCAGATGATGACGGTTTGCAACAAAGGACGCCATTTGATTTGATGAGTGAAGAGGTGGTAGGTAGCAGTGACGTTGGATATACTCCCCCTGATCAAAAGAATAATATCCGGAAAAGAAGGAAGACGAGCTTGGTAAATGGGGAAGTTGGTTGTCTATTGCAATACTTTCAGAGAAAGTTGGTTGAAGATCCAACTTCCTACCGTGCTTATCAATTAGATGCTGACGATCGAATCACCAATGTGTTTTGGGCAGATGCAAGGCTGCTAATTGATTATGAGTATTTTGGTGATGTGGTTTCTCTTGATTCAACATATTGCACAAATTGTTCACACAGACCACTAGCAGTGTTTTCAAGATTTATCCATCATCGAGGAGCAGTGATCTTCAGGGCAGCATTATTATATGATGAAACAACAGAATCCTATAAGTGGGGGTATAAAGCTCATACACCGATCGTAATATGCCAGAATAAGGGTACTTGAGTCTTGAATTTTCCTTAAATTTTTCTGGTTTTGTGTTAAATCCAGAGTTTGATCTTTGTATATATTGGACAGGTATAGTTACCTAACCAGGAACTTAATTTTGTTAGCACATATACTGCTGTGAAAGCTAGATACAGATATCAATGTGATGGGAAATTAGTGTTTTGAGATCTGAAACCTCCAGTCTGACCCGTCAAACTCGAGGAACAATGAAGATGAGATATGTTTCATTTATTTGATCTACGTGTCTTCTCTTGCTCTCTCATTATAAATAATGAGTCGCACATGACATTTTGCTAGCGTATCTTTAGGAATTTGGGTGAACTTTATTGTGTTTTTTAGTGGGAAGTGTGATTTTAGAAAAAATAGAGCTGTTTCTGGAGTGTTTTTGAGAGAAAGGGAGTCAATTTCAACTACCAACGAATGAGCATGACCATGCAAAGACTACGAACTACGGTAGGCATTGCCAGCACCATTTGATGTCGTAATTAAGCGCAGTTGAATGTGCACTTTTCATATTAGCAGTTGTCATTGTTTAGCACAGGCATAAGCACAACTGCGCCACCTTAATTCACGGTCGTGCACTCCCTGCACACCTATGTTGGTTTCGATGTGCCATTTCGGGCTTCGGATTTGCATCTCTCATTATAAAAATCACCTTCTGTATTCATCAAAGGTGGAGTTCGTGAAAAATTTTGATGTATGTTCTGCATGTTCTTGCCATGTTTCTTTGTTAGAGATTTTGTTCATTGATTACCTTTCACTATTCGATTGCCAATATAGCATAAGGATCTATGAGTCTAGTATTTGTTATTGAGTCTTTTTGAGAATAATTAACAGGACCTAGTTCTGTATTTTTTATGCGCACTCACTCTTGGTGAGACAGCTCAGGATGACTCCAATTTGATTTGCTTTCTACTTTGATCGGTCGTTTTCAATTTGTTTCTATTTTTTAGTTATAATATGTTTGTTTAGCTAACTCGCTGTAATTAGGGTCTTTGACTTCTAGTAGATGCCCACAAAGTATCTCACGCTTAAATCTTTTGGACTCGCTATGAAATTAATCCTCAAATGAGACAACAAGACATAGTTACAATATGTTTTCCTCGTTATTGTGTCTCAATGGAAGATATAACGCGCAAATATATTTTTTAAGGTCATCGATTTATATGTAGAGAAAGGGAGAGTCATATAAAGACATGTCTTTTTATATTTTTTGCAAAGCTGAATATTTATGTTTGGTATGACTTTTACTTGCTTATTCATTGTTCATTTTCTCCATGGTTTGGTTTAATGACTTTTCAGGTTAGGCTATTTGCAAGTTCTAAGCGTGACTCTTTTTTATTTTATGCCTACATTTTTTGTTTAACTTCTTGCCAAATTCCTCTTGAATGAAGCAACAAGACAAAAGGTATTTTTTATTAGATTCTATTCATGAAATTCTGACGGCCGTAATAATGGTCAATTTTTCCTAGTTACTAACAAAGTTTGAGATAACAGATTGCTTGCCTGTAATTTTATGGTTGACTTTCTAAATTACAGCTTGAATGTTGAATATATATATTTATAGATATATTACCTTTTGAAAGTGAATTACCGATGGAGTTGTTCAAGATAGACGGTTATTAATTTTATCTTAAAAAGGGCAAAAAAATCCTTAATTTGCAATTATCTTTTTTTAGAATCACTTATTCTCTTTGAATGAGTTAAGCAAATCTTTATTTGGCAGTTGCTGGAAGGAAAGTGTTGTGTGGTCCATTGCCCTTTACAACAGGTAGTTGATGTGGCAAAGCTAAATGGTTAGACTGCTTTTTTGAGGTCATAGATTCTTTGTCCTAACTGGCTCACAACCTTGTACCAGAAAGCAATCTTTAACTACACTCACTTCCATTCTAATTGTTATAGGATTCTCTCTGTCATTCAGACTTTTATATACTTCCTTTTTCCTTTTTTTTTTTCTCATCTTATTTTCTTCTTTGGATTATATTAAGTTACAAGAAAAGCAGCAGCGTTTACTTTACTACCATCAAATCATCTTAGGTAGGCAACTACTTTTTCCTTTCATTTTAGTTTTCTATGTTTCTTAATTATGGTTTTTTTAAAGCTGATGTGTTTGTTTGTTGTATCATGTGGTTTGGATTCATGTCAGCTTCGTTAATTGTTTTGAATTCATTTTATATTTGTGGAAAATGAAATGATGCATAGATAAGAAGCCCTTTCCCTTGATACCGCACAATAGGAGTAAATGAATATTGAAGGAATTGTATATTTGTGTTGTTTTTTTACTTCATTCCTCTCAATTTAATGGTTCAAATTAACATCAAGTTTGTAATTCATAAGAGAAATGGTGGAAGAAGTCAAATTTTATTTGTAATCCATGATTAGAGATTGCTTGACTCCAAACTAAATAGGATTTAATAGCTTTGCAATGTGCGGAAATTTTATAACATGCATTTTCTCAACCCGGAATTCGGATTCTCTATGGTTGTTGTATGATATTGTAGTTGTAGAGAGCATTAGATTTTGAGAGAATATAATTTAATGGTCTAGACAACTACTGCATCATACAACAATAGCAGTAGAGGATCCAATTTCCTCAAGTTGGGACGACATATAAAATTATTACATGTGTAAAACATTTTTTAAAACAGAAAAATAACATTATTGGAGGTGCCAAAGTTAACCGTTTGTCTGTTATCCATTGCTAAATTAGTGAGTTATCAATTTCTGTTAATTAAATGAGAGAGAAATAGAAAAGAACAGACAGGCAAGTCCAATTCTAAGACCTCAAGAGTCAAAGATAAACAGGTAATAAACAGTTGGGCATAAAGTGTTATGAGTTGCAAAATCTAATCTAAGGTACATTCTATTATAAGATAAACATAATTTACCAGTCAACAAATGCCTACCCTTTTCTAGAACATGATTATTAAGGGACACATAGTATAGTTTCAAGAACATGTCCCGTGATTATATACATAGCTCCAAAAAACTCTTCCCGAATCTAAATTGATAAGACATACCCTGAATTATTTGATATGACATGCTTTCAATAGGGCACAAAGCATTTTGCTTTCACATTCTAAAGAACATGTGGGGTCATTATGATCTAGTCATGAAATTATTTTTGATTTAATCCTGCATTAATCTCTAGATTCTTCTGCTACAATAAATCTATCTTTGGATCTATAGTCATATACACAACACCTTCTTTTTGTTTCTCTTCACATAGGACTCCTTGGTGTAGTGCTTTTTCTCCTCTTCTTATGTTGATTGCAAATATTTTAATTGAAATTCTTATGTTTTGCTTGGTTCGTTGAAAATATAGTGTCCTATAAACTCTAATATCATCTTAGGTTTTGAGCTGAGTTATCTTCACAAAATCAGCTTGTAAGGTGAGGATAGTTTATAGACTTGATCTCTGACTGATTTGAGACTTGAATTTTTTTCAATATATAGAAATAATTACTGATCAAATCATTCATACAAATTGCATTTTTCGGTTTCATCTTCAAGTATGTCATGGATCATGATTTCATGCTTTTGCTTATATAGTTGAGTTTTAATATAATCATCATGAATATTTGTAGGTGAGGTGTACGGCAAGCGAATATAAATCTGATTGTGATGGGAATGGAGAAGCCACCAGTACATGGTTCAACAACAGGTGATTGTAAACCACTAACAACATTTGTTCACACAAACACAGGTGCATTTAGGGAAGTAGTGCAAAGATTAACAGGTCCCTCAGAAGGCAATGCAACAAAGGAAGACCAAACTACAAAGGTTGCACCTATTACGAAGAGAACACCACCAAAACTCCATGAAAGAAGGAAATGCATGAAGCCAAAACTTGAGATTGTTAAACCAAATCTTCAATATCACAAACAACCAGGTGCATCACCTTCTTCTAAGTCAAGAAATTCTAGCTTTCCTTCAAGTCCTGTATCAGGTAGTGGAAGTTCTAGTCTTCTTCCAAGCCCTACCACACCTTCCACATTGTTCTCTCAGTTAACTATTATGGAAGATGAAAAGAAACAAGGGTCTGTGATAAATGAAATAAACATAGAAGAAGAAGAGAAAGCTATCAAAGAGAGACGGTTTTATTTGCATCCATCACCCAGGTCTAAAGCAAGTGGCTTCAATGAACCAGAATTGCTTAACTTGTTTCCACTGGCATCTCCTAAGGCATGTGAGAAAGTATGATCTTGAGGATGCAACTATTTTACCTTATATGTATGAAGTATGTAATGACAAATCGCTCTGAAGAATACAAGTTTAAATTTGACTGAAATAATCATTTATGAAGTTTTATTTATGTTCAGACCAAATTGCATATGATCATGGTCTCTATTTCCTAGAAACCGGAGAGTTAAAGAAATATACTAAAATATATTGGGATAAGCATTTTTAATAAGAGAAATAAATATTTAAGGGTTAAATATGTTTTTAGTCCCTATAAATATACCAACTTTTCGTTTTAGTCCCTCTAAAATTTTCCTTCAACTTTTAGTCCCTATAAAATTTTCAATCTTTACTTTTGGTCCCTCGTTTAAAGTAAACTCATACGTAGAATTCATATTTTTTAATAAAATTTTGCAGAAAAATGTATAATATTATAAGGACCTCTTCCAAAAAAAATTAGAATTTTTTACCAAAACATGAATTAAATATGAATTTTTATATTTTTTTTTGGTAAAAAATTCATATTTAATTCATGTTTTGTTAAAATATTATAATTTTTTTTGTGAGGGATTTTTACAATATGCCATAAATTTCTGCACAATTTCATTAAAAAATACAAAAATTTACTTAAAAATAGGGACCAAAAGTAGTGACTGAAAATTTTATAGGGACTAAAAGTTGAAGAAAAATTTTAGAGGGACTAAAACGAAAAGTTGGTATATTTATAGGGACCAAAAACATATTTAACCCAATATTTAATGCATGCTTTCTTCAATTTATTTACTTTTTTTATTAATTAATTATGAAAAATATTTGCTTCATTGTAGAATTGTCCTTAAAAAAATTGTAAATATATCTCTTTTTAGTCACGGCACGATTAATATAGGAAATTGGTTTACCAAATCACCACATTAAAATTACTTCAACAAGTCCCTACGAGCATAATTTAGTTGGAAGGGACATTGTATTATATACGTAGGGGTTGAGTTTCGACTGTCGGACTTCCCCGCATATTCATCTTATGGGTGAAATTAGGCTACTTGACCAAAAAAGAAATATATGTGAACAATGCTTACCAATTTAATCATGTCATAATATTAGCATAATTGCTCAACAGAGTCCTCAGTTTTGCTCAAAAGTCACTCGATTTATCGGATCGTAACTCTGATTGACATTTTTTTGATGAGAACATAACCTTATATTAACTTATTCTAAGGCGCATAGAGAAACCATCTAATATTAAAGTTGTCAAATTAGTCGATTTGACCCAACCCATCTCGATCCGATGGACTAACACGTATAAATTTGTTGGAGTGGACCGTCATGTTTGCTAAATAGATCGTCAAAATTGAGTTTGATCCAAATATTTGAATAATGTAATTTTATATAAAAAAGAGAGATACAGTGTACAATGTGACAACTCTTTTATTTTCTTTCTTTTCAACATACACTAAAAAGATATAAATAACACAACGATTTCTTTACGAATCTATGTTTACTAAAAAAAATATGATTCATGTGAAATTTTTGTTGACAAGAAATGCACCAAGATTATTATACTCTTGTCAATTCAAACACATACATAAATATTCATCAAATAGAAGAGTGTTGGTCTCTCTCCCTCTCCCCTAATTGTGAGTGTCACCCACGCCACGTGATTAAGAGAAGAGAGACATACAATTTTTGTAATTTGAACATTTATTTTTTAGTTCAAAAAGCAATGTCTACATATTAACTTTTATATAAGTTTACCATTTAATGTTTTTAACTAGTACCCTAGAGACTTTAGTTAACATTTTCCATTAAAGAAATGTATATTTTAATGAACTGACTGAGAGTTCGATCAAAACAATATAATCACTTTTTTTATGTTTTTTTTTTTCCTTTTTGGGTCTAGTATGGTGGATAACATCCATTTTAACAACTCTGCATAATATGTTAACGGTCAAGAAGCTAACGAATTTTAGAGGCTAGATATATGAAAAAAATAATTTATCGTTAAAACTAACATTGAAGTTAAAGTTTAAATATATTTTTAGTTTCATTAAAATAACATTTTAGGTGTAGTTCCTAAAAATAAAAAAATAAAAACATTGGAAAATGCCTACTTGTGGCACAAGATAAAGATTTAAAAATAAAATTAAAAAATAAATGTTTGCATTGAAAAGATAAGCCATTAAGTTTTTAAAATCATGAATGTCTAATTTTTAAGATTAAATTTTACATTTAGTTTATTATCTTCTTGCTCTAAAGAAGTTTTGTTTCAACTTCTTAAAATTTTACAAAAATAAATAAAAAAAGTATTTTTGTGGTTCTGCATTTAATCTGTAATTCAAGACCAAAATTAAACAAGGAAGGAACTAATCTCAAAAACGGTGCATGTTGGAGCGATCAAAAGAAAATAATCCTTGTTTTATTTTTCAGATACGATTCGCAACAGATCTCCACTCCACGATCCCCTGATTTTTCAGAATGCAATTCTTTGGTGGTTCAGAGATCAGTCCGTCACCACCAGCACCGACTGCATCGGGAAACAATGGGCATATGTTATATGTTTTCAATAGGAATGGCATTTGCTTGCTTTATAGAGATCATAAGTTAACCCATGCTTTGAATCCTCATCATGATCATAAGTTAATGTTTGGTCTTCTTTTTTCCCTCAAATCTTTAACTGCTAAGATGGACCCCACTAGTCCCCAGAAAGCTAACCTTGGTGTTCCTCAGTTACCTGGCCAAGGTTGTTCTTTTCACACTTTTCGTACTAATACTTACAAACTTACTTTCATGGAAACTCCTTCTGGTATCAAGGTAACATGTTTTCCTAATATATCCATCCTTAAGTACATTCTTCTCTGTAATATATAGTTTATCATACAACATTATGGCGCAATTTTATCTATTTAGCCAACTTCACTTTGTGGGATTAAGTTTGGTTGTTGTTGTGTTGGTAGTCGTGGAGACCATTTTATAAAAGTTGGTAGGTTCAAGCTCTGTAGCACCGACACCACCACTGATCAAATGTGTTTCTGGTGTCTAACACGTGTCAATATCTGATACCAACACGACATGTGATTACTTCGAATAATTCATTTTCTCAAATTGACGTGTCAGGGTCATGGGTCGTGTCAGGTGTTTGTGTCCGTGCTTCATAGGGTTCAAGTTTCATCTCCTATAGCGGAACCATTTTATAAGATATTTGAATAGTAACTTTCTGTGTTATGGAAATGAGATGAATTTTTGTGAGAATAAAAGGTTAGAAGAACTGTACTTTTAAAATAGGACAGGAAATATACATAAGCTTGCTTCTAAGGCATCTAAAAGTGAAACGAAACACCCTCAAAATCTAGGAGATATACATAAGCTTTAATGATCAAGTGTGCTAGTTTCTTCGGTGATTTAGATGTTTGTAAATCAACTCAGTTATAAGAATTTCATCAATTACTTTATTATTCAATGTTTGTGAGTCTAAAGTGGTTATAGGATTTGAGTAATCTACTCTTACACCCCCCGATAACAAAATGTTACTCGCTTCTGATGTGGAACAAGGCAGAAACCTTGGGAAACTGGTAATACTCTACTTTTTTTATGGACTCGTGAAAAGATTCAGAGGCTGACGGCGAACACTAATAATTGTATGTAGGGTACTCCAATAAACCTAATTATACAAGGCCAAAGTAACTGAAATTTTAGACCCTAGTTGTATTTCAATATAGGAAATGATATACCTAGGAGAAATAAGCACAATAGCAGAAACAAAAATATAAAAGAATGACAGATGTATGAAAGAAGAAACGCAGAGAGGGTTGGAGAGTAATTCCAGTAAGATTTATGGGACTGCTATTTGAGTTAATTATGGTGCTGATGAGGAATGATGAGTAGGAGAAAAAATAAGGGAAAATATATAAATGACTACAGGGGATATAGTAAAGCCTCTGAGGGACGAGGGGAAGGTTGAAAAGAAATAACATTGTGAGATACGTAAGCCAATCCTTAGGCTGGAAGTGAGGAAAGTAGACTAGTGACTGAATAATATTATTTTCTTCTCTCAATTATTTGGTATGTAGTTGTGAACTTCTGATTTACATTCATGATTTTATGATTCTATGATCTATGTCTAGCATTGGTCTGCCAGCACACAGCTATCGACATGAAGGTAGTTGATAATTGATTTAGGTAGATTTCGCTGAAATTCTGAGTTCTATTTTAAAAGTTGTGTAAAGTAAGATGCATAACTATTAAAACTGTGAACTATTTTAAAATCGAACAGGTATATTACAGCAAAAAGTCACAAAAGTTGTCATATTGTGCTTTCAGATAAGCAATCAAAGAAGCAATATGCATATATTGTTCCTTGTAATACTAATTGTATTGTAACACTGCCATGATTTCCATGCTTAATGCAGATTATCTTGGTAACTCATCCTAGAACTGGTGATCTTCGGGAATCCTTAAAGTATATCTACAATTTGTATGTTGAATTTGTTGTCAAGAATCCACTCTATACACCTGGATCTCCTATCAGGTAACATAATTTTCACTTCTGTTTAAATGACATACTAGTCCAATCACCAAAAAGAAGGGCATTCTTGCTCTTTTCACTTTGTTCTCATATTATCATCTGTGGACAATTTCCTTTGAAAAATAGAAGAACATTCGTCTGTGGCTCCATCACACTCATTTTTAAATATTTTTATTTTTCTCCCACGTCCAAATGGATCATCTTTTTCTTTTCCCCTTTTTTTTTCCTTTGCTTTTTCACTTCATAATGAAACTGATAAAATTACCATAGCGAAGGCAGGGAATTGAGTATTTTTATTTTGTTTCTAAGTATTGAACTTCACAAGTGTTATAAACACTGTTCATTATATTCTTGTTGGATGAAAATGGATATAAGGACTGTTCAAAATATGCTTGTTGATGCTTTTGATTATTGAAACATCTTTTTACTTTTAAATGCTAAAGGATCATAAGTTTAAATGTTTTAAAAACAAAAAGTTTTACCCATTGTCGTTTATGTTGATATATTTGAAATCAGATATTTCAAAATAATGCAGGGGTAATTTTATGTCTTGCATATACTTATCAAACTGGGGATAAAAATACAATTTGGTGTAAAATAAAGTGGAAACAAAAACACCCTTGAAATTTTTGGTCACCAAGCAGTAACCTAGTAACTTTTGTTTAGGAAACGAAAAATCATGTGATATCACCTTGAACAATATCCCGGCTTTGTTGATAAACATGTCTGGTTAACCATGGGCCTAGTGAGTAATGGGAAAAACCAAATTTCTACATTGAAAAAAGATAAAACCTTTGTAAATAGTGGAACAGTTGCCTTTACGAGTCAGTTTTGCAAGGCCAAGTTAGGCTCAATATAGAAACTTAACTGGGAACTATTTTCCCAATCACTCCTGTCCAGATTTATCCATCCTGACGGGGAAAAGCACTATTTCTTCTTGCACTCAGATGGATAAATCCAGACAGAAAGGTGTTTTCCCCGTCCAAATGGATAAATCCAGACGGGAGTAGTTTTTAAGAATCGTGAGGGAAGAAGTTCCCAACTTAATATGACATTAGAGTCTATCTGTGCAATTCACCCACTAAATTATCCACACGCTAAGCCTTATATTGTTGGGCATGTGGGTGCCATTCTTAAGAAAAACCAAAGTCCCACATTGACAAAGATAAGGTTTGGGCTTGGTCCAAACCTGCAGGTCCAGTTCTCTGTTTCTGCTGGTTTGTTCTTTTAATAAAATCAGTTTGATCTTCAAAAAAGAAAAAAATATAAGGTCTGAATTTATTTTATAAAAAGTGGTACCCCTTACATTACATGTTTTGTAAGGATGGTATAAATTCAATATAAGAACCTAATAATAGTGAGGAATCCTTGATTTTTTTTTGCTGCTGATCGATGACCAAATTTGTCGAGGACCTTTTTTTATCCGTTGAATATTTGCATGTTTTTGTTGTTTTTTTACAGCTGCTTATGTTATTATGCTGGGTACTCATGCTTGATTCAATTTTTAAGTGTTGCTAAATGACTCTATTCATTTACAAAAAAAAAATTCTTCTTCAGTTTAATGGGTTCATGGATTATTTTTTTAAATTTTTTGTTGGGATTTTATCTGGAAAGAAATAAAGGTTTTCCAATGGTTTGATGGATTTTCATAGGTCTGAGCTATTCAATACAACGTTGGACCAGTATGTGAGAGGCATTGCATAGAAGCTGAGTGGTTGCAGTTTATCATTATGGATGATGAACTCGTGTTGTAGAATGCCATGTTTTGCATGGTGGTGGTCGCTGCATTATCAGTCAGACTCTTGGGAAGGCCTCACGTTGTTTATGTTAATGTTACAACAATTGATGGCTGCGATGATGATTCTTTTTTTTAAGAAAATGGTGCGATAATGGTGGTTATACTTGATTGGAATTCATCGCCCAAAATTTAAACCAAATGAGCTCTTAAATTTTGTTAATTATCCTCTCATATTAACTTTACAAACCCCTGTATTTTCATCTCTCAATCTTACTCTTCGCCTCTATTACAAACATGTATTGAAGTTGATAAATCTTGATGAATGATTAAAGACTAAAGCAACTGTTAAAATTTCAATTGACGTATATGTTTTTTAATTTTTGTTTTTAGGTACGTGAACTCAATTTACGTATGTGTAAGTAAATCGAGTACACATAAGTGAATCTTTTAAATTTAATTGAGATCACTTTCCATGTACGTGAGTTATGACATTATATTTTGAACTGAAATTGACGAGTAGATTTATCAGCGCCTTTCCTGCCTTTCACATAGTACTTCCTCCGTTTCAAAATGAGTGTCGCTTTAGCAAAAAAAAATTGTTTCAAAATGAATGTCACTTTACATTTTCAATACAACTTTAATTTTTTTTCTTCCAACTTTACCCTCAATAAATGCTCCAACTTTTCTCTCACACAATTTTCAATACAACTTTAATTTTGTCTTTTTCTTATTAAGTTCCCAACTTAATATGACATTAGAGTCTATCTGTGCAATTGACAGTTTAGTAAAAGCGTTATATCCAATGATTATTTCATTCCATTTATTAATCTGTGTGTCAAAGTATAAAGCGGCACTTATTTTGAAACGGATGGAGTATATCATCTTTCTTGTTCAGTTTTCCATAGACTAGCCATAGCTCTTAATAACACTTGGTGGTGTTATGGGAGTTGGAAAACATGAAGAGGAAGAGAATGGGGAGGGAGAATGTGAAAAGAGAAATGGGTGAAAGGGTTTGATTTGAAATTTCATAAAAGGTTATTTTGGTAAAATTTGGAGTGTAACCGAATACTTGAGGGGTGTTCCTAAAAAGAATCTGATAATTATTCAAAACTTAGGATAAGATCTTACAAACTACTAGTAATGTATTTTTTACTTATTTTTTTTTAAACAAGTAACTAGTAATGTATTTAGGGTTAATTATGTTTTTGGTCTCTACAAAATTGTGACCTTGTAAGTTTAGTCCTTACTTAATTTTAATAGCATTTTTAATCCCTACAAAAAAAAATTTACTTATAATTTTAGTCCCTGTTAAAATAAATTTTGTTTAATTATCCTTAAACTCTTAAATTTTTTAACGATTTTTTTTATACAAGTTTAGAACACTATGAAAGGTTCATTTACTAAAATCTATAATTTTTTAACATGAAATAAATTAAATATGAATTTTTTAAAACGACAAAAGTTTAAGATATAAGTAACAAAAATATGGACATAGAAATCAAATTTTTGCGATATTTTTTTCGGAGGACCTTTTAATAACGTTTTTAACACGCCTGTAAAAAATTGTTGAAAAACTTAAGAGTTTAAGCATAAATTAAACAAATTTGGATTGAGTAAGGACTAATATTGAGTGCAGAAATTTTTTGTAGGGATTAAAAATGCTATTAAAATTAAGTAAGGACTAAACTTACAAGGTCGCAATTTTATAGGGACCAAAAACATAATTAACCCATGTATTTATTATACAATGACAACAATAGGCCGACATAAATGATAATGGCATTTTTTGTTCTTCAAAGCAAAAAAATAAGTACATCCTTTTTTTTTGAAGAATCTGTTAAATAAGTACATCCTGATTCCATCATTACTTTGCTTTGTACAGTAAAATTAATATTTGATTACGGATTAAAGTGAAATGGGTAAAAAAACAGAAAATGACAGCCTAGCATAGCTTGATTAAGAACCTGCAATTTGTTGTGTGGGGCCATTTCAATTTTCATGCAATAAATCATAGCAAACAATGGAGACTATGCAGTAATGCACCAGGCCTGGTCTACCCCACATGGACCACATCATGATCAATGTGGAGAATATATCTTTTTTTGGAATGATAAATCTAACAATAGATATGCAAAATTTGGTCAAGCAAAGATAATATTAAAATTTATCAAATTAAATTATCTTTTCTCAAATATTTTGTCTCCAAGTGATTACTACTAAAGATAACCATCAATAACTTGATTGGATCCATTGCCTACTAATCCCAAAGCATCTCTTAAATTTAGTGTGTTTCTCATAGTTCTCCTTCCTATCCCTCCATTGCCCTTTCTCATCATTGCAGCAAATTCACTATAATCTATTTGTCCATCCTGCACAACAAAATTTTCACATCAATAAACAAGTTGCAACAATTTAAGGAATTTGTGCTCATTTCAAAATAACTATTACTGAAATATCATATTTATTGATAATTCGATAAAGTTATCAATAAATAAGATGCTTCGGTAATATGACATCATAGATTCACCAGAGACAGATTCCGCTGACTCTTTTGCATTCATTATTGATCAAATTATCAATAAATGAGATATTTCAGTAATAAGAACGTATAATAGAAAGACCAAGAAAAAATGCTTACATTGTCCTGGTCAATTTCCTTGATCATTTCATCAATATGGATATCATCTAAACCAAAGTCCTTACAAGCTTGTGAAATCTCATCAATGGTTATGTAACCACTAGCATCTTTGTCAAAATAAGCGAAGGCTGACAACAGGTTTTCCTCTCTCTCCAGCTTATTTAAATGAACAGTTGCAGCAATGAATTCACCATAGTCAATTGTCCCACTTTTATCAACATCCGCCTGTCACGTGCCAAAAATAATAAAATCTTATTATAAACAATGAACTTAAAGAAATTGAAGGCTTTTTGATGAAATCCTCATGTATCATCCAACAGACACAATCATGTTTAAGGCCGAAAAGGCAACAACGATGCGACTTTTTCTTAAGGAATTTATCTATCACGAGGGATCTAACTAGAGACCTCCCACTAGCATGCTTTCACTAGGGCAAACTCCATTGGGTTAAATTAAGGCGCATAAAAAAAATGAATTATCCTCCCACAAGAAAACACTTACAGCATCCATTAGATCCTGGATTTCAGACTCCATAAGTTCAGATCCTACTCGCTTTAAGCCATCTTTTAACTCATCAAATGTTATGGTTCCACTGCTGTCTGTGTCAATCATCTTGAATAACTCTTTCAGGCCACCAATTTCTTCCTCGGACAGCCGCTCAGCAATAACCTAGGATAAAGTGAGCAAAAACTATAAATGATGTGGCATTGAGATTTGATGTGCAGAATACTACAAAATAGACCAGACCACTTAGAACTTCCTGTTTCCAGTAAGGAATGACATGTCCTATCTCAGTACTTACAAACTACAGATACATAAGGATGCTTGAGGTTCAAGCTTAGGATGCAAACAAAGTGGCCTTTCACCAATTTGCTGATTTATATTAATTTACTGGAAAACATAGCATTGCAACAATGAAAATAATAAAATAAAGTTTTAACGAGAGAATGTAAAGAAACTTCGTTCAACCCAGAGTGGAATGCATAAGGACTACAGAGAACCAAAATCAAGATATGGAAATCCAAAAGCACGTTATAAGTTATAACATGAATGTAAGGTAAAAATAAGCCTTCGTGTCAATGGAAAGCATCTAACCAATAATGGCAGTTGAGAAAACCATGGAACATAATCCAACTGTTCTGGTCCAACCATGTAGATACTTTTGACTCCAGTGCATCCAATGCTCTTACCCTTGCTTTGATAGTAAAGGGCGGTCAAGAGCAAAGTTTATTTTTTATTTCATATTTTTTTACAAAAAAACAAATCTAGAAAATGACACTAATGATTTTTATTATATATAAAATATCTTTCATACTTCCTACTTTTTCCCATGAAAATATATATGAAGAATTTTTGGCTCCAGTGAACTATCCCACCAATTTCTAAAAGGCAAACAAAATTCCGTCTCATATTAAGGGCCTATTTGAATGTGTTTTGATTTTTAGTTTTTGAAATCTATTTTACAAAACAATTTTAAAAACTGTTTTTAAGAAGAAAATGAAAAATAAAAGTTGTTTGGCAATCATAGTTTTGAAAACAGTTTTAAATACGAGAGAATGATAAAACTTGTTTGCCATTAATGGCAATCATAGAACAAAATCAGCATTTTCATCTTATATTTTCAGGTTGTACAATATTACAGAAATGCCATTAATGAAAATTGCATTCTTCTCCGTGTTTTTGCTTTTCAAAAACTGGAAAATTGAGAAGCAAAACACCTTTAACCTGTTTTGCTTTTTCAGTTTTAAAAACCAATAAATAAAAAACAGTTTCCAAAAACACTCTTGTAAAATTGGATTGCCAAACAAGTTTTTAAATATTTAATTTTAAAAAACTAAAAAACTGTTTTTAAGAAGGGAATCAAACAGGCCCTAAATGTCACGTTTTGAATTTTTTATTTTTTCTGTCTCATTATTTACACATTAGAATATCAATGAAGCATTAGTTAACTTTTTCTATTAATACCTCTATTTATTATATCTTAATCTACCCTTATTTTCATATCAAACACAGAATAGTAGGCATAGCAGAAAGATCTACAGAAATCTTACACGCAAAGCCATCTTCTTCAGTTTATTCATAGCAGAGAATTGTTTCAGACGTGATAAAACTGCAGAGTCGATAGGTTTATCAGGTGCAATGTTGTCATCCACAATCCATGGGTGGCCTGAAACAGAAATTCACTTTAGTGCCATAACCTTGCAAAAACCTTACATTTATTAACGGAAGTTAAAAAAAAAGAAAACTGATTTAAGTACTGACGCTGTAAACTCTACTATACCACTTGCTCGATATATATATATATATATATATATATATATATATATATATATATATATATATATGTATGTATGTATGTATGTATGTATGTATGTATGTATGTATATGTTAAAGTGACTTACGGAGTACTTCATGCGCTGTTAGCCTTGTTCTCGGATTTTGATCAAGCATTTTCCGGATTAGATCCTTTGCGCTGTCTGAAATGCTAGGCCAAGGCTCAGACTGAAAATCAAGTTTTCCTAATAAAATCTGTCGGAAGATCCCGGGTTCAGTTTCTGAATGTGACAATTTGCAAATCATCAGTATCAAGAATCAACAACAATGAACGACGAACATCAATAAAACAGTAATATGCTTATATCCCCAATTGATGATTTAACATATGAATAAAAAATACCTACCTGCCCAAAATGGTGGCACCCCACTTAATAAGATGTACAAAATAACTCCAGCACTCCACACATCTGATTCAGGTCCATAGAGCTTGCGCAAGACTTCCGGTGCAACATAGTATGGGCTCCCAACAACATCAGAGAAGGATTCACCTAAAAAATATATCACTACGTTAGGCACACTGGCACACACAACATGAAAGTTTTTCCCGTCAGAACGAAAACAAGACTACATATCTTATATTAAAGTTTAAATAGATATATGTATATTATTGCCAAACAATACTCATTTGCATGAAAAGAACTGTGTCAACTATCAACCATAGTCCACGAGGAATGCATTCATAAGACTTCATTTTAAGGATGGTAATTTTTTCAACTATTCTACAAGTTTTCCAAGCAAAACAAATTTAAATATAGCAGGGCTAAAAAATTACTACAATATGGAAACACAAGTTCCACAGTATACTTAGTAGCAATCAGAATGCCAAACACTTCAGGTGTTAAGTAAGGGACCAAAATGGATGGGGCAGAAAAACTGAAAAAGTGACTAACTTCCCTTATCATGTGAGCACCCTTTACTATTTTCCCCCTTTAATAGCACATCGCTTTCTGGCATCATCACCAATAGCCTCCATTATAGAAGTAAATAATTTTATTCTCATCACTCAGACATGACAATTGCTTTTTAATAATGAAATACAATATAACTAAAAACCTTATCCATTCACATGACACAAAATTCCAACACTGAATGACTGGGATTCCAATTTACAACCTAACAAAAGTAAACTAGATTCCTATTTTTGGAAAAAAAATCAACTGTAACCTGCTTCTACCATAATATGGAATATCAATAAATTAACCTGGAAAGTGGAAAAACATTCATAAACTTGATGAAATTCCATTTACAGTATATACTCCTATCAAAGACACCATGTGCTGCTTTTATCATCATACAAAGTAGAGCCAAAATCCAAAAAATTAAAGGTGCACGTGAAATCAAGCATTACAATCAAGATATGGATCCAACACCTCAGAATCAAGTAAACAAAGACAAAACAAATATTACAAACTTATAGTTTAAGGCACCAAATAATCCCTAAATCCCTTAATTCCATCCAGAAATCAAGAACCGAAATTTCAAATCAAATCAATTAAGCAAATGAAACAATTACTCACATCCAATAAAAATAAGCAAACCATTTTCTCTCCTAATGCAAAACAAAATTAAAACCGAGAAAATCAAATCCAGTAAACCCTAATCAACCAAATTAAGCACAAAGAATCCAGCTCCAATCAGATCAATGAATATTCAAATCTAGAGCATAGAAATTAACAAAGAAGAAAAAGAATAAAAACCCTACCAGGTTTATAAAAAACAGACAAACCAAAATCAGTAGCTTTAAGCTTAGCATCTTCATCAACAGTATCAAAGAGAAAATTCTCAGGTTTAAGATCCCTATGCATAACACCGAGAGAGTGACAAGATTCAACAACTTCAACAATAGTCTTAATCAAACCAGCAGCCTGTCTTTCACTATAATGACCCTTTTTCACAATCCTATCAAAAAGTTCACCTCCTTCACAAAGCTCCATAACAATATGAACAGCAGTAGAATCCTCGTACGTTCCTTCAATTCTAACAACGTGTGGATGTTCAGATAAATGATGCATTATCTGAATCTCTCTCCAAACATCTTCATAATCTTCTTTGCAGAAAAGCTTTCTCTTTGGGATTGATTTGCAAGCAAATGTTTTGTTGGTTGATTTGTGTGTGCATAGATAGGTTGTTCCGAATTGACCTTGACCAAGTTTTCGACCCATTCTGTATATCTCTGTTACCTTCTCTGTTCTGTAGGGTAAAACCCATGTTACTGGTTTCAATGTTATTGTTGGAGTTGGATTCTCTTTCGCCATTGAAACAACGTTGAAACTGAAACTGTGTTTTTCGGAGTTATTATTCTTGTTGTAATGCTTAGCACGTTTTGTTGTGATTAAATAAATTAAGGTGGTCGTGTTTTTTGACAGCTCCTGTATTTTCTCTCTCTATCTTTCTCAGAAAGTACAAAACAAAACAAGGTGTGCTTTGTTTTGTTTTGTTTTATTTTCTTTTTTTCTTTTTGGAGATACTAAACAAATGTTGTACTTTTGTAATCTACCACCGTATCTGTATGTATCTATATCTGTGGGCTTGGTCTTTGTTGTACTGTTTCAACATTCAACTCAAGGATTTAATTTGGTCAACAAAGAAAAAACTTAAGAATTTACTATATTTTACACATTTATATTTTACACTTTTAGGAGTAGTTTTAAAATATTTTTATTATATTTGTTTATGTAACTAATGTCTTAGGGGCGTGTTAGCATACTAGCATATAGATAGACCTATGAAGCCCGGATACTCCAAAATGGTGCCGTACCCGTGTCGGATACGTATCGGATACCGATACTCCGCGGATACTCCGGATACCGTATCCCAGAAGTATCGGAATTAGTTATTTTAATTTAAAATATATATTTTATCGGATACTTAAAAGATACTCGACGGATACACACAGATACTTATAAGATACTTCACACAGACGTATCCAAAAAAAATGGTGTATAAAAATGAGATTGTGTTGTGAAAATTTAAGATACGAATCACTATAATTACTTTTCAATTAACAAATTAAATATTATGATTTTGGTGGATGAAAGTAATGAGAGAGGGGAGATTTAATCAATCAACATTAAACAAACTTTGTTTTGAGTTCTTTTATTGATACATTTGTTGATATCCTAACATAAGAATGAAAATAGAATATGATTTATACAAAAACTTTACATTTTTTATTTTGATCATATGTATTTTTTTTTTTTTTGTAAATTGTAACTTTTATGATTATATAGTATGAGTAATCAATGTTTTTTTAAGTATTTAATACGCATATAAATTTTAATATAAATATTTTGTTAACGTATCTTAGACGTATCGTATCCTAAATTTTAAAAATTTTGCGTATTCGCGTACCCGTATCGTATCGTACCCGTATCGCACTACGTATCCGGGCTTCATAGAGATAGACATTGCGTGTCGGTTTGTCCACGCGTTTTATTGTGTTAATGTGTATAAATTACAAATAGTGGTTTTAATGAAATTTTGATTAAAATTAATTTGATTTTGATTAAAATTATAAATATGGATAATAGATATTTTAGACTTTTATATTGTACTCCCTCCGGTCCTTATTATAAGAAACAATTGACTTTTTTGGTTCATAGAATAATTAATGTATCTTGTTATAAATATAGACTAGATACATCACTTACACAATGAACCTAAAAAGTCAACTTTTTCTTATAATAAGGACCGGAGGGAGTAATAAACTATACTTATTTTTTTCAATGATACTGATAATATAACAAATATAATATCTTTCAGAAAAATATATCAAATATAATCTAAAATCATAATTCCTCCGGTCTCAAATGTAAGAAACTTTTCACTCATTGAATGAATCTAAAAAGTGAAAAGTTTCTTACATTTGAGACCAAATGGAGTATCTTTTTGAATGACACCAATAAATTAGTATTTTTATGCTCAAATTTGCTTAAAGGTATGATTGGAAAGAAAACAAAAAAATCAATTCAAAACAGTTTATTTTCTTTAAACTATATAGGATTTTTTTTAGGGATATACTATACTATATAGTATATATTTATTTAGGTGATGGTCATATCTAAGAACACGTGTTAAATAATTCGTGAATAATAATTTTATTTTAATAACGATAATTTATGTTTGTACCGCACCAGTTGAATTGGGTGACAGTCTTTCCGTTGTCACAGGAGCTCAGCTGCAAGTTGAAAAGAAGTGTCTCCTTTTACGGCTGCGCTTCTCCAAAGTTATCGGTGCCACCCGAGTGGGATCAGTCCTCCAATCTTGGCGGTTTCAGCAGCAAGTCTAAGGGTGTCTTAGCTTTTATTCCAAAAGAGGGGAAAAGGGGTCATCCAAAACCAGGTGATGTAACCATTGGTTCTAATACATATTCTGCTGCACTACCTGCACCGGTACATACACCTAAGCTTCAAAAGTATGTGGACATAATGGAAATGATGAGAGGGCCCGAATACACTCCAGGATATTGGGTTGTGTCTGGTGCAAGGCTTTCTGCACAGAATGGGAAAATATATCTACTTGTTAAGTATTCACTATTTAACTTTGTTATGCAGTGTGAAACTGAAGCTTCATAGCAGTGGTTTAATGATATTGTTTATAGATATGTGGGAAATTCCGCCTTCATTTGCAGTCCGCCCTAGTCACGTAGTTGTGGCATTTGAATTGTCTTCATTGCAGCCTCCAACACCTTCATTGTGTTGGGTTTGAAGGGGTGGACTTAGTCTCACATTGCTTAGAGATATGGTGCATGGACAGTCTCACCTTACAAGCCGGTTTTGTAAGGATGGTTTAGATCAAATATAAAAATTTAAAAGATACAAATTCAGTCGGCCATCTTGCTTATGATGGCTGGTTCATCAAACGTTATGCCGTTGAATTAGTAAGGTATGGCGAACTCCATGATCATGTCAACATCGTGGGACTCTGTAGCCTTGGCAAGGTTAGACCCTTGAACTGCATATATTTGGCACATGCAATAGATATGATCTATTATTTTTTATTAGCCACAGGGTTGTGCTACAACAACATTTGTAACACCTCTCTGTATTAAGAGGATCTGTTCTATGAAAAAGCATGTGTTTCACTTTATGCTCCTAAATATTGCTGGTGCAAGCTTGATGCTTACACTCAATGATGAGAGAAGAGAGAGAGATCAGAACATTCTGTTTTGTGGTGAGAATAGAGTGAATGAAGAGTTTTTGTTTACGGTGAATTGTAAAACTATGAATTGGATTGTATAGTGGTTATGACACAAGAAGATATTGATGTGTGATACAAAACAAGTACTTATAAGCTAAGTTGATTTACTTACTCTACAAGACACTAACTAACTCTTATCAACAAACATAGTTGGATTTATCCACAACAAATACTCTAGTTTCTTGCTTCTGTCATGTAATCATAACAACTCATTCTAACAAAAGCAGAGGGAAGAAGAAGGTGGTCCCAAAAGTTGTCGGTGGTTGTCATTACTCTTTTTTAATAGCCTTTGCATACACACTATACATAGATTTAGTCCAATCCAATTGATACACATAATAGTAGTTATTTAGGAAACTACCATTTTTAGAGGAATGGGAATTAAATTTGGTGTTAACTTGGATATATACATGGCCCCAAGACTGTTTTTATGGCCATATTTTCTCCTACTATATCCATCATCAAGAGGAATAATTTAACCTTGGCATTCCCGGTATTACTCAAATCTATTTTCACCAATTTGGCAGCATTTCTGTGATGAATGGAGTTCACCTTTTAGGATAAGGTAGCAAGAACGAGATGATTTGAAAAGGAAATAATTGGAAGATTGAAAGAAAAAATGAAAAGAAAGAACATAACTTCATTAAAAGAGATAGATAGATAGAATGAAAGAAGGCTCGCCTGCAAGAGTTTCCTTTTCTACTCACTCAATGTTTACAGTTTTGAATCTTCTCCCTTTCCCTTAATTGACTACCTTATTTGATCCTAATTCCTAACTAATCTAACTTTCTTCTTATATCCAGACAATATGTCCACCTGATTAAGAATGGATGGGTTGACATACCACAAGCTCTGAAACTTGTGTCTTTCTATAAGCCAACTTATTACTATATTGATCAGTCCACGTCAAACTTCTCACCTTGTAATTCATATCACTGATTTCCACTCTGATACTTGGGAAGCTCATCTTTCAGTTTCCTCGCTCGAGGACATCGTGAGTATCCTCAATCTTCATTTTATGATCTTGAGTTTCAAATTATCATTTTTATTTACCTTCGCTACAAAAGGATATTATTGGAATAGGTGGCTCTTGGGCCGAGTTTGCTGATTATTTTGTGAATTCTAACTCTGATGGTAAACAGTACTCTTATTATGTCTACTTTTAGCTTCTTTCTGATGAAAATTTCTGATGTTTCCTTTTATAGGCTAATCATGGGTTTTTATTTGCGCAAAATGCAATTGTGACTAAATAATTTCCAAGTATGTGGAAAACTTAGGCTATATTACTTCTTTGAAGTGACTCTCAAAATTTGATTATAATAAGATAGATTGGTTGGTTATTCTCCCCAAGACACATTGTTAGCTTATTATGAGCACTCTTAGTTTAGTTTATTTTTATAGACTTGATGAAATATGAGGTTAATTAACTTAGAGACGTCTTAGTCAATATTTATGAATTTAACGAACCTGTTGACAAAAACCCGGAGAAGAAAAAGAAGGAAATGAGACTATGTCACTCGAAAACGACAAGTGATGGGAACCTAACCTTTATGATTGGAGAATCCATGAAAAAGGTTCATATGGGAAAAACAAATCACTTGTTACTTATGTTAGCATTAAATTGTTGTCTTTTTCCTATAATGTTATGCCAATGAGAAGTGCTAGTTAAATTTTAAATTTGAGGGGTAAGTTTTAAATGCTTTTAATGATTACTATAAGCCCTTATGGGTGGTGCATGGTTTTAGCATGCATTGGGTGGAATCACCTATATGAGTAGGGATGGCAATTGGCCCCAGGCCCGATGGACACCCGCAAAAAATACCCACAATGGGTAGGGTAAAACCCCGCATTTATGGGTATGGGCTTGGGTCCGGGTAATTACCCCCAAATTTAGATGGGTATGGGTGCGGGTAAGGGCACTATACTACCCAGCCCCGCAGCCCGCATATACATATTTATATAATATAATAAATGTTTTATTTATTTTTGTGTACAATTATTTAATTAATTTAGCTATTTAAGCATAAAGCTAAACCTAAAAACTAATACAATAATCGTTTCATCCTTACCTTCACCAGCTCACGAGCTACAAATTTATGATTTAAATCAACTTGATGTTTATTTTAGCATGCACTATTTTATATTTATTTGGAATGTTTTTATTTTAATTTTCGAGGAATATTTTGGATGTTTTTTTATTTGGCTAAATACTACGATTTCTACTATTTTATGAGTTGCTTTAAAAAAAAACTTGGATCATAGTTTTATTTCATTTTTGATGTTTTTTATTGTCTTTTTATAATTAAAGTGCGGGTAATGGGTACGAGTATGGGCACTTAGGTGCCCATAGGGTATGGGGAAGGGCACTAAAATTGTTACCCACGGGTGTATGGGTTCAGGTACGGGCATTTTTTACAAACGTGGGTATGGAGAAGGGTACTATAGAACCCTACCCAGTGGGTACCCATTGCCATCCCGTGTCAACTTGCGTGAGACCGTGACGGGTCTCTAGAGCACTCATGAAAACCGGACACGCGCACGACTTAAATGCGCAACACAGCGATGACACGAGAATTGTGCGAGTGATGGACCTCTAACATACGACAAGTGTCTTTGGTTCATAAGCTTGCTACACCAATTCACTGTGTGTTAGGTATATGTTGTTTTTGGATTTCCAAACTGTTGTATTTGGATTTCCAAATTCTATTATCTACCGAAGTTGTTACTAGGTTGAGTCACGACCAGGTCGCTCTCTTTAAGACGTTTCGTGGCACTGCCCAAAATTGTGCAATGCAGACTATCAACCACGCCGCTTCCAGGATAAAACAAGCCCAGCTACAACTGTGCGGTTAACTACTGTAGAAAACCGTTTGAGAATTACACCCTCAAATATGGTACTAAGACCACTCTTTAATACTGAAACTGTAACACCCCGTTTTCCCAACGTAAAAATTTCTTAAATAAGATCAGAGTTTTTCATCATAAAACGGAATGTCACATTTCTTAAAAAACGTAAATGGAATAATAATTTATCCTTCAAAAATATAACAACATAATCTTTAAAACTTCGCAGCGGAATAGTTTGACAACTTAAATAATCTTTGGCACAAGGGCCTCAATATAAATTTTCATAAAACTTAGTTCAACATCAATTTTTGAAAGATTCATAAAGTAATACGTAAGGAACAGAAAGTAAAGACATAATCTCATCCCGTTACGTATCAGAGCACCTAAGACACACTTGTGAGGAGTCCACTCACGACCGCAACTAATCCTGGTTACCTGCAAGTTACCCATACGAAGAGCAACATTTCCAAGCAGAGGGGTGAGATTTCTCAAACAATAATATTAAACATATAAATCATATAAAGTACATTCAACAACTTAAACATCTTATAATTCATTAATCATATCTAACAACTTAAACTTCCTTAACTAGTATCATTAATCTTCCTACATTAGTCATAAACTATCATAACACTAATCATAAACATCTTCATATATCATCAATTACTAATCTTAAACATCATTATATAACATCAAATAATAGTCACCAACAATCATCACATAGCATCAATATCAATCATAAGCATCAACATGTAATTCACATAAGTATCATTATCAAAACATAGCATTACCGAAAATAACTTCATAATCAAATTCGTAATCAATCCCATATATCCACATAATTATAAACATCAACTTATAGCATCCTAAGTACAAACACAACGTTATCATGTATCGTCATAAATATATTCATAAAACATCACATATCATCATATCATAATTCACGTAACATCTTATCATCAATCATATAACATCATAATCAATCATCAACATAAACATCATAATCATTCATCTTCATTCATCATAGCACTTCATTAATAACTTATCAACGTGACGTCTTGACATCTAAACAACTCGACAACTCGACAACTTGACAACTCGACAACTTCACATCTTAAATCATCTTAAAACTTCTTGATATGCAAATGCATGTGGTACCAATCAACAACATAAATGAGCGTAATTAGGCTCTTCAACATGTGAGCATAAAGCTGCCGGGCTTAAAGCCCCCAACGTAGTTTGAGCACAAAGGCTGCCGGGCCTAAAGCCCCCAACTTTAATGAGCACAAGGCTGCCGGGCCTAAAGCCCCCAACTTTAATGAGCACAAGGCTGCCGGGCCTCAAGCCCCCAACTTTAATGAGCACAAGGCTGCCGGGCCTCAAGCCCCCAACTTTAATGAGTATGCAATGGACTCAATCTTCCTACAACTTGACAACTTAAACAACATCATGAACATCTATGACATCCTAACATCTTGACATCTTGACAACATAACATCTTAACAACTTGATGACTTCATAACGACTCGACGACTTAACAACTCTTATCATCTTAACGTCTTAACATCTTAATATCTAAGCATCTTGACAACATATGGATCACATAAATAATTCATGTCATATCATAATATAACAATATCAAATGATAATAAACAATATCTTAAAATATCATATTCATCAATCATAAACAACTTCATATAACATCATATTTAAACATCAACAATAATTCACTATGTATCTTTGTAAAAACATAATAAATTATCCACATCATATTTTCATGTCAAACCAAAGCTATTGAAAAGATATCACAAATATCAACAACTTTCATGTTTACAACAAAGATCAATTCAAAACAGAAACATATGAACAAAACGCAAAAACATGAAACAGAGAAGGCTGTCACCGTACAATTTCGCTAAGACCTCCCTGTAGTATTTTCATCATAACTCAAAGACCAAACATCATTTTCACGTCAAACCAAAGCCACTGGAAGGTAAACAAGATTATCTAAAACTTTCATGTTTATGCCTAAGACCAATTCTGTACCGATCAGTACCAGTTTTTATTTTAAATTCGGAAAAGTTGTGCTGAAAGTCCATAAAAATTCACTGTGACCTACGTGCAGTAATTTGACCATAACTCAAGTTCCATAAATCCTATTGACGTGAGACCAACGGCATTAGAAAGCTAACATCCATACCTACAACTTTCGTGTTTACACCTAAGCCCAGTTCGGAACTTAAACTTGTCAAACTGAGACAATAAAAACGCATTTTGCACATTGACAGCAAAATCGCAGTTCAGCTGCGATTTCGCTTTGGGAAAATCTTTTCCACTTCGTATTCAATCCAATACTCTCCAAACTTGACCCTAATCATTACCCTATGATTACCCTATCATTAGAACATTAATTATTCATCAACTTACTGTATGCAAATTCAAAGGGTTCTCAAATCTATTAACAACCTATTACAATTATTAAACCCTAATTCTTAAACTCACCAACATCTCATCCAATTCCATGGTTCTAACCTCAAAACTACATCCAATAATCATCATATGGGTTATATAAGGACTGTATACAATTTCTACATCAATTCAACAAGTTTTCAACATCTAATTATCAAATCTCTCTCAAAACCCTAATTCTCAAATTCTCACAAACTCTCCCCAACTTGTTAGATGTAATCTAATGATTTAACAACTTAATATTAATGCAAGATAGTCTCACCCTCACCTTAGATTAATTCCTGAATCAGCAGCAGCGTTCTTCTTTCCTAAGATATTCTCCTCTTCTTTTGACTTTTCTCTTCTCTTCTCTTCTTTCTTGTTCTTCTCTTTTCCAAAAAGCGGTTTAAGGTAAACTCTTTCCAACCTAAGCTTCTCTATTTATAATACTAAAATATTCTTCCCAAATCTATTTAGGCCTAACAACTTATTCTTCTTTCTATTCCAACCCTCAAATCCACTCACACTAATAATCCTCATATTCTAATAAATAATATTTCTCTACTAAATATAGTCTTCCACTAAATATATAATAATACACCATATAACAATAATAGCATATTTCATCAAAATATATATGTATATAATATTTTAACACCAAATAACAAATATACCTCTTCATTGAATAATAAATATATTTCTACACCAGATAACATATATATTTTCACACAAAATAACAAATATATTTCTACACTAAATAACATATATATTTCTACACAAAATAACAAATATATTTCTACACCAAATAATATATATATTTCTACACAAAATAACAAATATATTTCTACACCAAATAATATATATATTTCTACACAAAATAACAAATATATCTCTTCATCAAATAACAAATATATTTCTACACAAAATAACCCCACAACTTAATATTTATTTTATTTTCGAATCTTATTTTATTAAACAATAAAATAAGTCACAACGTCTCATAAATTTCTCTAAAATCATATAAATCACATAAATCTTATAAATCACACTAATCATATAAATATATTCTAAAACTCATTTAAAATAATTAAATAAAAAGGAGGGCGTTACAACTCTCCCCAACTTAAAGGAATTTCGTCCTCGAAATTCAAGCACAATAGAAAATAAGTTTAGTTATTACTTCATCAAACAAAACACAAAAACAACATCAAGTTGGTCAGTTAAACATAAAAACATAACTACTAACTAGAAAACATGACGATACGACACAACGACTCATCTACTTGACCGGACGGACCAACCTGCTCTGATACCAATTGTAACACCCCGTTTTCCCAACGTAAAAATTTCTTAAATAAGATCAGAGTTTTTCATCATAAAACGGAATGTCACATTTCTTAAAAAACGTAAATGGAATAATAATTTATCCTTCAAAAATATAACAACATAATCTTTAAAACTTCGCAGCGGAATAGTTTGACAACTTAAATAATCTTTGGCACAAGGGCCTCAATATAAATTTTCATAAAACTTAGTTCAACATCAATTTTTGAAAGATTCATAAAGTAATACGTAAGGAACAGAAAGTAAAGACATAATCTCATCCCGTTACGTATCAGAGCACCTAAGACACACTTGTGAGGAGTCCACTCACGACCGCAACTAATCCTGGTTACCTGCAAGTTACCCATACGAAGAGCAACATTTCCAAGCAGAGGGGTGAGATTTCTCAAACAATAATATTAAACATATAAATCATATAAAGTACATTCAACAACTTAAACATCTTATAATTCATTAATCATATCTAACAACTTAAACTTCCTTAACTAGTATCATTAATCTTCCTACATTAGTCATAAACTATCATAACACTAATCATAAACATCTTCATATATCATCAATTACTAATCTTAAACATCATTATATAACATCAAATAATAGTCACCAACAATCATCACATAGCATCAATATCAATCATAAGCATCAACATGTAATTCACATAAGTATCATTATCAAAACATAGCATTACCGAAAATAACTTCATAATCAAATTCGTAATCAATCACATATATCCACATAATTATAAACATCAACTTATAGCATCCTAAGTACAAACACAACGTTATCATGTATCGTCATAAATATATTCATAAAACATCACATATCATCATATCATAATTCACGTAACATCTTATCATCAATCATATAACATCATAATCAATCATCAACATAAACATCATAATCATTCATCTTCATTCATCATAGCACTTCATTAATAACTTATCAACGTGACGTCTTGACATCTAAACAACTCGACAACTCGACAACCAGACAACTCGACAACTTCACATCTTAAATCATCTTAAAACTTCTTGATATGCAAATGCATGTGGTACCAATCAACAACATAAATGAGCGTAATTAGGCTCTTCAACATGTGAGCATAAAGCTGCCGGGCTTAAAGCCCCCAACGTAGTTTGAGCACAAAGGCTGCCGGGCCTAAAGCCCCCAACTTTAATGAGCACAAGGCTGCCGGGCCTAAAGCCCCCAACTTTAATGAGCACAAGGCTGCCGGGCCTCAAGCCCCCAACTTTAATGAGCACAAGGCTGCCGGGCCTCAAGCCCCCAACTTTAATGAGTATGCAATGGACTCAATCTTCCTACAACTTGACAACTTAAACAACATCATGAACATCTATGACATCCTAACATCTTGACATCTTGACAACATAACATCTTAACAACTTGATGACTTCATAACGACTCGACGACTTAACAACTCTTATCATCTTAACGTCTTAACATCTTAATATCTAAGCATCTTGACAACATATGGATCACATAAATAATTCATGTCATATCATAATATAACAATATCAAATGATAATAAACAATATCTTAAAATATCATATTCATCAATCATAAACAACTTCATATAACATCATATTTAAACATCAACAATAATTCACTATGTATCTTTGTAAAAACATAATAAATTATCCACATCATATTTTCATGTCAAACCAAAGCTATTGAAAAGATATCACAAATATCAACAACTTTCATGTTTACAACAAAGATCAATTCAAAACAGAAACATATGAACAAAACGCAAAAACATGAAACAGAGAAGGCTGTCACCGTACAATTTCGCTAAGACCTCCCTGTAGTATTTTCATCATAACTCAAAGACCAAACATCATTTTCACGTCAAACCAAAGCCACTGGAAGGTAAACAAGATTATCTAAAACTTTCATGTTTATGCCTAAGACCAATTCTGTACCGATCAGTACCAGTTTTTATTTTAAATTCGGAAAAGTTGTGCTGAAAGTCCATAAAAATTCACTGTGACCTACGTGCAGTAATTTGACCATAACTCAAGTTCCATAAATCCTATTGACGTGAGACCAACGGCATTAGAAAGCTAACATCCATACCTACAACTTTCGTGTTTACACCTAAGCCCAGTTCGGAACTTAAACTTGTCAAACTGAGACAATAAAAACGCATTTTGCACATTGACAGCAAAATCGCAGTTCAGCTGCGATTTCGCTTTGGGAAAATCTTTTCCACTTCGTATTCGATCCAATACTCTCCAAACTTGACCCTAATCATTACCCTATGATTACCCTATCATTAGAACATTAATTATTCATCAACTTACTGTATGCAAATTCAAAGGGTTCTCAAATCTATTAACAACCTATTACAATTATTAAACCCTAATTCTTAAACTCACCAACATCTCATCCAATTCCATGGTTCTAACCTCAAAACTACATCCAATAATCATCATATGGGTTATATAAGGACTGTATACAATTTCTACATCAATTCAACAAGTTTTCAACATCTAATTATCAAATCTCTCTCAAAACCCTAATTCTCAAATTCTCACAAACTCTCCCCAACTTGTTAGATGTAATCTAATGATTTAACAACTTAATATTAATGCAAGATAGTCTCACCCTCACCTTAGATTAATTCCTGAATCAGCAGCAGCGTTCTTCTTTCCTAAGATATTCTCCTCTTCTTTTGACTTTTCTCTTCTCTTCTCTTCTTTCTTGTTCTTCTCTTTTCCAAAAAGCGGTTTAAGGTAAACTCTTTCCAACCTAAGCTTCTCTATTTATAATACTAAAATATTCTTCCCAAATCTATTTAGGCCTAACAACTTATTCTTCTTTCTATTCCAACCCTCAAATCCACTCACACTAATAATCCTCATATTCTAATAAATAATATTTCTCTACTAAATATAGTCTTCCACTAAATATATAATAATACACCATATAACAATAATAGCATATTTCATCAAAATATATATGTATATAATATTTTAACACCAAATAACAAATATACCTCTTCATTGAATAATAAATATATTTCTACACCAGATAACATATATATTTTCACACAAAATAACAAATATATTTCTACACTAAATAACATATATATTTCTACACAAAATAACAAATATATTTCTACACCAAATAATATATATATTTCTACACAAAATAACAAATATATTTCTACACCAAATAATATATATATTTCTACACAAAATAACAAATATATCTCTTCATCAAATAACAAATATATTTCTACACAAAATAACCCCACAACTTAATATTTATTTTATTTTCGAATCTTATTTTATTAAACAATAAAATAAGTCACAACGTCTCATAAATTTCTCTAAAATCATATAAATCACATAAATCTTATAAATCACACTAATCATATAAATATATTCTAAAACTCATTTAAAATAATTAAATAAAAAGGAGGGCGTTACAGAAACCACTTTAATATGGTATTGTTACCACTCTATTAAGGTGCTGAGACCACTCAAATATGGTGTTACCATCATTCTAACTTTAATTTCTCCAAAACATCAATATGGCACTACGACCACTCAAATATGGTGATACCACCATTTCTCCTCAAATAGAAAAATATTGAAATATTTTATATACCGTTAAGATCATTCATTCTTAATTCCGACGGGACATTATTATTCCAAAAAGGGACTATGATCTTAATAGTACCCTTTATTTCGAAGGGACTTATATTATCGAAGGTACTATGTTTTTAAGACCATTCTTAATTTCGAAGGGACGTTAAACGGAAAAGGGACTATGGTCTTAAGAACACTCTTAATTCCAAAGTGACAGAAAAAGGAGATGAAGAGAAGAAAGACTCGTCAACCCAAGTCAAGAAAGGGAGAAGAGAGAAAGAGTTCCCGACAACTCAATGAAACTCTTTGATGTGATTTTTGAACTAGGTGAGCTCTCCTTTTATAGGGAGAGTTTGTAACTAATTTGGAGAAACTTAAGAATTAAGTAAACTTAAAAATTAAGCAACACACAGATCAGCTCAAGTAACTAACTAATCAGATAAGTTCAAAAAGAAACAAATCCGCTAACGAAAGAAATATAGGAAATTCAGTTGGATTCTCAATCTTTTCACAACCAACATAAACTAAAATTATGGACAGTGATATCCATGAATTAAAAAATAATAATTACTATTATTTTCATCATTATCGGGTACCGCAATTTAAACACTACTAATGTGTGTGTTCTATTTTATGTGGGACCCCCACATTCTATTTTTTAATTCACACAACACTAGATCAAAGATTAATTACTTAGTGTTTAATCTTCTAACCTTCCAATTTCTTTCCAACTTCACATCAATGTTCCAAGAGTATATCATTCTAGCACTGGTTCATATAACTTGTTACACGAGTTTGATGCATCACACTCAAAGATGACCCATGCAAAATATTTTATTTAAAACTTTTGAAATATGTGGGGAATTGTTGTATATTTTGAATATTTCAAAAGTAATTTGGTTATTATTTTATTTTATTTTAGTTGTTTAAATTTATTTAGAAATAAATTTTATTGACTTATGCATGATATGCATGATGTCACGTTGTCATGTTACATGGGTTGTGGAACTTCCAAGAAATTGTCCACCTATTTTTTAGGTGATATTAGCTATATTTTAATGAATAAACTATCAAATTGGTCCCTGTCTTTGTATCAAAGTTTCAAAATGGTCCATGACTCTATTAATAACTTAAAATGGTCTATGTCCTTGTCAAACGTTTCTCATATTGGTCCCTAACGCTATTAATTATTTTGTATTTTGAGTGTTAATGGCTCAATGTCTTTTGGATATTATTTAGTGGTTAATGGCATAATGCCTTTTGGATCTTATTTGATACGTTAATGACTTAAAATACAAAACAACTAATAGAATCAGAGACCAATCTGAGAAATGTTTGACAGAGACAGGAACCATTTTGAGTTATTAATAGAGTCAGGGACCAATTTGAAAATTTGGTACAAAGACAATGACCAATTTTGTTATTTTATGATCTTGGTAAATAATGTCTATATTAAATATTATTTTCAACATGCACGCACGCATGCGCGCGAACTCACAGGCACAAGTGCGCGCGCGCCCACACACACACACACACACACACACATATATATATTAAAAAGGGTTAATTATGTTTTTAGTCCCTATAAATATTCACAGTTTTGTTTTTAGTTCCTATAAAATAAAATCCTTAAGCATTTTAGGGACCAGAAATGTTGATGAAATTTCTTGACATGGACTAAAAATGCTCATGGAAAATTTTACAGGGACTAAAAAGTGCAATTTTATTTTATAGGGACAAAAAACAAAATTCTGAATATTTATAGGGACTAAAAACTTAATTAATGAATATTTTAATGAATACCAAACAAAAAATATATTAAGAATACATTGAACACATTTGAGTAGAGGGGAAGAAGAAGAAATCGTTGTTTTATCATCTTATAAAGCCTTCTTTGTTTTATTTTGCCTGAAATACTAAATTCTCTCCATTTTCACTGCCAAGATATTTTTCTTGCATATCATAATTAGTTTCTGCGTAGAAGGATCTAGCCTGACAAAGAACGCGACGCCGTCGTCGTGAAAACTCTCCCTCCACCGCCGTGTAAAAGTGGTGCGCGTCGTTGCCGTGTGTGGTCAGGGGCGATGACAGATCCATCCCTTGATACTTGATTCTAGCTGTAGCTGTATTTGTTTTTTATTTTTTTCATTTTGTCAGTTAATTGATCCAATGGTGGAAAATGGCGCAGGAGAGATGGCATGAGACAATAAGCAGGAGAGGATCCAGATCCCCGTATCTCAAACTCAAAGGCTTTTACTCTGTGTTTGGCTGTGAGAAGAAAATGAGAAGAGAGAAATAGGTGAGAGAGAATAAGAGAAGAGAGAGATAGATGAGAAATAAAGTAGATTTGATGGGTTGTTTGATATAAGAGAAAGAAGAGAGAAATAGAAGAGAAAGAGATGCTGCTATATTTTGAAAAGACAAAAACGTCCTTGAGTAAAAACAACATATAATTTATGATTGATTAATTTGTTTTTATAAAAATTAAATTGTTTTATTATTTTGATATAACTAAATTGTTTTAATTGATTAAATTAATAATATATTTTAATTCAATTTTAAACAAACTTAGTTTTTTTTACAAGAACTTAGTTAATTTAATTTAACGTGTATTATATATTTTTCAAACCCAGTTTTTGAATTATTCAAAAAAACAAAAAACTCAGCTTTTGAGTTTATGGTCATTTTTTTTTTTTACGCAAAGAATGTACAGTTGTTGTTGGTTAGCAGCTACCCAAACCTCATTATAATATGCATGGCATAGTTGCAAAATTTATAAAAGGATGTGAAATAGCAATGACATAAATGTAAATTGGCCCTCTCAACTTCACTTCTCTCATGTTTCTCGTCACAATTGAGGAGAAGTAAAAAGGTGGTAGGACCCACCTATTTTTATTCTCTCTTCCCAATTTATTTGCTATCCAAACAAGAGAAGTTTGGAACTTCTCCTCTATTTCTCTCTTCCCTAACTCTCTCTTCCCTAATTCTCTCCAACCAAACAAAGTGTAAAGTCATCAAACAAAGAATAACATCCAAACCTATAGATATACTCTCAAAATGACATATAACGGCACAGGAGGAGGAGGAGGAGTCGAGTACAAGGAAGTAGTAAATCTTCCTCTGTACTCTCTTCAACATTTTCAATTTTGTCGCATAAATAAAATCCAATAAATGCATATAAATATATGACCCTAAAATAAAAACCCTTGAACCGCAGAGACAGAAGATTCTTTCTAATTGATTTTGATCAATGGGAGAAAGTGGAGAATGCTCTGCCTCAGCCTCAGCCTCAGCCTCAGCCTCAGCCTCAGCCAAACCCTCAGATGAAATCTGGGCAAAGCTTGGTAACCCCTTTTCCTTATTCCACATACTAAATTATCCATTAAAGTTTCAATCTCTGGGCGTTTCATAATTTTTCCCCTCTTTGGGATTTCATCTTAATTCTTCAAATTTTTTAAATTAGAATCAAAAGGGTTGAAATTTTTGGTATTTATTTGTTTAATACTCAAAACAGCATTTCGTAACACAATAAAGCCTCCATTTTTATCTCTTAAAAAATTCAATTCATGTTAGGTTCCACTGGTTAATTACTTCTACTGTGTGCGTGCATGTTATTTTTTTAGGGCTTCAATTTTATAGGGGATACTATCATAACAGCGACAAAAAGCTATATCTTAACAATTTTATAGGGCTAAGCGATGTATATAACTGTTTTTATTGTGTCTGTACACCTGATGGTGAATCATGAGGATGTAATTTCATTGCTGTGTACTAACTACCAGGGTTTTTAAATAGTGATAACAGTTACGGTTGCGTCTCCATTCTTGATATTGCGGAGAATAGTGATCATACGCAACCGATGCAGCTTCGATCATGGTTGCCTTTGACAACATCAAATCCGTTATGTCGCGCCTCTAAATCACGGCTGCGGTCTTTTATTTAAAACCTGATAATTACTAACACATTTGCTTTAACTGTTATATGAGTTTGGCTTCTCCTTGAAAACAAGTGTGGAAAATAAAGGAATGGTTTTTCTTTGAAAATATGATGAAAACTCATCTGGGTTTGTCATCCCATTTTAGAGGGGATACCAATTTGGCTCTTAAATTACCAAGTGAAGGGTATATTTTGTGTGAAGTTTGAGACTTTCTTAAGGGACTCTTTTCTTTCATGCAGTTCAGTCTGACTCGAGATACCCTGATGTTGAGATAAGGTCAGATAAAGGCAAAATACGTTCCGAGATATCAACCACTTCTTGTGACAAACATAGGTGGTGCAAAATAGTAAGGAATTCTGATCTATGTTCTGCCACATTGGAAAATAAGAGGTAAATTCACGACTTACAAGTATTTATCTTTTAAATAATTCAGTAAGTCGTGCTCCCTATATCTGCCAAGATAATTAGTTTTGTTTGATTATAAATTATTTTTCAGAGAAACAGGGAACTATTATTTTTAAAACTAAAAAATGTAATGCACTTGTCCATTTCATCGTCACTGTTTTAACCCATTGTTTGTCACATATCGTTCAAAAATGCTGTTGGAGCTTATAGGTTCCATGCTGTTTGTTAGTAGGAACATATGTTTCAGCTTCATGATAGTAAAGGAGTGCTAATTACTGAAAAAATTATTTTTTTACACGCTTTACATTCCTTTCTTCTCCGTTCAAGTATTGAAAGTATACGTCTCTGCAAGGATGTCATCTCCTTTCTTCTGCATATATGTTGTCAATTTTTGCCCAAAAAAAGTATTTATTTTTTGCTTGCATTGCACATTCATGCTGTAGTTCGAATACAATACTTGTTGACGGGGCTGAGGTAGGCAAAGGTGACACTGTTGTTATCAAGGATGGAAGTGAAATTATCCCAGGCCCTGCTAAAGAAGGTTAGAACCTTTTTAATATTTATGCTAGTGTAATACCTCCTATAGCTGATTATACATATAAAGTAGAAAATTGTAAATTGTGTTTTAAATTGTTTGGTGTATTAAATAGTTAACTCAATAAAAGTCCTGCGACGAAAAATAGCGCGGTAGTTGGTAAGCGTGTTTCCTTGGTCTGTAACGTTGGCATAAATCATGACATGTAATTGTGCATGTTTTAATAGTAATCCAATTATGTTCATAACCAGTGAGAATTACTTGCCTCAATAGTGTTCATGCTTTCATATACTACAATTATGATTGATATTTTTAACATGGTATTCGAGTCCATTGAATAATTAACCAGTAAATATCTTTAATGTGGAGTTCAACAAAAACTTTATCTTTAAGCAAAGTATTTGGTTTTTGATACCATTAATTTATTATTTCTAAGCCGATTATCAATCTATTTAATTCCATCATTACCACTTTATGGCATTAGGATTTGTCAGCTACAAATTCCAAATCGTGTCTAGCCCAGAAACCTGCCAGACGCTGCTAAAGGTTGGCAATTTTATAATTCGTCTGCATCCTTAATGTCTTCTTCGATACTGTTTTTTATTGCAGTGCTGATGACTTGACTGTGTTTCTTTTCCAGATATGTGTAGATGTTGATCATGCAAAATGTAGTATTTGCTTAAACATATGGCATGACGTTGTTACTGTTGCTCCATGCCTTCATAACTTTTGGTATGGATGATAATCTTTTGATCCTCTTTTTCTAATGAACATGGTTCTGTTTAGTTCATTGACTTTTTCTTGAATTGTCATGTGACATTACAGCAATGGTTGCTTCTCAGAGTGGTTACGGAGATCGCAGGAAAAACGTTCAACTGTTCTTTGTCCTCAATGCAGAGCAGTTGTTCAATTTGTTGGGAAAAATCACTTTCTGCGTACCATTGCGGAGGTACATTTTATGCAGAAGCATTTCACAGAGATTAAGCTGAATTGCAAATGGGACTTGATATAGTATATATTATGACATAAAGCATAGCATGTAGGCATGGCAGTGAATATTTGACACCGTTTATGCAATTTTATGTCATATTTTTGACAAACCTCTTGTTCATAGTTATGGGAGTTCTTTTTTATTTTTGCTGTACTTCTGTGTTGTTTGATCTATTGATTTTCTTCTTTCATTTGAGTCAACAGTTTCTCTGAATTGTTTCATAGAAAATATGAATGTTCTGGATAGATTCATAATTTCATATAGTTGATCACTAGGTGCAATGAAGTTTTGTTGTTATTTTTACACAGCAGGTGTGTTTTTCCTATACCTTTTTCAGGATATGGTGAAAGCTGATTCTTCCCTAAGACGCTCACACGATGAAGTTGTGCTTTTAGACACGTATGCATCAGTACGGTCAAACCTTGTGAGTATGATTCCTTTGAGAGTTGTGTTATTTGAACATATATTTATATGACAAACTTTGTGACAACCAAAATTTTACAAAGAAAATGAAGGATTGGCACAAAAATCAAAGCAATAGAGAGAGAAACTAAAAACATAATGTGAGTATGAGAGAGAAGTTGTCACAAAAGTTGTCAAAAAATGGTTGTTCAAATATCATTTCTCTTCCTTTAATTATCATGATTTCTCTCCTGCTTCTGTGTTGTGCAATTTTTCTCCAACTTTAATGAAATATTGGACCAAAAATGAACTATATTTTTTTGTTGTTGTGGGGAGTTGTTGACTTGTAGTATAATATCCTCTCTTTGCCATGGAATTTTATTGGAAAAATGAGTTTATTGTATTTTCACTGTTAGGTCATTGGATCTGGAAAGAAGAGTAGAAAGAGGGAGAGGGCCAACACAACAATGGTTAATCAAAGTGATGGTGCAGATCATCACTGTTCGCAGTGTGGTAATATTACCATTATACAATGTCAAACGAGGCAGTCTATGCAGCACAATATATTTTTTTCCCCATCAATCTTCTTGGTTTTCTGTGCTAATTATTTACGACATTCAGTGTTAGTTATGTTATCAATAAGTATACCGTGTTTGTATTCTGTATTGTGCTGCAGAGAAAAAATGTTTATGTTTGAATTCAGCAAGTCTCTGAATCATTCAAGATATACATAGGATCCTTAAGAATGTGTGTTTTCTATTTTGAGCTGAATGGTGCTTGGACTGATGACGCTGAAGCTTATCTTTTTGAATGGCCTATCGGGCCAGAAATGCCATTTAGACTTATTTTCTTTTCTTTTTTATTTTCATCGCTAGACCTGAAAAAGATTTGAATTTTGTTTGTGTGGGGTACTCCCAATTTGCTATTGTAATTCTGCTGACTTTCTTTACAATGTGCAGGTGTGATGTTAAAACAAATAGTAAACAAAATGTCTTATTTGTGATGTCCTTCATTTTTTTGTTTCATCATACTCATTGAATTCTCCTTCAATATAGTTACTGTTGTTGGCGGGTTTCAATGCGATCCCAACACAATTCATCTCCAATGTCAAGAATGTGGAGGAATGATGCCTTCCCGTACTGGTCTTGGTGTTCCTCAATATTGTAAGTCGTCAATGTGCGATTTAACTAACGAGTAGTTTTTTTTTTATATTTTAATTTGTGTCTCGTCATTAAATTCATGCTGATGAAAGAGTATTTTTTTTTTTGTTTTTCCACTTTCTTTATGGTGAACTATAATATTCAATTTTTTACTTCAAAATGTCAGAATTCATGTTGTCATTTATTGTAGGCTTAGGATGTGATAGACCTTTTTGCGGAGCATACTGGAGTGCTCTTGGGGTAACTGGGAGTGGCTCTTATCCTGTTTGTTCCCCAGATACTTTAAGACCGGTATGGACTACTTTGTTTATAATAACCGTTAAAGTTAATAACTTTTTGAAAGTTGCTTTCTGGAGAGTTCTTATATTTTTGTGTAATGGTGTGGTTAAGTAGCAGTGCTATAGCCTAACAATATCTGAAGAAATCGTTAATGTTCCAAGATACGCTATTTAGTACAGAATATTATCAAATAGCGATGCTATAGCACTGTTACGTAGCGAAATTCGAACACACAACTATTTTTTCGTGATCCGCAATTGACAACACTGCTGTGTAGTTATTGTGCCCTTGTGTGGTCAATTTCATCATCATGTTAAACGTGCAACATAATTTTCTTCTCTTCCTAGGGAGTTAAAGGCTTTGAATAGATGATGGAATGGTCACTTATACGACATGTGCTTGACTTTTTCTTTGCAGATATCTGAACACACTATATCAGGAATTCCTTTGGTAGCCCATGAAAAGAATCTGCATGAACAGAATGTATGCATTTCCGAATAAACATTTTTGTTGTTGAGTCTGTTTTGTCTGATCATTTTTTTTTACTATGTTTATGTTTTGTGGCTTTCTAGATCACTGAAAGTTGCATAAGACAAATGGGGAGGACATTGCAGGATGTCATATCAGAGTGGATAGCAAAGCTGAATAACAGAGAAATCGGTAAAGTGACAAACTTGTCTTTCATGTGATGGTTAATGAGAAGTAATTCTTCTGATTTTTTTAGTTAGCTTTTTTCTTTCACCTTTTGGGTGAGATGTTTTAACTGATGATTACAAAAATTGAATCTTGTCCTGGCTATTTATTGTTTTCATAGCATGAAGGAAACAAAATGTAAACAAGGTGATAGTTTTGTAAAATGTTGTGAAAATATATCTGAAAAAATTAAAAGAAAAAACTTATCAAACATGCACTTGGATTCCTATTTTGCATTAGCTTGCTGAGCTCAATGCAAATTTTCAATTGAGTTTTCTTACAAAAAGTAATTCATTGGTGTAAATTGTTTGATCTGATTGTACATTGATGGTGTCACACTGTCACCAGATATTGACTTATACATAAGTTTTTATTTTTTTCTATTGTCTTGGCAGATACAACACGAATGATGCTGAATCACGCAGAGATGATGACTGCTGGGACTCTTGTATGCAGGTATGTTTTATACTGAATCATTGTGCTAAAGTGGATTTACCTAGATGTTTTAATAGGCCCAATGTCAAACCTTAAAATTATTGAAGGTTGCATTTTGTAATGTGATACATACCTGTAGGTAAATAGTACATACATTTATACTGAATTAATTTGCGGAGTATTATGCACTATTTTCCCAACAATGCCAAAAAAATCATATTGAACTCTACTCTGTCTTGTATTTCTATTTGACATAATGTACTTTATTGGTAAAACAACCACCAACTCTAGTACAGTGTGGAATTATTGTCTGATAACCATTCCAACCTTTGAATGTTCATATTCTTTTAATCATGCAGTGATTGTTATCAGAAGTTGGTGTCATTTCTCTTGTACTGGTTTCGCATTTCTACACCCAAACACGTAAGTACCTTAAACTCAAAGCATTATCAGAAGTCTGTCTTTCTTTAACTCAATTATCTGTACTTTTTAGCAATGAGTGGATTATTTTTTTGGTAAAAAAGTGGCTTACCAAATATTAATTTATGCAATCTAATCACAAAATTACCAAGAAACTAATTCCAGTTCCTGGAATCCGCTGAACGAACTGATAATATTACAATGTTTTATGCACTACAATAATTTAGTTGCTGAATGAAACTACTTGCAGTGTGCAAATTAAGCTGACCCTTTTGATTTTTGTTTTTGTTTGTATGTATTGCAAAAAGCTTCTACCACCAGAAGCATCGACAAGAGAAGATTGCTGGTATGGATATGCATGTCGGACACAGCACCGTAGTGAAGAGCATGCTCGTAAAAGGAATCATGTTTGCCGTCCAACCCGAGGCTCCCATTCCTGATGTAAAACAAATATATTTCTTATATGATAGATTTATGTTTTGTTGAGTAGTCTTTTCTTTCTTGAAAACAAAAATAGCCCCTTGGAGAAATAACTTTTGTTTGCTTGGGCATCGTTGCCTGGATTCATAGCAGTTGAAAAATGTCTTAAATTTTTTTTTTGGAAGAGATTATCTTAATAACTGTAAACTTGTTTTTTGACTAAAAAAAATTCAAAAGAAATTTTTACCCAAAATCCTTGCATCAGAAAACTTTGCACCCTTCATAGCCACATGTTGCACACGAGAATGGTGAAGCCGTAGAATCCAACATGAACTTCCATTGTCATTGCAAAAACATATTCCAGTAGCTTGAACCCATCCTCAACTCCCCTTCCCCGGTTCCAAAGCACTTGACCTTAGTAGCCATTGGAAATCTTCTCTATCAACATGCAACCTCAAAACATCATTGCGTTCGAGGAAAACGATGGTTGATTTAAGAGGCGATGATTTTTCTGACAAGATATAATTACCATGATTCTTGTTAGTTTCGTGGGATGGGGTTGTCGTCCAGGGAGGTGGTACATAAGTCGAATGTTGGTAATCATGAGCAAAAATTTCAATATTGATAAATCATTTTTGTGGTCAACAAATTTCACAATAGAAATTGGCCGCTTAAACATCTGTGGGTGGAATACTGTCAAAAAAAACTATTGTCTTTTGAATGAGGATAAAAGTTAATATTAATTTTTCTTACTCAAAATGAAGCCTTGGAGTGAAAGAATTCCATACCGCTTATTTGTTTTATTTGCTTGGTTCATTTAGTTAATAGCAACGGTTGACTTGTCAATGATTGACTAATATCTGAAATAAACAAAAGTGTTGTAGAAGTAGCTGAAGCTGAGGCCTAAACAGAAGATAATAGAGCTGACAATAGAATTTTTTTTTTTTTTGAGAGAAAGCTGACAATAGAATTATAAACCAAACCAAACTACAATAATATGAGAGAACTCCAACTGGCAACTTGTAAAGAGTGGAAAGCTCACGTGACGTGGAGATGAAAACGAAAGAATTAGGTGAGATGCAAGTAACATGCCACTTTTTCTTAATAATGTCTATACCTTCTCGAACTGCACTTTCTCTCCTTAGTCCTCACGCTACTACATTTATTCATCCACTTTATTTGTCACGCAAGCATATATATCCATACTAGCCGTAAAATACATATAAACTTACGAAAAATATCCATATAAATTAAAGTCAGGAGCGGATTCATGGAAGTAGGTACAAACATTAGTTTTATTATAAATGAAGTAGGTACACATGAACATTGTTTATTCTTTCTTAGGAAATACACTTTCCAGTCACTATTATAAACAAAAAACTACATTTTACATTCATTTAATTAATGATGTATGTAATCTTTATTATAGATCACATACATCATTTAATGAATAAATCTAAAATGTTGATTTTTGCTTATAATAGTGACCGGAAGGTGTATATTGCATTAAAAACTAGCATTTTTAAAGGAGGATGTTATTTGGATATCTAAAAGTTGACATTGTATACGACAATGAGTAAAATTACATCTTTTATAACTATTGATTTGATTTAAAGGTAGGAAAAACTAATAAAAAAAAAATGAAATTATATCTACATCTTATGTGTATGCGTGTTTCTTTTTTTTTTTTTTTAAAAAAAAAAACCTTGTGTATGTGTATTGCTGTTTACCTTTCAAAAAAATAAATATATATTGCTGTTTAAATACTATTAAAAAAATATTTATGTTAGAATTTTTGTTTCGATTTTGTTTATGCTTGTCGTTTTCGATTATGTTAGGGCAACTTATATCATATATCTTTATTTCTTTTTAAAATCTCCCTTTTGAGGGATTTTCTTTGAGTCTTTTTTTTTGGTGTCTGGGATTCGAACCTCGGACCTTGTAAATATTGGTTCGCTAATTCTGAATTGTATATATACAAAAAAGGTATAGCTAAAACTTCAGTTTTTTTAAGAGACAAACTTCAGTTATATCATGTTTAAATTTAGTTTTTTTTTTTAAGGAGAGAATTTATATCATTGTATTAATTATGATTTGTTCAATACAATTTGGTATCTCTATCAAGATTTGGAAAACTAACTGATAATAGGGTCGTATTATCTAACTTATGGACAACCTTATTTGAATCGAACCTGATATTTTAAGGAGGAGTACACTCACAGATTCCAATACAATATCCTCAGATCAACCCAAGTGGGTTCAAAAAATAAAATCTACAATGGAGAAATAAAATTTTAAACTATTTTACTAGATCTTAGATAGAAGTTGTGATGTCCATATACTTCAAAATTAATGATGTATCGTATCCAATGTATATCAGCAACGATATATGTATCTGAAACACTTCAATAACGATACACATGGGAAACTGATTTTTTTCTACCGTATTGTATCTTAAATTTTAAAAAAATTTTGTATCATCGTATCGCATCCGTCTCGTCTCGTGCATTTGATTTCAATGGATTGGATTGAAGAAAGAAATGAAGTAGATAAGAGAAGTGTGGAATTAATGAGAAAAGACAGAGGGTAGGTATGAAGGGTGACGTGGGCAACATTTACCTACCTAACCAACCAGCTCAGGGTTCAATGTTGATGTTTCATTCATAATAGATTCACGAGTTGAGTTCTCTTTCTTTCTTAACGTGTTGTGTTCTGTTCTGTCTTCTTCTATCGCACCATCCATTCATCCTTCCAACATGTCTGGCCCCACTTCTCACCAAACACGACTCTTTTCTCTTCAATCACATACCTTCCTTCCTCACTTACATTACATTACACTATATTTTTGTTTTCTCTTTCTACTATACTGATATCGAGGAAATACTTCCATGACATAGTTTTAGTGCCATTGGTGCCATTGGAGAAATCCTGACAATTGATGTGTGTGTGATGTGTGTGTGGTGGAGATGCAAGCTATGACACCAATGACACCAAAGCTATGACACCAAAGTGCTACTCCATACTCCTGATATCGTGGGTAGTTGCTAACATTCTGTCTATATCACATGACGTGGCCCACATGCATCCTCATTCATTTTGTTATAATGGATAACGATTAATTAATTATCTACACTAACTCTTCTCTTTCCAATTAGTACTAACTAATTTATTTGAGGTTAGGTACATACATGTTTCTAGAAGACAAGAAAGTTGAACTTTTGATTTCGAAAATATTATCTTTGTAGTATATCATTAAAACAATATCATCAAAGTATATTATGTTAGCTGAACATATGATTATTAAACCAAGTCAATTAATAAAGAACTTTAAATTAATAATTAAATTATTAGCAATTAATATATATGATATGATAATATCTATGAAAAACATGAAGATGAGAAAATACTGCCAGAAACAGGAGAAAAATAATTTCAACATACGTACATATAATGACAAGTTTTAAATAAAAAGTTTTCTTTCGACTGTTTGTTTTATAAAGTTCTTTTCACAAATAGTGCTATTGAGTTGAACCTTTGAACATTTTCGACTCAATCTTCCTTTATTTTATTTTAGTTACATAAAATATATGGTGAATTCTACGGTACAGTCACCCAAATGACTTTTCCAATAAAGTCAAACATTTTAAATCAGTTTGTGGAAAACCGGCTTTAAAAGTCTAATTAAAAATGGAATTTATTAAAGGACCAACAGGGAAATGTATTTTACAACCCTTTATTTTATGCCCAAACTATCAAGATATTACACTAGTTAAAGCACAAATTAGATGGTGTGATACAACGGCTAAATATTTTTTAGACAAATATTTATATGAAAGCCATGAAAATATAGATCATTTTTTATATAAAGAATATAAAGGATTAGCTCAAGATTTAAGGAATAAACTTAAAGAATTAGCTAGATGAGTGAAGAAAATAATACACTTACAACCAGAGTTAAAGCTTTGCTTGACGAAACCAAGAAATTAAATGAGAGATTTGAAAGACAAATTTCTTTTCTTGAAACCTTACCTCAAATCTATAAACAAAATAATATGTTTACGAAAGACTATGAGCAAGGATTAGAAAGACCCCATGAAACTTGGGCAAATATAGAAAAAGATTTTCCGTGCTACAACAAAAATGAGAATCATAAATATCCTCATATATATCATTCTTTTAATCCTCAGTTAAACAATATAACTGATATGATTAATTATATCATAAAAAATTGTTGTTGTAAGCAAAATCATTCTCCTCAACTTAAAGAAGGGGGGAAGAATAAGGAAAAAATTGAAGCATCTTTATTTACTAACTATAAAAAATGAGTATAGAAGAAAACATAGAATATCAACTCGAAAAACTAGATCAACTTATGGCTACTTTAGACATAAGTGAAAAAGATTCCATTAAGGAAGAACCTGAACCTAAAGATCTAAAAGATATTATCTACGACTTTAGTTCTGATGATGAATCAAAAGACGATGGAAACTTCGTTAAAATAGAACAATTAGAAATGGGCGAAAGCTCAGGAACAAAAAGAGGACCCTCTTATAATTGGAATACAGAATTCCATAGAGAATTCTCCCAAGCTAAATTCCAAAGAATTCCTATGAATTATATTCCCAAACATAGTGTAAATGATGGAAGTGGAATTCTAAACATTGATTGTGTTGACAATCTAGCTCAAGCCATAAGAAGTTGGTATAATAAAAACACTATCCAAATACAGCTAGACAGCGATTTAAAAAATCTAACTCCAAAACAGATTTTTAATTATCTTTTGTGTAGGACAGAAGGTAATGCATATAAATTTTTAGCTGAAAAACCTGACGAGGAACAAACTGCAGAAAATAGTATTGGAATGATTAATAAAGTTTTTGAATGGCTTTTAAATGAGTTTAAAGGATGGCAAGATACAGTAGACTCAAATATCGCTTTTAACGCCGAAAAATTATGGAGAATAATGAATTTATCCATATGTAATCCTTGTTACATAGAGAATTATATTTGTGAATTTTCACAATTATATTATGATCTAAACAAGGACACTAGAGAAAATCAAAAGGTTGTCGAATTATTTTATCAAAAATTACCTATGGCAATGTCCCAAATAATCCAAACTGAATTCAACAGTGCAGTATCCTCAGGAAAGGTTAAAGATACTTTAGGAGCTAGAATTTCTATCCTTAGAAATTGGATGCAAGAACAATGCCTAAAGAAACAATCAAAACGAGATGCACGAATAGGATTGTGCTGCGATAGAATCCAAGGAAAAATTGGAGCATATGGTTGTGAAAAAACTAGGAGAAAAAGAAAATATCCTAGAAGAAAGAAATTTAAAAGATTTTCCTATGATAAAAAGAAACATAGGAAGAAAAAATTCTATAGAAGAAAAAGAGAATACCCTAGGAAAAATAAAACCTGTCCTAAAGGTAAAAAATCATGTACATGTTGGTTATGCCATGAAACAGGACATTATGCTAATGAATGTCCAAAGAAAGTTTCTAAAGAAAAGAAACAAGTTTTAAACATGATCTATAGAATAGGTTATGAACCAGTAGAGTCAGATTCAGATTCTGATTGGGAGCAACAGAGTTTCTATGAACTTTGTACAGATTCCGAAGATGAGCAAAACCAAGATCTTGAGTAAAGGAAACCCTAGTGCTACCTTTATCAAAATAAAACTTCGCAAGAAGGAAATTTTAGCCTATTTAGATACAGGCGCAACATTATGCTTTGGAAAACGAAGCATATCAAGAAATTGGGAAAGGTTAGGAAAACCTAAAGAAATAATTGTTGCAGACAAATCAAAACATCAAATATGGTTTGTTTTGAGAGACATCTCAATTACTATAGAAGGTTATGAATTCTTCATACCAACAATTTATCTCCATGATTCAGGATTAGATTTAATCATTGGAAATAACTTTTTAAAGTTATATGCACCATTTGTGCAAAATGTTAAAACTATTTCTTTACTTTGGAAGAATTTAGCAAACCCCAAAGAAAAGACAAAAGTTATAACAACAAAAATTATAACTAGAAATGAGATTATTCAATTAATTTCTGAAAACCTCATAAATCTAAAGAGTATTTGGGAGGATAGAAAATTCTTTTTAAGTCTTGAAGAAATAGAACAAAAACTTGATACTGTATGTTCAGAAGATCCTTTGGATAATCTGAAAAATACAAATCATGAACTTGTTACCATCAAATTACGAGATCCTAATAAAGAGATTAATGTAAAATATAAAATGCCTTATTCAGTACAAGATAAATTAGAATTTCAAAAGGATATAAAAGAACTTCAAGAAAAGAAGTTAATTACTCCATCTGCAAGTCCACATTCAGCACCCGCTTTTTATGTGACAAATCACAATGAAATAAAAAGAGGAAAAGCTAGAATGGTGATAAATTATAAGAAACTCAATGATGCTACAATCGGAGATTCTTATAAATTACCACGAAAGGATTATATTTTGCAAAAAATAAAAGGATGTGATTGGTTTTCATCTTTTGATGCAAAATCAGGATACTATCAAATCAGACTTTCAGAAGAAACTAAGCCTTTAACAGCTTTTTCATGTCCACAAGGACACTACCAATGGAATGTTCTTCCATTTGGACTAAAACAAGCACCATCTATATACCAAAGATTTATGGATAATGCTCTTAGAGGATTAGAACATATATGTTTGGCATATATTGATGACATTTTAGTTTTTACAAAAGGAACTAAAGAACAACATCTTAAAGATGTAGAAATTATTTTAAACAGAATTTCAGAAAAGGGAATTGTTATTTCAAAAAAGAAATCACAATTAGCCAAAAAGGAAATCGAGTATTTAGGCCTTATTTTTAAAGAAAATGGCACCCTCGATTTATCTCCACATGTTCAGGAAAAGATCCAAGCTTTCCCTGATGAATTGGAAGATCGAAAACAAATTCAAAGATTTTTAGGATGTTTGAATTATATTGCCAATGAAGGATTTTTCAAAAATTTGGCAACTGAAAGAAAGATTTTACAGAAAAAGATATCTGAGAAAGTTCCATGGTCATGGACTGAACAAGATACTCTAACTGTAAAAACTATTAAAAGAAAAATTAAAGTTTTACCCAGCTTATACAATCCAACAGAAAACGATTTTTTAATTGTTGAGATTGATGCTGATAAAACAACCTGGGCAGGTTGTATGAGAGCTCTACCTAATGGTAAAGCGATACTGAATCTTGATGATTCGGGAAACTATGTTGGTGATGTAACCCATCAACAAGGAATGAAAGATACTGGAGCAACCCAGTACGCTAAGTCTAGTAGCTCGAAAGAGAAATTGGACAAACTCTCTGATTCATCAGAAAAATTAGTATCAAAAGATACTAAGATTGATTATTCTTATGAAAATATTAAAAATAAGATAAAAGATGAAGATCTTTTACTTTGTAAATATGTTTCAGGATCATTTACAGATACCGAAACAAGATATCCAATTCATGAATTAGAAACATTGAGTTGTGTTAAAGTTTTAACAAAATGGCAAATGGAATTAATTCCAACCAGATTTTTATTAAGAACAGATTCCAAATATGTAACTGGATTTTGGAAATATGACCTTCGCGTCAATTATAAATATGGAAGACTTGTAAGATGGCAGATGAAACTTCAACCGTTTCACCCATATATTGAATATATAAAATCTGAAAAGAATTGCTTTGCAGATGCATTGACAAGAGAATGGAAGCAGCTATAAAGACATTACAGAATTCTCTCAGACAAAAGCAGGAGCAAATTGCCTCTGCAAAAAATCGTCTAGAAACTCTTCTTTCTAAAGAGGGGGAGATGATATTAACAATTCAAAACCTTGAAAAACTATGCAAAAAAGAAACATCAACAGTTTCAGATTCTAAAAATACTGAAAACTGGGATCTACTGGGACAAGATTCTGGAAAATTCAACTATTATGTAAAATACTCAGCTCCAAAAGAGTCAAACATCCCAATTGAGTCAATAGAACCAAAAGGATGGAAATCTTCAACAAACCCAACAACTGTCCTTGCAGATTTACCAAAAACATCTTGGGCCGATAAAGTCGAAGAAGAAGAAAGAAAAAATGGAAAAGAAAAAGAATCCATTGATCAACAAACAAGTCAAAAGATTGACAGTCAACTTGGAGGTAAAAAGAAAGCTTATGTAATTTTTGATGGACCTATGAAAGGTATCTACCAAAACTGGGAAACCACAAAGTTACATACAAACGGCAAAAATGTCAGATACAAAGGGTATGAGACCCTTGAAGAAGCAAAAACAGCCTACAACACTGTTTACAAAGAAGTTGCAACAGCAAACAATATAGTCCAGCCATCAAAAATGGAGACTAAGAAGAAAATATCTGTAGATAGAATTATCTATGGAGAAAGCAAATTTGTTAAAGAAGTCACCATTGGAGATTACTACAAAAACTGGAGATGGTTAACCAACTACTCATAAGAGTTAAAAACAGAATGTTTCTATCCTAGCAACAACGGGATAGAGGTAAAAGCCGTAACAGTCCCAGGCGTAAGCAAAGAGTTAGTCAGATCATTCTATGATTGTGGAATGATTAAAACAATGTATCTTCAAGAAGATGCAGGGAGAAAGATTCATGAACTAGAACTTCTTCCAAAAGATATAGGCGAAATCGCTTATAAGTTCAACAATAGCTTCGCAAAAGGTAAAGAGTTCTTTTTATCTTTTACTTCAACTTATCCATGGTTCGAAGACGATGAAGTTATTAAAGCCAGACACTTAATCAAGATTGGCATTTCAAATCATTCATATCCAACAAATGATGGAAGAGATGTAGATCCAAGACCAGAATGTTTTCTACATCAAATGGAAAAATTCTACGATACTCTCATCAGATTTGGAGTAAAATTACCAAATTTCAGGGTAATAACTGCAAAAGAAAGTTTTCTAGTCTACAGTGACTCAAGAAAACAAGCAAAAGAAGAACACCTTCAGCAAATTCTAAAGTTCGAAGAAAACTTTAGTGGGCTTGAAGCAGACTTGGGCCGTCTACCCGACCCGATCCAACAGGAGTGCTGCCGACACTTTCAAAAGTACAAAGGACACCAATGCAAGTGGTGTGCAAAAGACGTAAATAACATGGCAGACAAAGAATCGTTGTATGACAGTGACGTTTCACCAAACAACGAAGAAAATGTAGAAAATTAGTGGGCATGGGACCCATTTAGAGATAAGCCTTATCTCTAAGGCAATTATGTAATATAATTTTCTTTGTCGTTTTCTTCTTTCTGTCATGTCATTTCTTTTCCGTGTGCTGTAAAGGAAAGAGACGTTGTGCCAACTATGAAGGCCAACTTGTGAGTCTCTCATCCTATAAATAAGGGCCTCGAAGCTCATTTGTATGGACCATGTTTTTGAAGCAATATAAGTTATATCGTTTGATATGAACTTGCCTCTTAGTTTTAAGAACTAGTGGTCCTATAGTGGTAAAACACTATAGCTGAGAATTCTTGAGGTAATACTCTGGAGGAATTCGCCCTGAGTTGGGAAAAACTCAACTAAAGCAGAAAAAACTGCTGAAGAAGATCAGATTGCTGAAGCAAAACCAACCCATATTTCTGAAGAAAAATCAGGTATGAATTTATCAAGAATTATTATAAAATATGTCTGAAGTTTCATATTTTGAAGGAACATCTAGTTATCATGCTGATAGCATAATAGATAATAAAATTGAAGAAGCAGATTTATCTTTAACTGCTGAAGAAAATTTTAAAAGAAAGTTTAGTAAACTTAAGGAATTTCTATCGAGAAAAAATATTCTAAAATTCGGAATAATGGTAGGAGAGGAAGCAATTCCAATTGAAACAACTAATGGAAAAATAGTTATATCAACTATAGATAAACAACAAATCGATAAAAGACTTGGAAAATTTTCTGAGAACGAGAGAAAAAAGATTGGTTATATTCATATATCAACCATTCAAATTCTAATCAAAAGTACCTTCATGAAAGGTATTGATTCACCTCTAGAAATAGCTCTAGAAGATTCTAGAATTAGAAATAAGAAACAAGCGATAATTGCAAAAGGAAAATGCAATCTAAAATATGGAAAGATAAAATTTGATATAAATTTACAGATGGGATTATCCCTAAAAGATATAGATTTGAATAAATCTATAGTTTTTCATTATAAACTAAAAGATTCAACATTTATGAAAGAGGGTAATCATCCTTTTACAATTTACTACAGAATTAATTACGCTTTGAGTAATTCACATCATAGCATAGAATTCATAGGAAAAGAAACAATTCATATTGATGAATTATTTACACCATTAATTGCTTTAGAAACACCAATATTTAAAAATATCACAAGAAATAGTTTTTCTTTGATAGAAGCAGAAAAGAATATGTTTGAAGAAACAGAAAAACCATTGTTTAGAAGCCAAAGTCTTCGAATAACGTCACCAAACAGAGATCAAAAGGATTTTAATAAATCATTAAGTTCTCGAACTATATTTGAAGATGATGCCTCATCCTCAAATAACACTTCATTCGAACCCCCTAGGAAGGATTTCGAAATAAGCAGAGAAAAAGAGCTTAAGGATCTGCATGATTCTATAAAAACTCTATCGATACAGGTTAATAAGATTAATCAAAGACTATAAAAAGTCAAAATGCCTGGATTAAATCTAAAAACAGAGTTACAACTCTATAAGCAAAAACTAGAAGAAATAATTTCTGAAATAAATTATCAAAATACAAGAATTATGTTAAAACAAATTCTTTTTGCTTCACAAGATTTAATAATCTACCATGTAGATTCTATTTCTAAGTTATTAGAAGAAATAGAAGATTTGAATACTCTTACAAGTATTCAGCAAGAAAAAGCAAAAATGCTTTTAGAACCCTTTCAAGGTTTAGCAAAAATCGAAAAAATGTTAAAACAAATAAAAACTGAACAAATGTTAGAACAAGAAAACCTCCGCTGGAGAATCAACAATTAAATATGCCTGGTTTAACTCTTAAATCAGAATTAATACTTTTTAAAACTAGGTTACAGCATCTAGTAAGTGATATAGAATGGTATTATGATCTAATACCATACAAACAAATAATATATAAAGCCCAAACTTTAATAAGATCTCATATAGATTTAATTGAAGATCTGGTAGAAGAGATGCAAGAAAATCTCACAGAAATTCAAAAGAAAAGAGCAAAAATTCTTTTAGAACCTTTTTTGGGTTTAGAAAGAATTGAACAACTTATAAATGAAGCTCGAGGTCGAGAAAATTCTCGAGAAAATTCCGCAAGAAACCCCAAACCAAATCTGGTATCAGAGCAGGAAACACAATCCTAAGGGATAAACATGAAAATAAAAATAAAAAAGAAATTAAAAAATATTTTCTATATAAAACAAAAGCTTTTTAAAATCGTTTTTCCAAATAACCGATTTAAAAAGACATCCACGTGGCACTCTCCCATTAAGCCACATAAGCGACTTTTCCAGAAAAGTCATAAAAACAACTGCACCATAGCAGTCCCCAAAATATATATGGTCAAATTCGTTAATTAATAATTTCGTTTCTAGAAGACTGAGAAAATTTCAAGATCGCAGTTCACAAACATCGATTAGTTTATATATATACTAGTAATACTACTTGTTTTTGTTTTTATTCAGCTCTCTTTGACCCTCCACTTCAATTGTGATTGTTCATGGGGACTTTTCAAATTCTTATTTACCGAATTGAAAATTATATATACAGTCATGTTGCTTGGCAATAGCTAATAGTGTCATTTGATGAATTTTTTGTATACATTTAATAATAACAACAACCACAAAAATAACTAAACTTTCTAGCTAGGGTGATTGGTGAACTTGAACTATCTACAATATTAAGGACTAGTATTATAGATGTTTCCTGTACATTTTTTTTCTTCCTTAAATTGCTATTACTCATATTTAAAAGAAAATTTTTATTTAACTTGTATACCTTTTTTGACAAGTATTAACATATATGCTTATTTCAACTTAATAGAGTATATCATAATAATGTTTCAAAAAAAAAAGAGTATATCATAATAAAATGCTCTGAAAAAAATAAAGTTAGATATCAAATAAAAATTATACCTTTTTTTTTTTAAAGAAAATAAAAATTATACCTAAGTGGGTAACTTTTCTATGATACCGTAGATATATATTTGACAATGTTGGAATAGTAGGTAATTAAGAATCCCGGATTAATATATATATATATATATATATATATATATATATATATATATATATATATATATATATATTTTGGGTAGGGGGTAGAATGTAAGTTATATACAGAATTTTTTTTTATTCCGACCCTGTATGCCAAAAAAATTCCAAATCTAACCCCCTAAAAAAATAACTTACAATCCAATAAATTTTTACAATGAAAATATAAAAATTCAATTAAAAAATTAAAAATGCTACATTTTATTGCTGCTTTCATTGGCCATAATTTTTTTAGGGGCAAAAGGAGAGAATATTGTTCTATCTATATTTTCACTTTCTGAAATGAAGGAGAATAAAATATGATGTATTGTATCCTTTTAAAAAAATAATATGATGCATTGTTTCGTTGTTGCTGTTTAATTTATTTTGATTGTTTATCAAACATTGTCCTATAAAAATATTTAAATAAGCTAAAAACGAGCCTTTCCCTACTAATGGAATTACCTGATAGTTGAACTTGAACACATTGTGACTAGTCAGTAACAATTCAATACTGATCCAACTCATGCTCCAGTAGTTTTCATATATTACATGAAAAATGGTTATGATCGAGTTTATTTGAAATATTACAAAATTTGCAATATAAAAGAACAAAAATAGTTAACATCAAGAATTGGATTTTGTTTGCCAACTCAATAATTTAGTTGTTAATGTTGAATTGTTTTTGCTGAATTATTTGACATTGTTAAGTTTGCTATGATGATTGTTGTAGTAAAAATTGGACTTTTGTTTATTATACTATAATCTAAAAACGTGAAACACAAATACACCTTGACCAAAGAAAACGTGCATATATAAAAGAATTTAGTAAATAAAAAGAAAATAAAGAATAAAAAGTACTTAAATTTAGTGAAGTTAAAAATCAATGCCATAATATTTTTTTTATACATTTTACCTAACATCTTTGATTAAAAAAAAAAACTATCTTGACCAAAAAAAACTAACATCTAATAATAAACGCCAATTTAATTTATTGCTTGACCAAAAAAAAATTACGTATTTGAATAAGGGTCAAAACAATGAGAGAAGAAATTTTTTCAGTCAAAACACAATGAGAGAAGAATTAAAAGTATCAAGATGGAAATTCAACATTGAAACTCTACCATTACTAGCAACGAAAGAACCATATATAGAAATGAAGACGCAGCAAATTAAAATGGAGATAGAACAGTGATACAAAAACAGTACCCAAATTTATAGCCCAAAATATTGGTTAAGACCTCTGTTCAACAGTCAACCACCATATATATATATGAAATAATAAAAACAAAATAATCCAAAAATTTCGAAAAGTTTCGAAATTCGATTCTACAACTAAACTGTCCTTTGTCGTTGACGTTGGTAACTAAGCAACAGTTACAACAACGTTAACAACTCAGCTGTGCTGTGATTCTAATAATTAATAATTAACCCCAAAAGATAAGATTAAGCCTAAATTACTTCTACAACAACAACAACAAAAAAAGTTCCAAATTTCCAATCAAAACTTGACAATCCCGGCCCCGGAAAATTTGAAAAAACCATTCCCGACGCCGGTGGTAGCAGGTGGTGGAGCAGTAACAGCAGAAGAAGTTGAAACACCAACGATAGGCATGGTATTATTGCAGCAACAAGGTTGGTGGCTACTACCATGTAACCCTAAAGATATTTGACGACAAAGACACAAAGCTTGTGGCTGTGGCTGTTGAGAGGGAGAGGATATAGCCAATGAAAGTTCCAAGTTGATTGGAGGAGGATAAGCTATATCCTCAACGGTAACACCACTGCTACTGTTTGAAACTGATTCTTCAACACCACCATAGCCAGAATCGGCTGCAACAAACTTTTTAAGCCGAGAGCCACTGAAATTACTGAATAACTGAAACTCACTCTAAATCTTGTTGTGGTGGTGGTTCATGCTGCTACTAGTACTGATCTCGTTGGTTGAGGGTACTACAGGTAATACGGATGAATTATTATTAACAACCATTGAAGGAGAAGCAGCTTCTGCAGAGGTGGACGTTGTTGCTGAGGAAGTACCGGCTGAAGCGGCAGCGGTGCCGGAGAGGGTTTTGAGTGGCTGATGTGTTGTAGGATCAATTCCACGGCTATAGAGTTTGCGTTTTATGTGAGTGTTCCAATAGTTCTTGATCTCATTGTCTGTTCTTCCGGGCAATTTTTGAGCAATCTGAGACCATCTGCAAACAAAACATAATCAATTAATAACAAGTAAATTATGATTACAGAATTACATGAAGGAGTACATATATGAAAGATGAAAATGAACGAGAAAAATAAATTTATAATTTGAGAAAGAATATATATACATACTTGTTTCCAACCATAGCGTGGAGGCTAATGATAAGTTCATCTTCCTCATGAGTGAAGTTTCCACGTTTAAGATCAGGTCTGAGATAATTGATCCATCTCAATCTACAGCTTTTTCCACATCTTGCCAAGCCTGTGTTGTAGTAAACATGCATATAAATAATTAAGAAAAATAAATAAACGAATATGGGTGGGAAATGATGAAATGAAATAGTTAAACAAACGTAATAATTTATATTTAATATATACCTGCGGCTTTAGGAAGAGAACGCCAGCAACCTTCACCTTGTTGTTTGATATAGTTAATAAGGCGTTCATCTTCTTCCTTGGACCAAGCACCTTTGTTTGTGTGTTGTTTTTCACAGCAAGGAGATCTACCCATGGTTGTTGAGAGAGAGAGAAAAAAGGAGACAAAAGAAGGTAGTGAGACAGAAGAGAATATAAATGGAAGGTTGTGAAGAGAGAGAAAAAAGGTGCAATTGACTCGGATAGCTTCTTTTTCTCAAAGTGATTGACCGAGTTGGTGAGAAAAGACGAGTGGTTACAATTAAGTTTGTGCTCTGTTTCTGTTTCCTTTCATTGGGTAGGTAGCTACTTCTACTTTTTTTAACACTCTCTTTATTTATTTATTATTATTTATGCTTCTCTCTCTCTCTCTCACCCTGATCTATCCCTTTTTTATTTTCACTTTCACCCCTGCTTTTTCACCATTTCATGCCCCTTTTCTCAATACTTACGTCTCTTTATTTTCAAATTATTTAATTAATACTACTATATCATTTCATAAAGAGACATTAATTCCTTCTTATACATAAAGAGAAAATAATTCTCAATACCTTTTATTTTAAATTAATTTAGGTTTCTTCTAATTACTTTTTAGATTTACATATACACGACTACCACACACAAATGTGTTCTCATGGCCTTAAAACTTTAGCCCAATTGGAATATATACCAAAGATGACAAATTAATTAATTAAAGGTATATAGCACTATCAAAAATATCAATTAAAGGAGTATTATTTTTTAAATACGCGCATAATTAATTATTTTACTTTAATTCACATGTAGCCTAGATTGACTTATTGCGTAAGTTAAAGATACATCCAATCATATTTTTGCACTAGATTGTTTTTTATCCAAATAAGAAGAAATTAAGACATTTCGATTTAAAATAGATCTAAATTAGATTCATTGCGACAATAATGGTTCGTTTTGTGGACATGATAATATCATATCATGTCTTAATGTAATGTTTGACGAGCAATACGATATCACAGGTTAATTCAAAAACTTATCATAATATTTTTATCAATTTTTACTTTTTATCCTCAATATAAGCTAGGATGTTAAAATTCAACAAGATATGATAACATATAAGAAATTAGAGGAACATGATATGATAAGTTTTAATATAAGAACTGAACATATTATATCTTAATATAAGATGACAATGTTAAGTTACTACCGTTTATATTGTCATTATCATATCATATTCTTGTTTAATTAATTATCATATCACGTTTCTACCATATATTTTGCATCTAACGGACCTCAATTTTCTTTAGAGAGTAAGATCGATGACTCATTGAATCGGTTCATGTTCTAAAGTTTTGCGAAGTTTAATTTCAAACGAATAGTTCAAATCAAGGTTGGTTGAATCGAGATTTTTGATTTATTGTCAGACTTTTGTTAATGAAATTTTATTTATCGTAAAAAAAAGGTTGGTTGAATCGAAGCTTTAACGCGTTTTGGCATATTTTCTACATAAATATTTGTTTAATCTTTAGTATAAATACGACTCATACTATTTTATTTTATTTATTGAAACATTTATTTCCCTCTCAACTATCTATTTATATTATCTCTCTCAAGCATTATAAAGATAAAAAAAATTGTGTGGATGAATTTTTGTGCATAAGTCTTGGTTTTGTCTGTAATTGTTTACTTATTCAACTTTGAATCTTAATCTTGACATTAAAGATTAAATTTATCATTCAATTAAGAACACATTGTTCATAACTTTGCTCAAAAAAAACACATTGTTCATAACTAGGAAAAAACATAATTCTCATGCAATCTGTTTTTTTTTTGAGATTCCTAACCGATCTTGGCAATCCATTCAAACCCGTCCTAGCCATATAAAATTAGTTGAGTGTGACGTCAGCTTAAGATTAAAGAACACTTCCTTGACACAAATAAACGGTCTTTGTTTCTTATAGCATCTCTAATGGGTCTTTACTTAACAATGACCATTCTATGTTAAGGACCCTATTGGAGGAAGAAAAAATGAATCCTTATTAAGCAAATGATAACTATATAAAGACCTTCTCTCATGAGTCACTAACGGGTCCCACTTGCAAAAAAATAATAAATTATTTTTGTTTAATGATGTGAAGTTACTAGAACCTATTTAAATACTTTTCATTGGAGTCCTTATTAGTGTATTCTCATTGGAGTCATTGAGTCCTTAATAGGTACTTTTATTAAAAAATTATAAATAAGTGATGTGTACACGTGAGATCCATTTAAAGAGTCATTATTAGCGAACTACCATTGCGGATGCTCTTAGTTTTCAATTTGCTTGAAGTTCTGAGTTTAAATTCTAACCGCATATAAAATATACTCCATCTGTTTCAAAATGAGTATCACTCTAGCAAAAAAAAATTGTTTTAAAATGAATGTCACTTTACATTTCCAATACAACTTTAATTTTTTTTCTTCCAACTTTTTTCTCTTCAACTTTTCTCTCACACAATTTTCAATGCAATTTTAAGTTTGTCTTTTTCTTATAAAGTAAGAGCGGTTTAGTAAAAGTGTTATGTCTAATGACTATTTTATTTCATTCCGTAATCTGTGTGCAATTAGCTAAAGCGACACTCATTTTAAAATGGATGGAGTAATGTTTATAACGAGTTAAACTCCAAATTATTTATAATGTAAGCTTGATAAATAACAAAAGGGTCATGTTAACTAGTGCCCCGGGGCACTAGTTAAGAAAGTAAAAAATATACTCCCTCCGTCTCATAATACTTGACACAGTTGACTCTATTACGCATACCAATGCATAATTTTGAATTAAATATCTTAAATAATATATTAGAAAAAATTATGAAAATTTGATATTTTGAAAATACTCATCGAGACGAATCTAACGACATCTTATATAATATTATTTATCTTTATATATTAGTAGAAAAATACGGTCAAAGTAAGTTAGGTCAAAATTGCACATTTTCAAATGGGTCATCTATTGCGGGACGGAGGAGTAAATAAAAACCGTAAGACCTTTTTTTTTAAAGAAAAAACCGTAAGATCCACCTACTAGTGCAAATACTTTTTGCCTAATTTCACATGGTTCATTGATCCAGTAGTTTAAAACTGGCAATGTCTACCAAACATTTTCATCGGTCCACTCCAAAAAAACTCACTCTTATCTATGATGATTCGTTTTCCCAACTTTTTGTGTGTGGTCTTCCACCTTTCTACTTTCTCTCTAACTAACTTGTTTTATATATATTGCTTTATAAAATTATGTTTTTTCTTGCACAAAAAATATATTCTAGAAGCATTCTTAACTTACTCTACTCACTCTTGTCAATTCAGGTTTGATGAGTAACCTCCCCTACCATCCGTTCTTAAAATCACACTGTTTATAGGTGTCTTTCTTTTGCTTCACCTACTAGGAAAAAGAAATTAGAAGTACATTTGAGGAACTTGCAAAAATAAATAAAATTTGGACATAGATCCATATCAGACTTATTTACATAAATTAAGTTCAATTTTAAAAAATATATTCAACTAAATATAAAATTATATTCAACTAAAAAAGTTATAAAAAAAACTCTTATATGCACATATATAGAGCAACTTATTTATTTTTTTAATGACAAAATATATTATATATAAGGGGATTAAATCTCAAGTATTACACCAAAAAGAGAAAATAAAAACACCAAAAAACCCCTAAAGAAAAACCGCCATCACTCCTCAAAGAACCAACACCGCCAACAGTGATCAATAAGGCACCCGATAGTGATTTTGCTTCAAACGTTCAGCTTCGACCACCACTCAAGTATCGGTCTATCGGAGGAGACATCACAACAGCCTAAAAGGACCCGAGTCACAAACTTGCTTCTGACCTCGAATCAAAAGCGATCAAAGAGCCCTTTTCTTAACTACATGCTAAACTTCGAATAACCAAAGCGCTTTTCTTAAAAACCAAAGAGCTAAAAAAAATTATACTCCATATATAATGGGCTAATGAAAAATCCTTTATGCATGCGGAGTATGTATAGTTACTTAAAACAAACTAGCAACTATGTATGTTTTTAATGAGTCATATATCAGTATTTTAAATTTTTAGGTTATATATATATATATATATATATATATATATATATATATATATATATATATATATATATATATATATTTTATTTGAGTACATATTCGGTTTAAAAAAGTCTAGTCAAATCCTAACTTATTTTTATCTTTATTATTTATTTTAATTGAAGTAGCAAAAATATAGTACGTATAGAAGTACAAAGAGTACTTGAATTCATATTTTAGTGTTAATCCTTGAGGTTTTATAAAGAAAGGGACTCTAATAATCTAAAATTTGGTTGTGACATAAGAAAAATTCAGCCAAAAGTTATTTTACTTGGGAATCAAATTCAGTTTTTTTCAAATGATTTCTTTTTTTTGCACAAACTAAAATGAGATATATTAATAGCACCGGCAATACACCCTGTACAAGACGTACAAAGAGTGAATTACCGGTAAATATTTACAGGTACAAAGTGCCAGAATACAAAAACCTCCCTATCAACAATCAAAATAATTCAAATAGGCACACCTATACAAAGAAGCGGATGTGTCCACCAATCATACCAGCTATAACTAAAAGATGTATACTTTGCTTTCATCCATAAAAAAGAATAGCATTTAACTTTGTCAAGTAAACCATGAGTATCGGAAGGCTCGTTTTGAAAAATGCATTTATTCCGATTCTTCCAAATAACCCAAACGCAAGAATACCAAATACCTTGCAAGAAAGCATGAGTGCATCTAGGAAGTCCCGCCATATAACAAAAATGATTGTGATGATCGCGTAACTCAAAGTGATGCACCAAATACAATCCTAACCACGAACAAACAGAATACCATAAAGTGAGAGAAGTACCACATTCTAGAAAGAGATGTTTTGCTGTTTCCGTCATATCACAACCAGCCACACAAGAAGCCGCTGTCTGATGAATAATATTTCGGCGTAAAAGATTGTCACGAGTCGGAAGTCGATTACGGAGCAAACGCCAAACGAACATTGAGACCTTTGACGGAATAAACTTATGCCACACATTGTCGACGAGGCTTCTATCCACCTGTTCACCATGATTAGTAACAACACGATAGGCCTCCCGTACCGTGTATCCATGAATCATATCAAGTACCCAACACCATCTATCAGTAGCATTAACCTGCAAAACAACGTTATGTAATAAAATTGAGCACTCCCACACACTCTCCTCCTCCCACGCTAACAAACGGCGTCTCCACTCCCACGCCCTACCATCCTCCTCCCACCCCTCCCTCTCCATCTCCGCCACCGTACACTCCTTATTTACAGCCAAATCAAAAAGTCGAGGAAATTTAAATCGCAACGGCGTTTCCCCAACCCAATGATCAATCATTTAGTTGCTCTTTATGTAAAACTCATTAACTGCTTAAGATCAATCATTTAGTTGCTCAAATCACTACAAGAAATGTTGCATTTTGCCAGGGGCAGAAGCCCTGGCAAAATGCAGAAATCCTTGGCAAATGGATGTTTGCCAGGAGTTTTGCCAGGAGCAGAATACCTAGCAAATATGCTCATCGCAAATGACCCTGCCAGGGCTTTAGCTCCTGGCAAATTTCGTGGGGCCCATTCCCTGGTACAACCCCTAGCAACTTTTCTGACGCGTCCTGACCCACTTTTCAGAGATCAAATCAAACGCTGCCAGGGGATTTGTGAGGGGTTAACCCCTGGCAAAATGCGTACGAAATTTTTAAAAAAAAAACATTTTTTAATTGTTTAAAAAATCAAAATATTAAAATTTAATAATTAAAATAATTTTATAAAATATTTTAAAATGTATATATTCCATAATAATTTGAATATTCAACAAGCATATACAGTATTCCATAAATAATTTGAAATATCATCTAAATATCATCCAACATATATATATATAACATTTATTTTTGTCCTGAGACCACAAAATTGTCTTATTATTCATCAATTGAAAGACAAAGTCCAAGGATCCTGAGTTGAGTAAATAGACCATCAACAACATCAATCAAACTATGCATACCAAGATAACTTCTTCCTACAAATAATAAGGGGAATAACAATCACGTGAGTAAGACCACAGTTGAGAATTCCATCAGTGGTACAATCAACATAGAAAGCCAGCAAGTACATCTCAATCTTTCTTATAAACTTTGCACAATGACATGTATACCTAGATAAAATGGAGGTTGGAATGTGTCATCCAAATCTTGCTGACTCGCCTAACAAAATCAACAAACAAAAAAAATGATTTTCTACATTCATAACCTTATGATCCAGATTAAATAAATGAGAATGCTCGCTCATTGTTACGAAGAGAAAGTAATCTAACATGAAAATAAGTAACCAAGAAAACATAGTTTAGATATAGATGGTACTACATATAAGGCTCAAACTTCAAATGAAATCCAATGACGGACAAGATCAACAATGACATAAACTCATGCTCACGAAAGCCTCTCTAGCCCAAACAAACCTCCCCAAACCACAAATACAATTAAGGTCAAGACTTAACCTTCCATCAATCCATTTCATATCAGTAACACCAAGCCAATTTGTATCAAATAATAGTGAATTAACACTCATAGTGATTCAAGGAAAAAAGGAAGCAGCAAGGTTTAACAAAATTACCCTTTTGGCATGTTTAACATATATATGTGTCGACAAAGTGAAAGGGAGTTGTCCTTTGCATAAACAAAAGTTCTAAAATTGTTATGTTCGCTTTTGGAACATAAACAAAAGTAAAATGATAAAAAGTTAATGATGTAGCTTAATATCAAAGTCTGAGAAATGAATTCCATTCCCCAAAATCAGCAAACATATGAAAGTCATGTATATGTAATGGTATTCTCAAAAAGTGTCACCTGTCCATTAATCTCAAAGACATTGAATTTAGAAAATTCCATCAGCAACCCATGGCCCAAATAGATATAATAAGAAAGTATCCAAAAGAAAGAGCAATAATGACAAATTATTAACAATAAGAGAGGAAGAGGAAAGGAGCAGTTACCCGGTCATTTAAAACTTTAAATGTCAAAACTTCTCTTATTGTGTATATAGACCATGAGACATAGTGTGTGGTGCTAACCAAGTCCTCCATAAAATCTACGGTAAAGAAGCATGGAAAAATTGCATTTAGAATACAATAGCAAACAATCTAAGAGTGGTAATATTTTAAACATGTACCATGACTACTATTTGTTCGCAATCAAGAGTACTAATCATACAAGATATAATAAATTAAACATCAAAAAGTATCTACAATACAAAGAGAAAATTTTAGGATAGTGAATCTCACCTTGTTTTTAATCAATTTAATGTGGAACACTGGTTTTCACTACACATGTAGGACATGGATCAACAATCTACATGCAAATTAAAACGGGTCAACATAAAATACTTTGACCTACATATAAAAAATGCATGGTGAGAACTTAGCAATCATTTGAATTTCAATTAAATGAACTATATATCAGTATAGAAGAAACAAAAAATAGATACCAATACACAACCTTCAATATACTATACTGTAGTAGGCCTTTAAAACACCAATTCACACATATTAAGAGCTGCACAAGCAACACCCGCATCAGGACCTTTTGATACTTTGAAATGATCTTACCTCCATCCTAATATTCTCCACTTTCATTGATATTCGGACCACATCACCCATGTGTCTTTATTATATGCTCCTTGTCCTAATGAGTCTGCAACCTTTTCAAAATCAAAGTTGTTAACCTGTCACCCTTCCCAAAAGAAAACTCCTAGCAAACTTACATTTCAAGATATTCACATCAAGATCAAAGATGAAACACGGAATCTTAAAACAATATTTTCAAAGTAAAAAGTTTAGGCAATTAATGAAGCAAGTGGCAACACAAAAAAACTCCAATATCAGCTCATGAAGAATGACAAACACTAATTCATAACCAAATCAGTCCAAAATTAATGTGTTTTGTCATTCTTCATCAACCACCTAAAATAATTTGGATTTGCAAGCACTAGAGAAAAAGACTAATAATACCATGAAATTGGTTTTTCAAGTAAATTGAAAAAAATAAATAAAAGGATGACAGTAAAATTCAAGCAAATCATAAGCATAGGTGTTTAGATTTGTTTAAAATTCAAGTGCTCATCAGAAGTTCTTTTGCCTCCTATCAAGTGGATGTAGATTATCACCTAATTCATCACTAGGTAATAGATGGATAAGCAGGAATGATACTTTAGCAAGCTTGATAGAATAAAGCAGCATCGGTTTATAAGTATCCCTCCTAAAGATACAAAACTAAAGCTCATACCCCAAAATCAAAACAAGAACAGAACCACCTGCTATTAAATAGGCTACTAAATCACAAACTATCATGCTAGCAAACTAACACACAGGTAGTTAAAATCAATATTCTACGCAATCTTAAATCACACCTTGAAATTAAACCCAATTCAAAAAATTCAAACCCCCAACAAACAGATCTCAATCCAAACCCTAACAAAAAACCACCAAAATAAATAAATAATTAAAAACTCTAATGAATCTAATCAACAATAATAGTAAAAATTAAACCACAAAACCATATCATAAATCAATTTTACAAAAAAATAATCTGGAAAAAAAGAACACGAAAAGGAATCAGAGGAAAGAGATTCGAATTTGAAAGACTAATACCTCGATTGAGAAAGTGAAGGAAGCTACGATGAAGTTGAAGGAGAAATCCGGAAGTGGCGAAGGATGACTACACGGCGGCGGGAGAAAAATGGGTCAGCAAAAAGCTCCTCCTTTGGTGAAACTGAAGGGACCAATAGAAAGCCCTCGTCGAGGGGATGAAGAAAACGGTCTCACTTTGTTTGATCGGTGAAAAAGACGCTCAAAATGGAACCAAAAATGGTGGTCGGTGGTGTGGTTGTGTGAAGGAAGAAGGAAGGATGGTACGCGTGGTGTGTGTTTGGACTTGGTTATGTTCTTGGAGAGAGAACAAGTGATAAAAGAAACCCTGTTTTATAAGAATCGGGTCCCACCTTTTCTAAAGTCGATTTGCCAAGGGCATCCCTGGCATTGCTCCTGGTAAATTTGCCAGGAGTTCTTGCTCCTGGCATAGTTCCCTAGCAAAATGCAACATTTCTTGTAGTGAATTAGTAAACACAAAAAAAAAAACTAACCGAACTCTCCAAAAACTACGTAGCACCTATGTCCTTCACAAACAATCCATATGATAGACCACTAATAAAATAGACAATAAAAAGCTTCAATTCCTTAGGTGACCAATTATTAGTCAAAGCTTATAATACATGATAAAATCTCTATATTCATAGTACATTACCAATACCAATATCATGAATAAAACCAAAATACTATTCAAATAACATCTATGATTGCTGAAAATCTAAAATAATTTAAATAGAAAAAAAATTCTGAAACCTACTAATAATTCGCGTAAGATGATGAATTATCAAGAGACAAACCCCATATACAATATAATTTGGCGAAATCTCCATATGAACCTTATGTATCGAGCGCTCTACTAGAAATTTGTCAACTTTTAACAATTTGAGGTATGTTGCACATAAGAAGAATCACTAGTTGATGCATGTTATTAGGAAATAAAATATGTATGCTGATTTTATGGTAGACGAGGGATTACAAATGAGGCGCTCTGTTTCCTGAGAGTTCCCTCACCTGACATGGAATTTTACATCATTTTAAGAGACAAACTTAAAACCTAATTTTGGTTTTGCTTTTTCTTTTTATTTTGCCTTATTACTTTGTAACCAAAAAAAAGATACGAGAGACATCATAAAATAAAAGTCAAGTGGAATGTAATAATACTTGATGTATGTCTATGATAGTACGAGACGATCTTGTATTTAATTCTTTATGTATTTCCCTTTTTCACAGAAAATTCATTCTTATTTATATTATATTTTTGGCAACAAGATTTATAGGAAATTAATTCTTAAAAAATACTTTAGAGACTATTTTTTTTTGATCAAGACTTTAGAGACTATAAGTTAATGTAATGCTAATACTCTAAATACTAAAGCGGAAATTATTTATAGGAAAATGCTAATAAATATTCTTATTTATATTATATTTTTGGCAACAAGATTTATTTATATCATATTTTTAATTAGTGTATCTTTCACAAAAAAAAAATTGTGGTTTTCAAATTTGATGGTTGCTCAGAGACACTCAAAATTATGCAGTTGATTGAAAAAATTGATCGAAAAATTATGACACAATCGAAAACGAAATTAAGGTATCTATTAATCAACTTTCTTCAAACTTCAACCTTTTAGGAAATAATAGGGCTGAAGAAGAAATAAACACAACAATCACAACACAAAAATATAACGTGAAAACTCCAAAACCGGAGAAAAGACTACAACCGTTATCTAAACCGACAACCAGAGGATTATTGCCATGTGATTTTTTTTACAACACATAGACTTCTCTCACTCTCACCCCAATGCCCCAAGACACCCACGCTCTCACAAACCCCAATGCCCCAAGACACCCACACTCTCACAAAACAAATATCTAAACTAAGTCAGATATAAGCTTAAAGTGCTACTAGTGCATCTAAAAACAAAGAACTTAGGTTCAATATATAGCATTGGTCTTCCCCTTGCTTCACTGATGTGGGACATAATCCCCAATAACTAACATTTTAAACCTTCTTTAAAAAACTTGACAATCAAACCCAACACAACCATCTCATGGCATCCAATATAGTAATAGTTACGTCATTTTGAACCGGCCATGTCAATTTCACTGAACATGGTTGGTATGGTAAGCCTCACCTTCCTACCTTAGTCCTTTGTTAATTAGCTTCTAGAAATAAAAGTAGCATTCAAGTAATGAGAAGCATAGGGGGAGTTTGGTAACCCACCCCCTCTCTCCATGGTTTTCCTACCTCATCTATTTGAGTGTGGGCCACTCCTTTGTATGCTTGCTTCTTTCATGCTACACTCCTCATGCTTTTTAACTTCTTCACCTTATCTTAATGTCTTTTCAAATATATATTGTATATTTTCTACACCATTTGTCTCAATTTCCAAAATAACTTTGAGAATTTTACATAAAACAAGAAGGATTATACAAACTTGTGCCTTTAAGAACAAGTTAAGAAGTTAAACATAAAATTAAACATAAATTTTGTCTTGAAAAGATAATATTTTAAATTTCTAAAATATAAAATGCACAATTTCCTATAAAATGTTTACTATCTTTAGTTTTTTTAATAAGATACTCCAAGTTAACATTTCCCAACTAGAAAAGATAACTGATTTTGTATAGTGAAGAAAAAGTATGAATTAGAACACTTTACAAAATTATTTTTAATTAATAATTTAAAAAACTATTATTAAAGTTTTTTTTGAATGAAAAAAATTAATATTAATTATATTATAGAAATATTTATATTTTAAGATAATTTTTTTTTTAAAATGACTTATAATTTGAGATAGAGAGTACTTTTTTGTTGAAGAAGTCAAAATAACCCACTTAAATTAACATCGGAGAATCAAACTTAAACTTTAAAAGAGACGTACACTCTAAGATCTCAAACCAATATAGAGTGCTTGGATGTTTTTTATGGGAGAGTATTTCGATTATGATATGAGTAAAAAATTTGTTATATTACTACAAGATTTCCTCACATGGGTCCCTTAGAAGATTAGATTAGGAACACAACACCCAGATGGTATATTTTGCAGCTGTTCAACCGTCACGTGGCATATATTCCATGATTATTATATCATTGATTAATTTATCATGGAATTAAGCATCGATCTTATTTTTGGTTGACGCATTATTTCACGTTAATACGTTCAAAAAAAAATGCTAGTAGTGATTACTGACTTATTATATCTGAATCAAGTGTCTATAATTCGAACTTTCCTACGCTGTTTATGTTTTACTCTACTCTGTAGGGAGATAGATATGTACCAGAATCTGATTCATCCGACCCAAGAGTTCGATTAATTGCACTTTGTATGAACTGTGGGCACGAATAAAAAAAAGTTTTTTCTAGATTGTTTTAAAGAAAGGTAGGTAACTTATTCACCAACCAATGAAAATGTGTGTAATTTGTTAGTGGGATCAAGATAGTTTACCACTTAATGTGTTTATGTGGATAATGTTTATTGGTTAGGTAAATATTATATACACTCTCCGGTCATTATTATAAGCAAAATTTTACTTTTTAATAAATGATGTATGTGGTATATTTAATGGACCATATATATCATTTATTGAATGAACCTAAAAAATAAATTTTTGCTTATTTTGTCAAAAAAAATTTTTTTGCTTATAATAGTGACCGGAGGGTGTATATATATATTGAAAAGATTTTTCCACACATAAAATGAGAGTGACACTTTTGACCACAAAAAATTGTTGACCTTCTATCTAGAGTTCAAAAGATCATATGTATAATAATGTCATGTCTCCTACGTCAAATAAATGTTGCGTTTATGGAGATTGATTTTGCCATCTAAAAAGGATCGGTATCGGCTTGTGTCTTCCATTCATGTATAATTTAATCATTCATAAATATAAATCTAGTGATTATTTATCTTAAAAGAAAATATATGGATGAAAGTGTCGAATCTAATAACATCGACATTATCAATTGAGTTAAGCATTCCAAACCAACATGGCACATTCTGAAAGCTCTATTAGTGGAAATGGAGATATACCAAACAAATATATTGGCACTATAATATTATTACAATATACACCATCCGGTCACTAATATAAGCAAAAATTCACTTTTTAAATACATTCAATTAATGACGTATGTGATCTTTATTATATGTCACATACATCATTAATTGAATGTATCTAAAAAGTGGATTTTTGCTTATATTAGTGACTGGAGGGTGTAATAACAACGTAAATATATAATTGATTATACATATACTACGAGATGAAAGATCATAGACATGATCGTTGCATAACACTAGCTAAGCCAGCCCATGTATGTATCATGAGTTAGAGCTATTTATTTGTAGTTGATTGATTGATTCATTAGAAGCTTGGTGGGCGTACGTTGTTTCAACAATTCCTGGTGCAAAAGCAGCGGTGACGGACACCCCGACAATCACCACCAATGAAACCTTCACCCCTGCATACCGATCCACAGTTGCTGTCACTCACACATGGTCCCTTAAACTTGTGACTCTGAGATTCACACCTTCGACCCTCTGCTGTCTTCACCGCAACATCTGCATGTACGTATACGTTTTCATCTCAAATTCATTCAAGATATATACTATATATATATATATATATATATATATATATATATATATATATATATGGGTTATGTTACAAGACACCTTCATAAAAAGTAGTGTGGTGTCTTTTATCAAGTCACACCTCAAGGTGTGATTTTCACTTTTTTAGTTATAACTTTGATAAAAGACACCTTCATAAAAAGTAGTTGGTGTCTTTTAACAAATGCTCATAGAGTAACTTGATAAAAGACACCTTCACAAAAGGTGTCTTCTATCATAACCCTATATATATATATATATATATATATATATATATATATATATATATATATATATATATATATAATATGTACGTATGAGGCTCATTATTTAATAATTAGTGAGTTTATAATATTAAGAGTTTCAAATGATTATACACATAATAAATATTAATCAAGTAAAGGAAGAATATAATATTGTTACCAGCGGCTAAGACAAGGAAGAGCATGAACAAAATGCCGAGTGTTTTCCTCTCCATGACCAAAATCAATAGAGTATGTGGTAGTGGTTTAACTTTAATCTGAAAAGTGAATTGTATAAGGTGGGTCTTATGATGTTCTTATATATAATGAATTGCATGGAAACATACATATATGACGTGTTGGTGCCGCAGATACAGAAGCAGGTGAGTGTTCACAGATGGTAGTACCAGTTTGATCAAATAAGTTGGTTAACATGCAAAGCTGCAACGTGTGCATGCGTTTCTGAGCTGCCAGTTAACAATAACCACCACCATCATCTGTTGATGTTTCTTTTGCTTTTACCACCACTTTCAATTTCTTTACCATATAGTAACCAGTTTAAATACTATTGAAGATGAGGTGTATACGTATGAGTAAGTTTTGCGAAAGCTGCATACCACTATAATCGGGAGTAAACTTGAAGAGGACAACCAGAGCTGGTTGGATGTAGAAGAAGAAAATATTTATTTGCTATGTTTATATGTAAGATGTAACTTTTAGTTTATATGGTCCCTTAAAATTTAGTCTCAGCCAGCACATATAATTGGGGTAAAAAAGTTCTCAATGTTAAAAGAGTCACCCATTTAGGTAAGCTCACTACACATATAAGTCTCTCAAAACTAAAGTTGACCCCAAGGCTGCAACTTTTGGACATTTTAAGACATATGTTTTTTTTTTCAAGTAGTTTACTAACCAGATACTAAGTGTAAAGTCAGATTTGAATTCCAACCCTCACATATTACATACAATGTTTCTATCAATTGAGCTACGTTCGTTGGAACGATGTATGTCTTTTATAGTTTCTATAATCTCGAACACATCACCTCCAACCATTTCATTTTCCGATTTCCATATGATAACTTTTTGTTAAAAAACGTGATATACAATAGCAACAAACCAGAAATCAATGAAGCAAAATTAGAAAAATAAAACCATTGAAACATTAACGATTCTACTTTCTAAATCAGTTTAGGATCCTCAAAATTCATATGACAGAAGGGACCAATTTTACAAACGGAGATGAAATTAAAGGACCAAAACAAAACGTTTACTAATTAGGGAACCAAAATAAAAGTCATAAAATAATTAAGGGACCAAATATGCAATTTAGAAAAAAAATAAAGTTTCCATTACAACCACGGTTTTAAAACCAAGAGCGCATATAATGAGCTCCCTGTGAAGACACCCTAATATAGTCTGAAATTGGTCCAAATAATCGTCATGATCACAATGGTGTTTCAATGGTCGAACCAAATCTTTCCAAGATGTTAAGGTGAAAGAAAAAAAAAATCAAAAGAAAACCCATACAGCAAAATTTCAAAAATATCATCATATTCTTTTCTGAAAATTTGAAGTTCTCCACACAAAGCATTATAATTTTTCAGAAAACTTTATCATTGAGCAAACAGAGTTTAGCACACTAGTTCATGCACCAGTTGACGGATTCCACTTATGTAACATTGGGCATTTTATGTAATATAACATTGTCCAATCAGGGTGTGCCACGTGGCACACCTTTTTTTTTTAAAAAAAAAAATTCAATTAAAGCTGATGGAAGAAAACAACACGTGATGGAGGGAAAAAAAAACTCAAGCTCCACATCCTTTTCTTCTTCTTCCTCCCTTCCTCTTCAAAACAAAACCCACCCACCACCATCATCAACTTTTCCTCCACCCCTTTCTGCAATTACAGTACTATGTTTCTGCTTTCATTTTGTATTTTGATAATGGTTCTATTAAATGGACAAGAGTAATAGTAATGAAACCAAGAATCTCAATTATGTTTTAGAAAGAGTTACAAACTTATATCAAAAGAACATATTTTCCAATAGAACTACAACTATGCTTCTATCAACTTCAAATCTGCCTTTGAGATTATGCTTTTATGTCAAATTTATGTGCAGTGGTACATCTTCAGCCAAATTGAGTTCTCACATATATCTCCATTAAATCCAATTCCAAATCACCCAATAACAAACCAGAACAAAATAACACTATAAACATTGAATTCAAAACGCAAGCAGATGGCCACACAAAAACAATAGCCATGAGTAAAAATCAAAGAATTCTAAAATTTCAGAACAAATTTGAAGTTATCGACAATTGGTGAAAAATCGACGGCGGGTGGGTTTTATTTTGAAGAGGAAGGAAGGTAGAAGAAAACGGTGTGGCAGGTCGACGGCGGCGGAGGCGGCGGTGACCGGCGGTGGAGGAAAAGTTGATGATGGTGGTGGGTGAGTTTTGTTTTGAAGATGAAGGGGAGGAAGAAGAAGAAAAGGGTGTGGAGCTTGAGTTTTTTTCCCTCTATCACGTGCTGTTTTCTTCCATCAGCTTTAATTGATTTTTTTTTTTAAAAAAAAAGGTGTGCCACATGGCACATCCTGATTGGGCAATGTTATATAACATAAAATACCCAATGTTACACAAGTGGAACCCACCAGTTGACACGCAAAATAGAAAAGTGAGAAGAAAACCAATTAGAATGATTTTCTTCAAAAGCTAATAGAAATAAAATAGTTTTCAGAAATCTATACATGTCAAAATAGTTTTTTATTAATATGGTTGTAAAACACAGACACCATTAATTATGTTTTTCTCTCTAAAATAATTTTCTTTAACGGCTAATCAAATATCTTTTCATTTTCATCATAAAAAACATGTTTTAACAAAATAATTTAAAAAATAAATTCTAGTTTGGAGCTTGGAAGCACCACGGGTTATGAAAAATTTCATGTGGAAAATGCTAAGAGAGTGATTGCCAACTAGAGCGAAACTATAAATGATAAACTATGTCCACAAAATTGCATTCGATTTGGGGATTATTGTGAAAATGCTTGGCATCATGTTTGATTTGTTGGAGATGCCCAAGATCCAGTTAATTCTGTAACCAATTTTAGGCTTAATAAATAGGGTAATGCTCTCCCGTGTTTCCGGGCACTGGTTAAGAAGTAATAAATGAACGGATCTCACTTGTTTTACCTCAGTTAAAGTGAAAAATAAATCATCTAGTTAAAAATAAGAAAAATATACTCTGTCAAATTTCCTATTTTGTGATACTGGCATGTAATTCAACATATTTAATGATTTTGTATTTGATATTTTAATTGGTTATGTTTTATCTTTGGAATTGTTAATTTATTTCAGACTTTATTTTAATTGGATATGTTATTAATTATGCATAGGCTTTCCAAAAATTGGTTTGAAAGAAAAAAATGGTTCATAAAAAATTCGCGGAAAAAATAAATTGGTTTGAGTAAAATCCACACGAAGATAAATAATTGTTAAGAAATGAAAAAGGATGCAGGTATGCAAATATGTAATGGGTCAATTCCCGAAGATTAAATCGCAAGAAAAAGAAAGGAAATTTGATAGAGAATTAAATACAACCTTGTTTATTTTAATTAGTTGACTTATTTCTCACGTGAGGTAAAATAAGTGGGATCAGTTCATTTATTGTTTCTTAACTAGTGCTCCGGGCACCAGTTAGCAGCACCTTAATAAATATCATTATCTTGTTTATTGTTTAGTTAAATAGTTAATTTGATAATTGATGAAAGTTTTAGTGTTTAACCATAGATCACTAGATACAAATTATAGCATATCATCAATAACAAAAAAGAACAAGAGATTGTGTACCTTTGAATTAGGTTGATGAAGGATAACCGTAGACAACGCCGACAACTATGAGAGGGGTAACTACCCTCATTCCGTCTAGCTCTAGGTTTTCTCACCAATCTTCAGAAATAATTAACCGTCTAATGGGATGACGTTTAAATAGCTAAACGGCTGAGGGCAGGGACCTCTCATTGAGCTTATCTAAATGGTCCAACCCATCACGGTCCATTTAGTAACAAAAGCCCAATCACTCAAATTCATCATATAATTAGTGCTTAACACAATAGACCATAATTTATATTATGACATCAACTTATAATAATTGATTATTGTCAATCCATAATTGATTAATTAAATAATTAATCCTTTTCACAATTAAAATTCCACAGAATTTTATAAACATAGTAACCGTTATATGACAGAGTATGATGATTATATAAAAAATTTATCATCATATGAGTGAGATGAGTCTCTAAAAATAGGATATAAGACTCTGTTCACAATTTTAATAACTCGCTCAAAAGTCAAACGCTACAATTATACTTACACAAATTTGAGAAACAATTAGGTTACAAGCAGCGGAAATACACAAGACTTATATTTTATTATTATTGAGGATATAAGAGAAAATAGTCATAAGCTTCCATAAGTATTAAAGAATAGCAATAACATAATTAATATCCTCAATATAAGTCTCTATTTCATATCTAAAATATGAAAACAAATAAATATATTTGTTTATGAGATATAGTTAGTTGACATGTAGAATTTTTCTCACTTGTTGAAGAATGATAGTTAAACTATCTTACCCACAAAAGGATGATTATGTTAAGTAATGTCATACCGATAGGGTATGTCCATCACGTTACACAATACATAGCAATGATTCTCCCACTTGATAGAGAATAGACAATGATAGTTGAATTAAAAAGGTTTGAAAGATATTTTAAATAAAATATTCAACTATTTCTCTATCACAAAATGATATGTTAAGTAACGTCACACCGATAGGGTATGTCCGTCACTCACATAACAAAGGGATAGTAGCAATCCGATATATATATATATATATATATATATATATATATATATATATATATAAATCACATTTAGGTAGAAATTTAATTCAAAATGTAATAATATTGGATTGCAAAATTTATACAATTTTCTACATGTCTTTTAACTATGTAACTTACTTATATTAATCTCATTCAAGGATCTTAACGATAATAAGTAAGAACTATATCATCACAATGTACCATTCTTATGTCTTACAAAATTTAAACATTGATAGAGTATTCTAATTATAATTGACATAAGTATAAACATTTTAGGTACATTGAATAATAACAATTATATTAATAACAACACATCGATAGGGTATGACTGTTACCAATATAATGCTAATCTATTTAACAAAATTTGCATAATTGTACCCACGATAGGTGAGATTACAATTATACAAATAAATAATGTTTATGCTTAAGAGATTATGATACAATAATATCATGCATAAACAATTATACTTAAATTTACTCAACTTCGGTCATATTCAAATGATAGAAAAATGTGCTTAACAATATTTTAAATTAGCACATCATAAATATGACTTTAGAATTTCTTTATGAAGTAGTATAATAACAAAAGTTGTTATTTGGAATAGAAGTGTGTCAAATAGTTTTCTAATTTATCCAGAAAAGAACTCTTAGAATAAAATTTTTCAATACTCCCACTATAAATTAGAAAAAACACAAATACAAAATGGAGCATTATAGTAAGAAAATAGTATATAACAACAGAGTTCTGTTTAGAATATTCTGAAAAAGGATTTCACTTCTATATAGGATATCATAATTGCACAACAAAAGAGAAGAAGAACTAAATTTCTTCATATGTGCAATAATAAGCAATAAGTCACAAGAGGATAAAATAATTAAATAACAACTTACCTCGCAGAGTGTGACATTCATCCTTATACTTAGAGCCACTGAATTTTGATGACTTAACGAGAATATCTTATAATATAGTCATCTCAAAAATATTCATCAATAGAGAATAAGCAATTATAAATAAGCATATGTGAGACTCTAATTATAAATCAATATGATTTATATAAGAATTCAGATGTAAGGATGATACATATTTCAAAAATTGCCTCAATTCTTAATAAGTTGTTTTGATAATAATTAACGGATAGACGTACAAATTTTAATTCATAATTAGAATTTTAGCATAAAAAATGCAACAATGCATTATTCACTATATATAAAATATATAGTTTAATATTATTGTGATCCAAACATTTAATTGCGACAAGACACATAATTATATAGTTAATGGTGTTTGTCACAAAATTTAGAGTAATAAACTACGGGTCTAGATTAGAGAGTATAGTAGAAAGCATAATGTATATTAAAGAGAAATATGCCAATTTTAGATTCAATTAATATAAATGACATATATATATACAACTCACTATACTCATTTTGAAAACAAAATATTATGAAGACCCTTTAAAACAATTTGTGACAAAAAATCAAAGACAAGTGTCTTAGTTTAAACATGTCGTCAAAAGAATGATCAAATAGTAAATTTTGGATCTTTATGCTAAGACAATATGAATTAAAGAATATCTTATATTAGAATATTTAAAATGCCAAGAATATTTAAAATCACAAAATTTAAATCAACTATATTTGGAATTAGAATTAGTAAAATTGAGCCTTTCATAGTAACAATTTAATTGATCAAATAGATAGTGTTACTAATATATGAATAAAAAAGGAATTTTCAAAACAGTTTAGGCTCAAAATTGAGAATATATGATTTGAAATTAATTATTCTCAATTTAACTGATATATGATCTTTTTAAGATTTGACAAAATTTTGAAACCCACAAATCAAGAAATCAAGAATATATATAGTATAATAGTCAAGTTATTCTTGTCAGGACAAATACTTTAGAGGGTATCAATAAATCTCAAAATATATATTAATATAGAATATTTGATGCAAGAATATACAAAATTGAGTTTAAGAATTTTCACAATCATAACACTTTAAAAGAATATATTAAAAGTGTTATTACTATAAAAAAAAAATATTTTCACATAGTATATTTTAGGCTCAAATATAGAGAATATACGATTTAAAAGTGTATATGATTCTCATATCAATATAGAGAATATACGATTTAAAAGTGTATATGATTCTCATATCAATTTACATCAAATATTTAGGAATTTCATAAGTAATTTCAATCCCAAATTTTAAGGGTGTAAAATAAATCAAATCTTCCAAATATTTTGGGTACAAGAGAAAATTATATTTTTATCCTAAAATAATATAATATTTACTAGTTAATTAGGGATGAAAAAATTCCTCACTGACACATTAATTAAGAGAATGAGAATTGTCTCAAAGTGTCGTAAAAGAGTAAAGCATCTTCGCGCAAAGTGAGAGAATATGATAATTTAAAAAGCAATTTATCCCCTCATAAAATCATGACAAATATGTACATAAGTCAAAAAATTCCAAAAAGGTTTTACCAAAATTTTAGAATAATAAATATTATTTATTTGGTAAAAATAAAATGAAATATGGAATTTTAAGGGTTAGCACCTCTCAGTATTGTAAAATCGAAAAACATAAAAGTTAGATCTCTCATGAAACCGGCAACTTCTGATTGGGATTCCAAAGGTTTGATCGCCGAACCATAGAAAATTTGGAACACGAAAAAACAGTTGCTCACGACAACATGCTATTCATAAAACCCTTGAAACAATTATAGCATTCAGATTTGAGAATTAAAGCCATATATTAAGGGTTGAAAAGATACACAGCAACTTGCAAAACCAATAGTGCACACCAAGATTTGTGAAAGAAAATCGATAATGACACAAAACGGCAAAAAAGAAACACAATCGGTTTTAGATGTGAAACAAGCACTATGGATTCAATAGGATGAGAATTTGAATCGGTATAATAAAAAAAAAATGTAGATTGATATTAACCATGATTCAATAGTATGAAAATTGATTGTTCCATTCAAGATTACGATTCAACCATGATTTCAATAAAGTATGCAATTTTATATATATGATTACAATCATAGTCAAGTATGAATCATATGAATATGGTAAGTAACTAATCAATAATTCGATAACACAGAATAGCCACGATGATGGATTGCAAAAATATGGCAGAACAACCGATTCGATTTGTACAATTCATTTTCAATTTATACAATATAATAGGCAAGCAACAATAGCCATAACATGTATCTATTTGGCTCTGATACCAATTGATGAAAGTTTTAGTGTTTAACCATAGATCACTAGATACAAATTATAGCATATCATCAATAACAAAAAAGAACAAGAGATTGTGTACCTTTGAATTAGGTTGATGAAGGATAACCGTAGACAACGCCGACAACTATGAGAGGGGTAACTACCCTCATTCCGTCTAGCTCTAGGTTTTCTCACCAATCTTCAGAAATAATTAACCGTCTAATGGGATGACGTTTAAATAGCTAAACGACTGAGGGCAGGGACCTCTCATTGGGCTTATCTAAATGGTCCAACCCATCACGGTCCATTTAGTAACAAAAGCCCAATCACTCAAATTCATCATATAATTAGTGCTTAACACAATAGACCATAATTTATATTATGACATCTACTTATAATAATTGATTATTGTCAATCCATAATTGATTAATTAAATAATTAATCCAACAATAATGTCTTTAATTACAAACTTGTTGTCATGATATAAATTAGAGAAATGCTAACCGGTGCCCCCTGGAGCACTGGTTAAGGATACTAAAAAGGGAAATAATATAGTAATTATTGCATTGAAAAATGTGTAATTAATCCATAAACAAGTCAACAAAGTTTCCTTTTATGATAAGAATTTCCTTTTTTTTTGTATGCTTAACCAGTGCCCGGGAGGCACCGGTTAGCATGACCCTAGAAATTATGATGATGAGAAACAAGTCTTTTATTATTTTGTAATCAAAATTGTTCTTGATCGTATGATTATTGTGAGTAGGACATCAATAATTCAAATAGATCAACATATATGTGATAATCTTTATTGAATAAAGATTAAGTCCCACTTATTAAATTACATATATAGATGATGCATATAGTGATGTGATCATTGAACTGACTCAACTAAGAATTTTTAATGGTCGATATTACCTAAATTGTTAATAGAAAGATTCACAAGAAAAAATATAATGATTTTCTTTGATATTGTCATAGTTATTAACATGTTATTCATTGTATTTTGATTCTGAACCTCTAATACCTTAGAGTGATATATAGTTGAAAGGATTTTGGATACGATTAAATACTTGTATAATTAATGACTAATATCAAGATGTTATCTGTTAACTCTTGGTAATGAGTTTGAACTCTATGATAAAATTAAAACCCTGACTAGGGAAATTGAATTAAAGAAGAAAAGAGTTTCATAAGTCAAATATGTTAACTTATTAGAGTTTGACAAGTGTACCATGCTCTAGAGTTAACAAGAGTTGCTACGGCGGAAGAAAAATATTATATTATTCTAAATGATTCTTGAGAGTAAAATAATATTTCATACTACCTCAATGTTAAGGAGTGTTACTAGACACCAACCTTGATTAATATATTAATTTGATTAATCTATTACGGTTTAGTATTGAACCTACACCGTCGCACACAAACGAGCGTTCTAGTTCTTATTACTAAAAAAATATTCTATTATTTGATGATTGAATTAGAGAATTTAATTAATCAAAAATATTAATTTAAATGGAATATTATTGTAATTGTGGTAGTACAAAAAATACAAATAATACATATAAATAAACAAATAAGAAACGTTTTTTTTTGAAGGAACAAATAAGAAATGTTGTACGTTGCATTATCTTTATTGATTATATACAATGTATATATGGAAATAAAGCAATGGTCATTAGTAGAAAATGGTTTTCTAAATAAATTAGCATTAACATGTGTTAATTGTTTTTATAATGATTTATCATATGAAATAAAAGACCATTATAATGAGTCAACACATCTTATTTGATTGTAGTGTGTCACTTATAAATAGACCTTAAGCGATTTGATTAAAACATACAACACAAAAATAAAATACAAATATGCTCTAATTTTCTTGTTGCACTACTCAAAGATTGAGAGAAAGAATTAGTCTCGGTGTACATACACTTAGAGTATTTACATCTTTGAAGAATTTTCAATGCTTCAAGAATTGATACTAAGATACAGTTATAGTATCTAACTATATATTTTTTTATAATTTAAGTGTAAAATAAATTCAAACTTTATTCGATATTTCAATTGACACTTGGAAATTATTCTTTACTGTTGCATAATGGTTGATGAAATTGTTGATTTATTCTTTACTGTTGCAAATTAAATGTCTCAGATAAAGTGTAGCATGTGGTGTATGTGAGCTTGTAGGAAAGTTGTACTTTGAAGCTTTGAGAAGAGATTGATGAAGTTCTTATGACTATATATCAACATTCTTCCTCAATCAATGGCAATAGATGAGATTGCAAGACTCAAACACGATTGCAGCTTGGTCACGGGTAGATTTGGTCAAATGGAACATACCTCCAAACAAGTTGAAATGCAATATTGATGTAGCTTTTATCAACAACAAGGTGGAAATTGGTATGTGTTTGAGAGACTACAGTGGATCTTCATCAAAGCTAAACTTTTCGGTACACTCCTTTGTTAATAGTAGAAGAGGCGTAGGCTTATGGTTTCGCTAAAAGCCGTCAAATGGATAGCGGAAGTGAGGTTGAAGAAGTTGATTTTAAACTTGATGCAAGTTTTATCTTATTTTGGTTGGTTTTATTACTAGAGATTGTATTTTTCACTTTTTTAATTATCCAAACTCGATGGTTGCGTTTACTAAAAGACAAACTAATACTTCCTCCGTCCCATAATACATGACACAGTTGACCCTATTACGCATGTCAATGCATAATTTTGAGTTTAAATATCTTGAATAATACATTAGAAAAAAATATGAGAATTTGATATTTTGAAAATACTCATCGAGAAGAATATAACGACATCTTATGTGATAATTATTTATCTTTGTATAAATATGGTCAAAGTAGTTAGGTCAAAATTGCACATTTTCAAATGAGTCATCCATTGCGGGATGGAGGGAGTACCAAATGGTTAATCTTCATAAATTGAATTGTTAACTCCAATGATGTTTAATGAGCTTTAAATTTATGACGAGCGTTGTATATATAGTACCATTAAATCTAGGTCTAATATCTAACCTTAACCTATGTTGAGGTTTGATATGTGGAAATAGATTTTGGGAGATATTCTAATTTTTTTTTTTTTGGAGGTAGATATACCAAATTTATTGTCACTATATATTTAAATATAATAATGTCAAATTTGGGCTGCACGTAATGATGTCATTTGGAATGCCGCTCATCATACTTTAACAAGCATTGGGAGGACGGCACTAGATGCATGACAGCAATGGCAGGATATTCATAAACATCCCCCACAATCGGTTGCGCAACACGGGCATAATAGAGTGCAAGGTAACAGCTCAGCTTGGGAGAAACCACGCGAGACATGGTTGAAGTGCAATGTGGATGCCGCATTCCATGACCGTAACCATATTACATCTTTTGCGTGTTGTGTTAGAGACTCCCGCGGACAATTTATTCGGGCTCAAACGAAACGGCGGCGGACAAATATGACAGTTTTGGAGGGGGAGGCTGTAGCCTTACTCGAGGCTCTTCACTTTGCTGATGCGAACAGATGGGACCGGGTTGTCTTCGAGTCCGACTCATCTACTCTAGTGCAAGCTCTATCGTCTCCGTGCCAGGGTGATTCGGAATCAAACGAAACGGCGGCGGACAAATATGACAGTTTTGGAGGGGGAGGCAGTAGCCTTACTCGAGACTATTCACTTTGCTGATGCGAACAGATGGGACCGGGTTGTCTTCGAGTCCGACTCATCTACTCTAGTGCAAGCTCTATCGTCTCCGTGCCAGGGTGATTCGGAATTCTATGCTATTGTTTCTAGTATTATTTATCAGTTATCTTTACATTCCAACTTCGATGTGAAGTTTGTTAGGAGACAAGCGAACATGGTTGCTCATAGTTTAGCTAGGGCGGCCTGTTCTTGGGCTAGTCACCGTATTTTTGATTCTTATCCTTCTTGTATTGAACATTGGATGATTAAGGATAATAGTTAACTTTCTTTCGGTAAAAAAAAATATAATAATGTCAATAACATTGGTCACACATGAAACTGAAAATACATATATCATAATAACACTAGCTAGGTACGTAGCACTTGTATCGTAAATTAGTGCTAGTAGTTTATTTGTGATTGATGTAGTCGTTAAAACTTAGAAGGTGGATATAGCTGCATGGGGTTTGTTCAACAATTCCTGGTGCAAAAGCAGCGGCGACGGAAGCCTCGACAATCGCCACCAGTGAAACCTTCACCTCTGCATACCGATGCACAGTTGCTGTCACGCGCACATGGACCCTTAAACTTGTGGCTCTTAGACTCGCACCTTCTAGCCTCTGCTGTCTTCACCGCAATATCTGCACGTTTTCATGTCAAATTCATTCATTAAAATAACCACATTACATTACACAACACAACATCCTTTCAAAAGGAACACAAGAAAAACATAGAAGTGGTATTTAAATAATGTATGAAAAAACATTAATGCATTTTATTGACAATTATCAATATGATTAGAAGAGAGAAAAAAACATTAATGCATTTTATTGACAATTATCAATATGATTAGAAGAGAGAAAAATACGAACTCTTTTCTCCATATGCCTTAAAAAAAAGTTTGTGAAAGAAACTATAACATAAAGTTATTTTAAAAAAAATAATATTACAAATAGGCTATACACTTAATATATAGGTGAGAGAAAGAAATAACATATTTATCAAAAGAAAGAAGAAATAATCAGAAACATTTTTATAAATATTACGATAGTATCTCTTGTCTTAAATATGAGAGAGTCTTATATTTAATTAGTCAAATGTAACTAAAGAAAATAATAATAAATTACTACCAGCGGCTAAGAGAAGGAAGAGCATGAGCAAAAACCCGAGTGTTTTCCTCTCCATGGCAAGTTATAACTCACAAATAAATAAATTCAATATAGTTTTTTAGTGGTTGGTTTAAGCAAATGTAGCTAGCTCTTATGATCTTATATATAGTGGCTTATGGGACTTGGATATATTCATATATTATGACGTGTAAGAACCATAGATAAAGAAGCAGGTGAGTGTGCAAAGCTGGATTATTATTAGCTAGCTAGAGAGGTAATATACATGAGTTTGATTAATTAACATGCAAAGCTGAAACGTGTGCATAGAGAACAATTGTGAGCTGCCACGGTAAGCTTGATAGGCCTAGGCAACCGCTTAAATTTTTCAAGTCTTTTGCTTTTACAACCGCTTTGATTAATTTCTATAACATGATGATGAATTTTAATGTTTCTTTTTTTAGAGAAAATTTATTATGAAATACTTATTTTCATTATAAACATAAACAATATTCCCCGAACCACTTTGCCTCCCCCTCTCATGTACACATGAGTGGGTTTTATGAAAGCTACGTACCACATGGCCGTTTATAAGATTTTAGTGGCTTAGAGCGAACCTACAATTTGGGTCCTAACTTATAAATATATATATATAATCATCAAACTTGATACAAAGAACTGAGCAAATTTTTTAAGGCCTAATAGACCCTTAAAAAAAATTTGAGGCCCAAATTTCATACTTATTTTTTGGGCCTAGACGCGGTCGCCCTCTTCGCCCTGCCTCAGATATGACCCTGCTTATATCAAAAGTACGAAGCTATATATAAATGGAAATGCAAAATAATAAATTTTGTTCTTTTTTAGTAAAGTTACATAGTTATGTACGGGGCTAAGTTTAAAAATATAATTTATTTTGGTACAAGGAAAAAAAAAAAACAGAAAGAAAAAAACAAAGAAAAAACATCAACTACGTTCTCAAATAACTAATCTTTAAAATATCAACTTCTAAGATGATAAAGAGGTCATAGAAGGATCCATCCAAAGATGGTAATTAACATCACCGACTAACCAATCTTTGCTAGAAAATTTTATGTTTTTGAAGCCTTAATCTTTCAAATCCACTGCCACCGCTTGTCTGAATGCAGACCTAAGTTACTCTTGAGAAAACACATATAGCCCTCCGCCCAAACAAAACAATCTAGAATGCCTTGATGACGATGGAAGTGAGATATAGAAATTTTTCAGCTACCTATAGCCCGAATCTGCTATGTTTGAAAGTATATATTTAGAGGAACACTTGCTAGGCCACAACTACAAACAATTTTATTTGAGTACACTCACACAAATGAGAAAAAGGTAAAATACAAAACACTTATATAATATGTTATTTTAAAAGATTAAATGATAATTATTTTTATGTGTGTATTCAAATACATTTTATTTGTAGTTATGCTTATATAATTATTTCTCATAGTTTTAATAAATTAAAATGTAATTTTTCAACTGAACAACTATCCAATAATTTTAAGAAATATTATGATGTATATGAAGTTAATATTGTCAGATAGATATAAAAAGAACAAACTTTTTTTTTTGTTGATCGTCATTGTTCATAAAGACAGTTTCAAACGTAATTTTTTACATTCTACAAACAACCTTTGAGCATTTATATGTAATTTCGAACCACCATAATGATAGTTAGGATCCTCTCAACTTTTTCTATCTAAAGAGATAAAGATAAAAAAAGAATAAAAAAATATATATAAAAAAAGTAATAATGATGCACTTAGTGATAGGATGCGTCAAGTGATAGGATCCGTCATTTTGTTTTCTTTCAATCTATATATAAATAGCATCCACAAATTATTTTACGCCATAATGATATAGACCCAAATAAATGATCTGAGCTTAAATATTGATTTGATCTCAGTCACATATTAATTACTATCTTACATGTGATACATTTATCTTATTGTTTGAGATGACACATAGCCTTTTGGTATGAGAAACAACACTTTTATTACATAAATAACACTTGGATTAGTACATGTAGTTCTTTTGAGATTTGTCTTATGTCTTTTTGTGAATCATTCAAGTAATAGAGATCAAAGTGTGAGTGTTCTTTAAACATAATTTTTTTTTTGACAAAATAAAAGATATTCATTCATTCAAATTGAAAGAGTACATCGATATAATGCAAATTCGCTAAAAACAAAAAGGATGAATCTGCGAACAGACTCACAGCATCCATGTTAATAGCATAAAACGGCAAAGTACAAATGCCTACACATATGACTATATTTAAATCTCCGGAATAACCATGTTTCCGGATCTGCAACGTGGATGGCGCCAAAGTCATTAATTGGATCTGCACTGGATCGAAGCTGATCTGACAATCTGAAGCGATCAAATACCTGGGAGAAACAAGAAAAACAAACAACGTCGCACAAAGACGACGAACAACCAACGTCGCACGAAGACGACGAAATCATAAAATAAAACGAAATAGATGTGAAAATCACTTATTTCAATAAAAGGGAAATAGAAAAACGAGTTAGAGGGGTGATTTTGGGTCAAAAATTGAACATAATTTTGTTTTCTTTCTTGATTTTGAACTATCTAATGATTCATGACCAAATAAATGACCAAACCCAAAGAGTTATTCAAGTCCAACTCACACATAATTATTTTGCATGTTATACATTTGTCTTATTGCATGACATAATATTTAACTTTCTTGCATGAGAAGCACTTGATTTGTTGCATGAATAACACTTGGATTAGCACATCTAGTTCTTTTGAAACTTGTATTCTTGCATGTAAGCCTTTTAATTTTTATTTCCTATAATTAGGAGTTCATAAAATTCTTTGTGAATCATTAGTAATAGAAATAAGTGTGAGTTTTTCTTTTAGGATGTCTTTTTTATTTTCTTTCTTGGATAAAAATTGGTTGGACAACTTCTTTGTTAGATTCAAACAATAGAATAATACATAGTCTAAACTTCTTCCATATCTTCTTTCAGGAAACGAAACAACAAAGACATTCTATGTAAATAACACTCACGCTGATTTTATTACTTGAATGATTCACAAAGGGGGAATTAGTCACTTTAGTCCCTGAATAGGAAATGAGTAGTCACTTTAGTCCCTGAATGCAGAGAAATTGCAAAACAGTCCTGAATGTAGACTCTGTTGGTCAATTTCAGGGACTAAAGTGACTAACAGAGTCTACATTCAGGGACTAAATTGACTAACGGAGTCTGCATTCATGGGCTAAATTGACTAACAGAATTTACATTCGGGGATTATTTTGCAATTTATCTGTATTTAGGGACTAAAGTGACGACTCCTTCCATATTCAGGGACTAAAGTGACTAATTTCCCATTCACAAAGTATATTATGAACTAAAATGGGGGAATTAGTCACTTTAGTCCCTGAATCGGAAGAGATTCGTCACTTTAGTCCCTAAATGCAGATAAATTGCAAAATAGTCCCTGAATGTAGACTTTGTTAGTCAATTTAGTCCCTGAATGCAAACTTCGTTAGTCAATTTAGTCCCTGAATGTAGACTCAGTTAGTCACTTTAGTCCCTGAAATTGACCATGCAGGGACTGTTTTGCAATTTCTCTTCATTCAGGGACTAAAGTGACGAATCATCTCCCATTCAGGGACTAAAGTGACTAATTCCCCAACTAAAATGCTTACTTGCAAGAAGACAAGTGTCAAAAAAACTACATGCACTACTTGTAGTGGCTTTCATGCAAAAAAGCCAAGTGTTTATCATGCACTAACCCATGTCACTCATAGTTATCTTGCATGTGATACACTTGTCATATTACATGAGACGACACTTAACCTTCTTGCATGAGAAGCACTTGGTTCGTTGCATGAATAACACTTAAATTAGTGATGTAGATATTTTGACACTTGTATTCGCCTTTTAGTTTTGCATCTCCTATAAATAGGATTTCATAATGTTCTTTATGAATCATTCAAGTGATATAAATCAAAGTGTGAGTGTTCTTTAAAGTGTCTTTCTTTCCTAAGTAGAATATGGAAGAACAACTTCTTGTTAGATTAGTTTGAACTTATTTTACATCTTCTTTCTGGAAAGAAAACAACAGAGATGTTCTCTTAAAAGGAGATTCGCACTATATATGATTTCTATTACTTGAATGGTTCACAAAGTATATTGTGAACTCCTATTTATAAGAGATGCAATATTAAAAAGCTTATAGAAGATAAGAACCAAATTATTACATATGCATCGATCATAGTGTTTTCCATGTAAAATGTCATGTGCATCTCTTGCACTCATCCAAGTTAAGATAATTATGTGTGACTTGGATAATTGCGTGAAATGCGCATGGCTTCTTGCATGAAAAACACCATGACCAGTGCATGTAGCTATTTTGATTCTTGTATTCTTGCATGTAGCCTTCTAGTTTTTCTTCTCCTATAAATGTGAGTTCATAATGTAATTTGTGAATCATTCAAGTAATATAAATCAAAGTGTGGTTGTAAACAGAGCATCTCTGTTATTTTCTTTTCGGAATTGAAATTGGCAGGGAAAATTTTATGTTGGATTCGAAGTGTTTAGCTCTGATATATTTAAAGGCAAGACAAGTTAATCACACCTAATTATTATCATGACAGGTATTTTCTTCATTAACCACAATTTAAAATAACCTACCTTGACAGGTATCATGACAGGGTATTGTTAAGAACCTAAAAGAAAAATTAATTTTGAAGTTTAATATAGAAAAATCTCTATTTTAAAATTTTAATGTGTTAATTCCTCATTTTTAAGGAGTTCCTCGGATGTGGCTCAGTGTTGGTGCTGAGGATTGGCTCCTCTTGTTCAAGGGTGTTCTTTTGAGGTGAGAAGTGGCGACGAATGTTATGGATGTCGTTTTTTCAGTGGTCGGTAAGCATAGGATTCAGTTTTATGGGGTGATGTTTATTTTGGTGGGTTTGTCCTTATGGGTGTTGATCGCAAGGAAGTCTTTGTTGGTGTTTGTTTTCGGGTGTTCCGCCTATATACGGCGCCTTTAGTTTGTACTTTCCGTGACACCGGTCTCTGTTCGGAGATCGGGTTTTTAATAAAATTTTGCTGATTCAAAAAAAAAAAATCATCATTTTTAAGATAAAGTTGCTTCTTTAGACTTCTTAACAAGTGCTTTAACAATGAAGTTATTCTTGATTTGTGAATCTTGATCAATGATGAAAAAGTACAAAGGTGTTTGTTTCAAGCCTTTACCTAAAACGAAGAAACAAAAACATTTATATAAGTTGAATGCTTGGCTGGTCTAATTCTAAATGATGGTCATCGTCCTCGTCCAGCACTTCATGCCTTGAAAGTATCCAAAGTTTGTTTGAAAAAAGGAATAAAAACAGGCATGTAAAGCATATTCAAACAGAAAAAAGAAAAAATCTAGATAGGTTGGAGCAATCAGTGGACTTTTTATGATAAAATTCGGTGCATAAAAAGTTAAAGTATCGGCACTAATGCTGGACATTGAATATGTTTGGGACCCTCTAAATGTCTATGTATTCCTACTATATGAAAAATGGACCTTAATCTTCAAAAATAACAAATTAATAAATAATGGAGTAACAAGAATACATAACATGATAATCATCAAATTATAAGATATAAAAAACTCTATTGATATGAACAGCAGGAAAGTTCAATTTGAAGATCATTTGGTGGTAAAAGTGGACACAAGAACATAATCAAACAAAACAATTTCGGTCTTGCACGTTGTACATTTCCACTTGTGCAAACATGATGATTTTTCTCAGTCAGAGAGTGAAGATTTGGTCTTCAAGCGGTACAAGAGCTTTTTCTTCCTAGAACTTGTGTTGTCAATGGTAAGAACAACTTTACCAGGTTCACTAATTTTGAAACTGTTGCAAAGCACTGCTTCTTCTGATGAAGCCACTTTTCTTGCCTTTTGGACAATCACAGTATAGCTTCCTTCATTGCTTGGTACAAATTCTGCACCATACCTTACTTCCCACCCTATCACTCTCACCTCCCAAGATAGTATACATTTCTGCATAATTTCCAAATAAAAAAATATCAAACCTTATATCAAGGCAAATGAATTAACATAACACAAAAAGTTTCTTTTGTTAGCCATCACTAACTAATTCTAACATTTTACACTAGTCTAGGATTAGATTAAATTACTATAACATGCTTCTTATATTATTACTAATAATAACAATAATAAATTGTAGAGCTTAGATATGTAATCCTATAAAGAAATCAAAACATCAACATCATTAGGTGGTTGGTTATCCAGACTGTGAAAGAGATATATAGGTTGTTATTGACTTTTTTTTTTTTTATTTGGGACTTCTTTTCAACTCTTGAACATGTTGCCTTTTTCCTTTTGTTTAAAGTCGTTTTCATGTTTCATAAACCCTTTATATATGTAGAATGCTCTTTGATTCAACAAAAATTTCTCATAGCAATCATTAATGCAAAGTAAAATTTAAATTAACTTTAACTTTCAACACTCTAATTTTTACAAGCATTAAAGTGGTCCACAGTCCAACACTGCAAAGCTAACAAAAGAAGCTGCTTTCTATGTTTATTTTACTTTTCTATGTTTATTTATTTCTAAACTACTATATATTTTTCTATTTGTTAGTGAATTTTCTTCAAGCCTGCACAATTTGTGGAATAGAATATAAAATCAAAGGAAACAACAAATCAGATAATATTGACAAAAGAGGAATCCTGTGAAAGATTCTTAATCCTATGTTGCATTCTTTGGATGCTCAAAAACAAAGAAAAACCAACCTCAGTAACAGGAAATTCTACAGTATGTTTTGATGCTGGCCTTATTGTGATCTCAGTAGCAGAATCTGAATTTCCAAATTCACCATCTTTACTCAATCCACCGTACTTCACAGGGAGTTGCTCTGGAGCTATGTAGCTGAAATTACAAGAGACCAAAAATCAAATTATTCACAATTCAAACACAAAATAAACCAAAAAGCAAATTTTTAACCCTTATATGTTTTCACCTCAAAAGGGTCTCAGTTGACTTGGAAGGCCCAGCAAAGACAAACTTGCTTTTGGTTCTCTGGGTAAGAAAAGGGCTTATCATCCTATTCACTGCCAAGTACCACCATGGCACATTGATGAACACCTAAAAAAAACAGAGAGTGTTAAAAAAAATATATTTAGAATAAGATATATTTGAACATATCATCCATATAAAAAAATTGTATGTAATTGCAGACTATAATGTGACATGACATCAAGTGCAATTTTTTGAAATATTAAGGATTTGCTAAAAGAATATACGTTGGTTATTCACATTGGACATATATATATTAAGTATCATGCAAAATATAACATCAAAACACACCAATAATGTTATAAGAAGACAATCAAATTACCTGTTTGGCCACAAATTCGGGGTAATTGTCCTGAAACAATTGAAGGGCTTGTTTGGTAGCTTGTCTAAGTTCCCATTTACCAGGTCCAGGAGAATCCTTAAGATCATTGACATGAACAATAGTGCATACACCACCATGGTTAAAATCCAAGTTCCTAATACTCTTCTCAAGGAACTGAATTCTCCATTTAAGGAAATTTTGTCTCTTCTCCTCATCAGAAAAAGTTTTCTTGTACAATTCCTTGTTCTGAAATTCACCATATATGTTATAACACACAGGGTGACCTTCCTTATCAAATCCATGCATGTAAACCACTTTCTCCAATTCATCACCTAATTTCTCATCCATTAACTCCTCTATTCCAAATTCTTTTCTCCAGAGAATCGTGTTCTTAATCATTGTGAAAGCCTCTTTCACCTTAAAATCTCTTGCACGTAGAAATTTCAACAGAATTACGTCACTTCTTTCGTCTACAAGGAGTGGTATCCCATAAATGGATACTTCCTCAGGTGGTAATGGCAATGAAGTTTCAACTTTCTCTGCAACAGGTTCTTGCTTTGCAGGAACAGAGGCAGAAACCGCAACAACGCTTTCTTCAATAGCCTCCACAGTTTTTGCTCCATCATCCTCCACAGAAGATACTACATTTTCCTTCACTTCCTCTTCCTTCTTATCTCCTTCTTCCTTTTCTTCGTCTTTCTTCGTTGCAACTTTATCGTCCTTGTTTTCTTGTGCAGGTTCTTCTGGTGGGTTGGCATCAGAAAGTTGTTGTTCTTTTTCAGGTGCAGTAGCTACCGTGGTGGTGGTGGGTTGTTTTTCTTGTTTTATTGGTGGAGCAGAGAAGGCATGGTTATTGAGTGCTTGTTGAATGAGAATTTTAAGCTCTTGGAGTGACTTGTTTTCATTGTTTGGAATATCAGAAGGTTTGGTGGTTTGTTCTTTGTTGAAAGTTTCTTCTTCGGTATTAGATTTGGAGAGATGAGTCTCAAGAGTGATGTTGGTTTTCTTCTCAGGTTCATCAGGGTGTGAATCTTGTTGCTCTGACTCTAAGGGAATCGTAGCTGTTTTTTCAGGTTGGGGAACATTTACATGAGTAACAACAACTTCCTCAACAACATGTGGTGTTGTTTGGTTTGGAGAGTCATCGTGGGACATGTTGGAAGAGGAATAATGTGAAGAGAAAAGGAATTGTAATAGAGGTGATGGGTTTAAGGGGAAAGGAGTAATGCAGTTTTTATATGAAAAGAAAAGAAAGAAGAGTGAGTATGTTGTGCCAACCAGGTTGGAAGTAGTAGGAAGGTGGAGCCAGGGTCTGCAATGCAATGTTAGTAGTTGCAAAACAAACGTGGGAAAGAGAGTGATTAGAATTAGAATGATGATGAATGAATATAACTGGGCAAATTATCGGCGGTATTGCCGGCCATTCCTTTCAATCATTCCAAAAGGTTCTATTTTCATGGGCCTGCCTGCTTTAGTTAACTTCTATTTCCAACTTAGCTCTCTTTTCAACTTTTTCCTAATCCTCTTCTTTCTTATAGCTCATAGTATCCGGTAAATATGAAAAAAGTGAAGTGTCTAAATATGAGTGTTGGCTGTAAGCATACTTTGGATTTTTTACACTTATTCCGTACTCCATTTTCTCTCTATCTCGGACTGCAACACTAACTTATTAAATTTATCACTTCATTCTTTTTTCTTAGATTTTCCTAATAAAAAAGAGGGAAAGGAGTAGCGTAAAAAGTTGATATGAAACTGGAAATGAAAAGTAAGGATGTGTTGCGCCTGGCTTTGCTTGTGCTTGGTTGTCATTTCTGAATGTCTGGCTTCCTAGCTGTTGTTCTACTTCTTCTGGGGTCCGGGTGTGGTTATCATGCATAAGGAATCCTTATGCACCCTGCATAAGTCCAGCCCATTAACCGGTAGCCCAACATAACTGCTTCCTACACCCCCAAAGAAAACCAAATGCGGAAACAAACAAAACAAAACAAAATGAACCAAACGAGAAACAACTCATAACCACCGGAATCTCAATCTTATCATCAACACCATCGAAAACAAACTTCCATCACCGTCGTTCATCATCATCACCACCCGAATCTTCAATCTTATCTTCAACATCGTCGTTCATCATCATAATTTTAGTTCAATGATGATTTCAGAGTGTTGATTTGGTTCAATGACAGTCACAAATGTCCTTATTATAGTATGTTTTGTATAAAATTATGCCAAAACCATTTTGCTGTGGAAATGGTTTCTGTGAGTTGTACTCCAAAACCATTAGATTTACTTAATGGTTTCCAGCAGGTGAAAAAAACTAAGGACCTAGAGTCATTGCCATCATTCAGTTTTGGACTGACACAATTGGAGGAGGAGGAAAGAAATGGTTTCTGTGAGTTGTACTCCAAAACCATTTTGCTGTGGAAATGGTTTCTGTGAGTTGTACTCCAAAACCATTTTGCTGTGGGAATGGTTTCCAGCAAGAACAACATGAACAATATTTTCCAGCAATTCATTTTTTGAGCTTTCACTACAAATCCATCAAACACTTTTCCAGCAAACAATCATCAGAATCACAACACACTACAAATTTCGAATTCTTCTTGCCGGAACATTCCTTGAGCATAGAATCGAATGCTCGAGTAACAAAACCTCCTGCAGCACCACCAGCCATTTCTTAAAATCGATTACTCTCTGCAACGCTTACGGATCAACGACGGTGATGAATTCGGCAACGGAATTAGAAGAAATGTAGATGAATCGAGATCATTCGGAATTGGAACGAGATCAGTGGAAGTTTTCCGGCGACGGCGGAGGGAGTGGAAGCCGCGGAGGAAGAGAGAGAATTCAAAAATCGGAATCAGTGAGTGAGTGAGAGAGATCGGAGAGATGGAAGAAGAGTGATTAGATTGAGAGAGATCATTCCGGTGGTTGCAGAGTCGGAGAGTGATGGAGCGACGGAGCGATCAGATTGTGAGAGTGCGATCAAATCTGATGGTTGTGAAGTGTTTATGCAGGGTGCATAAGGAAATGACTTATGCATAATAACTTTTCCCCTTCATCCGACCGTTATAATACTATTGTTATGCCCACATTTTAAAATAGATTTATATTCTAAAAAAATGCAAATAAATTTCTATATTATAGTTTTTTTTGAAGGAAATAAAGTTTTATATTCTAGTTATATGTTCCGTTTTTTGCCTAAAATAATAAAATGTTCTGTTTCGAAATTCTTCCTTTTGTATCATGAAGCAACTTGAATTTTTATTGTTAATTACATATGAAATATAATTGTCCATGAACATAGTTCAATTGGTAAAAATATTGCATATAATATGAATTGGGGAAGTGTTTACACCCAGATTCTCAACGTATTCATATTTTATGATGTGGATTTTTTTTTTTTAGAACTATGATGTGAATATCTAATCACCGGGATACTTAACAAAAAAAAATTCATAGTAAGGTTAGAAATATCAAGTAAATTGTTTGATACAAATTTGTTGTTAATTAACTATCTAAACTTTCCCTAACATCGGTGGTTAAATTAAACAATTGTAGATTTATTGTTCATTGCCTAAGTAAATTGCTCTAAACTGATCAAAATAACTCCAATGTGAATTAATTCACGTTTGGTATATCTCAACGTGAGATAACTCACGCTGGATATCCAACCTGCATAAGTTAATTCACGTCGATCCTATATGAGTTAACTCACGTTGGTTGCAACTTGTGCTTTTATGTGCTTTTTGCTTTTATGGCTGGTTGTAACAATGAACACTTTACTTACAATTAACTAATATTGTTGGAAAGATAATATAATATTGTTTTTTGATGAAAGATAAGGATTTAATCAGCTCTCTGTCGACTTTATGTTTTGAAAAAATATGAAGTTAGATATTCTCCTATGGACTCTAGTTTTTGTTTGTTCATAATGAGTCAAACTTTCTTCTTTTCATGAAGGGTGAATGTTCTGGCAATGCATACTCGTGAGAATCAAAATTTTATATAGGGTGGCATAGATGCTGCATTGGCAAATAGTATGACTGAAGATGACTGGAGATGGCACATGTACGACGGCTGTCGAAGGAAGTTGATTGACTAAGTATAAACTCAGCAATCTTTGAATTATTTTTCATTATATATCCAACAATATTAGTTAATTGTAAGTAAAGTGTTCATTGTTACAACTAGCCATAAAAGCAAAATGCACATAAAAGCATAAGTTGCAACCTAAAGTAAGTTAACTTACGTAGGGTTTAGCGTGAGTTAATTCACGTAAGATGGATATCCCGCGCGAGTTAATTCACTTTGAGGTTATTTTAGTCAGTTCACGTCGGAGTGAGCAATTTTGTATAGAAAAAAAAGCAATTGTTCATTGCCTAAACTTGCATGGTGGACTTAACAAAAAAAACCACTAAATATGAATGTTGCATCCTATCTATAAAATACGGTCCCAAGTCAAAGAGAAATTCTTTTTTCACTCATGCATGATACATGTCTTGCGTTCTTGGAACACCCAAAACGCTCCTCGGTTTTTTTGGATTTTAAAAATTGAAATGCGTTGGAAAAAAAAAAGTCACGGCTGAACCGTGACTATTTGTTTTTTTTTAAGATTTTTACATATTTGGATTTAAGAATCTGAACAAAACATAAGTTATTTTTACACATCCATATTTTAGAAACTAAACACCATATTTACATGTTTCGAACCCTCCCTTTGTGGCAAAATGCAATTTTAAAATTTTTCCACATTAGTTTTTGACATGAGAGGTTCGAAGCATGTAAAAGGAGGGTTCGAACTCTAAAATCCAATGTGTGTTTGAAAGGTTTTTGTTCAATTATATATTTTTTTACTTTCAAAATGGCATGAAAACACGTTTCAAATGCTAGAATCCAAAAATCAGGGCATATTTAGGTTTTTCAGAGGTGTGCGTGAGGTATCTGAGGGTGAAATAATTTCTCGAAGTCAAATAAGAATCAGCCCAAATGTAGCCTTGTGTTTGTTTCATCACAAGCCCAACTCGGGAGCTCTTACTTTTAATGACTACAAGACCGTCTCTCAAAAATATAAGATTTTTTTTTAACATGAGAATTTATTTGATAAGGAGGGAAGTACAAAGAGTACTTAATCATGAGCTGCTTGGGAGAAGTGCTAGGGGTAATCGATCCACCAAAAACAAGAACACTATGTCAAGAAGTTAAACAAAGAAGAGGGTAAGAAAACTATTCATAGCACAAACAAGGACCAAATTTTTCCCTAGCGAGAATCTAGTGTCAAGAGGTTACTTCGATGACTTCTACTATCTTAGCCACCCCCCAAAACTTTGAAGATAAAATAGCCTTGTTATGCGCTCCCCAAATCTCCCAAATTTTTGTGTTCCAAATAAGCATTGTGCCTTTCCGATGCTTTTTAACCCGAGAAGAGGTGGATAAATAGTCTAAAAGAGAAACAACATTTCCGAGTTAAATCAATCCTTTTCGATTCACCTAAAGATCAAATACTAAATATCTCAACAAAACTACATCTACAAAATAAATTATCTTCCATCTCTAATTTTCTCGGACACCACGCATAGTTCGAACTCACTCCATCTAACAACACTCCGCTTCGAGTTGACCAATAAATTTGGGAGAAACCTCCCCCCCCCCCCCCCCCCCCCCAATAGCACATCATATCTAGGCATACTAATTATAGTTTTTGTACCGTCTGAAAATACTCATTCCGTCTCATTTTAATTGTCTCTTTAGAGTTGTGCGCGCTTGTTAAGGAAATGATTAGTTGAACATGATTTCAATGGTAAAATTAGTACTCTCTCCGTTCCAAATTATATATCGCTTTGAAAAATACATTATTCCAAATTATATGCCGCTTTACAATATCAACGAATCATCAATGCTACTTTTCTTACTATATCCTTAACTATCTATTACTCTTCCCTCTTTAAGTTTTTTTAATTTATCATTCTCATACCATTTGTTAAGGACGATTTTGTAAAACAACTCATAATATTTCTTTCTCATACAAAATTAATTCCATTTTTGAATAGTGGTGTAATTAAGTGGAGTTGAACTCAATAAATAGAAGTATATTGGTGAAAAAAAATGTTGCATGGATATTCTAAAGTGATAATTATTTTAAGATAGTATACAAAAGTGCTAAAGTGATAGTTAAAATAAGACTGAAAATGCACTTGTAAAACAAAATTAATTTCTTAGACCAAAAAAAACACTAATTTAATTTTTTAGAATTTACAAGGTGTGAACGTTGCTTGTTTCGTCTCGATCCCTGCCAACAACTCGTCTAAAGAAGTTACATGTTTTATTTTCTAGATATTCGATTGCCATGAAAATGTGTCGTCTTAGAATCAAAACTTCAAGTAATAGATCATATGTGAATACCATTAACATTGAATTATCGTAGAAAAGGGGTGGGATTCAATTTGTTTGATCAAAGGTAATAAAGAGTTGATAAGTTAAATGTTTATATTTAAATCAACATAACAATTAACATACTAACATTTGTTATTAAAAAAAAATCAGGACAACACAAATAGTCATCAACTTCAAAATAGTCCATCAAATTCAATATAATCCAACATTGCACAATTGTTCTAAACTAATTGTTGTTGACTCCACCATCGATATACTAGTATCTTTAGATCGCTGAATCCCTTAATTCTTAAAAAAGAAAAAAAAACACAACCTTAAAGATAAGAGAATGAGGGATTACCAATTACAACTTGCACCGGACCATACTCGTATATGAGTATATTTGCTCATATAAAAGAAATATATAGGAGTGTATTTTTTATGGGAATTAAAGGACTTGATGTTCCTTAAAAAAAATGACTTGATGTATTTATAGCTATGCATGAAACAAGTTAAAGACATGTATATTGAGTTTATGTCCCTCACTTGATTTGCATCAAAGCCAATCTCGGAAATAGTTTCTTTGAATTAAAATCTTTTCAATTTTTGTTATTGTTACATCTCAATTGTTAAACTCAATCTCCTTTTTTTCTCTATAATTTTCTCTCTTTCATATTTAATACTAGTTAAAATGTAACAATTGAAAGAATTTGAATTGAGAAAATTCATTCCGGTCCACATGAGCTGAGTCCGAAAATCAAATGAAGGGAAGAGAAGAGGTAAGAAGAAATAAAAAAAAAGACTGTGTGTAATGTAGTATGGGGTAGAAGTAGATAATAAATGCAAAGAAATGATTGGGCAATGAGTAGGATGAAAACTAATGGCACATGAATGGCAAGTGATTTGCAATGCATCATCATGTGGAGTGGAGGGTCTGACAACATTGCGCGTAGATTGATAAAAACAATGTAGTGATTAATTAATGTTACGAACCATGCTGGTCATTCATGTTTAAGGAAATGAGTGAGTGTCATCACTCATCTGCCAATCATAGTCATGCGACGGTGCTAAGTGCTACTCCCTCCCTGTGTCGGTGCCAGTCGGCTACGGTTAACGGGAATAATTTCCGGATTGATACCCTCGACTCAACGCGTTTTTCAACATGCCACCCCTACACACTTTTTTTGTTTTCTTTATTCATTACAAACACTTTTTTAATATCGTTATCTGTAGTTGATGCCGTTGGTTAGTACGTAGTACTTGTTAGTAGTAAATGGTAACGTTAGTTAGTTAGTTAACTCATCTAAAAAGTTCAGTCACACGTTAGGTTGGTGCAACAGGCAAGTACTAGCCTGTTTCAGCACTTGGGAGATCCTAGTGCTTTCACTCAATTTAACTCAGTATTAATTAGGGTGTAATTATTCATTTTTCTATTCTGTTGAAACAGAGAGGTTACGTGGAGACAAATATAGAAAATGAATGATTTTCTTAAGAAAATTTTCGTTGTCAAAAGAAAAGGTTGGTTATACGCGTTAAACAAATCCTTGTTAAAACAAAAATGACCCATAATGTTTTAATTAAACATAATAACTACATGGATATTTCTTGTAAAAAAAAGTACATGGAGATTTCTTTGTAATATATATATATATATATATATGCATGGAGATTTATTTGAATCGGGGCGTACAAATTTTGCAATAATTTGCATTGAAATAGAATTGGTTCAAATGGTATCGATAATATATTTGAACCATTTAAATAAGTGATCATGAGTTCGATGACTACCTCTTATATATAGAGAAAATCCGTTTGAAAGTAGAGAACATGCATCGTGTGTCTAATATATTCACTCATAAAGATTAGTAACTGCAAACAATATTGGAAGCGGAAGACTTCACACTTATGTCATGAAGCATATCTTCGTAAAGTGTCACGTTTACTCAATCATTTGCCTATGAATAATAATAATAAGGGTTAAATATGTTTTTGTTTCTATAAATATACCAATTTTTTGTTTTAGTGTCTCTAAAAATTTCCTTCAACTTTTAGTCCCTATAAAATTTTCAATCACTACTTTTGGTCCCTATGTTTAAGTTAAATTTTGTATTTTTTTAATGAAATTGTGCAGAAATGTGTAGAATATTGTAAAAAAAATTCCTCAAAAAAATTAGGGTTAATTAAGTAAATGGTCCCTATAAATATTCAGAATTTTGTTTTTAGTCCCTACAAAATAAAATCATACTTTTTAGTCTCTGTGACATTTTCCTTTAACATTTTAGGGACCGAAAATGCTGACGTAAATTTTTTACAAGGACTAAAAATGTTGATGAAAAATTTTACGGGGACTAAAAATGCTGACGAAATTTTTTAATAGGACTAAAAAGTGTGATTTTATTTTGTAGAGACTAAAAATGAAATTCTGAATATTTATAGGGACAATTTACTTAATTAGTTGTGCCGGCATGTCAGTGTCCGTGTCGTGTCCATTATCCGTGTTTGTATCCGTGCAGATAAGTATCTTTCATACGAATGCAGAGACTAATTCCTCAAGTTGGATAAGACTTTAATGAATGATAAAACTCTTTCTCTAAGAACTAAATAATTTTTTTCTTTCATAATCTAGAGATTTTTAGTTGATTTTAATAAATTAGAAACTAAATTGACGAGTAATAATTTAAAGATCTCTTCTTAAAAAAAAAAGTTTAAATATATAATTGACGGTGTTGTTCAAAATAAATCTAAAAATAAGTGAGTACTGTCCTTAAAATAAAGAGTGGAGGAGTGGTTGCTGAGTAAGGTAAAAAAAAAAAACAGTTAAATTTAAAAAAATATATACTAATTAAAAAAAGAAAAAGTAGAAGAAGATAGCTTGTTTGTGAAAACGACATTGAGATTGATTGAGGAATGAAGAAAAAGGTGTACCCCTTGAACAACGCCGCTGTTAGAGATCCAATTCCAATTCCTATATACCATTACCAATTCCATTTCACAGTTTTTGCATCTAAAAATCCCACCCAAAAAGTAAAGAACCGATTCTAATTAACTCGATGATTATGATTAAACAAACTTGATTAAGTTAAATTACTTAATTGAAATTTTTGTCTTCGTCTTCCCCATGGTCATTGGTTTTGGATCTTAACACCATCCCATGTTGTTTTTTAATGTTTTCTCTCAACACTCTCACGTGCTCTCTCCTTCTTCTCCTCCTCACTCTAGTACAAATCAAATCCTAATTAAATTAAATCTCTCTTACATTACAATAAATTAAATATCCTATAAAATCTCTCTCTCCATTATTTCCAAAATATATTATTATATATATACTGAGGAAGAGCCTGTTTTTCAGTGAAAGATACCTCTTTTACAATACCCTTTTCATCAAACTTGCATGCCCATTTCAGTTTCAGTTTCAAGTTTGCACTTTTTTTCATCCAAAACTGTTAATTGAGTCGAATATTTGATGATGGATAAGTATGAGGTTGTTAAGGATTTGGGTGCTGGCAATTTTGGTGTGGCTAGGCTTCTCAGGAATAAGGAGACTAAGGAGCTTGTTGCTATGAAATACATTGAACGTGGCCAAAAGGTTTCTTCTCTCTTTCAATTCAAGTTTTTTACTTTTCTGTCTGTTTTTTGTTCATCATTTTTTTTAGATTTATCATTATCATGTTTTGTATTTGGAGTAATCATTGAAGGACTTGTAAAGTTGGAATTTTTATTGGTGAAAAGTGGAAAATTGGTGTTGAGATATGCATTTGTGCAAATCAAAGGAATTGAGCAGGGATAGAAAAATTCAATTAAAAATCATAGCTTTCATGCATGAAGCTCCCCCTGATTTTGAAAAGTTATTAATTTGCTAATTGTTGCTGATCAAATATACATTCAGATAATTCTTTCACATGAAATACATATTTAGCTAATTGTTGCTGTCTGAAAGAATAATCTGCTTGTAAACAGTGCTTGGCTTACTTATACACTTTCTTGAAGAGAAATGAAATGAATTAAACTGGATCTTTAAGGTCTCAGCCAGGTTCAACTATATGATTTTGAAGAAATTAAACTGTTTATTTATGTTCCAGAGAGGAAGTTTCATTTACTTCCAATATTGCTGTTTATGCACACTGGTCTCATGAAATAGATATTGTAACAGTTATATTAATTCAACGAATGTTTATAGGAATACGAACATTTAAAAGGGGTAAATAGTAAAAAAAACATACTTTCAAATCTTACAAATTACAGGTAGTTACTCTAGAGGGAATAACAGTTGCAGCAAAAACTAGTTGAAAGCATAATATGTTTATTCAACATCAATCTTTATGTTACTCAAACAAGTTGCCAATATTTATAACCAATAGCACCATGGATTCTACTACTTGTTCCATTTATCTATGCTTTATATTGCACATGCTAACAAAGCAGTGAAGCAGAAAATTTGAAACAGTATCATATGAACATTCACTTAAAGCTACAAAATAATATTTTGCTAATTGATTGAGGTAGCACACCTGTTGAAAAGAAGAAGAAAAAAAACTATTAATTTGACATCTGGGATTTTAAGTTTTTTTTTTTTCTTATTTTTCTGCCACTTCATTTCCAGATTGATGAGAATGTGGCTAGAGAGATTATCAACCACAGGTCACTTCGGCACCCGAATATAATTCGCTTCAAGGAGGTAAGGACTTTATTTGTTTATCTGTTGGATCAGTTTGTATTGATTACACTGTTAATTGTTCTGAGTTGTTAACTGTTACTTCAATGGGGTTTTGATTGGTCAGGTGGTTTTGACCCCTACTCATTTAGCCATAGTAATGGAGTATGCAGCTGGAGGGGAACTCTTTGAGAGGATCTGTAATGCTGGTCGGTTCAGCGAAGATGAGGTTAATAACATGACATGGTCTTCAAATGTTCTGCTCTTTTTGACAATTTTTTAGTGTCATTGCTACTGTATTCATATCTCATTTATTTTCTACTTTGATTGTTCAGGCTAGATATTTCTTTCAGCAGCTGATATCTGGGGTCCATTACTGTCATGCCATGGTAAAATCTTGCTCAATTTTTGAAAAATTATATAGGACCTTGGGGATTCAAAAATACACAGTGTGAACAGATGCTTTTACTCTCCTTTTGCAGCAAATATGTCACAGAGATTTGAAGCTGGAAAATACACTTTTAGATGGAAGCCCTGCACCTCGCTTGAAAATTTGTGACTTTGGTTATTCCAAGGTACTGGAACGATTACCATTGAGTTTCACAGTTTTAACAATATTTCGTTTACTGTCTATATCTCTCAAAGTGCTTCCTTTTTGTCGTGTAGTCATCTTTGCTTCATTCCCGACCCAAATCAACTGTTGGAACTCCAGCTTATATAGCACCGGAGGTTCTTTCTAGGAGGGAGTATGATGGGAAGGTATGTACACCTTTTCAGAATTGGTTCTGCATAGTTCCTTCCTTACTTCTTTCTATGATTGCGTCTATACATGTTTGTTATCTCTGATTTTATCACTATATTCCTCTAATCATGCTATCTGGGAAAGTCTTTTAAATGCATCTACTGAACTAGTATATTTATGATTCTATAACTGTTTTAGTTGGCTGATGTCTGGTCCTGCGGAGTGACCCTTTATGTCATGCTGGTTGGAGCATATCCCTTTGAGGATCAAGATGACCCTAGAAATTTTAGGAAAACAATTCAGGTATGTCATCTTTCCTCCCTTACAATACTGATGTTCATATTGTTTCATGTTATTATCCCATCATCTTATCCCCGTTTCATTTCCTCTTCGGCAGCGGATAATGGCTGTTCAATACAAAATCCCTGATTATGTCCACATATCTCAAGATTGCAAACACCTCCTATCTCGTATATTTGTTGCAAATCCATTAAGGGTATGTTATCATGTTTGTGGAATTTGTATTATATTATCTTTCTTTTGTTACAATTTGATGGTGTCATCTCTAATCTATTATAACAAAAAGATAAAATAAAGTCAAATTGTTTTTGTAAATAAATTGTTTTTATAAGCTATCATGGAGAGCTTATGGAAATAAGCTGAAAACTGTTTTTTTTTTTTTAAGCGGAAGCTAAAAACTTTTTATGAACATGTCATAAGCTATTTTCACACGCTCTTCCAAACAATCTCACAAGTGTTTATGCCAACAGATAAGTTCAAATAAGTCAATCATAACAGATTTATTGTCTATCAAGCTAACTACCTGACCTTATTATTCTTGTCATTGTCTACAGAGAATTTCTCTCAAGGAAATCAAGAACCATCCATGGTTTTTAAAGAATCTTCCAAGGGAGCTAACTGAATCAGCCCAAGCTGCGTATTACCAGAGAGGCAACCCAAGCTTTTCTATTCAAAGTGTGGACGAGATAATGAAAATTGTGGGAGAGGCAAGAGAACCTCCTCCGGTATCTAGGCCGGTCAAAGGTTTTGGCTGGGAAGGCGAAGAAGAAGAGGAGGAAGAAGTGGAAGAAAAGGTTGAGGAAGAGGAGGATGAAGAAGATGAGTATGACAAGAGGGTCAAAGAGGTTCATGCAAGTGGAGAATTTCAAATCAGTTAAGCAATGTAATTCTTGTTATAAAGTATTAGTATTTTTTATGCTAGAAAGCACCTATTTATGTGTACTATAATTTATAGCTGCTATAAGACTTCTGAAATCGTTCATGTATGATAATATTTTTCAATTACCTGTCTCTGTTATGGTCAATATAGTTAAGCTAAAAATCTATGTATCTTTGTTCAGTTAAGGGGAAGTTCATCATAAACCTGCACATAATGACTTTCTGCTTTTCGATTGCTCTGTGTATCTTATTTGAGAATAGTCTCTCACTTCCAAATATAAAATTAAGAGAATGAGTAAGTAGTGTCAACGGCTTGGGAGGAGTCCTTGAGATATATTTGCATTGCATGTGGACTGTTGAGTAGGCCTAAAACAGGACATGTGAAGTGCATAGTCATACGAAACCACTTGATTCAATTTATACTATTGTTAAATAAGCAAGTGGTAGAGTATCATTACTTATTTAAATGTATTCTGTACAAACTTTTGAGAGGAAATCACCAGATTTGGCTCTGAAATTAAGAACATATCATTTCAGTTTCTGAAATTTTCGAATTGGCAAAAACATCTCTAATTTTGTAATACGTCAATCAGTTTAATCCTTCTTATGTTAATTGGTTACTCTGCATGAGCTGACACATTAAGTGGAAGAAAATTTCCTCATTCTTAAGTCCTTTTGCTGCACTGAATTTGTAATACATCAATCAATTTTGTCCTTTTTAAGTTCATCACAAGATGCATTTGAAATGAACATGGCTCAATAAAGTCAAGGTGAATTTATCTCTTGCTCCTTAGAAAATAAATCACAGTTTCAGTAAAAGAGTGGAACAGGATTATCTACATGTTTCATAAGTACATTACAGTAAAAAGTGGTTGTGTGGAGCGCGGCTGTCCAGTTCTGGTGCATATTTGTCAAATTTCTTCCAGTTGACAGCAGATGCCTCATTATTTTTATTTTGCTGTACAATCATGAAGAAATTGGCAACCATGAAGAAATTCACATGTTAACTCTTTTACTAAAAAAGGTTGTTCATTTTTATCACTGTCTCATGCACTATCTTTTTAGCCTCTTAAGTCTCAACCTCATTTCCTGTTGCAATTCAAACCCAAAAGCAAAACAATTTTGAGACCTAAAACTTTGTTTGAATGGCGATGCATCACGAGACACATTGATGTATCCACTACGAATAAAGATCAAATGCAAATCATATTCTTGGAGTGTGAAATTTTAGTTTCATCATGACAGATTCTTGGCTCACCTAAGGATGTGTGGCATCAACAGCATCAAGGATTTCTTTTAGAACTTCCAATGCATTGCTGCAAAACCAACGAGCCAAACACTTGGTCTTTATCAGGTTAATGCTGCAAAACAAGACAGCAGAATAAGCGAGGTTCATAGATAACGAAAATAGTACGGGTCCATTCAGTTTATCCATATTTTACAAACCAACTAGCCAAACACTTGGTCTTTATCAGAGTAAGTAATAATAATTTCCTTATGATGGATGAACCTATGAAGAGCAAATTAATATGATTATGGTAGTAACTAGTAAGCATATTTTTTCTGTGTCAGTTCATAGGAAAAGATTCATATGTTAAGACACTCAAAAAAACACCTAATCTCATGCTTCTAAGCAAAACCGTTTTGGAAAATAATCAAGAGAAGGGATATATGCATCTAATCACAAGTTTTGAATCTCCTTTCTACTCACATATTATGCCAAATATGAATTATACAACAATTGTTTAGCAATGGATTTTATATTTTCTACCTTAATCAATGTCGTGCGCCGAGTGTGTGCGTACGAGTGTTTTGCTAGTTTACATTTACAAAACTTAGTCACAAATTTATTTTATACATTTTACTTGTAAGTTCTTTTATACAAAGAATTGGAGTAAAAAATTCATCCCAGTGCATATTGACTAAAATTAATGACTCAAAATAAATTACATGCAAATCATTGGAGCTTTGGAAAATAAAAACCTTTGGAATTCAAAATAAATCAATTTTAACAAGAACTTAGTGTAAAAAAAAAATAATCCAATTTCATGAATCACACATTACCAATTTTAAAATAAATTAAAAAAATTACATTGTGGTACCTCTAAGTGGATAATTCAGAATTTGTCAACAAAAAAAGTGGATAATTCAGAAATAAAATTTCATTCATGAATTTATTTTACATTTCTATTTTCAAAAATACAAAAACAAATTTGATACCAAATGAAAAACAAATAAGGCCCAGAAAATTTGTAGCCATCAAGGGGAAGGGTCAAAGGGAACATTTAATATTGTGACATATTTGTCCAAAAAATGACAATGAAAGAAAGATAATAGTGGAAAATAGTGGGCAGTAAAATTAGTTGAGAAGATGAGATGGATAAACAGAAATAGAAGAAGAGGTCTGTGTTTTTTTCAGTCTCACCAGTCACTCTCAACCTCAAGGGTCCCTCTCTCTGCTCTACTCATATTCAGATTTATTTTAAAGATATTTATTTATAGTAATTTCTACCATTACTTCATACTAAACACTGCATAAAAATAAGGGTTAAATATGTTTTTGGTCCCCATAAATATGTTAACTTTTCGTTTTAGTCCCTCTAAAATTTTCCTTCAACTTTTGGTCCCTATAAAATTTTCAATCACTATTTTTGGTCCCTATTTTCAACTTAATTTATGTATTTTTTAATGAAATTGTGCAGAAATGTGTAAAATATTCTAAAACAATTTCCTGAAAAAAATTAGAATTTTTTAACAAAACGCAAATTAAATATGAATTTTTAACCGTAAAAAATATAAAAATTCATATTAAATTCATGTTTTGTTAAAAAATTCTAAATTTTTTTTGGAGTGATTCTTATAATATTTAGAATTTTTCTGGAAAATTTTATTAAAAAATATGAATTCTACATATGAGTTTACTTTAAAATAGGGACCAAAAGTGAAGATTGAAAATTTTATAGGGACTAAAAGTTGAAGGAAAATTTTAGAGGGACTAAAATGAAAAGTTGACATATTTATAGGGACCAAAAACATATTTAACCCTAAAAATAATACCCTAAAAGAAAAAAATTCTTCATTTTTAGTCCAATTTGTGGGAATCAGGTAAAGTTTCTTCCTTTTTCATGAATCAATTTCTGGGTTTCGTTTTTTTTTAGCTTCAATTTTGTTGCTAATAGCTCAAACATGTGTATTTGTGCAGTAGTTGAAGGACAAGTTAGTGGTTAAAGTGCTGTTTTTTCAAGCTATGAATTCTCCAATTCGTGCCCCTTCAACTTCTTCTTGCTCATATATTCGTCCTCATTCTTGCCGCACTTGTGCTTCTCGTAATTTCAAGCTTCCTATGTCAGTGTTCCTTTTTCAATTCTTATTGTGTTTTTAACATTTTTAGTAACCAAATATTTTACTAAGGTTATTTCTTGTTTGTAGTTTAGTTGATAGGATCTGTAGAATCATCATATTCCTCGTATGAAATTGTGTTTTTCTTGTATTTTGATTGCTTTGTATCATCATAATCCTAATATTCTTTATTTTTTTATAGGCTATTGCCACAGGCAATCTGTACCACTCAAAAGGTGTATCGATGCTCTGGAGGCCACACGGAGGCTTCTAGTAACGCTAATCCATTGAAAACTTGCATAGTTGGCAAATTTACTCCAGGATGGTCTGAAGCACAACCCTTGGTTTCCAAGCAATCACTCAACAGGCACCTTTTACCTGTGGGAGCTTTAGTAACTTCAACAACTCAAGATGTATCTGATACGCCTCTTATTGGTGATGATAAGATCGGAGTGTTATTGTTGAACCTTGGAGGTCCAGAGACTCTAGATGATGTGCAGCCTTTTTTGTTTAACCTTTTTGCCGATCCAGTAACACTCTCGCTTGAGCACACAATATTCATATGATATGATCAAATTGTTTTTTGTTTTTTATTATCACCGTTAGTTACATTTTCTGTATAATTATGCAGGATATCATACGATTGCCAAGGTTATTTAGTTTTCTTCAAAAGCCACTGGCTCAATTTGTATCTGTTTTAAGAGCACCAAAGAGCAAAGAAGGCTATGCTTCCATTGGTGGTGGATCCCCTCTTAGACGCATGACTGATGCACAGGCATGACACTTCCTGATAACTTTTTTCTGTACACTACCACACATTTGACTTTCGAATTGTTAGATAGGGCATTTGGAAACTTTTTTAAGTTCTCACTAGTCCATTGAGATTTTACAATTGACTTGCATTATAATTTTTCTATTGTGTTTGAAACTTTTTCTAATACTATGATGCGGTGACGTACACTACATTAAGTTCTTTCTTTTGTTAACTCTCTCTCTCTCCCCCCTTGTATTGCTCTAGTGCTGATAATGATTCTCTATACAGGCTGAAGAGTTAAGAAAATCTCTATTTGAAAAGAATGTCCCAGCAAAAGTGTATGTTGGCATGCGTTACTGGCATCCATTCACCGAAGAGGCTATTGAGCTGGTATTGATCATCTTTATGTTAGATTACAATGTCAAATTGGATAGTAATAAATAAGATTGTGCCACTTTTAGTGATGTATTTTTACAAGTTTTAGGAGGATGACATCTGATGTTCTCTGTTAAGTTGTTTATAAATATAAGAAAATATGCATTTTTCATTGTTTTAAAAATTAGAAAAAGTAATTGGCCAAATATGTCAATTTATTTTATAGTATAGTTTTCAGCATATTTATGCAAACAACATTAAAGGAGTAAGAACTTTAAAAAAAAAAAAAATGGTTTGCAATCGTGATAATAGTATTAGATTGGTCGAAATTATTGCCATTTTGAATGTGTAAATTTTGTATTTCTTGGGACAGTTAAGTTCTCTGTTATTTAGCAAATACGTGATTTAACCAATTATCTTCTTGAATAAACTTTAACCTTGGAACGGACTCATGGGTTAACTAATTTTTGTCAAAGTATTTTTACATGAATTTATCTGTCACATTTGTGATTTACTCAAGCCAATCATGGCTAATTTTTCCTTTGAAATCATGTAGATTAAAAGGGATGGAATTACAAAGCTTGTTGTGCTTCCACTTTATCCACAATTTTCAATTTCGACCAGTGGTTCAAGTTTGCGTCTCTTGGAGAGCATATTCCGGTGATTACTATAAAATATTCTGTTATCACATCATCATACTCCAATTTATTATCTAACTTTCGGTTGTGAATTATTTATTGGTTCCTTAGAGAAGATGAGTATCTAGTCAACATGCAGCACACGGTAATACCTTCGTGGTACCAACGTGAAGGATACATAAAGGCAATGGCAAATTTAATTGAAAATGAGCTAAAAGGTTTTGACTTACCAGAGAAGGTACTACTTCATTTTTATATTTAAACGACAAAAGTGTTGTTCCTAAACATTTGTATATTATCAATGTTATTCTTCTACTTTAAATATTGATAGCTTAATGTATATAGTCAGTATCAGATATTTCTGGTTAGGTTAATAAAATGATGATTGTATGAGTAACTTACTCTGTTTGATTAACTTAGGCAATTGGGAGATTGTGAAATGACTTTTTTTATAAAAATTAAAACAATCAACAACTTCGTTTATCTTTTATAGGTTTCGTTGTATTTTTGGTCCTACTATTATGGTCATATCTGATTGAGCCCGCCAATAATTTTTTGCTGAAATTTAATCCCTTGATTTTTTCAATTGCTACAACCAACTCCTTTCATTAGCTTTTTTCCATCTGAAATATTCAAATCCACCATTTTCTACTCCTAATATTCGCAAATTAAACCAAATGTACCTTTTTAACCCTGTTCCACTCGGCATTTAAAACGCCAACTTTCACCCAAAATTGTGGGGAATCTTGAAAAGGTTTCCTCTTTGAAAATTTAACCTCACAAGCCTTCAAGTGTCGCTAAATTAGTATTGAGAATTTGTGCAATGCTCGGGGAGATATTTTTGAAAAGAATCTATGTTTGGTGCGATTTACAATTTTGTGTTCAATTATTTAGCAGAAACAACGTTTGACAATAAATAACACTGTCACATTAGGCATAGATTAATATTGTGTATCAAGTGTTAAGTATCACGTTCATAAAGCTAAGTATAACATCAATAATATTTGAGAAGGCAATGTGAATCCAAGGCAATGTGAATCCATAAAGTTTTTCCGAAACTCGAGCTCCTTATAAGCTTAAGGTTGGTGGTTGGGTGCCACTTCGTTGTAAATATTTGTTGTTAGTCCTAGTGACTAATTTTTGTTGCAGGTCATGATATTCTTCAGCGCACATGGGGTTCCAGTTGCGTATGTCGAAGAGGCTGGTGATCCATACAAAGCAGAGATGGAGGAGTGTGTGGATTTAATCATGGAAGAGCTTGAGAAAAGAAAGATAACCAATGCATACACACTTGCTTATCAGGTACTTTTTTGTTAGAAATTTGGGACCCTCGGTTTCTAGAAGTATTAATGCATGTTGATTCATAAAGTGCGCAAATCCAAGCTTATGGTATAATGTTTACCTTAGTTCTGCCAGTATGGTATTCACCAAAGTAGCAATTGGTATTTCCTTATCAACAAGGCCATAATATTCTGAACAGTTTGTGTGATTCAGCTTATTACTTATTGCATAAAGAAAGCTCTTTGCAAAAAATAATACTCTCTGATATAGATCCCGAAGAACCATGCAAAGACTACTCAACAGCGTTCTCGCCGAGGACTACGTTTAGTCATCAAGTCAATAGGTGGTGAAGATGAGTTGTCTCTACAGTACAAAAAAAATTGTACCACCAATCTCCCTATATGGCCAAAATGTGGCAACTGCTTTTAGATACAGCCTTTTTCCAAATTTCTAACAATTCATTATAATTCTTATACAGAGTAGAGTTGGACCTGTGGAATGGTTAAAACCCTATACAGATGAGACAATAATTGAACTTGGGAAAAAGGGAGTAAAAAGTTTGCTGGCCGTACCAATTAGGTAACATCAGCCTTGTTTTTTATTTATTATTTATTCCTCTCTGACCTGCACTAGGTTGAGTGATACTAATATTTGGTTTAACCTCTTTATGCACTCACAGCTTTGTCAGTGAACATATTGAAACACTAGAAGAAATTGATGTTGAGTACAAAGAATTGGCTTTAGAATCTGGAATAGAAAATTGGGGCCGTGTTCCTGCTCTTGGATGTGAACCCACTTTCATTTCAGACTTGGCAGATGCTGTAATTGAGAGTCTCCCATATGTTGGTGCGATGGCCGTTTCAAACCTTGAAGCTCGACAGGTACGCTAATCAACTCTCATTTATATTTTTGTATTGTGGAAGGAAAATATTTTATTCAAACATTATCTGCCACGGTGTCAAATGTCAATGTCAATACCTCGAGAGATTAGTCTCCGACTCTTGGCCGGGGATAAGGATAACCCTGAGCTCACCGGAAAAAGGATACACACATGTAGACATCTTCCATATCAGCATATTTTTTTAGATAAATCAAGTCATATAGATTCACATAGTGTATTTTGTAATTGCATGCTTTCATTGTGTGATCTAACAAAAAGTTTTGGTTTGTTGGCAGTCTTTGGTTCCCCTGGGCAGTGTAGAAGAGTTATTGGCAGCATATGACTCACAACGTAGGGAGTTGCCACCACCAATATTGGTGTGGGAATGGGGATGGACAAAGAGTGCTGAAACTTGGAATGGAAGAGCAGCTATGATTGCTGTGTTGCTTCTGTTGTTTTTAGAAGTCACCACTGGAGAGGGATTTTTGCACCAGTGGGGAATATTGCCCTTATTTAGGTGAACTTGAATAAGTCCTACGGTACCCTCCACACAATGGCAATGGAATTTAGCTTTGCCTGTATATGTATACCATTAGCATCACATATGCTGCTTATAATCGAAGTCATGCACCAAGAAGGAATTCTAAAATCTAGTTTAGACACAGCATTTGTGGATGGAAAGAGAAAAGTAATGTATAGTGATTTCCTCTTGTATGCATCTAAAGCATTTTTATTTGGGCTTCATGAGCTGTTGTAGCTTAAAAAGCAGTCATTGACATAACAAGTTCCTTGTGAACTTATGAGAGACTTTGTCAATTGTACTATGTTGTTGACAAAAGAGATAGAGTTTAAAAAGGGTGCAGAAATCCTTGCTCATTTTGTTTGCTTCCCGGCTTGTCAACAACGCAAGAGTACTGGTTCAGACTTGGTTTTGTTTTTGGTTAATAATTCAGACTTGTATTATATTATATTATATGACTGGTTTTATTTGTCTTCCGGTCACAGAATTTCGTTTGTTCATGTTATGTGACTACTGATTTTATTAGTTCCGGTATACATATGTTGGTCTCATATTTGATGAGATAGAGTCTAAAATGATTAGGAAAGACAAATTCTAAAATATATATTTTTAAAAAAATAATGAGAAATAAACATATAATTTAGCTACGTGAACTCTCATGCAAGTGTATGTGAATTGAGTTATGATATACCTGAATTGAGTTCACATACACTACGCACAAAAAAAAATTGAAAATGCAAAAAATAACTTAAATATACTTAAATATTATATGACTGGTTTTATTTGTCTTCCGGTCACAGAATTTCGTTTGTTCATGTTATGTGACTACTGATTTTATTAGTTCCGGTATACATACGTTGGTCTCATATTTGATGAGATAGAGTCTAAAATGATTAGGAAAGACAAATTCTAAAATATATATTTTTAAAAAATAATGAGAAATAAACATATAATTTAGCTACGTGAACTCTCATGCAAGTGTATGTGAATTGAGTTATGATATACCTGAATTGAGTTCACATACACTACGCACAAAAAAAAATTGAAAATGCAAAAAATAACTTAAATATACAAGACTATCGATAGAAAAATATGTGATCAAATCTTAAATATTTTGTCAAACTATGGATATATTTGTGAGAGAAAGGTGAAGATTTAGATTGAGATAAAAAAAAAATGAAAAATTTCATGTTAGCAATTGTGGTTAGTTGTGACTTGTGGTTTATGGAAAATTTAGTGGAGATAATAAAATATAGTTCCCTCTTCCTTGTAAAAGAAAAGAAAAAGCCTTATCACAATAGCATCTGGAACAAACTAAACCTCAAGTCATGGTCAATTATCTCAGAAAGCTCCTTATTACATGCATTTACCAACTGAAGCATATGTATAATTCACACCCCCAACCAACCCCTAAAAACTTAAATTCCCAACACCAAGTTTTAAAGGCAAAACCTAGAATAAAAAAGCAAGTTAAAAAGGAGATTCTTCTGTTAAGAAATCAATCACTAAAATCAAAGCTTCCACTCTGTGAACTACTGCCATTGCGACTATGTAAAGAGAGGCCTCTGATGTGGCTAGCCAAAGTGCCACTGTCCTTGTTATGCTGAAAATACTTTTCTCTCTCGACGTGCTTCGAAGGTGGCGGCGGAATTGCAACAGGAGGAAGCTCCCCATTGTGTTTTGCACTTGGAGGAGGAACTACAACAGGTACAGGACAATTATTAGCTTCATGAAATGGTTCCAAGGAGAGTGGTCTTATTAGTGGACGGTTGAGTCTCTCTTCAAGCAAACTCAACTGAGGGAACTGAGGTTTAGTTTCTTCATCTTCAGGCCTTACACAAGCTTTTCCTTTGCGTAATCTGCCAGTATCAGGTATTGTTTATCATTTAGAGATGAATGAATACTCAAATACCAAGTTTAAAGGGAATAAATTTAGTGTGTTCAATAACTAGCAAGTCACCTTCTGAATAACTGTTCAGGTTCTTCTTGCTCCTCTGCTTCTTCATGGCCAAATTGATTCACAGTTGTTGTAACTTTGCTAGAAAGAAGGTCATCATGTCTCTCTAGAACTTTCTGAAGTTGCTCATTCACTTCAATTGCTCGGGAAACTATCCTCTCGTCTCTACAAACAATCCAAGAAAAAGCATTTGAAGCACAAACTGACCATATAATAAATGCATGCATGCACACACAAACGCACAGACAAAAGTGTATCAATTTTTTATATTATTAATGTAAAAAGGAGATAACAATTTCATCCAAGATTCAGCTTATATTTCTTATATCTTAGGAAATAGCAAGTGACACGGAAAAAAATAAATGTTTTCTCGGTACAATAGCAAAACTCTAATGCACGAGTTATTAATGAACACGGGAAAGACCACAAAATCTTATGGCAAACGACCAGAAGCAGAGACAATAAAATCCATCCACTGAAACATTTCAAAGCTGGAAATGAACGAAACTGTATTTGCCTTTGTCAGTGATAAAGAGAAATTTAAAGCAGCCTTACCTAGAAGCCATCACAAGATGCATTACCCTCTGCTTTTGAAATGAACATTGCTCAACAAGGTCGAGGGTGAATTCATCTCTTGCTCCCTAGAAAATAATTCACAGTTTTAGCAAAAAGTGGCATGGGATTATTTACATGTCTCATAAGTACATCACATGGATTTTGTTTGACAAGACAAGACAAAAAGTATTAAAGAGCAACATAGTCATTTGTCAAAGTCCTTCCAGTTGACAGCATATGCCTCGTTATTTTTATCTAGCTGTACAATCTTGAAGAAGTTTGCGATATTTCAATGCTAATTCTTTTTACTAAAAAAAGTTAAAACACGGTTTTTATCACTATCTTAAGCCTCTCAACCTCATTTCTTGTTGTCAATTCAAACCCAGAAGCAAAACAAATTTGAGACCTAATACTTTATTTGAATGGAGAAGCATCAGGAGACATATCAATGTATTCAGTATGAAACAATATAAAATGCAAATCATATTCTTGAAGTGTGAATTTTTAGTTACATTATGACAGATTCTTGGCTCACCTGAGGATGTTTGGCATCAACAGCATCAAGGACTTCTTTTAGAACTTCCAATACATTACTAGCCTTTTGGATAATGCTGTAAAACACAGTTGCAGCATAAGAAAGGTTCGTAGATGACAAAAAATGGCAACAAAACAAATATCTATAGAATGATACTTTCCACTAGATCAGTTAAGAGGTCCACAGATCAAGAATCATGCATGATTTTGTATTTAAAATAAACACACGCGTGCACACACAAACATGAACAGAGAAAAAGAATCAAACTGAAGATAGATTTTCAAACTAATCTTCATTTATTTCATTAGTTAAAAGCTATTGTATTTGGATAAATCTCAGTATCTGGTTTCCATCCCCAGACTAAATAATTATTCTTATCATAATATATCCTTTTCAATGCATCCAGTTAAAGAATGGACTCTAAAGATCATTTTAATAAAAAAAAAAAAAAAAATGTAACAATGTGGTTACTAAGTGAAGGAAAATGTTATTTCCAGTCGAAGGTTTTTGAAAGACCCAGTAAGTTTTACTAAAGTTGAAAAGCAATAATCACCTAGATTCAGGAATAGTGTTGGATTCTGCTTTCTGAACAACCTCTCCACGTCTAAGTAGGGAGGGCTCCCTTTTTGGTACATTATTGGTCTTATGTGGTTGTGAACTAGGACGATTTGATTGGACAACTTGAGCTCTTTGAGGAAATTGTACCCCGGCACTCTGTAAAAAGTAAAACACAATTTACTATTGGCATTGGACAAATAAATAACAAATTAGTATTGGCTAAAAAAGCCATTAAAAAAAAGGATTGTGTAAGAAAGAAAAAATTCCATACTTATATCATATACCAAACGGAAGTAGAAACATCATAGCCATCTATAATTATGGTATAAAACATGTTTGAAAAATATTTTATTAGCAAATTGAGAGACTCTCAATGTCTGATTCCCAGAATATTTGCAGAACGTCTAAAGGCTTTAAGCAAAAATACAACCATTTTTTACAGAACTACCCAGGCATCATTTATAGCACTCGCACAATCTTCCCACATAATATGCAGTAAAAAACGCATGTTGTATCAGCTTCTTCTATTTATGAGCCATGTAGAAAAAAACAACCGTGTGTATCAAACAGCCTAGATTGGAACATAGAGCAAATCTCAAGGTTGTACTTCACCTACCACTAAGTCATAATATGCTTTATAATACTGCGGAAACTTGCCCGAAGCACCACCAAGAGATGTTTGTGTTGCATCTAGTAGGAGAAATATTCGCTCCCTGACAGGCAAATCTGACTGCAAGCAAAGAAAATGACCAAGGAGAGAGTAAGGAAAAATCAACATTGGCAACAGACAACAGCACTGTCGTCTCTGGAGAAAAAATCACCTTTTTCTTTACAATTTTCACAAGAATAGGAATAACTTCTGCATGAACCACCTGCTCATGAATATGATCTCCTATGTTGTTCATCAACATTTCCAGCAACTACACAATCAACAGATGAAATATTAGTTAGTAGAACACCAATGCAGGAACGCAAGCAAGATAAAAAATTCAAGAAAAGAAAGTCTCGTAGTCAATTTTCTCAGTTTCAAGTGCAATGAAAAATATGCGGAGGAAACTGTATTCACATAAGTTGTTGTTGGTACAAGTAAAATGATTTCGGCTTTGTTTGGAATTGGATAAACAACTTAATAAGCACCTATAGCATAAGCACCGTTATATAAATGCTTATGTGTAAGCTACTATCTCTACAACAAAAGATAAAATAAAGTCAAAACTGTTTTCATAAAAACTATAAATTGTTTTCATATAAGCTATCTTGAAGAGCTTATGAAAATTAACTGAAAACAGCTCATGCACATGCCAAAAGTTGTTTCCAATAAATTCCTCCGAACTGTCTCACAAGTGGATATTCCAGTAGACTGCATAATAAGGTCATTGTACTCACCATGACAGCATAAAGTTGAGTATTGGGGTTCTTGTTACCAAGTCTCTTTTTTATAGCTTTGACAACATCTTTGGCTTTCCTGAACATCAATAAAACAAAATGACAATATTAGCAGCAACATCACTCAAAGCCTTGGAATATTCTATTATACTATTGAGTTTGTAATCAAGTGAATGGTCTGCCAGGCTTAGGCATCAACCTAGGCGCAGTGTTGAACAAGTACCACAAATAACAGATTTTAACTCGCAAATTAAGTTAGCACCAAATAGCAGTTGTTTGCTAACTAACCAAATGTTTTCTATTTAATTTTGCCTTATGAAAAATAAACCAGTGACAAACAAAAATAATGCAGTTTAAATGAAAAAGAAATACACAATTTGGCATGACAAATATGGAAAATGCAATTAATTGGAGTAAGAAAACAACATTATCATTCATGAGGATTATCTTCCAATATTATAGAAATACCCACTTAGCCAGTTAGGCATAGTTCAAGTGGTAAGGGTAGTAGTCGTAGGGTTAGGTGAAGAACATAGATATGATTCAAATCCAAAAAATAAGACAATATAGCATAAAGTGCATGAGAAAAATATAAAAGGCAGGAATTAAAAATGAAAAGATTGAGTTTAATTTCATCGTGTTTTACTTTTGGGGCATTCATGATCAATTACAAAGAAACAACACCATATATATATGAGAAGGAAAAAAAAAAAACTTTGCGGGGGGTAGGGGGTAACCTTCGATCACGAGCAACTAATTCAGCGATTTCAATATTTTTCATCCAATCAATTTCGGACAGTTTCTCACTTGTTGCAGCATTGACTAGCTCGGCTGCCATCTTACTTTCTACATAAACATTTAAGAGTCAAATAGAATATAAAAGTTGAAATATATTTCAGACAAGAAAGCAAATGTTGAACAAAGAGTTAAGTGTTCACACAAATTTAATTAGGCGGCCAATCAACTTTTGCTAACTAGAAACAGAATAGAAGCAGCTATGTGAAAATAAAGGTTTGGATGTAGAAGCAGTATATTAGCATGCAACAACGTTTCATTTGTTAATATACTCTCTAAGTTACAACTAGCTAACATACTACTACTAAGTCTACAACAACCGAAGCTTTTTCCCACTAGGTGAAGTCGGCTACCTCCTACATGTATCAAAAATGTCTGCCGAAGACTGCTAATATACTCTCACTTGTTTAGAATTTTGGTTTGATCTAACTCAACTCTCACGCTCAGGACTGCACATTCAGATCGTGAACTGATAGCAGATGACCCAAAAAATCTTGGATGGACTCTGATACCACCTTAAAATTTGAGCTAAACCTCACTCAAGTCTACAAAACCAGCTTGTGAGGTGACTAATGTCTTATAAACACTTTTTCATAGAACAAATCTCATCCAATGTGGAACTCTAAACTGTGCTGCAAATTATTATAAATAGGGAAAGTGAAAGGTAATTGATCCACAGCATGCAAAAAAGAAGGTGATAATTTGTCCTATTATTATAATCATCTTCCACCATATAAATATAATTATAAAAATTGACAATATAATCATGTATTACCTCTTATTACTACAGTCTACAGCAGCAACCTAAGTATGAACAGCAAGTATGTCATGAACGACCTGCAAAAAACAAAATCCAAAGCAAAAACTTAATGATGAGAAACATTAAAATCGAAAGTTGTAGTGTTTATGAAGCAGTGAATAGAATAGATTAAAGATTGTACATACCTTGAAAAACTGATATGAAGATGGAGATGACAAGAATGAAACCAAGGATGCACTGATAAACCCTAAAAAGATTTAACATTTCAAGTGCCACCCCAAAAAGCAATTATCTTGCTGTATTTTTCCTTTCTCAGAAGAATTCCTTTTTCTTTTTAATTAATTAATTAGTTTATAGCTTCTTTTAGCATACGGTGGTGACAAATTGACAGCTTCAACGGTTCCTCGCTCGCACATAAAAGTATTAATGTTTGATTTGGATATTGTTTTATACTAAGTACTAGAAAATGAATCTAATCTAAGATTGTTGATATGTATTGGATTTGGTTTGTATCGTATCAGCACCGCCACCAGGGATGTCGCTGTCACTGACCCCACTCAAATCTTCATTTCCAATGAGAAGTTGCAATTTGTTAACTTAACCTTCCACTCATTTATTTTACTCTTTTGACTCTTGCCACGTTATCATCAATTGAGGACGTACCATCAAAAATTAAACCATGCAAAATTGTTGTTTTAAGTTTATTAAAAAAAAAAAAAAAAAAAAAAAAAAAAGTTTTCTTCAAAAAAAAAAAAAAAAAAGTTTATTAAAAAAAAAAAAATTAACTTTTAAGCTCAGAAACACATTTAATCCATGTTAAAAAAAACTAAACTCGCCTTTGTAATTATATTAGTATAACGTCCCGTGCCAAGCATAATATTCTATTTAAAAAAATTTAATGGGTTTATATATAAATAGGTTTTTCAAATATTATTTAATTTTTTTAGTTTGATTTCATTCCAGAATTTTGACATTATGTCGTATTTTATCCTTATATTTAAAATTTAAACGATAAATCATCATTTATTGGGATCAAAAACGTTAAATTTTATAATGATATAACTATTTTTTGAGAATGATTAAAATTAAATAGTGTATAAAAGTACAATTGTGCTTAAAACAGATATGATTATCTTTGTTTTAGAATATCACTCTTAATCAAATTATAATTGTTTTTTACTTAATCACAATACTCTTTCCGATTGCAATAAAAAAAAACTAAATTACACCGGAGGTCATTTAAGTTATTTAATTGTAACAAATTAGTCTTTTAAGTTTTGTTCGTATATCTTACTTACGTCCTTTAAGTTATTTAATCGTAACACATTATTCTTTAAGTATTGCTTGTAACACTTATGTACTTTAAGTTATTTAATTGTAACTTTTAGGTCCCGAATAACTTGCATTTTTAAAATCTAAAATCCCCCAAATTGTTACGGTAAAATAACTTAAAGGACCTCGTTGGTGCGGAATAAACTTATATGCAATTAGTTTTCTTGATTTCCTAAAAAAAATATATAAATTTCTGAAAAGTACCGTTTATTGAAACTTGTTTCATGAGAATAAAAAAACCCACAAAATCCACAAACTAAAACCCCCACCAAACATGCGGAAGAAAGAGGAAGGAGATATGTGTCAACCCTCTCAATTAGATCTATGTTCCTAATCAAAACATGTCAGTTCTACAATGTAACGCCCTCCTTTTTATTTAATTATTTTTATTAAGTTAGAGTCTATTTATGTGATTTATTTATTTATTTATATGATGTGTTAGTATTTTATTATGTGGCATTATTCTATTATTTATTAGAATATGAGAATTATTAGAGTAAGTAGATTTGGAGGTAATTTTGAGATTAGATGTCTTTTTATGATTTAGTCGATTTATTTTGATGAGTTGGTATTTACTAGAATAATATATATTTGTTATTTGTTAGAGATATATTTGTTATTTGGTGTAGAAATATATTTGTTATTTGTTAGAGATATATTTGTTATTTGGTGTAGAAATATATTTGTTATTTGTGAGAGATATATTTAATTTAGAAATAAATAAGATTATGAGGATTATTAGTGTGAGTGGAATTGGGGGTTAGAATAGAAAAAAGAATAAGTTGTTGGGCCTAAATAGATTTGGGAAGAATATTTTAGTATTATAAATAGAGAAGCTTAGGTTAGAAAGAGTTTAACGGAAACCGCTTTTTGGAAAAGAGGAGAACAAGAAAGAAGAGAAGAGGAGAGAAAAGTCAAGAGAAGAGGAGAAGACCTTAGGAAAGAAGAACGTTGCCGCTGATTCAGGAATTAATCTAAGGTGAGGGTGAGACTATCTTGCATTAATATTAAGTTGTTAAATCATTAGATTACATCTAACAAGTTGGGGAGAGTTTGTGAGAATTTGAGAATTAGGGTTTTGAGAGAGATTTGATGATTAGATGATGAAAACTTGTTGAATTGATGTAGAAATTGTGTACAGACCTTAGATAATCCATATGATGATTATTGGATGTAGTTTTGAGGTTAGAACCATGGAATTGGATGAGATGTCAGTGAGTTTAAGAATTAGGGTTTAAGAATTGTAATAGGTTGTTAATAGATTTGAGAACTCTTTGAATTTGCATACAGTAGGTTGATGAATAATTAGTGTTCTAATGATAGGGCAATCATAGGGTAAAGATTAGGGTCAAGTTTGGAGAGTATTGGATCGAATAAGAAGTGGAAAAGATTTCCCCAAAACGAAATCGCAGTTGAACTGCGATTTTGCTATCAATGTGCAAAACGCGTTTTTATTGTCTCAGTTTGACAAGTTTAAGTTTCGAACTGGGTTTAGGTGTAAACACGAAAGTTGTAGGCATGGATGTTAACTTTCTAATGCCGTTGGTCTCACGTCAATAGGATTTATAGAACTTGAGTTATGGTCAAATTACTGAACGTAGGTCACAGTGAATTTTTATGGACTTCTGCACAACTTTTCCGAATTTAAAATAAAAACTGGTATTGATCGGTATAGAATTGGTCTTAGGAGTAAACATGAAAGTTTTAGATAATTTTGTTAGCTTTCTAGTGGCTTTGGTTTGACGTGAAAATGATGTTTGGTCTGTGAGTTATGATGAAAATACTACAGGGAGGTCTTAGCAAAATTGTACGGTGACAGCATTGTCTGTTTCATGTTTTTGCGTTTTGTTCATATGTTTCTGTTTTGAATTGATCTTTGTTGTAAACATGAAAGTTGTTGATATTTGTGATATCTTTATAATAGTTTTGGTTTGACATGAAAATATGTTGTGGATAATTTATTATGTTTTTACAAAGATACATAGTGAATTATTGTTGATGTTTAAATACGATGTTATATGAAGTTGTTTATGATTGATGAATATGATGTTTTAAGATGTTGTTTATTATCATTTGATATTGTTATATTATGATATGACATGAATTATTTATGTGATCCATATGTTGTCAAGATGTTAAGATGTTAAGACGTTAAGATGATAAGAGTCGTTAAGTCTTCAAGTCGTTATGAAGTCATCAAGTTATTAAGATGTTATGTTGTCAAGATATCAAGATGTTAGGATGTCATAGATGTTCATGAAGTTGTCTAAGTTGTAGGAAGTTGAGTCCATTGCATACTCATTAAAGTTGGGGGCTTTAGGCCCGGCAGCCTTGTGCTCATTAAAGTTGGGGGCTTTAGGCCCGGCAGCCTTTGTGCTCAAACTACGTTGGGGGCTTTAAGTCCGGCAGCTTTATGCTCACATGTTGAAGAGCCTAATTACGCTCATTTATGTTGTTGAATGGTACCACATGCATTTGCATATCAAGAAGTTTTAAGATGATTTAAGATGTGAAGTTGTCGAGTTGTCAAGTTGTTAAGTTGTCAAGATGCTAAGATGATTTGAGATGTTAAGAGTTACATAGTCGAGTTGAGTCGCATTGTCGAGTTAATTGAGGTTTGATTATGAAGTTTGATTGTGATTTGATGATTATGATTTAATGATGATGTTTGTTTATGAAGTTGATTATGAACTTGATTATGAAGTTGCTTTCGATAAATGCTATGTTTTGATAATGATACTTATGTGAATTATATGATGATGCTTACGATTATATTTGGTGTTAGATATTGATGCTTATGATCATGATTTAAGATAAGATATTTTATGAATAATAATTAAGATTACTTGATGAAGTATATGACTAATGTAGGAAGGATAATGACACTAGTTAAGGAAGTTTAAGTTGTTAGATATGATTAATGAGTTATAAGATGTTTAAGTTGTTGAATGTACTTTATATGATTTATATGTTTAATATTTTTGTTTTGAGAAATCTCACCCCTCTGCTTTGAAATGTTGCTCTTCGTATGGGTAACTTGCAGGTAATCAAGATTAGAGGCGTCGTGAGTGGACTCCTCACATGTGTGTCTAGGTGCTCTGATACGTAACGGGATGGGACTTGACTTTACTTCTATTCCTTACGTATTGTTTATGAATTTTTATGAATAAATATTGAATTAAGACTTATGAGATTTTCTGATGAGGCATGCGTGCCAAAGACTTTTTATGTTGAATGAACTAATTCCGCTGCGAAGTTTTGAATTACTTATGTTAAATGATTTTGAAGAATAAATTGTTATTTATTCAGTTTATGAATTTTTAAGAAGTGTAGCATTCCGTTTAAAGTTGAATTACTCTGATTTTTAATTATGAAATTTTTACGTTAGGAAAACGGGGTGTTACATACAACACCTTAATGGTGATCCTAGACGTAAGGTTCAAAAAATCTTTTAGTATGCTAATGCAGGATAAATGAGGCAACTAAAATAGATAGTCTGCAGGAGAATTTGTATTTTCACTCACAAAGTTGTAATTAAAATTAAGGTAAAAAACAAAGGTCAGAAATATTACCATTTATTAGAAAATATATTTACTAAAAGGATTGTGGAAAAAAAATCCCCTCCAACAAAGCATATATTTTCTTTAGCTCGTTTTGTCTCCATAATCTAACGGTTGAATTTGATCTTAGTTGATTAAAAATAATTTTGTAACATTCGTTTTCCAATCCCTGAAGAATCAAATAAAATGATTCAAGTAAATGAATAGATACGTACTTTTCAATGATATTAAACGATCAAATTGATAGTTACAAACACTTATCTTGTAACAACTTAACTTTTGCCAACTAAATTTTTAGATTCTCCTTTTTGTTTCACTGGAATATAGAAAAAGAGTACATTCTAACCGATATCAATACAAAATTTTTGACAAATTATTTAAATAATAATTAAATATCAGAAGGTATTGTATATTAAAAAAAAAATACAAATCAAGTTCACACATTCGAATTCAATTCAATGACATTCATCTTAGTTCTTGTAATGTATCTTTTGTATTCTCCTTCAATATCCACCACAATTAGTTTAATTTCTTTCATTTTTCATGACTCGCGTAAATATAATTTCATTTATTGAATCCTTATTATTTTTAGTAGGGAGGGAGTGGGGAAGTTAGGAGGGTCCATTGGGTTAAGTGAGATAAGGTGTGTCTTTAATTTAGTTATGACATATGGGTTCGTAGAGTGTATAATTTTAACTTATCATTGTTAGGTAAATGATTTTGGAGGCTAAATGGATCAATGAGTTTGAAGTTTAAAGTTTTAACTTCTTAGAATAGGTTGGAGGGAGTTCATGTGAAAAGTGGACGCGGTTAGGCGTACGTGTGGTGGAAATATTTTTATGGTGTTAAAATAGGGGTGAAGACAGAGATTAGAAATTGGTTTGATGACAGCTTGATGATAGTGGAGAGTGATGGGGAAATGCAGTTTTTTTGCCATAATACGTGGTTGTAGAGTGGCCCTTTGTGTGATATATTTAGAAGACCTTTTGAGTTATCTCAAAATAACTATGTGCCGTTTGAGGAGATGTGTGGATTAGGGTTAGATGGGGTGAAGGAGATGCAGGGGATATATTGTTGTTCTTTGTTGGACAACATTGTTTTTTAAGGGTAGCATCGTTGATAAGTGGACATGAAAACTTGATCATTGTGAAAGATAATATGTTAAAAGGGCATATCATCTCATGATGCAGGTGGAGCATGATGACCCTATGGCTCTCAAAAATCTCATTAGGAACAAAGCAGCTCCTATAAAAATGTTTATTTCTTTCCGTGGAGGCTCTTGAATAACTGAATTCTAACAAAGTATAACTTAGCTTGATGGAGTATTTTAAATATGGACTCATTTTTATGTTGTGGCAGGTGTGAGTAAGAGGAAAATGTTAATTATTTGTATTTTGAGTGGTGAATTCTTTGGTAACATATGACATAATATTCTAAAGTGGTTGGATAATTATTGTGTTCTTCTCATTAATTCTTGTGTACTCTTCATTTAGGTGGTTCTTAATTGTTCCAAAATAAAAAGTTCGTTTCATTTTTCAGTTGATTTGGTTGACTTGTGTTTGGATTATTTGGAAAGACATAATGCTAAGAAATTAAGTCCGTATTTTGAGTTGAATTGTAGGTGGAATAATGCTTATGTTTTTCTTGGTTATTCTACCTCATGATTTGGTTCTTTTGTATCTTTGCATCATAAACTTTGTATTTTCCTTTTTTAGACACATCTTGTGCTCGAAGTGTTTTTAACATAATTGATTTGGAGTCTTCATACAAAAAAAAAAAAAACCACCTTAGTCAAGTCACCAATTACATCAATATATAATACAGGCTAAAATATGGTTTTGGTCCTTGCAAATATGTCTCGTTTTGGTTTTAGTCCCTATAATTTTTTTTGTTGTTTTTGGTCCGTGAAAAATATTTTGTTTTTGAAAATAGTCCCTCCAGGGACTATTTTCAAAAGTAAAATATTTTGCAGGGACCTTTTTAAAAATCAAAATATTTTGCATGGACTATTTTTCTAATAAATGGGTTCGGTCATCATGTGCCACGTGTGCAAATTATCACAAGTGGGGTCAGGGACCAAAACCAAAACGAGACATATTTACAGGGACCAAAAACAAAAACAAAAAATTACAGGGACTAAAACCAAAACGAGGCATATTTGCAGGGACCAAAACCATATTTTAGCCTGTAATATATTAAATGTTAAATAACTTAACACTAAAATTTTCCAGGTGTTAGAAAAGGGGTAGGGATGGGGGTTCGAAATTAGTTTGATGATAATAGAATATTACGTAACATCTTTTAAATAAATATAACATCTATTTTATTATATTTTTTAGGGGATTTATTTTATTGTTTATTATTTTGTTATAACAACCAACGTTTTTATCAAAAAACTTTTCAATTAATCAAAGCGTTTATTTTACAAATTATTATTTTATTGTAACCGACCAATATCATAGCAGTACATTATTTTATTAATTGTAATGTTATTTCTACTAATTATTATTTGGATGTAATTGACCAAATTTTATTACACAACGTTTTTAATAAATTTGAATGTTTATTTAATTTTTCATGCAAGTAGTAAAGCTTTTTAACTATTTGATAGAACTATTGTCACGTGAGACGTGTTGTTTGAACATGCATAGGGGCTTCTATCTTGAACTAAAACATCTGCGTAAAGTAGACGAAAAATCAACATGAAACACATATATAACTTCTCAATTGAATTTAACAAAATTGACATAGAATACCATTGAAGTATTAAGACGTACAAAAAAATGTATAATTAAATGTAAATCATAAATTCAATATCTAGTACTTGAACTTTATTTTGGTAAAATAAAAAAATACATGGAATAATGACATGAGAATAGACAACTTAACCCATATAAAATCACTCAAAAAAATGTTCTCTCTATTTTGATAATTTGATTGGTTAATTGTGTTGATAATTTGATAAACTGTTGGAACCAACATCAAATGAGGAAATTGTGTGCACCATTTCCTCTTGGAGTTGCTCCTTGAACTTGTAAACCAAATGTTCTTCATATAGAAGCGCCAATTCGGTCACCCTCCATAACAAAGATTAAAACATCATATTTCAAATACAAAAAACAAAAACGATATGAAGGAAAATACATTTCGATGCATTAGAACCAACCAATCACGAACAACCTTCACAACCAATATCCACGATTTTTTTCTACGTGACACGTTAGAAATGAAGTCGTGTTTCGGAGAACCAGGGAATAAATGAATAAGAAAATTGTTGTGATTGTGGATTAGTTGTACCCTAAAACGCGACTATTTATATACAAAAATAATATCATAACGGTTATTATCTATTAATTATAAATTTAACCATTTTAAAATCAACATTATTAATATCTTCAATATTGTAAAACATGTATCAAAAAATTAAATTTTATTTGATGTAACCGAAAAAAAATTAATTATAAAACAATTGAAATTTAATAATAACTTACAAATTATTAGTTATTATATTTATTATATTTTTGTAACCTACAAATTTTTTAATGTAACGTATAAATGTTAATCGAAATACTAATTATATTAATAATTATTTGTTTGTAATGTACCAACTTTTTAATGTAACATGTAAATCTTAATCAAAATAATAATTATATTAATGAGTATTTGATTATAACCAACTATGTATTTTATGCACAATTTAATGCTAAATAAAAAACGGTTTTTAATAATAATAATTATTATTAAGCTTGTATTAAAAATTATGATAAATTTTTGGAACAAACGCCAAGTAAGATTATGATGATGTGAACATCTTTAAGGAGAGGATTCTTGGAATATGTTATTTCTAAAAACTCTCAATTGTTAGTATAAAGATTTTCTGGCTTTGTCAAACAATCTATGAGCATCACATTCATAACCACAATATTGAAAAGGCTCGCAACATCTTTGAACAAACATGATTTATCCTACCTAGAAGACATTATATTTCTTTATCAACAAAAAGGGAGTATCTATTACAGTTTCTACTATTATTAAAGAATGGTGCAAGTCATGCAAAATTTCAGATACAAGCACAGACACGCTTGTCCATCGTCCAAAAATGGATCCAAAAACTACATTCAACGCTATTATGAACCAACTCAGTCTCTTAAAAATTCCAAGCTCCCATTGCTAATCTTCTTTCCACTTATTAACATATTTGAGGAATGCATTGGCAGGATTTTCCCTAGGTGGAGCTCGAACATGAGTAAACCTTTGAAGTCTCATTGCTTCTCCAGCCAATTTTTGACCCACTACAACAACAAAAAATAAATAAATAAGTTCTATGATAAACTAAGAAAAACACTGAAAACAAAAAATTATAATAACACACCCATAGAGAAACAAATAACTCAAACAATGAAAACAAAAAGAAAGAAAGAATTTGTTACCAAAGCAAGTCATGTGCCAACAACTACTTGAAGAACCAGATCAAACAATTTTTCCCATGCCTTTTCTTTGATCTTGACCCACCATCCCCGATTTTTAGTTGTGGCACCCGACTCAAGATTAGTAGCACGGTTGTTGATCATGTTGTTGTTGTAAAAATTAGGAATAAATTATCTCTATAAAAAAATAATAATCCTATAAATAAAAGCATTAATTAAATATTAAAGAGCATAAACAAGAGGGATATTCAGTAAACTTATCTGTTCTTAAAAATGCGGTGATTAGAAGCCGGTAACAGTGAAGTGAACAAGCACGAAACTATGAAGGTGATAACCTGCCAAACAGTGATCCATTATATAACATGAGGCGTGACAAAGTCACTGTCCTTAAGGATTTATCCGCCTCATAAGCGCGTATCCTCCCAGGATACAACATGTTCTTCCCTGATATGAATCATATCAGAGGTGACAGAACATCTTGAATCTGCTAGAACACTTCAATGATGTAACCCAAGAACTCAATTATATTGGAAGGAGAGATGGATATTTTTTCTGGTTTTATAGTGTACAAAAATGTTTTGTTTAAGTATAAATCTCAAAATATAGATATGAGGAAATTTTTCTCTAAGTTATGTGTAGAGCTTTTTTCAATGTAAAATGGGTGAGCTACTACTAATAATTGGCTATTAAAAGGGAGAGTTAGTTTTTTTTTTTTATACTGATTAAGGTAAGCAAGTTAGCGTTGCCTACCATTCAGAAAGAATAATTTTATAAATAAAATGCAACCGATGAGTCAGCCAATAAATGGGCTTAAAATTAGCTAATAAATAGGAATTTATTTGACACATTTGCAATGTTTCTTTTGGAATTAAGACTATGTCTACTTACTAAACTAAGTCAAACATTACAATTAATAATAATTTGATAATAATAATCTATTAAAATATTTTTCTATAATTCTCAAAAAAATTTGGGACACAAAATATATGAAACTTTTGAAGTATACTCAAAATTTACAACAATCCCCCACATATTTCAAAAGTTAAACTAAAAGGTTAAAAAGAGTTTTCCTGGGTAAACATCGTAGATGTGATGCATCGGAACGGTGTAGCAAGCTATGGAACCCGTCCTAGACTAATGACACTTAACACACAGTGAATTGGTTTAGCAAGCTATGGAACCCAAGACACTTGTTGTATGCAAGAGGTCTCACAATCACATTACACCCCCACAATTCTTGCTGTTACGCGGTTGTGTGCTAATAGGCCGTGTGCGTGCCTGGTATTCATGAGTGCTCTAGAGACCCGCCACGATCTCATGCAAGCGGCCCCACTTGACACTCATATAGGTGATTCCATCTAGTGTATGCTACAACCATACACCACCTGTAATGGTTTATGGTAATCATTAAAAGCTTTTAAAGCTTACCCATCAATTTTATATTATTTAGCACATCTCATCCATTATCATACACTATAGAAAAGAGACAACATTATTTTAGTGCTAACAGAACTAACAAGTAACTTGTTTTTACCCATTGAACCTTCTTTATGGGATCTCCAATCACAAAGGTTAGGTTCCCATTACTTGTCGTTTTCGAGAGGCAAAGTCTCATTTCTCTAAATTTCTTCCCAAAGGGTTTTATATACGGATCTGTTAAATTCACAAATATTGACCAAGACGTCTCTAAGTCAATTAACCTCATATTTCATCAAGTTTATAAAAATAAACTCGGATTACACAATAAACTAATACAAGTTGTTGTCTACTAAGCGACAACATGTTAATCAATAAAATAAATCTACTTATAGATTTACTCTCATTGGATTCATATCTATTTGTCATCTTTGTATTATTTTAATACAAAGGTTTATCCTTTCTGTAAACAATATTTTATATATTATCAAACTAATAAAGTCTAAGCGACAAACGCCCACATTGAAAAAATAATACTCTATGTATAGATTTATTTTAAAGGTATGATTGAATAATTTTCAAGTGACAACAGTTCCACAATTGAAAAATAAATCCCATAAATATATATTTTCTCATAAACAAATTTCATTAAACATCATTGTCTTGCTCTAATACAATGGATAACCCACAATATATTTTTCATAATTTTCTCAATAAACTATCTCATGTCAATTCACTCGTACAAGGTAAAAAAAAAATCAAAAGCATGAAACTTAAACATGTCAAGAAGTGGTCTGAGTATAAACATATATAACATATACCAATCAAAATCAATTTTGTAGACAGGTCAACACTATAATACATGACCACACAGTTATTCACTTTCTCAAACATAAAATTTCCAATAAAACATTTATTTGATTAAAATGTATACAACAAGCATTTTAAACACCTTGGCCACACTAAGCATAAACAATATCAGTTTTTAACCTTTGATTAGCATGGACAAACCGAAGCTTAAATTGAAAAAGTTTCTAATGTGTTCAAATACATAACCGAATAATCTACACACAACAAGGAAATTCACATTTTATAATTTCTCCAATCTCTAAATAAGGCATCATAATTAAGAAAAGGAAGACCACTTATTAAAGCATTTTCTACAACATATTGATTAGCCTTATTGCTAATTTCATTCAAATCATACAACCATTATGAAATATTTAAGTTCAACTTAAATGCTATATTTTGACAGAATAATATAATTTTCAGAATCACAAATCTGATTAAAGGGAGATAATCTTCAAGGCCACAAAATAATCATACTAACTATCTGTTTATGCTCTTTAATATTTAATTGATGCTTTTATTTAAAGGATGATTATTTTTTATAGAGATAATTTATTCCTAATTTTTACAACAATCTTAAGGATTTATCCGCCTCATAAGCGCATATCCTCCCTGAATACAACATGTTCTTCCTTGATATGAATCATATCAGAGGTGACAAAACAACTTGAATCTGTTAGAACACTGGAATGATGTAACCCAGAAACTCAATTATATTGGAAGGAGAGATAGATATTTTTTCTGGTTTGATAGTGTACAAAAATGTTTTGTTTCAGTATAAATCTCAAAATATAAATACGAGGAGATTTTTCTCTAAGTTATGTGTAGAGCTTGTTCCAATGTAAAATAGGTAAGCTACTACAAATAATTGGCTATTAAAAGGGAGAGTTTTTTTTTTTTTTTTGATACTGATCAAGGTAAGCAAGTTAGCGTTGCCTACCATTGAGAAAGAATAATTTTATAAACAAAATGCAACCTGTGAATCAGCCAATAAATGAGCTTAAAATCAGCTAATAAATAGGAATTTATTTGACACATTTGCAACGTTTCTTTTGGAATGAAGACTATGTCTACAAAACTAAGTCAAACATTACAATTAATAATAATTTGATAATAATAATCTATTAAAATATTTTTCTATAATTCTCAAAAAAATTTGGGACACAAAATATATGAAACTTTTGAAATATACTTAAAATTTACAACAGTTGTTTGTGACTTGGTCTAGTGTTGCGATACCCTTCAATAATGTTTCAGTGAGGGTGTCTTTCTCCCCAAGATCAGTAGTACGGTTGTTGATCATGTTGTTTGTGACTTGGTCTAGTGTTGAGATACCCTTCAATAATGCTTCAGTGAGAGTGAGGGTGTTTTTCTCCCCAAAATAAGTAGCCCGGTTGTTGATCATGTTGTTTGTGACAATCTTGAAACTTGAAGATAACTCCCCCAAGATTCGTTTCAGAATACCATTGTTGATCATGCAGTGATCACTTATGATAAAATATTTATTTTGATATGTGCTTATAATATATATTTTTTACGAGAAAATCACTTCGTTAAGTATAATCTCATGTATGTTATGATTATTCATGCAATTATTTAGTTATGAGGAGTGGTTGGATTTCACATTTTATGTGAGTTGAGAGTACATCGCACTAGTGGTGTGACCGGTCGATTTAATTCAATTTTGGCGGATAAAGTATATCTGAGTTAATAAAATTATAATCGGTTTAGTTTAGTTTTTTAATACCAACAACAACAACAACAACAATCTTTATTATAGAAAAAATTGTTTAAGGGTATAATTGGGATAATAAAAAAGTAAGTATAAATATACTCATTTAGTTTGTTACGCTTTTTAAATGATAAAGAAAAAAAAAACCAGACATACTCATTTAGTTATATCATGTTTGTTGCCTTTGTTTTAATATTTAAATTTATTCTTATCTATTTGTTATGTGTGTTGTTTGTATTGAAAATTAAGAGTATTTTTGGAAAGAAAAGTCCAATCCAAAAGTGTTGAAAGTGGTAGTTTTCTTTATATATTGTATAGACTTCTATCATATTTGTTACATTTGTTTTAATATTTAAATTTATTCTTACCTATTTGCTACGTTATTTGTATTAAAAATTGATGGTATTTTTGGAAAGAAAATTCCAACCCAAAAATGTTGAAATGGAAAGTTTTCTTTATATATGGTATAGATTAACAATATTGAAGACACTGATTGTTGGAAGTATCCTCAAAGGAAATGTCGAAGGGTTTTATACAGATACTCAATTACAACATCTCAACCTATAAGTTTTTGTGCATATGTTTATGAAATGAAATTTATGACATGATGATGCATTGGCAAAATATGATTGGATGTACGCGTAATATTTTTCAAGCACGATCCTGTAAAAACAAGAGGTCGGAGAAATCTCCATTTGCAATAAAATAAGACCTCAAATCGAAATTCTTAAAATTAAATAGTATAGATAATATATGATTTTTTACAAAATATATATGATTTATTAAAAATTAATAGTACGGAATAACAATGATTAATCGTCTTTGAAACATATGAAATAGTAACAAAATATATTAAATTAAACTAATATGTAGTATTGAAAGAATTAAAAAGGAAAAAAATAATAGTTCAATATAATATTATACTTATAAAAAATGAAAATATGTATTAAAATAATGTATTCGGTTCGATTTGATTTTAAAAATTGATCCAAAATCCGATCAAATTCGAGCGGTTTTCGTAAAATGACATCTAATAATAATAATAATAATAATAATAATAATAAGTTTTTTGTGGTTTTTGATTTTTTTTGATCGGTTTGCGGTTTATATTTCGATCGGTTTGGATTTGAACACCCTGTTGGCGCTTCAATTTATGTGGTAACATTTCTTTCTTTATAGTGTTACAATCATTTTTGTTTTTAGTGTTTGAGAAATTTTTTGGAGAATAGGAGGTGATACGAGGGGGAGAATAAAAAGGATGGAGAACTTGAGAATGAGAGGTTAAAAGTGAAACCAAATAAATGAGAGGTGTGTTTAGCAAAAAAAAATTATGATAAAATATTTATTTTGATATGTGCTTATAATATATATTTTTTACGAGAAAATCACTTCGTTAAGTATAATCTCATGTATGTTATGATTACTCATGCAATTATTTAGTTACGAGGAGTGTGGTTGGATTTCACATTTTATGTGAGTTGAAAGTACATCGCACTTAATGGTGTGATCGGTCTGTTTAATTCAATTTTGGCGGATAAAGTATATTTGAATTAATAAAATTATACTCGGTTTAGTTTAGTTTTTTTAATACTTTTTGCAGATCGTGATTTAATTATGAACAATTAATTATTAATAATCATGATTATCTATTTCAATAACACCAACAACAATCTTTATTATAGAAAAAGTTGTTTAAGGGTATAATTGGGATAATAAAATAGTAAGTATAAATATACTCATTTAGTTTGTTACACTTTTTAAATGTTAAAGAAAAAAGAATCAGGTGTGTGTGTGTGTGTGTGTGTGTGTGTGTATATATATATATATATATATATATATATATATATATATATATATATATATATATATAGGGGAGAGATATATTGACTCCAAGAGTAAGTCTAAAGACTTACTCCAAATCTAAACCCTTCATCTTAATAATAATTAATGGCTATAATTGATTCTTAATAATCCTTATGGTATGTTCTTTTCACATCTTCTTCCTGATTCCGACGGCAAATAACATGGAGAGATCGATTCTGATACAAACATGTGTGCCTTTAATCTAAAAGAATTAGTACCGTTCCACTATTTTATCACTGCTACGAATCATTATATACAAGAAATTGGTAATTTGCAATTAACGACTTTCAAACAGTTTTTTTTTTCCTTCATAAATTGGTGTAGGCTTCCTTAGATGTTTGGTTCTCATATTGAATTGGTTTCAATGCACCGATTGTTTTCCACACCACCACATGACAGTGATGAATGGTGCAATTGCATCAATACATGAATGATCAAAATAAAACCTAAAAAAGAATTAATATCTCCATTTGAGAAGAACAAAATGATATTGAAAATTAAAATTCTAAAATTTGAAATTTTAAAATCAATGGCGTTGGTATCTCTAAAAAATACACCCTCCGATCACTATTATAAGCAAAAAATAACATTTTAGATTCATTCATTTAATGATGTATGTGGTCTTTATTATAGACCACATACATCATTAAATGAATGAATCCAAAATGTTGATTTTTGCTTATATTAGTGACCGGAGGGTGTATATATCAATGGACTCATTAGGCAAAGATGTGTGTGCCATTGCCACGAAACTCAAAAAGGTTGAAAGGGAAGGGATGAATTAACTTTAATTGCACTGATGTTATGTAATGCTCCTGATTTAACCACACCTAGGAATTATTAGTAATTAATTTTAGCCATTAATTATTATTAAGATGAAGGGTTAAGATTTGGAGTAACTCTTTTGAGTTACTCTTGGAGTCAATATATCCCTCCTCACACACACACACACACACACACACACACACACATATATATATATATATCATGTTTGTTACATTTGTTTTAATATTTAAATTTATTTTTATCTATTTGTTACATGTGTTATTTGTAATTGAGGGTATTTTTGGAAAGAAAAGTTCAACCCAAGGGGTAATTTTCTTCATATATAATATAGATATAAATATAGATATAGATATCATGTTTGTTACATTTTTTTTAATATTTAAATTTATTCTTATCTATTTATTACATATGTTATTTGTATTGAAAATTGATGGTATTTTTGGAAAGAAAGGTCCAACCAAAAAGTGTTGAAAGATGTATTTTTCTTTATATATAGTATAAATTATCTTTTTTAAATGTTAAGAAAAAATCGAACATATACAGTTTGTTACATTTTGTTTTAATATTTGAATTTACTTTTATTTATTTGTATTGAAAGTTGACGGTAACTTTGGAAGGAGAAAAAGTCAGCCCAAAAGAGTCAAGAGATGTTATTTTCTTTATATATAGTATAGATATAGAAGATGAAGATGATTGAGATTTTGGGCTGAATTTTTCGAATTTTAATTATATCCTTAAACAAATTTTTCTATATATTATTTTTGTTAAATTACCGTTGTTATTGAAAAAGATAAACATGATTTTTTTGAGTTTGTTATAATTTGAAAGTCACAAATATTTGTACTTATGATTTTAATCAAAATAAAAATTTCATATAAAATATCGTTCATAATTTACACGCGTCAACGCAATAAAAAGAGCGGAAAGACGGGCACGTGAGTACTCGTTTTTTCGCTAGTTATCTATACTATATATAAAGAGAATACAAAATTTTCGAGGAATTTTGGGCTGACTTTATTTTTTTTTTGAGTAAAAACTATATATCATTAATTTTATTATTATTCCAATTATATCTTTAAACAAAATTTTGTATAATAATATTATATTGTTGGTGTTATTAAAAAATATAATAATTTATGTTATATTTGTTATATTATTGTTGTCATCGATTGTTGGTGTTATTAAAAAAGATAATATTTTTTTGTTATATTTATTATATTATTGTTGTCATTGAAAAAAATAAATATGGTTTGTTAAGTTTGTTACAACTGAAAGTCACAGATATCTATACTTATAATTTTAATCGATATAATTTTTTTATATAAAATACCGTGTGTAATTTACACGCAAAATTGATATAAAACATTGTTGATAGTCTACACGCGTTAGCTTAACAAAAAGAGCAGAAAGACGGACACGTGAGTGTCCAATCATATGACAACAAATGATCCAATTTCGGCCCTGATTAAAGCTAACTTCTTTAAATAATCATCGTTCTCCTCTTCTTCATGTTGCGGTTGTGTCTCTTGTCCATTTGACGGGGTAAAATACACACTTATTATTCTAGTATGTGTGCGCGCGCCTATGAAGCCCGGATACGAGATACGATACGGATACAATACTGCAGCGATACGTCGATACGGAAAAATTTCAAAAATCAAGAAACGATACGACTGAGATACGTTAGTAAAAAAATATATAATTAAATGTAGAGTATATTTATAACCATTTTTTTAATATGCAAATATATTAACAAACAAAAGAAATCAATCATAGGCTCGTAGCACATGAATATAAATATAAATAATATTGACGATTAAGAGAGTGATGATTAGTCCATTACATACACAATATATTCCAAAAAGAGCACCATCAGTGTTATACTATATCCAAAAAGAACATTGTTTGTGTTATACTATATCGATCCAAAAAAGAAGCACTATATTAAAAAAAAAAACATATCAGTACTCAAGAGTTAAGTTATTTTAGTTAACATTAATTGGTAAATATCGTGGCAGGTATCTGTGCAGGATAATTGTCGGACACTCTCCTGATACGTATCGGGAAGTATCGGATAATTATTTTTTAAAAAATTAAAATTTAATCTTCGGATACTCTTCTAATACGTATCGGAAAGTATCATGCAGGTATCGGTGCAGGATACGTAGGGGATACGATACATCATCCATTTTGAAGTATCGGGCTTCACATGTGCGCATCCGTGTTTGTTGGTTCTAGAAGGTAATACTTTGAGTTGAAGTTTAGTTTTGCTTTATTTATTTTCCATTTATGAGAGAAATAAAAAGGTCGTGTCTCAAATTGAATTCATTGATATGGTTAACCGGATGTTGAAGAAATAAAAAGGTCACTAGAGTCATTTACATGCTTTTAATTGCTCCTTTTCTATTTTTTTTCTTCGGAAAATCTCATTTTCTATCTGCTATATAGCTCTTTGTTCTCTATATTTGCTCTGGTGTAGGTAAATAATTATGAATTTTTGGGACTTATGTATTGATATTTTTTTTAACAAATCAAACTTATGTATTGATATTATTATTACGATTATATGATGTTTTTACAATACTATCAATTTTTATCTTAATATTACTTTATAAAATTAGATCAGATATCTTCTGCATTTATTGTTTTTGTTTTATTAGTTATATTTTTATTTTATTTTTTTACATAAATCTCCCATTGGTTAAATGACTTATACTACCTTGTCAAAAAAAAAAAGACTTATACTGCATTATTTATGAAATGTTTATGTATTTTAACATATATTAAAATATAATTCTAGTTAATTAATATGATAGGCTAACTCGCAACATTTCACTTATATTATTTCCCTAACATAAAATAAGAAGTTATTCCCAAAAAATAATATACTCAATAAAAAACATTGATTTCTTTTGGTCTATAATTCCGTTTTAAAATTTTATTCAGCATCTCCAAATTGTGATATTGTTGAAATTTTTTTTTCTGCCCTACTTTATTTCCAAAAATACAAAAATACCCTACTTTTTCGAAAAAATACAAAAATGCCCTACTTTTCAGTACCACGCAACTGCCAGTTGCGAGGTACCTAAAAGCTGCAGCCATACCACGCAACTGCAACCTGCGAGGCATTTTGTGTGTTTTTTTTTTTTTATTTTTAAATACCTCTCAACTTGGAGTTGAGAGGTATAATAAGGACAAAAAATTTCTAAACATGCATGGACACACGTAACTTGTAGCATGGAAAAATAATACTCCCTCCGTCCCCATATTACTTGACCTATTTAGCATATAAGATGTTAAATTCGTCTCGATTAATATTTTTAAAATATCAAATTTTCGTAATTTTTTCTACTAGATTATTAAAGAAATTTAAGTTTAAAATTGTGCATTGGCATACGCGACAGAGTCAACTAGGTCAAGTAATATGGGACAGAGGGAGTAATAATAACTTAATTTAAAAAAAGGTAATTATAATAATAATCATAATATTTATAAAATAAAAAAACGAAATACAATAAATATTAAATACTGCATTTCTACTGATGTGTAATATTAATGCAATCTTTGCGGGAATGACCAGGCATCCTACAAACGCCGCATCTTCTCTCGGTTTCCACATCGTTCATCTCGGTCCTAATGCGAGTAATTGGTGGACGACCTTTCTTTGCCCGACGCATGGACTTGTTGGGAACCACCTTCAGTCCTTCATAATCAGGCCAATATGTCTGGTGGTGAACCACGTCGAAGTGGATGTTGTATACGGCGTATACACACTGATTCGTGAATTTTGGATCGACAAAAGTCTTGTAGTCGTGAGAAAAGCTAGAACATGCTGCAATGACATGTGAGCATGGTAGGTGTAACGCTCTGAATCGTCCACAGTCACACCATTTATTTTGCAGGTCCACCTTGTATTCTCCCTTTGGTAATCCTTCTTTATGGTCGATGGTTTCACGGACGGAGAAGGTATACCGATCCCGGTCAAACTGAGTGACATGATGACTGTTGGATTTATGAGCCTCATCCCTGAGATATTTCATGATGTTTTCTGAGAATGGCTCACCAGAATTTACCCTTGCCGCTGCCTCATGTCCTCTTTTAGCAAACAAGGCTGCCAACCTGTAATATGATGCTTTCACAATAGCTGTGATCGGGAGTCCTCGAATACCCTTATACACGTTGTTTTGTGACTCTACCAAGTTACTTGTCATGTGGCCCCATCGTCGACCATCATCATGTGATTGAGTCCACTTTTCTTTAGGAATGTTGTCCACCCATGCTAAAGCCTTTCGGTCTGCAACAGCGATTTCAGAGCGGTAGTATTCAAATGTTGGGATGTTCATGGCGTAACCTGCATTGTTTTGAAAAAAGTTAGATGTGTGTTATTTAAACAAAAAATATGTCAAATTTACAAGGAAAGAGATATAATTTTTACCCATGCCTTCAACTTTCTTCTTAAGTTCTCCATCCTTGAACGATCGCATAAAGTTTTGTGCAATGTGTCGGACACAAAACACATGGCTTGTCGGAGCATCGTGCCATCCATTGTGTGGATCATCATACGCGCTCTTTATCGAAACATGTCTATCAGAAATGAGACATATGTTCGCCTGTGGGGTGACATGCTGCCTTAGATTTTTCAGAAAGAAACTCCATGCCTCCTTGGTCTCGCCTTCCACGATTGCGAAAGCAATGGGAAATATCTTGTTGTTCCCATCTTGCGCAACAGCTAACAACAATGTTCCTTTGTATTTACCATACAACCAAGTTGCGTCAATCTGGACAATTGGTTTGCAGAATTCGAAACCCAAGATGCACGGACGAAAGGCCCAAAAGAGACGCTTGAAGACAGTCTCATTGACCACTTCTGTTGATGGGACTGTTTGAAAATCGATAATTGTTCCTGGCAAATCTTTTTCCATAACCATCAATCACTGTGGTAGTTCTTTATAAGACTCCTCCCAGTTACCATAAATTGATTCAATTGCCTTATTCTTTGCTCTCCATGCCTTTCTGAATGAAATTGTGTAATTAAACTTCTCGCGGATGTGTGCCTTTATAACATTCACTGTAATTGAAGCATCCATATGAAGTAGCGACATAACACTTTCACATATGACATTGTAACTAAGTTTTCAATGATCTTGCGTCAAGTCTGTTGAGACACATGTATGAAGATCCTTCATTTTTCCAATCTCCCATCTATCACTTTTTTTCCTCCACGAGGCCCTCAATTTGAAACCACTGGTTGTATCTTTACATTTGATGACATACCTTTCTGGATCTGATTGAATCACAGAATAATCCCTTGAATTTTTGATGTGATAATATCTAATTGCGAGAATACAATCATTCTTGTTATGAAATTGCATCCCCGGAGCAATATCTTGATCGATCGGAAGAGTCATTGACCGATAAAGCTCAGTTGAGTGGTCATCATTGACATTTCGCATGGACCTTGGTGGGTTGTAAGAAGCTCTGATCGGTGAAATTGGAAGTTGTGGCACAACATCGTCGTCATCTTCTTCGTTGTCATCACCGTTTTGTGCGGCAAGGAGTTCTTCATCATCATCTTCTTCATCATCTGCAACTTCATCGTTTGATTGATCTTGGAATTGGGAAGTGTATATATTAATTTCATCGTTTAAAGTTTGGGGTTGTGTCGAACGGGATGGTGTTTGAGAGGGATGAGGTTGAGTTAATAATCTTTGTGGTGGTTCATAGTGAGGTTGGGACGATGAGGGGTTGTAGTATGGTTGGGACGATGATGGGTTGTAGTGTGGTTGGGATCAAGACATTTTTTCTCAACTACAAGATCATCAATCCCAACCACATACAACACAAAACACTCAAGGTTCTGTAATGTATGAATTTCTCGACACCCCCCAACAAAATATCATCCAGCCACCACCATATACCTCCCCGAGAAATGCATATGAGCCCCATTATCAGTCAAACTATGGTTACAATGACCCAAACCAAGCTAGCACATCGAACACCAACTACATCTCCTATAATGACCCAAACCAAGCTGGACCGTCCAACACCAATTACCCCCCCTACAACTGATGAGTCATAGATAGTCTAATTTATTGCCTTATTTAGTTTAGTTTTATTTTAGATTTGATTTTATTTTATTGCATTTTATTTTAGTTTAGAATATTTTACTTCAAATTGTCTTTTATTTTATTTTAGGAATAAATATATGGTGGAAGGTGCCTTGGAGCAAAAGAAAGAGGACTGGAGCAAAATACAGCGCAAGAATACGAAGATACGGGGCAAAAATATATTCCCCCAACTCAGAAGCTTGGCACGGCCCGTGCCAACATGTGGCACGGCCGTGCCCGTCCCAGAAACCACTTTTGCTGCTTTTTCTTCAAGGCCAAGTTACCCTGTTGCGGCTTTACCGTTTTATCCTTTTAGTTGCTTAGTTTCTAAGTCAATTGTAAAGCTATAAATAGAGTAGCTCTCCACCATAAACAATCATGCTTTACTTTGTTTATTTCAATTGCTATTTTAATAAAAGTCTTTATTTTCCCTTTTACTTTCTTTGCAATTTATTTTACCGTATTTCTCTCTTCTTCCTCCATGTCTACGATGAACATGAGTGAGTAGACTTCTTAGTCTTAGGATTGTTGGGGAGTCTAATGACTCAATCCTAAACAAAACATGTCTAAACCCTAATTTCCATGTAACCCTAATTTCTAATCTAGATTCACCGTCTTAACGTGGATTAACAATTATCAAACTGTGGAAGCGAAAGCGGAGGGTTTGATAATCGTTAATCCATCATCCCAAACATCAATTCATAAAGCGAGAGCGGAGTCTTGATGTTGGAACAAGTGAATCTAGACAATAATTGCAAAACAGTGAAATAGTCTTTGCAATTATTGAGACAAAGAGTAGTTTCAATCCTCTATGCATCTTCTAGTAATCATGTCAGTGAAATAGGCTTGGTTGCTAGAAGTAAACTCTCACCGGACTTTCATCAGAAATGTGAGGGGCTAAGGGAAACCGGTCTTTAGAAATTAGTGTGTAAATCATGAAATTAGATGTTTAGGTTTTGTCTAGTGAAGGATTAGTTATTAAGATGAACCAATGATCCTAAGGCCCTTTATTATTATTGTTTTTACCTTCAGCAATCAAACTCTCCCTTATCAACTTTCTCTCCTCTAATCATTCATTAAAAGTTAATTAAGTTGAACAACTCCCTAGCGGAACGATACTCTACTTACTACTATTACTTCGATAGGCCGTGCACTTGAGGTTTGGCTCTATCAAGTTTTTGGCGCCGCTGCCGGGGAGTTAACTAATTTAATTAGCTTTTTCTTAGTGATTAGAATTCTCTCTTCTTCTCTTTCTTTTTCTGTTTTTATTTTTATTTTTCTGTTATCACTAACTTCTTGGGTTCTCAAATTCTTATGCGAAAAACCAGAAATCGAGTTGTAATAATCAACGAGATCGAAAGGTATTTGCATAGACGAAGGAGAGACGCACAAAATAACACCGCCATGGCCAATCACACTCTCAAAGAGTATGCAACGCCGTCTACGGCTGAGCCACAAGCTGTTATTGTGTACCCAACGGTTGAGGATGACAATTTTGAAATTAAGCCTGCCCTACTTAACTTGGTGCAGCAAAACCAATTCTCGGGATCCCCCACTGAGGATCCCAATCTTCACATCTCTGTTTTCCTACGAATTAGTGGAACCATGAAGGAGAACCAAGAGGCCGTAAGACTTCATCTCTTTCCCTTTTCCTTAAGGGATAGAGCTAGCGCTTGGTTCCATTCCCTCGAAGTCGGTTCCATTACTTCATGGGATCAGATGAGGCAAGCATTCCTTGCCCGCTTCTTCCCACCATCTAAAACCGCTAAACTTAGAGACCAAATCACGCGGTTCAACCAAAAAGATGGGGAATCTCTCTATGAGGCGTGGGAGCGTTTCAAAGAAATGCTAAGACTTTGTCCCCACCATGGCCTAGAGAAGTGGCTTATAGTCCACACTTTTTATAATGGCTTGTCTTATACCACTAAGATGTCTGTTGATGCAGCTGCAGGTGGAGCACTTATGAACAAGAATTACACGGAGGCGTATGCCCTGATCGAAGACATGGCTCAAAATCACTACAAGTGGACCGACGAGAGAGCCATCACTAGTTCTTCACCCTCCAAAAGGGAGGCAGGTATACACGAAGTCTCTAACTATGACCACCTTGCTTCTAAAATTGATACACTAACCGAAAAACTTGAAAAATTCAATGTTAGTGCTATCAATTCTGCTTCTACTCCTTCTTGTGAAATATGTGGTATAACTGGTCATGCTGGTGTTGATTGCCAACTAGGTAGTGCTATTAACGGTGTTGAGCAAATGAATTATGCTCAATACAACCAAGGGATGAGACAAAATCAAAATTTTTATAAAAACCAAAATCCCTATGGACAAGTAGCACCACCCGGTTATGCAAACAACCAAAGATTCACTCAAAAATCCAATTTGGAAATTTTGTTGGAAAACTCTATTGCCAACCAAAACAAACAACTTCAAGAACTCAAAAACCAAACTGGATTTCTGAATGATTCTCTTTCCAAGCTCAATACCAAGGTTGATTCTATTGCTACTCACTCTAAAATGCTTGAAACACAAATCGCCCAAATAGCCCAACAAGTGGCTACATCTTCCCAAACACTGGGGGTCTTTCCTGGTCAAACCGAAGCCAATCCGAAAGCCCAAGTTAATGTCATATCTTTTGGGGGTAGTAAGTTAGGCGAAACTTTTGCTAAGGTTAAAAACATTGGGAAAGAAAGTGTCAAGCCTTTAGGTGATAAAATTGTGATAGAAGAAGCAAAACCGCTTGAAGAAAACAAAACTCCATCCCCCTTAAATCTTGATAAGCTTAAACTAGAGGGTAAGTTTGAAAAATTTGTTAACATACTTAGGAAGATTTGCATTAAACTTCCCTTTGCTGAAGCTTTGTCTAGGATGCCTCTATATGCCAAGTTTTTAAAGGAAATTTTTTCAAAGAAAAGGGCTATAGAGCATAATGAGACAATAGCCTTGGCTAAGGAAACTAGTGCAATCATCCAAGAAGCACCCCCTAAGCTTAGAGATCCAGGTAGCTTTGCCATACCATGTGAAATTGGGAATGAAACCATAAACAAAGCTTTATGTGACTTAGGAGCTAGTGTTAGTTTGCTGCCTTTGTCTCTTCTTAAAAGGATAGGGATAGGAGAATTGAAACCTACCGAGATGGAATTGAAAATTGCTGATCGTTCTACCATGAAACTTGTAGGATTTGTCGAGGACATACCTGTTAAGATAGAGGGGATATACATCCCCACTGATTTTGTAGTCGTTGACATTGAAGATGACGATGACGTCCCTATAATCCTAGGTAGACCTTTCCTTGCAACTGCAGGAGCTCTCATTGATGTTAAACTTGGTAGGATAGTCTTTCAAGTGAGTGATAAGATGGTAGGATTCGAGTTGGAAAACGTTATGAAAGGTCCCGCTCTTTACTCTTGTTGCATGCTTAACGATCATGTTGTGAAAGAACGTTTTATAGCGTCATCTACACAATATGATATCTTTGATCCATTCTAAGGACCCTTTCTAACCGTCAAGCTAATGACATTAAAAGAGCGCTTCGTGGGAGGCAACCCACGCATTTTACTGCTTTTGTTTTGTTTTTCTTTGTTTTAAGTTGTTTTGTAGGTACTTGTCCGAGTTGATTCGAAAAGATGGAAAATTTTTGAAGCCCCAGGACCAGAAAGGTGGCACGGCCCGTGCTAGGTATGGCACGGCCGTGCCAAGTTTTTAAAACAAATTTGGAATGTTGAAGTCAGGAAGATGGCACGGCCCGTGCCAAGGATGGCACGGCCGTGCCCGTGTTCTAGCCAATATAAACCTACTTTTTCTTCTTCTTCTCCATTCATTCTCAAACCACAAACCTCTCTCTACCTTCAAACTTCTCTCTAAATCTCCATAACCTTCAAACCTTCAAACCTCCCTATCTCACTCAAATCTTAACCAAACCACTCAATTCTTTCACCAATCAACCACAAACTTCATCCAAAACAAAAACCACCAATCAAAAACATCCTTCATCCATTCAAACCCATAATTCACCAAAACCCTAATCTTTCAAAACCTAACCCAAACACCACAAAACCTCAACCAATTTCCATAACTAAACCCTTAAACCTTACTTAAACATCCACCCCAACCCTAAACCAATCCTTTTCACCAAAAATCTTCCAAAACCCCAAACTTTCATACCAACCATAACCAAGGTCAAATGGATTCAAGAAGAAGAAGTGGAAAGGAGCCAGCAAGTTCCTCCGGTCCTCCCCCAAAGAAGCAAGCACAAGTGAAGAATCATGGAATTCAGTTCAAAGACAACAAACAAAGGGACAAGTACAAAATTCTTACTTCTAAAACCTTACATCCCTCTAGATATCCTGATTCCTATGATTTGCAAGTGCTAGGGCTTAGAGATGATGTTTTTAGGTTGATGGGTAGGCTAGGTTGGACTGATATGCTAACACCTATGAGAGGTTATGAGAATTTTACTTATGAATTTTTAAGCTCACTTGTTTTTACCAAAGATAAGTTGAATTTTGATAACCCTAATCATAGAGTTGTTTTCCGGTTAATGAACATTGATTATAATATGTCTCTTCAGCACTTTTGTGAAGCCTTAGGTTTTGTCAATGAGGGGTATATTCATGATCATTGGGATGATAGTCTGAAACCGGATAACTATGACCCAGCTGCCTTTTGGAACCGTATCACCGGCCTTGATAACTATGTCCCTAGAGCCAACAAAGCTAGCAACATTCACAACCCCGTACTTAGGTACCTTCAGAGGGTCATGGCTTGCACTATTTGGGGTAGAACAGAGCTAGGAAACACTAGAACCGATGAGTTGTTCATGTTATGGGCAATGCTCTACAACCACCCCGTCAACACTGGCTTTTATTTGATTGATTACCTAGACTTTGTAGCTACTAGACCAGCCGGTAGGGGAGACATAGTGGTGGGTGGCATCATTACATATATAGCTAAGTGTTTTGGTGTGAGTGAGGATGAGGGGATCAAACCAATTGAGGGAAACAATAAGCTTAACCGGGAAACCCTCATTGCTATGAATTTCATTAAACATCGTCCACCACTCCATTACCAACTTAAGCTAAATGTACCAATCGTGTTTTTATTGCCTAACCCATCTCGGACTACCACCGAGGTGGAAGAAAATTGGTTGTATGTTGATGATGTGCAGGTTCTAGAACAACAAGATGATGAAGGAGAAGGTGCTAACTTGCACCAAGAGGGGCACCATGGCCATGAAGCCGGTGAGCTTAATGAAAATCAAAGATGGACATGGATTCACAATGAAATCGAGAGGATGAGCACCGAGCAACAAAGGCAAGGTGTTGAGATCTCCGGCCTTCGCAATGAAGTTCAAAGGGGCAACCGTGTCAATGATGAAAATAATGAGATGCTCCGTCGGATGATGCAACACCTCCAACTTCAAGGTCCTCCATATGGACCTCAATAAATTGTGAGCTTTCCTCTTCCTCTCTTCCCTTCTTCTCTCTCTCTCTACTACTCTTCTTCTACTACTTCCTCTCTTTTAATTTCTTTTTCTTTTTGAATCATTGAGGACAATGCTTCCCCTAAGTGTGGGGGGGGGGGGGCCTAATAAAGTGTCTAGAGTCGTAGTGTCCAAACTCCCTTGAACTTTATTCTTTTGTTTTGTTTTTATAGCAAGAGGCATGACTAAGTAGCTTGTTTTTAATGTAAATATGGCATGAAAATTTTTGTTTTGTCTCTTTTTCAAAGGTTGTTTCTTGTACATGAAAGTGGTTTCTTGTGCTTCTTATGTTCTTGCTATACCCACATCTTGTTTTATTGTGAAAATCTCCAATGAGAAAAGCACTCGGTTGCAATCTTTGAGCAAATGTATGAATAGGTATTTTAAGGAGCACGTTCTATCTTTAGTGTTAACTTAGACCCTTTAAAGTCTTAAGAGTAAAAGTAGTATAAGTTTGTGTTGGAAAATTAATCAAATTGTTCTTAATTGTTATATTCTTTAATTTGTTAATGTTAATTGGGGCGGGAGAATGGCACCAACATATGGGGGAAAGGACAATTACATCCTAACTTCCTAATTGTGGTGGTGACTCCCTAATTTGAACTTAAAGTGAAACTAATTCATCAATGCTAGGGGGAAAGGACAATTACATCCGAGAAGACTTCCTACGCGGAGATGAAACAAATAATAATTTTGCAGCACTGCTTAGGGTGATTTTGAATCTAGGGGGAAAGGACAATTACATCCGAGAAGACTTCCTACGAGGATAGATAGCCCCTAAGCATCTGCAGTCCCTTGTGCTTAATTGTTATATCTAATTTAATTTTTAACTCAAATTCCCATCACTCTTATATGAAATGAAGAAAGGACTTTTCTCGGTTACTTTAGCACTAAGGATAGAACCTATTCCTCATAATATCTGTCTTATACAGGAGCAAGAAAAGGGTTGGACTGCACACAACACACTCACTTGAGACTTGATGTTGGGAAGAATAGGTTCATGAGAAGTATTTGAAATTGTAATTAGTGTACTTGAGGCAAAGCCTTTCTCTAGAGACATTTGTTCTTAATATTGCCATAATCAAATCTTTTGTTGCTGCTATGTTTGCTGCCTTTTGCTTGAGGACAAGCAAAGATTCAAGTGTGGGGGAGTTTGATGAGTCATAGATAGTCTAATTTATTGCCTTATTTAGTTTAGTTTTATTTTAGATTTGATTTTATTTTATTGCATTTTATTTTAGTTTAGAATATTTTACTTCAAATTGTCTTTTATTTTATTTTAGGAATAAATATATGGTGGAAGGTGCCTTGGAGCAAAAGAAAGAGGACTGGAGCAAAATACAGCGCAAGAATACGAAGATACGGGGCAAAAATATATTCCCCCAACTCAGAAGCTTGGCACGGCCCGTGCCAACATGTGGCACGGCCCGTGCCAACATGTGGCACGGCCGTGCCCGTCCCAGAAACCACTTTTGCTGCTTTTTCTTCAAGGCCAAGTTACCCTGTTGCGGCTTTACCGTTTTATCCTTTTAGTTGCTTAGTTTCTAAGTCAATTGTAAAGCTATAAATAGAGTAGCTCTCCACCATAAACAATCATGCTTTACTTTGTTTATTTCAATTGCTATTTTAATAAAAGTCTTTATTTTCCCTTTTACTTTCTTTGCAATTTATTTTACCGTATTTCTCTCTTCTTCCTCCATGTCTACGATGAACATGAGTGAGTAGACTTCTTAGTCTTAGGATTGTTGGGGAGTCTAATGACTCAATCCTAAACAAAACATGTCTAAACCCTAATTTCCATGTAACCCTAATTTCTAATCTAGATTCACCGTCTTAACGTGGATTAACAATTATCAAACTGTGGAAGCGAAAGCGGAGGGTTTGATAATCGTTAATCCATCATCCCAAACATCAATTCATAAAGCGAGAGCGGAGTCTTGATGTTGGAACAAGTGAATCTAGACAATAATTGCAAAACAGTGAAATAGTCTTTGCAATTATTGAGACAAAGAGTAGTTTCAATCCTCTATGCATCTTCTAGTAATCATGTCAGTGAAATAGGCTTGGTTGCTAGAAGTAAACTCTCACCGGACTTTCATCGGAAAGGTGAGGGGCTAAGGGAAACCGGTCTTTAGAAATTAGTGTGTAAATCATGAAATTAGATGTTTAGGTTTTGTCTAGTGAAGGATTAGTTATTAAGATGAACCAATGATCCTAAGGCCCTTTATTATTATTGTTTTTACCTTCAGCAATCAAACTCTCCCTTATCAACTTTCTCTCCTCTAATCATTCATTAAAAGTTAATTAAGTTGAACAACTCCCTAGCGGAACGATACTCTACTTACTACTATTACTTCGATAGGCCGTGCACTTGCGGTTTGGCTCTATCAACAACAACCCACAATACCCAATGTACACCAACAAAAACTACAACTACCCACCAACACCAACAAACCTACTATCTCACTTCTCTCCGGCTTCGATCAACTCCAATGAACAATTTCTGGATATGGGATGGCCAACACGGGAACACGATGTGTCGTTGTCGTTGGGTTATGGTAGTCAAATACAACCAACTACAGATAACAATGACGAAGACCGACATGACTCTCAAGTAAATCGCGGAAGAAATCGTCGAAGACGAGGGTGTGGGACAGGAGGGCATTTATAATAATTGTTGACTTTCTTGTATGGTAATTTTATTTGTTATATAATTTTTATTAGTTTATTAAAATTAAGTTAATTTTAATTTATTATTATTAATATTGCATGCAATTTACGTGTGTCCCATGCATGTTATGAAATTTTTTTGTCCTTATTATACCTCTCAACTCCAAGTTGAGAGGTATTTAAAAATTAAAAAAAAAAACACACAAAATGCCTCGCAGGTTGCAGTTGCGTGGTATGGCTGCAGCTTTTAGGTACCTCGCAACTGGCAGTTGCGTGGTACTGAAAAGTAGGGCATTTTTGCATTTTTTCGAAAAAGTAGGGTATTTTTGTATTTTTGGGAATAAAGTAGGGCAGAAAAAAAATTCCGATATTGGTAAAAGATAGTAACTCATTATGAATTCAAAAGTCATAGGTCATTAATATCTACCCTTAGACCATGTACAATGGGAAAATTTATTCAATAACCTTCAACACCCACTTTTTCAATTCCCAACACTCCACATCATTTTCTCTCTCTTAATTCAACACCCATTCAATTTTTACCACTCCAATGGTAAACATTCAACACCCTACCCCACCACTTTTTATTTCTTATTCTTATTTAATTTTTGTTTTTACAATTACATAAAATTATAATTATCGATTTAAATTAAATTAAAATAATACAATTAATTTTTTTTAAAAACAATATTTATTTAAATAATTTTTTTTTCTTAACTTAAAATGCAATACAACAAACTAGCACGCGACACACAAATAGCTTAAAATGCAAGACAACAAACAAGCACACAAAACACAACTAATTTATTTAGTCTGATACAAATCATCTTCAATCACGAAACATTCCAAACTTTGTCCATATGTGCTTCACGAGATCTGCTTGCAATTCGTGATGAACATTTGGATCACGCAACTCGGATCTAGCACGCACATGATTTGCAAAGGTGGGTAACACCTCGGTCGAGTATGGTTGCGGTGTACTAGATTCACTTCCCTCAGATTGCTCAAAATCGGTCCAACGTTGAGCATATGTATCTCTTTCATCTTCAACAATCATATTATGTAATATGATGCATATCCTCATGATGATACCCAAATCGGCTATGTCCCACAAGCGAGCTGGTTCACGGATGATTTTAAATCGAGCTTGAAGCACTCCAAAAGCACATTCGATGTCCTTTCGACAGCTCTCCTGTTGTTTTGCAAATAACTTATCGGGTTCACTTTGAGGAAGTCTAATTGATTTGACGAAAGTTGGATAAGAAGGGTAGATACCATCAGCTAGATAGTATATGTCATATTATAGGGACGTTGATTCACAAAGAAATTCACCCTTGGAGTTTTTCCCTGTTCCACATCATCAAACACCGGTGATCGGTCTAGAACGTTGATATCGTTCAACGTTCCTGGACATCCAAAAAAGGCATGCCAGATTCATAGATCATGAGATGCATCTGCTTCAAGAATAACTGTGGTGGTTCCCTTATCCCCCCTAGTAAATTGACCTTCCCATGCTTTAGGACAATTTTTCCACTCCCAGTGCATGCAGTCAATACTCCCGATCATCCCTGGGAACCCCCGCATTTCACTAACATGGAGTATTCTTTGAAGGTCATCTTGGGTTGGTGCTCTCAAGTACACATCCTCATACAATCGTATGATTCCTTTACAGAATCTACGTAAGCACTCCAATGCTGTAGTACCTCCTATTTTGATGTATTCATCGACCGCATCTGCTGCCACACCATATGCTAACATTCGCATTGTTGTGGTACATTTTGCTAAGGGTGATATACCTTCTTTGGGTTGGGGGTTTTTTTTGCTCTTAGGAGTTGTATCCTCTGGAGTGACTTCATTGTCTCTTGTCATTTCTCCAACACTCTGAAAATTTTCATTCATCATCGGCATATAACCATTAAATGGGGGTGTTTGAGATGGATATCCCATCATAGATCTAGAATATTGATGAAAGTTGTTTGGAACAGAGGATGGGTGATTGAAATTTGAGGCAAAACCAAAATTAGGCATGTTTTGAGGATTTTGGTTGAGAAATTGATTTGGGTTTTGAGGATATTGGTTGGGAAATTGATTTGGGTTTTGAGGATGTTGGTTGATAAATTGATTTGGGTGTTGATAATTGTTGGGATTTTGGTAGCTAAATGGGTAATCAGAAGAATTTTGGGTGTTGAATTGATTGTTATTGGGATCCATTTCACTAATCAAAGACTAAAAATTTAAAAGAAAGACTAATAATGAGATTAAGAGAGTGAAAAACTTGATTTTTTTCTGTGTCCAAATGAAATGATCCAAGTCTCTATTTATAGAGAAAAAAAAATCACGAATTTTGGTAAAAAAAAAAAAAAATTATTTGCAATGAAATAATTGAGTCCAAATTATTAAGAAGATAAAAATCCAAGCAGCCAATCGTAGCAAGCCACGTGGCAATATCTTTATCCCTTCCCTTTCTCTCACCGCGTGAACTGTTCCCCACTTGCTCTTGTCGGCGCGTGACGTACACGCGCCATTTTCGGCCATTCCCGCGCGGCCACGTGGCAGTTGGGACAGGATTTCAACTTGTTTAATTTTTTCATCCTCTCTTTCCTCTGCATGATATTCAATAGGGTCCTGCAATGGCTTCAACTTATTGAATCTCATATTCAATAAGCCATTGTAAGTGGTCTTAAACACTAGTGTCAGGCAAGACACAGATGACTCTGAAAACCAAACTTGGAGTATGACGAGGTCAAATGAGAGGAATAATACTAAAATAATTTACACTAGACTTTAAAATAAAATAAAAATACTACTAACATGTTTTTTAATACTACTAGATAATTATTAACTAAAATAATAATAATGATTGAACATTTAGATTAAGATTAGATAGGACAAGATGACATGTCATTTGGTTTTGGATGTTTGCGTGTTGTAAATTGATTTTGTATAAGAGGTGATGTCATAGACACAGTTGCATGGTCCTTATCTAAGTTATCTTAACTTAATATTAATACGAATATGACCTGGCAATTTTTTATTAATATTATTATGTTCTGAACAAACAAGTATAGATCTCTTGTCTTAATGCCACTTTGTTTTGTTTCATTTCAGTTTCATTGGAAGATCGGATTGAATTGTCTAAGTGAGATTGAGAAATGGCATCTGCACTAGTTCGTAGGAACATCATCAGCAACAACTTCTTGAAAAGGTTGTCTTGTTGGCGTTTGAATAATAACAAACAGATGTTGAATAATGTTGAAGCTGATGCATGTACGGTTTCCATTCACACAGAAGCTGTTGGTGGTGTTGGATTGCCATCTTACATGCGTGGTGCTGTTTTTCGGGAACCCAACAAACCTCTCACCATTGAAGAATTTCATATTCCTCGTCCCAAAGCTGGTGAACTTCTCATCAAAACCAAGGGTATTGTTTATCTCTCTTGATGCTATATATATATTCTATTCATTTTTTAAATTAAAAATAATGACGATATGTTTCTGATCCTAAAACTTGTATATTGCAGCTTAATTGTGGTTGTGGATTGTAATTCAAAATTATTATTTTTGATATTGTTATGATTGGTGGTTATTATTGGATCTGATTGTGTAAAGATGTGATTTTTTGAATGCAGGATGTGGAGTATGCCACTCTGATCTTCATGTCATGAAAGGTGAAATTCCGTTTTCAAGTCCTTGTGTTGTGGGCCATGAGATTACTGGTGAAGTTGTTGAACATGGACAACACACTGATTCCAAAACCATAGAAAGGTTAAAAGTTTTTTTTTTTTTTTTTGTGTAATTGAAAACTGTCAAACTGCCACATTTTTGTGTGATAATGCTATGATGATGAGTTTGCATTCAATGAAAAGATTGATTGTTCTTGATGACTAGCAAAAAGGAATAACAAGTAGGATTGTTCTTGATTGTTTCAGGCTTCCAATTGGATCTCGAGTTGTTGGAGCCTTCATTATGCCTTGTGGCAACTGTTCCTACTGTTCAAAGGTAACATTGTATTACACACTCTACTCCATTTGTCAACTGAATTATGGTCTCGGTGTTTATGCTGTCTACAAACGGTATGCAGGGCCATGATGATCTGTGCGAAGCTTTTTTTGCTTATAACCGCGCAAAAGGAACCTTATACGATGGTGAAACTCGACTGTTTCTTCGAGGAAGTGGTGAACCCTCTTACTTCTTACTTGATTCACATATTACCAATACTTGTGAAATGATTGTATGTTATCATTATTCCCATATAGACAAGCTTAATTTATACCTAAGTATGTGTTTACATAGTCATAGTTTTCTCTGCTATGGTATTTCATATTCAGCTGATACAAATTTCATATTTGTTGAGAGTAGACTCCTTTATAATTGGAATACTGAAAATAATTGGCAAATTTATAGGAAAACCGATATACATGTATAGTATGGGAGGGCTTGCTGAATACTGTGTTGTGCCAGCAAATGCATTGGCGGTATTGCCAAACTCAATGCCATATACCGAGTCTGCAATTCTAGGATGTGCTGTTTTTACTGCTTATGGTGCAATGGCTCATGCAGCCGAAGTGCGCCCTGGTGATACTGTTGCTGTTATTGGAACTGGGGGTGTTGGTTCTAGGTAACTAAATCAATTGTCAAGTGGATGTCACATTGTTAAATATTTAATCATCAGTGACTACTTCCTTTTTCTATTTTTGCTGTTTCGATAATGCTTGCTTAAATGGTCACTGATTTGAGAAGAAAACTCTTTATATTATGCAAAACTTTTCATATATCCGAGCAGTAGGCTCTGATCAACTGCACTTGTTTCCATTTTAACTTTATCACCGCTTCCAGTTGTCTGCAGATAGCTAGAGCATTTGGTGCCTCGGATATAATTGCTGTTGATGTTCAGGATGAAAAGCTAGAGAAAGCAAAGACACTTGGTGCAACTCACACAATAAATTCGGCCAAGGAAGATCCCATTGAAAAGATACTTGTATATGCATTTCTCTTTTGCCTCATTGTTTAATTGCCAGAACTCTATCTTGTGCGGCCTCTGTCTATTAGCTCCTAACATCACCCACTCACACTATCGTGCATAAATTATATCGCTTGAGAGATCCTTTATTTAATTGTTTTCTCTAACTTCACGCAGGAAATTACTGGTGGAAAGGGTGTTGACGTTGCTGTTGAAGCCTTAGGGAGACCACAGACATTTGCTCAGTGCACGCAAAGTGTGAAAGATGGAGGAAAAGCAGTGATGATTGGACTGGCACAAGCTGGTTCTTTAGGAGAGGTGGATATAAATAGACTTGTTCGCAGAAAGGTAAGTGCTTTGTGTGTTGTATACATTGTCGATCGTTACTATAATTACTTTTTCTACTCTGACATATAACCACTAGTTTTATTCATGTTGGATTTAAACTGTTTAGCACACTTATCGTTATTAATGTTTGTTTTGTTCTAGAATTTGCTTCATTTTTTTCTGCGATTTATCGCAATGTCTTAATCTTGCCCTGCTCAAGCCAAAATTAGGGGTATGGGAATAAGAATTAGGTTGTACAAGTGGTTTTGCCTTTACTTGAACTGTTGAACAAATGATTCAAGATAACCTTTGGGATTAAATTGTTCATATCAAGGGCCGCTTTTAAACTCAATTGAGTGTTACATGTGAACAATATAGAGACTATAAATATGTAATATTTATTGATGATGCTAATTTTCTACCAAAGCAGAATTGACGTGAAGTGCTAAAACATAAAGTATACATTACTAAATGACAATAATTTCCTTTAGTGTAGCACCTCACTTATTTGACAAATTCATCCAAGCAAATTAAATTTGTATGTGAACAGATAAAAGTTATTGGCTCATATGGAGGGAGGGCTAGGCAAGATCTTCCAAAGTTAATTAGATTGGCAGAAACAGGTATCTTCGACCTTGGCCATGCTGTTACAAGAAAATACACTTTTGAGGAGTCAGGCAAAGCATTCCAGGATCTCAACGAAGGAAAAATAGTCGGTCGGGCTGTAATCGAGATAGTATAGCTCTACATTCCAGGCAGTGCTTTTGTGCAGCGACGGCCATATGTCTCACACATTGGAGTTGCAAAGGTGTTGGTGTCCTGAGAACACATATAGGTGTCTTCTACTACTCTGATGTGTTAACTGTCCTGATAAAATAACTGATTGTAAGGACGTTTGCAAATAAAAACTCTTTTTTGTATCAGTCACTTTGCATCTTGCTCATGTAGTGGTGAAAGACTCGTCATTGGTATGTCATAGAAGAGATGAAAAAATATGCAAAAAAAAAAAAAAAAGTATGAGAACTAAGCGCACTCCAAGAAAGAAAAAAAAGATCTTTGATTTCCAAACTAAACTCATTTCAAACGAGTAAAGAAGTCTTCTTTAATAAAATCAGAAAATATATTTTGTATATAAAAAAATCTGGTACATGTAGAATAATAAGGTGAAAGTATTCACCAAAAAACTAAAGGTGAATGTTGGAGGTTATAATTGAAATAGTCTCCTGTAATTTTATTGTTTTTATCAATCTCAGAGTTTAGTAGTGAAAGAGAATTCTTGGCGTCACAATAGTTGTTGTTACGTGACTGAAAGATCACGAGTTCAAGTTCAAGAAACAACCCCTTGTATAAAAAAACAAACGGGATAAGGTTTGCGTATAATATACCAAAATGCTAATACCCCTTTCTGAATCATGCGTACGCATGAGCTTTAGTGCATCGGACTTTTTTTAGAGTTTAGTAGTGAAACATACACATTCATAGCAGAGAAATACTCACCAAAATGTTTTCATTATTTTCATGTTTTTGATTGTGAAGATTAGATAAGGTAATCAATTTTTTTAAGGAAGATAAAGTAATTAATATGATTATAATTTTTATATATGTTTAAGGGGATATGCAAGTAGAAATTTATTATTTAAATTTTTATTATAATATTTACTCATTTAAAATATTTTGGACGTTTATAGTTTTGAATAAATTCAATAATCTATTTTTTTATTAATTAAAGTCACATTAATAGTCATTGTCAATCATCTCGAAGATATTTGAACTTTGGGCTTTGAGGTTACAAAATGAAACTCGAACATTTCAAGTGTCAATATTTTAGTTTATAATTTTCATAATTCAATATTAAAGAACTTTAAATCTATTTTTAATTGTGTTAAAAAAAATTATTAAGTTTGGATACTCCAAAATTGGAGACGTATCTGCATCGGATACTAATACTTCACGAATACTTGTAGACACTTGTCTTGGAAGTATTGAAATTTTTTATTTACTTTTAAAAAATATTTTATCGGATACATATCAAATACGTCAATGACACTTGCGGATACATATCTAGGATATATGTGAGAAATTAGTGGAAATATACTCGAATGATGGTAACAAGAGAGATAAGATTCAATAGCATTAGACAAGACTTCTCTTGATTTATTTTAATGATGTTTGTATTGATATTCTATCATAGAGATTAAAATATATTATGATTTAGACAAAAATTCTAAAATGTATTTTGATAAGTAATTATTTTATTTTAAATTGTGATAATTATAATTATATATATATATAATAATGAAGAATAATGAAAGGATCTTCTTTACATGTATATAATTTTTACTATAAATTTTTTGTTAATGTATCTAGGCCATACTATATCTTGGATTTCAAAAAACTCACATCAGTATTGTACCAAACGTTAGGAATTTAAATTCTTGAGTTCAATTTCGAACAAAAGGATAAATATTAAAAATAAAATATTTGCAAATGGTACGTACAGAGCAGAAACACATTTAATCTATGTTCTTCACCAAAGTCGCTTATGTAATTATATTTACTACCTTGGTCAAAGTGTATGCAGAGCGTTTGCAAACTATGAAACTCAGCCAAAACTTAAACTCTTGTTCAGTTCAGCCACATCCATGGCCTGAATGTAGCAAATTCTTCCATATACTTGAGTTTGACAACTATGCCCCGGCTCCCATGGCCATTCCCATTCCTAATGAGATTTTGCGATGCCTAATAGAAACATAAGCAAATCAGGGGGAAGAAGCTCCATACTCATATTGTAGCTTCCCCAGTCGAAGGGTCTCCACTACAATATCAGCACACAACCAAACAATCAATGCGCATCACATTCACAACCACAATATTGAAAAGGCTTGCAACATCTTTGAACAAACATGATTTATCCTACCTAGAAAACATGTTTTATAAAAAAAAAAAAAAAAAGGAGTATTTGTTACAGTTTCTACCATGATTGAAGAATGGTGCAAGTCATGCAAAATTTTAGATACAAGCATAGACACGCTTGTACATCATCCAAAATGGATCCAAAAACTACATTCAACGCTATGAACCAACTCAGTTTCTTAAAAATTCCAAGCTTCCATTGCTAATCTTCTTTCCACTTGTTAACATATTTGAGGAAAGCACTGGCAGGATTTTCCCTAGGTGGAGCTCGAACACGAGTAGACCTTCGAAGCACAGACTCGTCATTCGCAATATTCTGCATCAATTCCTTTGATCTTTTCTGCAGTTCTGTGCTGTAAATATGAAACGAAAAACGAAACAAAAAATCTCCAGAAGTCAAGGGGGGTAATAAAAAGTAAAATATAAACAATTAATAAAGTGAATATAGAGGGAACTCTAAAAAGTTTCAATAATGTTAGTCGAATCCATATGTTTGTTAAATAAGCTACATTAAGTTAGCACTATTTAAATCCAACTTTCTTTTTGATAAAATCTAACTAAATAATATTGCATTACATAGTGTCAACACTTCTCAGTTTTAATAACCCTCCTCTACACCACTATAAATTAGCTTTTTATCATATAAGAGAACTTATGTCTAACCTGTTTCTATAGTCAACCAGAGGATGAGGGTAAATTCTATATAAATTTTGTAAAAATTTATTCCTTAGATTTCATTTATTTTTATCTGTTCAAACTTTAAAGTAAAAATGGCCCGAGAAGCATGTATATGTCACTGTGTTTAATGTTGAGCTACCAAGTTTAAAACTAAAACATTTAGTTACGCATATGCATCCAAATACAAATTGTTATAAAGGCATTCAGCATGAAAAACTAATTGAACTCACCATATACTACGATAATTGTTTTCCAGTTGTTTTTGCAGTGCCCTTTCCCGCTCACCCTTGCAATTCAGCGAACCCATCAATGCATCAAGCTATCACGCATGCCAACATAAAATTAGAAAATATAAACAAAATGCAAACATAGCAGGCTATCTTCATCAAGTACCTCTTCCTTGCTGCTGTAGTATCCCCACTCCTTGGAGTCACAGCTTTCAACAAATATCCTCCCATCGCGACGGAACCACCAATACCTATTGTAGTCTCGGTCTTTACCTAATGGGCTTCTACTAATAGGTCGTTTCTCCATCTCTCGTTCAAAGTATTCTCTCTGTATAATAGAAAACAAATAAAAGATACATTTTAAGAACAGACAACAATATAAGCAAGGAGATGGTTGCAGTATTACCCTCTGCTCTATACTATTCTTCTCTGATGGATCCTTTCTGGATAATTCTTTTCCATTTTCTGCTGGTTCTTTCAGCTCTGGATCCAGGTTTTTTGGAGTCTTTTTTGAAGCAGGGCTTGAACGCTTAACCCCACTGCAAATTGAATTTCAAGAGTGAAAAAAGGTGAAATAACAACGATACATGACAATGTTGTGTGTCTGTGTGTAACTAAGATACATGATAATGTGATGTAAGCATAAACAGCAGCACCCTTAATAAAACCTTACCTTTTACCCAGTGAATTGTCTTGCCTAGATGATTCTATCTCTCCATTTATTTTCTTCCCCACATGTCCATTTTGTTTAATGTGATTATTGTTTGAAAGAATATCAGCACCGTTGAGATGATTCCCATTGCTTTCTGAGTCAGCTTTCAACCTCTCTTTTTGTTCTCTTCTCTTTCTACCTTCTTCTAGTGCTTGTTCCCTTTTAGAGGCCCCAAGTTCCTGCCGCTGTTCAATAAACTCATCCAACTTTTCCCTGAAAATTGCAGTTTCAAGGGCTCGATTGACCAACTCACATAAGATTTCTAGTTTAGTATTGGCATCTACAAGGCAATAATGTCCCCGTTTTATGGTTCCTTCATAGTGCCGTAATTGAGGAATATTGATCATTTCTAGAAAATCGCATAAATATTCTCTCCAGTTAACCATTGTTATCTGAAATAAAAATGAATGAGATGGTCAAATAAAAAATAGTAATAGGATTAACATCAATTAAGCAGTCACAAAGGATACCAGATAGCAACAAGAAAGATTCAACTGGTAAAAGCCATCTCATGAAATCTGGACATCTATTAAATTATGAGACTAAGAGTCTAACAAAAAGGATTACGAATAAGTTAGATGGTAACCTTCTTCACACTTCGTTTCTGTACAGCTGAAGTGTATTCACCGTCATCTTTGATAAGAACTCGAAAAAGTGCAGCATGAGATTCGACAAGGAGAACCGCATTCCCATCCTTATGGCAGATTGCATTTTCAAAATCTTCCAAAGAGTACGGCGACAAGTGTAACTGTTTACCAAAAGAAGTACAAAAATCCCAAACCATTAAGAGATTCCCTACACAATGCATTGGAACATTAAAGTCTCTTGATGGAGAAGGACGATCAGTGAAAACAGGGTCATCTGGACTAGGCTTCACCAATAGATCATCAATGGGATATTTGACTGGTATTTCCTTGTGTTCTTCATGTTCTGGAGAATTTGAAAACGGCATTTTTAGACAAAACTAAATTACAAGTTTTCATCAATGGATTTAAATTTTAATTTTTAATTTCTAAAATATTATGTTGGCATGAAAGCTCTGTGTTGCAAAAGATTTTACCAGGTTATGAATAAAATAAAAAAATGACCAGGCAGTTGTTCTATCTAAGCCATAGGAGAAAACATGTTTTGATTAGATACACAACAAGAAGAGATGCACTAACAGTTCTCCATGCCACACAATTCCAACAAAAGAGAAAAGCAGCGATGGTAGGAAAATAAATTTCAAAATAAAATTTGATCAGAAAACAACTTAAAGATAAAGTCATTAAATCAAGAAGCCAAAAATTGCTTCAATCTCTGAACTTTACCTTTCTCTTGTGCAGAACCATTGACTAGTGTCCCATCCAACTTCTTTCTTTTATGTTTATCGGCTTCTTCCATAGATTCCTGACCATGAAAAATTTGAGATAGAAAATAGTGTCACGAAATTCATTCAGAAAATAACAAACCAATCAATGAAACCCTAAATTATTATATCCCATTTATTATTATATTCAATGTTGTCAAAATCGAGATCTTGCTTAAGATCGAGAGGGGAGGGGGTAGCAAGATTGCAACCAGGATCTTGAAATCTTACCCAATTAATTACGCACGATCAGGAAGGGTGGCAAGATCAAACCAGGATCGCAAACCAAAAGATAAATTGACATGCATATGTGTGTGTGTGTGGGTGGGTGGGTGTATAAATTTATACTAACATTAATTGGGCCTACTCTCACCTTCTTGTGTATGTTTCACAAGTGCGAGGGAGAAGGACAGGACGGAAGGACAGTATGAGGGACGAAGTCTAAAGAGATGAGGGTTACAATCTGAGGGGCGAAGGCAAGAGCGGCGAGGGTTAGAACCAACTTTAATATAGTCAAGAGATGTTGAAAATTAATTCTTCATTCATTTTTCAATCTATAATTGGGCCTCCATGGAGAGAACTCGGCCCAAACCAACGTCGATAAAAAGCAGAGCAGTAAAAAATAATTAGAAAAAAAATAGAGAAAAACAAAAACAAAAATGACCCTCTCTCACGTAACCTGCCCAAACAACCATAACCCCTACGTCACCCTAAGTTTATTTTTTGACCATGCCGCTTATTTCCAATAGCAGCAACCCTTGACTGTTTCATCTTCCCCTTTCTTCTTCGAAGGTGTGACGGCCAGAGAAAGCAAAAAATTGGTCGTGCAAGACGAACAGATATCTTAACGCAGGATGTGCATGATAAGGTGGCCACATGGATATGGCTGCATATTCTGGCCCAAAAAATGATGATTTCACAAAATAGAAGCGATTTCGTCGCTAACTTGCTACAATTTTGCTCAAAACGCAGTCTTGTTCGTGATTCACAATCTAGGGTGCGAGGAGTAACATCGTAAACTCGTACGATCTTGCAATTTAAATTGCAATGTCAATAACATTGATTATTTGATTATATCTCATAAGTAAATTATTTTTTTATATGAAAGCATAAAAGAAACAAAATCTACCTCATTATTCCTTTTCTTGGAGCAAATTATAAGTCCGTCTTTGAGAAAAACCTTTCCTCTTAACTCCTCAGGAACATCGGTGGAGATACCATGATTTTGTGCCAGTTTGTCATGTAAAACCCAAGGGGCATTTCGATAGGTAGATTCCCGGATGAAAGACTTTAGAGTATTTCTACTAAAAAGGGGCTTCTTCTGCACCAAATCTTCTGCATGGACTTCTGTTTTTTCACTTATATTCTTGTTTTTGTTGAACCAAGCTACCTCATAACGGTATTTATCGGCTCCTTCATGGATGACTTTTAATATTTTGCATGGACATACATCATCATCTTTTTTCCCATACAATTCCGCACCAACAAACAAACGCTCCTGCAATTTTTCAGCAAGAGAATCGGCAAGCTCCTTCAAAGGGAGCATACCTGCAATAATAATCACTAATCAATCCAAACACACTGTAAAAAATAACACAGGCATTCTGACGAAAAGCAAAGTAATTGTATAATTGAGTAGCTGGCATACAACTCCAGATCATTTGCATGTAGCTATTCAAAAAAAGGCATGATTATTGTCGTTTACAGTTCCTAAAGGATCTCTTTTACTATTTTTCCGAATTTTTTACAAATAATAACTCCAAACCATGTCAATTTGGTCTCTGTAAGTGCTACGGCATTATTACTCCTATTCATGTAATATAATGAATGAAGATATCAATATAACTCAGATAAAGGCAATTTATCAAAATTAAACACTGGTAATTGAAATAACTTGTCAAAAAAAAAAAAAAAACTGTGACATTAATTCATAAAATGATTTACAAAACATCATCATTTGTTGTACAGCATTCTGTGAGCAAACTAGGACCTTCAGTGGTATCTGACAATTGAAGCAATATGCAGAAAAAGATATATCAAAACGGAAATTCTGTTGATCTCAATGTCTATAGAAGCAGACTTATAAAAGTTACACTGATTATCCTGATAGATTGTATAACTTATTTGACCAGCTTCACAAACCTACCGATGTCTAATGCAATCAAATAGACAAATAACATGATTACGTAAAAAATAAAAAAGATTAAGTGAAATAACATCTAGTTAGCCAACTCATCTTCAATGTAGTCCATAAACATGAGGAAACAGTAAACACAATACTCAGCATATCAATTTATATACAGTCATTTGGAGGTAAACATATGTTGCAAATTGAAGATCGGGCTGACTTTTAAATAAAAATTTAACACTTAGGAACCTGTTTGATTTCAGAAAATGGTATCTGTGTTCACTTCTAACTACAGAACAGTCACCTTGTTTTCACTTTGCTTCCTGTTTCGAAATACTTTAACAAGAAACAACAAAAATAAAAAAGTTGTATTCATTGTTTTCTGTACAAATTGCTTGGAAACATTGAAAGCGTAACAAGCACCCGTCCAAACTAAATAAGAACCCAAACCATCAGTGCAGCACACAAGTCTAAAAGCTACAGTCCTCTCGCTTTTGAATACCATTGTGGGATCAAAACAAATCATTTAACAGTCTTGTGGGATTAAACAGATGTGTAATCCATCAAAAGATGCAATTTCATATCCATCCATGTGTTCTGAAACAGGCATTTATATACTGTATATTAACCCTTGTCATTAACTACCGCACATAAAGTCTGGATTTAACAAGTATCTGAAACAATTGCAGCCAACTATACAATCACTCGAGCAGGACAAAAAGAAATGGCATATAACATCAAAATAAATTTCTTCAGTTCAGCTCAGACGAGAGTAACTCTTACTGTACTGAATGATCTTTAAAGCAGGAGTCATGAATTCTTTTGGAAACTGTAGGAACTTCTCAGTCGCTCGTTGTTCTGACACAATAGCCTCTTCATAAGTCAAGCCAGTTTTTCCAGTAACCTTACATGACCAAACCCTCTGGCGGTATAGATTCAATCGTTGCAAATAATCGCTAATTTGTGTTAAGGTTGACCATCCATATCCTCTGCTTTTCTACGACGAAGTATGAAATGCAAAAGGCATAAATTATACATAAACATTGCACTAAGTGGTCAGAGATGATAAATTACCCACATTAATCCAATTTTTAAGCACATTCAAGTTAACGAGAGTTAAATCAGTAATACGGAAAGAAAGAAAGAAATGAAATAAAAATAGATGACTATAAAGGATACTGATAATCTCGAAAAATTTCTTTTGTAAATCGAACTTGGTAAACATGCTCATCTGGCTTCAAATCCTCAGGAGGCTCAGCCAAAGCCAAAGGCTTTCTCCTTAAAAGAGGCATTGAGAAAGAATCTCAGTTCCTGTCAGACAGAGACATGCACCCTGCATAGAAAATTCAACAGAACATAAACCCTTAAGCTTTACAATATTATGATTTTAACAGTTTGATACCATTTATCAAAATGTCTATATTTTTTTAAAACAAAACAAACGCACCCCTAAACTGAATATGAAAATCCAGTTAAACTTAGAACAATCAGATACAATCTTACTAACTGAAACAAGTTTGGAATTGCATGGCCGTCTTATGCAATTAAATTAAAATCATTTAACAAAGCTAAGTGTCTCTGAAGCAAAAACCCTAATTTTTTCCCCATAAACAAACATTGAAAAGTAACCGTAATACACAGAGATCAATTGCAACAGTACAGAACAACACGATCAGGAAAATTCAGTTTAAATACAATGCAGTGACCCAATGTTCATACGAAAAACCCCAAAACGTAAAGTTACTACAATCCAAAACCAAGATACAAAAAAAGAAAAACAGAAAAAATGAATTGAATATTAAATTAAATTTGAATAAATGCACAGTGCATTGAAAATAAAAACTCCAACATCGCAGGGTATAAAGACAAAGCCCTAATAAAAGAGAAGAAAAGAAAACCCTAAAATGCGTCGGTTATGGAGATCTCGTAACACGTGAATTGTCGAGTAACGAAATATGCTTACGCCACCGTGGAAAAGCTGCTGCGGCAGCGACGGAGAAACTACCGACGAAGGGGAAAGATTCAGCGCATTACATTGATGAAAAATCGAAAGAAAAAATAAAAATCGGCGAAAAGAGAATAAAAAATAGGTTCCCGCCACAACGGAAACAGTCGAAAAAAATGAAATAAAGTAGCAGAGGGAAAGAGTGAGCGTGTGTGTGTTCGCTGCGCAGAGCGTGTTAGCGGTGTGTGTGAGAGAAAGAGAGGATCTTACAGTGAAGAAGTTGTTGAATGCGTGGTGAAGAAAAACACGAGGAGAAAATGAGTCTGTGTTTATATATTTTGAACCCGAGAGAGAACTTTCTCACGTTTCTCTCCCTCCCCTCCTTCGCTATGGGAAACCCACGACGCACACGCACCTTCTCTATACGTGCACCTTCGCACGGGTCGGTCATGGTCAAATCAAATATTTACATTTATATTTATTTATTATCAAAATACCTCAAACGGCAATTAATTATCGTTCGTTCACCGGCAATCAATTGTCATTTTGCTGCGAACATACATCGAATCAGAAACATAACCACCACACATATACAAAAGCACTAAACCACAAATTATTCTCTCTTCAAACTCCAAGAGCTCAAACTACGTGAAATTTCTTCAAACTCAACCAAGTAATCAAGTAAATGTTTAAAATCTCTAAGAATACCTCACATTGTTAGTTTTATATGTTTGTTGCTCGTATATTAAGTTTTTATTTTATGATATTAATGAATCTTCTAGGTAGTTGTTGATTAATTGCATCTTTTCTTTGACTGTGAATGTAATTTAAACTATGTTTTAGTGCAATATGGTACTTTAAGAAATGAAATAACGCAATGTGTGTTGTATGTATATTTTATGTTTGATGAAATATTTCAAAAAGTGTTTTATTGATTTTTTATGATTATTGCGTGGATATGGTTAATGAAGATGGTAGGCTTAGATTCAGTAGAGCGGCCTAACAGAGTTTTGTGCGCATAGCGAATGTTGCAGCCAACCCTCCTTATAAAAGGAGTCAAAGTAGGTTAAATGATGGAATGGGCACCTCACAGGTGGATGGCCCTATGCCTAATGTGCATGGTCATCACTACGACGTTCAGGGTAACCATTACGCTTGATGATGTATCGTTCCTCTTACACGTCTCGATTCATGTCAAGTTGGCCGATCATATGGCTAAAATTTCCCAAAACACAAGGTGTTGTTCTTATGACTACGTTGTTCGGTGTTGAGGAAGAGGATGATATTGTTGTTGCTGAGTGTCAATAATATGAAGGGTGCTCGCATTGGATTTGCTTGGTTGAAGCAAATATTAGAGCGACGTCGTACTCAAGCAATCCAATTGGAAAACGTGGCTAGGAGGGAGGATGACATAGATAACCACCGAAGGTGTTCCGTACGATGAGGGCTTTCTTGCTTTATCTTATTAGATGCATGTTATTCACATATTAAAGTAATGAGCATATATAAGTGATGTTTCTAGAGCCTTTTTAAGACCTCGACGTAGCTAATGGGTGGTTTTTAGGTGGTACGACATTATCACATATCTATCATTACTTTTCTAATGCCACTAAATTTCATATAATGTCGATGGATGGATACATTGTCATACGATAGGTAATTAATCGCACTTTAACACACACACACACACACACACAGAGAGAGAGAGAGAGAGAGAGAGAGAGAGAGAGAGAGAGAGAGAGAGAGAGAGAGTTAGAATCCATTGACACCAAATCTTGTCCACATAATTTTTTGATCTAACGACGAACATTTATTCACTTTAGTCGTTAACATGCGGACTCTACAATGGACAAAAGAAACCACACCCTCTTTTTTTCTGAACTCACTTGATCATGCTTACGGTGGTTTTGCAGAAATAGTTCAGCGATACTTTTGATCGTTTGTATTCGATATCATTTGACATAAAAAATACAATAAAGATTGTCTGTTTCATTCCATCAACATTAGATTTCTCATTGTGTGTTCACCAACAAAGTTTGAAAAAGAACAAATTAAAGCATGTGGGTTCATACCAATCTCAATTACGAGTTCAATTTTATTTAAAGGGTTATCTATTTTACCAAAACCACACAATTGATTTTATCTATATGTATTCAGATATGAAATTGTTAGTATTTCAATTAGTAAATCAGCGGCATATGTGCAACTCATTCCCAAACCTTACCAATCGAGACACGCTCATTCAAAATCACTTCCTCTATGTGTAATTGATTTCATAAATTTTACATGAAATATCTAATTAGGTTGCAATTCAATTGAGAAATTAATCGAGGTGAATGAAGCTTGATTGATTGCATATCAATATCTGATGAGTGGATATGGCTCGGTTTCAAATAAAGTTTGATGGACTACACTAGCAAAATTAGACGGCTGAGATTTGGTATCAACGGATCCTAACAATGAATGTTTCAATGTTCTAACCATCCATCATATGCCTTTGACATGCTACGCGCTTTGCGGTTCATTTACTGCAAGGGCCACATGACAACAAACAGCCATAGGATGCTCCTTGATTGTCGGATTGAAATGTGATATTTAGCACATGTGGTGATAACTGTTATACACGTCCCTTCGTTGATTTATATTGGCACTCAAGGTGGATTAAATATGATCAAAGGAAGGTTGATCGTCACTTGTCAGAGCAAGTAAAGAGGTAGTACATGCATGTTCAGGACTTTTTGAGACATCTTAATGAGGTGGCTTTTGCTAATGTGTTTGGTGTTATTCAACATTTATACGGTTTCTTGTTGCATGCTTGTTATCTACTTTAGGACCGAGTTAAATTTGATGCCTAAGACTTCAAAGGTCTGTTTGATGCACATAATATGACAGAGATACAATATGATAGATAGTTAGACGTGGATAAGATATGATGGTGACATGATAAACATTTATCATATCATGTGTTTGGTGTACACATGATAAAAAAAATGATACCATTGTTTTATCGTATCTTGTGTTTGATGCACACTTGTTATTAACATGATAAAAAATACACCATGTTTAAATTACAAAATTATCCTTGTGTAACAAACTCATGCCTTTTTTATGGAAAAAAATAATTTTCATATTTTAATTGACAATAAAAAATGATAAGTAATGGAATAATTTCATATAATTGCAAAAAAAAAAATCATCGACGCTGGTAAAGTTAAAATATTCAAACACAAACATATCACTAAAATAAGTAAATAACAATCAATAATTGTTAGGTCGGACGTCATGACTGGGGTTCGAACCCCGGCACCTCCACTTTATGTGTGTGAATTTATGATGGCTTTGTCATCTCGTCTATCTACCCAAAAAAAACATTCAAGAAATACATCATCAATTTTGTTGTTCTTGTAAATCATCATTAGTAACTTATAAAAATGATAGAAAATTCCAAAATAATCATCATCGTTGTTCTTGTAAATCACAGAAGAACACACCGTTCAAATAACCATCTAATCTTTGCAAGGACCAAATTAAATACAACATTAAACAAAAACAATTGAAGTTCTTTAAAAAAAAAAGTTGAAGTAATTAATGAATCCATATGACTATCTATTGAAAGGGGGTAAAATTTATTCACAAGTTTCATTATTGCCAAAAAAAAAAAAGAGAAGTGAAAGGAGCATATTGTGTGTGCGTAAAAAAATAGATATTGATACATAACTTTTTCTCGATCATGGATTTGTCAAGACAAGAAGAAAAAAATGGTAGGATCATAGATATGGTGGCATTTACCATGGGAAGGGTCGATCCCTTCCCACCATGGGAAAAGTGACATTTCCACCATTGATTTAATAATAAAGTAATTGAATGGTTGAGATGTATTACTTGCTACCCTTTTGAAACTTTTTGTTTTTTTAAAATCACAAAAATGCAGACCCCACATACAAATAGAATATTGTTTATTTGTTTGGGCTGATTTTTTTATTGAATGGGCCTTGTGGTTCCCTTTCAAAATCGCAACTCCTACCCAGATCCCCTTTTCAAAAATTTCAGAAGGTTGCTGGCATAATGTATTGGGAAATTGGAGGATTTCATTTATTTTTATCTTATACCTTGGCAACTAGAAATCCTGATGAGTTTTTTTTTTTTTCAATTTTGAAAATTAATTATTGTATATAAGCTTCTTCCATTTGTGAGAATTCAATTAGTCTCTAATTAAGAAAGCAAGGGAAATGTCGCAGAACATGAAACATAAATTTAGGGGCCAAAGTGCTTAGTTTTATAAATCAAAATAGAGGGAGTACAGAGTCACGTTTTTAAAAGAGCGGGTGTAATCCAAATTGGGAGGGTTTAATACGAATTATGTTTTATATTGCATTGTATTTTGTTTGTTCAAACCAACACAACAAAAAAAACATGTTAACAACCACTTGTCCATAAAAAGTAACCCTTCCCATGGTGGGAAATGAGTAGCCCTTCCCATGGTAAATGCCACCCATAGATACACCGCAAACTTGTGAAATCGATTATAGTCAATTTGATAATTAATAGAAGAATCATGAATGAACCGTAAACTTGTGATAATTTTTTCTCGAATAATAGTTGGATGATCCTGAATCGTTTTTTCAATCACATCACAAGTTATTCATGAAGGACCTTTCTCGATAGAAGAAGAAGAGACATCATTAACCTAAAGAGTGAAAGAGCAACAAAGAGGCAGAAGTGGGAGTCGAAGAAGGTACAAAAAACACACACATCAAATGTAAGGTTTATCTTATCAGGTTGCTAACCCACCAAAAACTAAGGATAAAAATAACGAACGATGAGTATGATAAGATTAGAAATAGGCTTAATTTATCCTATCATATAAGTGCATCAAACAATGAATTGAGTTAGGGTAAGATAATCTTATCATATCTTTTCTCCCTATCATTTGCGCCAAACGAGTCGCAAGAATTATAAAGAGGGGTTAGACTAGTGCTAACAACAATGAAGATTAATAATAGTAGGTCAAAGATAAGACTAAATCTATCAATTACTTTGTTACACGTGTTGTGCACAAAAAAAAAGTTTTTAATACGTGTTAGTTGAGTTTGTCTTTTATCGAGAAAAGAACATAAGTATTATACATACTAAGATCATAGGCGTGTTCCTAGCTATTTACATATAATCTTAACCCAAAAGAGAGTTTAGTTACCCATTGAAATCATAACTAACAAAAGAAGGTTGATTGGTGTTGAAGAGGCATTAATAAGCTTAAGTCCAAGCTTTCTAGCCCTCCCACGACGCTGCTAACACCTTCCTTTATCTAAAGTGTTATAAATACGCGTGATAAGTTAAAATTTTTTTATTACACATGTATATACAATGTTTCTGCAAGTGGTCGTTTGCTAGGCGAAGTGGAGCCCAATGAATTAAGTTTATTTTAACTGTCTTAAGAGCATCTCCAATGGGGAGTCCTTACTTAACAAGGACCACTCCCCGTTAAGGACCCTTCATTGGAGGAAGAAAAATTGAATCCCCGTTAAGGAACGGGCAACTATATAAGGACCCTCTCTCTCCTGGGTAACTAACGGGTCCCACATTTAAAAAAGTAATAAAATGTGTACTACTTGGTCCCACTTGCATAAAGAAGTAATAAAATGTGTACTACTTGGTCCCACTTGCATAAAGAAGTAATAAAATGTGTAGTACTTGGTCCCACTTGTAAAAATGAGTAATAGATAAATTATTTTTGTTTAATATGTAAAGATAGTGGGACATATTTAAGTACTTTTCATTGGAGTCCTTATTAGTGTATTGCCATTGGAGTCATTGAGTCCTTAATAGATACTTTTATTAAAAAATTATAAATAAGTGATGTGTCACGTAGGATCTATTTAAGGAGTCCTTGTTAAGGAACTACCATTGTGGATGCTCTAATTTGCCTAGCGAACTGACTTTGACAAATCTCCATTGAACTCTCAATGTTGGCCCGTTTTCACTTTGCTGCTGCTCACCTAACGAATCAGATTTTGCCCAGATGCCTATGAGATGCGTTGGCCTGGCTTTCAACAAGTATACTTGGACCACATTGCTTCGTCCTAGCGTAATTATGTCCAAAACCTAAAAAAAAAAGTGTGAGAAATATGACAATAATTTTATGACATAACTTGTAATATAAAACCCATTTACATATAATTGGAGATTTGTATACTATATTATTTGCAAAAACAAGTCGATAAATGTTATAAAAAATAAGAGTAATTTAACACTTGTGAGTAAATTAGACAGTAGACTGATATGACATATTCTTAACCCTATTAGTAATACTCTTAATTATATCTATCTATGTAATATTTATCATTTTTATCCGAGCAACGTCGTCGACTGAAAATTTCAATAAAAAAATTCAAAATTGATCACAATAATTTAATAATAATTTCACATTCTAAAAAGTTCAAAACATAAATTTAAATGAAAATTTATTAATTTTAATAAAAAGATTACAATTAACTTTCTTTTTGTTAAGAAAATATTACAATTAACTTAAAAGTCCTTATTTTAGATTTCTTACTAGTCACAAACCCGTGCTTCGCACAGGTTCAATAACGTATTTGATAAAAAAAATTCGAAAGAAGAGATGTGAAAACGACGTAACATTGTGATTCATCATAAAATATGTATGGGCTGGTTAAGAGAGCATATAATAATCAGTTGATGAGATTAGGAATTGACATAATATTTAGGATGAAAACAATTGGAACCAATAAAGGAACCAATGATGTGTGAATTTACATATTATCCAAAATTATAAAAAAAGAGTGTTGTTGTTATAGAGTTACCAAAAAATGATTGATACCCATATTTACATCAAATGAAATCAAGCAAAGAAGTAACATCGGTGAGTGAAGATAATCTAGTCTAGGATTAGAGTTAAGGTGATATGCTGAAAGTGCGGATCATGAACACCAAATCTTTATTTGGAAACGACTTGAACGTGCATATTTTTAGGTGGCTTCTCTAGATCAAAAATTAACTTATCACCTACCTCTAACATATGTTCTCGGCAAAATTTGAACCATTGGCCGCCTAAGTATTTTTTGTAACTTGCTCTCTTTGTCGTTATCAAGTGACACTTATACCTTTTTTGAGCTCGTTTGTCGATGAGTGTGATTGTTTTCCATGTTCCTTTTAGAAATGTCATTGATATCTCATTTGAAAAGTGCTAGGTACAAAACAAATTGCAGTGTTAATTAGAAGTTATATATGTGTACATTTCTAAAATATTTACCAAAGCATTATAAAGATTTAATGTAAGAAAATAGCATGTTTTATTTTGTTCAAGAGATTAGGAAAACAACATTACAATTAACATGATACTAATTGGAACCAATGAAGGAACCAACAATGTGCAGATTAACGTTATATAATAGTTAGGTTTATAAAGTTTAATAAACTAACCAAAAAGGGATTTTTGCCAATATTTACATCAGACAAAATGAAAAGAACAATTGACATCCCAAAGTCAAGATAGTTTACGATTACAGCCCAAAGCGATACGTCGAAATAGTAGAAGTTCAAATAGTTCAACAACAAAGATCTACTTTGGAACAACTCGAATTTGCAAGTTCTTCTGTGACTTTTCGATATCAAAGATGAACTTACCACCTTCTTCCATCACTCGTTATCTGCAGAAATTGAACCACTGCCCACCCAATTAACTTTCATAGCTTTGCTCTATCAACGGTAATGAGGTTACAATTATACTGTCTGTGTCTGGTCATCAATGAGAGTGATTGTTTTGCGCTTTCCTTTCAGAATTGTTCTTGACACCTCGTTTGGGAAATGCTAAACAGGAAAATAACTGCAATATTAGTCTAATGCATATTTACATGGATAAGATGTATGCAAATATAGTTACATATAATTTATAAAATAAAGGTAGCATAACTGATTTTAAGCTAAAGAAAATGTAGCATGACCTCTAATTTATCTTCATATTATCTTCCTATAAAGTCTAGATAAATGCATGCATGCACATTATATGTACCCCGTTGACCAATTAACATTGTTGAAACAAATGGAAATTAAGCATCACTTCCGCATGTGCATATATAGCTAGCACCATTTGACATTGATGTCTTCGAACATTTGCTGCAGCTCTCATAATACAATCCAAACTGATTAGGATTGAATTTAATTGTTTTCCAAATAGTGATGCAGTATGTTTCCTAACACAAATTATGCACATGAAATAAAGAATAATGCAATATGTATTTTTAATTTGTGCGTAAAAAAACTCAAAGCATGTTTGTGCATAAAAAAGCAGACATTGACTAAGTTTATAAATTCAGCAATTGGCCTAACCTAAGACAGTTTGGAAAAATCGTTGTACGAAGTATGTTGAGAAGAAGTCGAACTCTGACTTAAGTTCTAACTGAAGCTTTAACTTTGAGCTTGAGAAGTGTTAAGGTCACGACAACAATTCAAGAAACATGGTCAAAAAACAATCAAATCGGACTGTGAAATAATAAGTTACTCTAACACTGTATTGTGAAATCATAATGCAAACTTACTAAGTCTTAAACTTCTCAACAACCGGATGATGTAGGTTGATGAGTAGCCTCGAACCTGACCAATTGTTACATATATTTGGGTTGCCATTGACTACAAAATGGAAGCAAAGAACTTAAGGTAAACAGATGGTAAATGATAAAGCTGCGAAGTATTTTTCCCATAGTGTTACATCAACTATATTCCCACTACATAAGGAAAGACATCTTTCGGGTCATTATCAAACTTATACAAAATCCTATCATCTGATGCTGACAAAATAGAAAATAATACCTTTTCTATTTAGCAATGTTTAGTTTTTTTGAATAAGAAAAAGATATGCATAGTTTGTTATGATATAAAGGTGCAATATATATATATATATATATATATATATATATATATATATATATATATATATATATATAAGATAAGCATAATTTTTTTAGGCATCTATGCCTTTTTTAAAGAAAAGACATCTACAATTTTACTTTTAATTAAAATCAAAATTTTATAAAAATTATAAACATTAGCGTAACAAAAAAACAGACACACATAAATTATTACTCTAAACGCTAATATGTGTAAATTATTACTCTAAACGCTAATATGTGTGTTTGTTTATTTGCAAGGTTGAAGAAAGAAAATAAAAATATTTTGTATCATTAAATGATAGCGTGAATAAAAATATTTGTGTGGTTGTTATGATTAAACGATATTTAAATTAAATATATAAGTGACAAAAAGATAATAAAATTTCTTTGAAAAAAAGGTAATAAAATTAAATGGAAACTCCTTAAAAAAATTAAATGGGACGGCTAAAAAAAATTAAATGGAACAAAAAAACATATTGAAATATAATATTAAAAAATAAAAGAAAAGGTTCCCAACATGAATTGAAGAGAGATGCTTGTGAAATAAATTGTCGAGAAGTAGTTTTTTGAAGTAGCATTCAACAACTTTTGGCAAAGCTCATTCCATTCAATTTTATGCATTAAAAAAAGTACCTTTTTTAGTAAGTACTTAATTGATATTGTACTTGACCTAACTTCTCCTTAAAAATGTAGAGAAGTTGGAAAAAACCGGGTCAAACGGTATCTTAATCTCCCACAACGGCAGTGTAGAAGCAACATAATTTGGGAGAAAAAATTGGAAAATAGTTAAAAATAAAAAAATTGGAAAATAGTTAAAAGTTTTTATAAAATATAAAAATTGGAAAATAGTTAAAAAAAAATCGATGAGGTAGCACTCAACCAAGGAACACTAAAAAAAATTATATGCATCAGCGTAACAAAAACACAGACAAACATACATAAAATATTACTCTAAACGTTAATGTGTGTGTAAATATTTGCGAGGTTGAAGAAAGGAAATAAATAAAAGTATTTGGTATCATTAAATGACAGTGTGAATAAAAATATTTGTGAGGTTGTAATGATTAAACAATATTGAAATTAAAATAAATGATAGTGTGTTTGACCTAACTTCTCCTTAAAAATGTAGAGAAGTTGGAAAAAAGTCGGGTCAAACGATACCTTAATCTCCCACAACGACAATGTAGAAGCAACTGAATTTGGATGAAAAAATTGAAAAATAGTTAAAAAATAAAAATTGAAAAATAGTTAAAAGTTATTAAAAATATAAAAAATATAAAAATTATAAAATAATTAAAAAAAATAGGTGAGGGGTAATATGGGAAATTTGGCAAAAAAACAATGATGTGGCAACAACCACATTCCACTAATTTGAAATTACAAAAATGCCCCCCAATGGGCAAAATGGGAAATTTGAATGACATCAATTTTAATACAATAGAAGATAGATAGATAAAAACTCATTATACATTGAGTTGGGGAAATAAATTGAGAAAAAAACATGGAAATATTTATTTTGTTTAACCATTATTAATTAATACTATAATGAATAGTTAAGATTTATGGTAGATCTCCATGAACAAAGTTTAGAAGTTGGTAATAAAGTTTCCATCATAGGGCGGCGTTGGTGAGTAGGGGGGAGTACAGAGATAGCATCAAGACGTAGGCGTAGGAGCAGGGTAAGAGAAAACACGTGGATCTGTAGGATTTGTTTCTACATTATCATCAACATCATAATGGCTTGGCTTGAATGAATGAATGAATCAAATATCAATACACAAACAAACCCATTTCATCACTAGCCGTGCGTGTCCTTTTGTCTTGTTCTCTCTCCCCTCTTCTGTGTCTCTTCATTTCCCCTTCAAATGCTTCTTCCTCGCCGACGCTAAACACCAACACTCAAACAATGCAACAAACTATCCTCCTCAAACCACCTTCCAACACCATCCTCCTTCGCTCACGCCGTATAACTCCCTCCACCACCGACGACACCAACCTTCTCCCTAACGGCGACATCTACACCGGAGCCTTATCAAATATCAACACCCCTCACGGCACCGGAAAATACATCTGGTCAGACGGCTGTGTATACGAAGGTCACTGGAAAAACGGAAAACCAAACGGTAAAGGAAGATTCTCCTGGCCATCTGGAGCAACCTACGAAGGTGAGTTCATCTCCGGTAGAATGGAAGGTTTCGGTTCTTTCATCGGTGTTGACGGTGATACATACAGAGGAACATGGTTTGCTGATAGAAAAAATGGGTTTGGTGAGAAACGTTACACTAATGGTGATGTGTATGAAGGATGGTGGAGGTGTAACTTGCAAGATGGTGAAGGAAGGTATGTGTGGAATAACGGAAATGAGTATGTTGGTGAATGGAAGAATGGTGCTATTTGGGGTAAAGGGGTTTTGGTTTGGGCTAATGGGAATCGTTATGAAGGGTTTTGGGAAAATGGGGTTCTTAAAGGGAATGGTGTTTTTACTTGGTGTGGTGAGGATTTTGAGGGGAATGAAGTGAAACAGAAGAGATGTGAGATGGATGGATCAAAGGGTGTTGTGGGTTTTCCAAGGATTTGTATTTGGGAGCTTGATGGTGAAGCTGGTGATATTACTTGTGAGATTGTTGATAATGTCGATGCTTCTGTGTTTTACAAAGATGGTAGTAGTGAATCTGAAAATAGTAGTGGAGATAGTAGTTGTGGTGTGTTGTACAAGAGTCCTTCTTGGTCTCTTGATGGTGGTGAGGTTAAGAAGCCTGGTCAAATTGTGTCTAAGGGGCATAAGAATTATGATCTTATGCTTAATCTCCAATTGGGTATCAGGTATTGCTTTTTACTTGCTTTGATTTTTTGTTAGCTATGAAGCACATCACATACATGATCATCGGACACTGATAATAATCGGTAATAATTTACCAAAATGAAACTAATTGAATGCAATTAGATGTTTGAGTAGTATCGTGTTTGTGTGTGTTGACACCACACATGCCTTCAATCTGAAATGGCGGTGCTACCTAGTTCGTTAAGCATAATAATCATAATAATAAGACATGTTGATGTTGAGGTGTTTTGTTTTGTTGCCTATAGATACACTGTTGGCAAGTATGCTCCCGTTGTGAGAGAGCTTAGAGGAGGGGATTTTGATCCCAAGGAGAAATTCTGGACTAGATTGCCAATGGAAGGATCCAAGTTTGCACCTCAACATCAATCTGTGGACTTCAGGTGGAAAGACTATTGTCCCATGGTGTTCAGGTGTTAACAATTTTCTTTAATTTTATCAATTGATGCTTAAATTTCTGGTTATTTTTTATTTCCAAGTGAAGAAAGACTGTTTGTGTATTTTCTTTACTAACTGTGATAATATCTTGGTTGTTGCTCTTTTCTTGGTGGGTTGGTTGGATATATTTAGACATCTAAGGGAATTATTTGCCATAGATCCTGCGGATTACATGCATGCTATTTGTGGAAGTGATTCACTCAGAGAGATGTCTTCTCCCGGCAAAAGTGGAAGCATCTTTTACCTCACTCAAGACGACCGTTTCATAATCAAAACGGTGAAGAAATCTGAAGTCAAGGTTTGTTGTTTTGTTTTTTGGTCTCCTGCATTCATTATTTTGAAGATATCTTAATTTTGAACATTGTATTCACATAATCAGTTGGTGTCTGTCAGGTGCTTATCAGAATGCTTCCACGTTACTACCAACATGTTTGTCGGTACAAGAACTCTTTGGTAACTGCATTCTTAGGGGCACATTGTATCAAACCTGTTGGAGGTCAAAAGGTATGGTTTGATAATTGAAAACATTGAGTTATGCTGCTATTCAAGCTGTTTACCATTCTAATCCTTATCTAAATGTAATGAAAGTTGTAATGTGTTGGAAAAAAACAGATTCGGTTTATTGTGATGGGCAATGTGTTTTGTTCGGAGTATCGAATCCATAAAAGGTTTGATCTCAAAGGTTCTTCTCATGGTCGAATCACCGATAAACCCCGGGAGGAAATCAATGAGACGACCACTCTCAAAGACCTTGATCTTGATTATGTCTTTCGCCTAGAGCAGTCTTGGTTTCAAGAGCTTAAACGGTATGGAACATACCTAGTTGAACATTTTTTCTTACTTTTTTTGTTTTTCATCATTTTTCATGCTCTTCTGATGGACTTGGTATTGTGTGCAATGAATTATGCTCAGGCAACTTGATAGAGACTGTGAGTTTCTAGAAGCTGAGGGAATCATGGATTACAGTCTTTTGATTGGCCTTCATTTCCGCGATGATTACTCAGTTGATGAAATGGAAAGTTCACCGCATGATTTGCAGTCAGGTATTTACCTCATTTCCCTCTTACGTGTTTTTTTTTTCCTTTTCAAATGCTGAAATCCTCAAGGGATATAAAATCTCATGGATTATGAATTTAGCAGGCAAGAGAGACATGCATGATGACGAGATGCACATGCCCCGGTATGCTCTTTTCCCTTTTATTTTTATTTAAGCTTGTTCTCAATCTCCTTGCACTTTTCATTCTTCATTATTCAATAGAAGACAATGTTTTGAGATTTAGAAATCTTGATCCACTTGTTTTAGTTTCTGGCATGTGCAATTTTAATGTAAATTCCAACCTAGCAAGTATCTCATTTTACAAATTTAGTCGAATAATAGGACAATCTCGATTCTTTCATTCACACACCAGTTGTTACTTACAAAACGTTACCAGCTATGAAGCACAAGCACACAGGCACCAGTCACGACAGTGACACTGACCAGTTGTTACTTACAAAACGTTACCAGCTATGAAGCACAAACACAGAGGCACCAGTCACGACAGTGACACTGACACGTCGAAATTGGTAATAATTTGAGATATTGAAGTAATTGGATATAATCACATGCCTTGTTGTGCTACATAGGTTACCGCATACTGAGATGATTTATTGGGGGGGTAGCATTTTTGTTTTTAACACTACTATCTTGTTTGCTTCTGTTGGTGGCAATTGTTTTTCACTTCTATGCATCCGTTGCAGTTTATTGCGTATGGACCCGGGTCTAAGACAAACAGAGAGGCTGAACTACTTTTTGTGTTTTGAAATGTCACTATGGCCCATGTCATGCCCACACAAAGTGCCAAGAGGTCATGGTCTTGTACAAACAAATCACTGTGTAGTGATGAATCCGTGCTATATTTGGCATTCTCTAGTCCTATCTACCTACTATGACTTATTGAGCTATTTTTAAAAGGGTCTTGTTAACAAGTGCCCCCGGGGCACTCTTTAAGGATTCTAATAGAAGAAATTATTTTATAAAAAAGTCAAATATTTTGATTTTCGATGCATTGATTACATATATTTTCATGATAAGTTACCTTTTAAATGTCTTAACTAGTGCTCCAGGGGCACCGGTTAACATTTCCCTTTTATAAATATGATCCCTATGTTTGAGCATAGAGATGCACCTAAAATGACTTCAAGTTGTCTTCACATAACTGGACTATGTTGTTGTGTTGACATTTTGAAACAAATGCTAGTGGGGTCATTTTGATTTTCTTGGTAAGGCCAAACGGTAGCTGACTGTGATTTGATGGATCATTGATGTTTTCTATGACTTGAAACTTGGGGGAAACTTAACAATTTTTGTATTTTTCTAGAATAAAAATATGAAAACCAAAATGATAATTTGTGAGTTTTATAGGGATACAAAATTGATTTTACTGCAATTAGGATGTAATTGTGAATCTTGATATTTCAGGGGACCCTTAATCCGGCTAGGAATGAACATGCCCGCCAGAGCTGTGAGGGTGTGTAGTGGAAGTAGCAACAATTCTACTCCTTGTTCAGAGAGTAGTAGTGAGATCTCTGATGTAATCCTCTACTTTGGTATCATTGACATTCTCCAAGACTATGATATTAGCAAAAGGATAGAACATGCGTATAAGTCACTACAAGTGGATTCTACTTCCATCTCAGCCGTTGGTCCAAAACTATACTCCAAAAGGTTTAGGGATTTCATACACAGAATCTTTGTTGAAGACAAATGACACATGTTTGGACAAAAATGAACGGGACCAATTCAATGACATGCTTAGGTGACACACCTCTGCAAGAAAGAAAATGTTCCAAACATAGCTCATTGGCATCCAATTAAATCCATTAGATTAGTATATAGTGGTTGTTGATGGCTAAATTTTTCTTATAGCCATTTCAAGTATTATAATGGGTGGGGGGAGAAAAACCGAGACACCACTTATGTCAATGTTTTTTTCCCTTTTGTAGTGGGGAGTGGTTGTCACAATAGCTTATGCATATAAAAATCACACGTCATGATTAGTTTTTCTTTTTAATTGCTTATATTGTGCATATGGATCAATTGTGGGGTGTGCAGAAAAGGGGTATAGGGTATGGAATGAAGATTCAAAATGATTAGGGATATAAATGTAGTGAGAGAGTTAGTTTTGATAACAGAATTGAATTGAACATGTGTTTCTGTTGGAGAAATTAAAAAAAAAAAAAGTTTTAGCTGTTGAACAAGAAAGAAAAAGTTGACATAGGGGACCCAAGTTTGTCCCTCAATATCTCTCTGATGTGCTTTTCAAACTTCTTTTATTTTTTCTTCCACTTTTGGAGTGAGTATATGGCGCAAGAATGAAAGAGGCAGTGTTTGGTTGTTTTATTTGTTTATTTTTGTCTCTCCTTTGTCATTGTACAAACCATGATACCAAGTTTGAAAAAAAGGTAGAAAACTCCCTATCTATTTTGTCCCTTTTTTTCTTCTTCTTTTGAACAATGCCAAGACCAAGAAGCCAACAAAATGACGAAGCTAACACGTCAAATGTGGACCTATGTTATGTGTGGACCAATGTGGCATCTGATAGGTATTTTTGCATGTTATGCCTTCAACATTTTAATATTAAGAAAAAGACAAAATGATGGAACTTGTTAGAGAAGTCTCACCTTCACTGATCACCAAGCCGTATTCCAGAAGAAAAAACTGGAGATTTGAAACATGAAAGGCCCACAGACCAAAAAATAATTGTAATATATCAAAAGACCGAAGGGTATGTGGATACAAGTAGATTTGTGTTGGTAAATAAAGGGGATTATGGGCATGTTTGGAATCACAATAAATTTCGTAAAAACCACGGTGATACTATGATTTTGTTGAAGTTTTAAATTGTAAGCTCAATTCAAATTCAAATATGTAACGCCATTGTTAAATGTACTCGAATTTGCCTTTTTTTTTTTTGTGTGTGTAGGGGGTTATTGTTAAATGTTAAGAGAGTAATCTCATAAGAATAGCAAGAATTTATGTGTTCTGTTTTAGATAAACTAAAATCTTATTATCCTTTCTTTGACAGAAATCATGTGCATTCCTCGGTGAAATCTACAGATTACAGGTGAATTCTAGGACGAGGGCTCTATTAAGTCCCTCACCGGTGAACCACTTGGAACAAACATTAGATTGATCAAGTTTATATATGATATTATACACTAGATCACACATTTCTTATTTTTTTTTTTTTAATGAACTCTTTATTTTTTCTTCCTCCCATTTAGTTCATGAACGCACCAAAGTTTGCAGTGTCCAGGAAAACTGCTATCCACGAACCTCCACTGCCGTCCTCACATATATCCTATTTGAGGATTATTCCTCTAATATTTTAATTGTAAAGATGAAAGTTTCATTTTTTTAATTAATTAACAAATAATTGCTAAAATGGGTGAAAACAAGGATCATGCTAAGTGTTCTAAGATTGGATGAAATCAAGGGGTGACGTGATGTTATAAGTATATTCAATCAACATTTTCAAAGATTATGCCAAGTAATAAATTATTGTGATTACTTGAATTTAGATGAGTTTAAGGTTGCTAAAGAAAATAAATCAAGATTCATAACTGTGCTTAGAAGATGGTGATTTGGGAGTTGATGGTGGTAATGAGTACGTGAGAGTGAGATTGAAGAAAGAAGAAAAAATTATTCTGTGTTAGGTACATCAAAAGATCTGGTAGGACAACATAATCCGATGGTTTTTATTCATGGTTCACCATGAACCACTTAGTTGGTGGTTCACTCTAGAATCCACCCAGATTACATCTCATGCGTTTCGTTTTTTGTTGCTTCGGAATCAACTATTATCCTTTTTTTGTGTGATCATGTTCTAGGAGCTGTATATTGTGTGCAAGCAACTAAGGTTGTCCACCGTGCGTGAGTTGGTCTAATTTATTTTAGTCCTTGGATGGTTATCGAATAGTGTTAACATCCTATACTTTTTGCATTCTCTCAACTCTTATCTCGTGTGTTCTTTCTCCATGCTGATTTTAAGCTTCCAAGTTCCAAGTGTCCCTTTGTGTTGAACCAAGACCATACATAGAATTCTCTCATCATCCTTTACAATACATTACCCTCAAAACTATTTCAGGAGAAGTGCAACTATAAAAACTTTAATTGGAGGGAGAATAATTAATAAATAGTATATGTAAGGATATATTATATTTTTTGTATGATTTGTTCAAGACCAATTTTATGTTAAAAAACTGTAAGATTTTGAAGTTTTGTCCGGTCCCTTTAAATACAACATTGAACAAAGATTTTTAGAGTTTCTTTTTCCATCCTCCAAGCTTCTCATCTGTCCTATATTTTGGATTTTATATTCTAAAACGTGTAAAAATGTTCGAAATACCCTCCACAAACACTCCATGAAATAGAGCGTGCGAGAAGCTTGGGGTGAAAAAAGAAACTCATATTTTTATCTTATCATACCTTACATTTTTTCCGGTTCAAATGAACCTGAGTTTGGGCTTGTTTGATGTTAAAATGGGGACTATTACTTTTCCCACCCTATGCCTTTCCTCGCGTGCCCAATTTTTTTTTCTTCCAATTTTACCCCTGGTCCGGATTTCGTTTTCCGCATTACATTGTTAGAATTTTGCAGATGTTTCTGGATTTTACAATTCCGGAATAATCTTTTACCAAAATTTTTGCAATTTTAATCCGGAATAAAATGCGAATAAAATTAAAAACAAAAATAAAAAGACACAAGAATAAAAAAAAATTCATTTTATTAATATATGAACAATACATTACAATAATTTTCAAGCTTTTTAAGCTTATTACATCCTAAACCTATTTCTAATCTTATCTTATTACATAAGCTATACCAGTGGATCCAACCACTGGTGGAGAGGAAAAAGGGTGGGAGGAAAGAAGATGGCGGGGAAGAAGAAACCAATGCTTCCTGATGGGACATACCAGTAGCTTTGGTGTTGGTGGGGAGACAGAGGGGGCACAGGGGCCTCTAGGGAACAAGAGACCATGATGGTGATAATGACACCCAGGCAAACCAACCTCACACCCAGACTGACCCCTTCCCTATTGACCGATCATATGGCCCCTGATGGATTTCCAAAGAGGCCTCTTTTTATGAAAGGCCAACGATGGAAACACATCGTTGTAGAAGAGGAGAAGAGGAGAAAGAAGAAGGTGTGAAAATGTTTGAGGAAATGAACCATATTTATAGGGGAGGGGGATAAAAAAAGGTGGGGAAGCCATCAATGCCGGTCAAAAAACGTGTAAAAACACGTTTTTCAACTTGACCACCGCCCAAAACGTTTGAAAAACGTTTTCTTTTTGGTGCAGACCACCGGCCAAAAGCTTCTGGTGCACTCCGGAAGATATAATCCGGAATACACATATATTCCGGATTATATATTCCGGAAAGATACGATCATGGCGTGAACCATAGGTAGGGGTGGAAATGGGCTAGGCCGGGCCGGGCTTTGTAAGGCCTAAGCCTGGCCTACTTCAAAAATTATAGGCCTGAGCCTGGCCTATTACCCATCATAGGCCCATTTTCGAGGCCTGGCCTGGCCTTTTTAAAGGCCTGATGAAGCCTGAAAGCCTATTTAAAAGCCTATTTTATGCTAAGGCCTGGCAACACATGTAAGCCTACTCCTAAATAGGCCAAAACTTATTAAGGTCTAATGCACACAAATATGTTTACTACTGAATAATGAATTCATATGAAGGTCTAATCACACCAATATATCAGCTACTAAATAACCAATCATACGAAGGCTTGTGTTTATGGAAAAAAAATTTCAAAAATATCAATAATGGAAGATATATTATATATGAAAAACTTAATAGGTCGGCCGGATGGGCTTAATAGGCTTTTTTGCAAGCCTTAGCCTGGCCTGTTTAATTAAATAGGCCTTATTAAAAGCTTGAGCCTGGCCTTGTTAATAAACGAGCTGGGCCGAGCTAGGCTTTAAATAGGCTAGGTCGTAGGCCCCTGTCGGACGGCCTGGCCTATTCCCACCCCTAACCATAGGAGAACTTGGGACTTTGTGTATGGTGATGTTTGGTTCGGATTTTAAAATCCGGATTGCTTCAGCATTGGATTCTTTTGTGTGTGCCACATTGCACCGACAATTTTCGTGGTCCACAACGCCCATATACCTCTATAAATAGGGGACCCTGTTTTCATTACAAGTAAACTACAACGCCCATATACCTCTGCAACATGGAATTCCCTGGCTTTGATCCGAACACCAAGCTAGCGGAAGTCTACTACAACGGTGGAACACCACCCCATCTGTTTAGGATTCGCGACGATGTCACCCTCTCCGGGCTGAAGGATGAGCTGGATCAAATCAACCGTCAACTCAACCGCAGAGACACGAGGAGGGTGGTCGGTGTCGAATATCGATGTCCATTGTCCGACTCAGCCGGATCTCTTCGCTTCAGCCGGATGAAACTCACAAACGACGACGACGTGAGAACCATGTTCTCTGTCTTTGGTCAGCACAACACTAGAGGACCAATCGAGTTGGACGCTTCGTTGGTTAGATCTGATGAACAAATTCTGAAAAGTTTGCACCGACCCAGGAACTACGAAGCGATCAGGGCTCTGCTGGAGGGACCAGAGGAGGAAGAAGTTAGTTTAGATGATCTGTGATAATGTGTTATGTTTTAATTAATCGCGTGTTTTTTGGTTTTTTAATTGCGTGTTAGTTATGTGTTGTTGAATTAAGTTGTTGCATTATGTTTTGAATAATATATATATATATATATATATATTATTTAAACTTTCATTATGTTTTAATTTACGTCAAAGATGTTCATTTAATCGATAAAATAACCAAAGATATGCTTTTCGGATTACGAAATCCGGAATAACATAGGGCATAAGTGTATTCTGGAAAACGAAATCCGGAATGCCTCAGTATAGGATTCTTTTGTATGGACCACATTGCACCAAGAGTTTATGTGGTCCACAACATCCAAGGACCTCTATAAATACATCCTCTCCGGTTTTCACCTTCAATACCATCAAAACACACAAACACACCAAAGAAAACCATGCAAATTTTTGTCATTAAGCTGATGATCTTTCTCATGCTGTCGCAAATGGATGAGTTAGCTCTCTATTTGACGGCATGATGAAGATCTTCAGCATGCTGTCAAAAATATATAGATACTCCTTCATGCCTCCTTGATACATAGATAAGTCAAAAATATCAAGAGGTTGCTATGAGTTAGATCTTGCTGTCTGCCAGATGAATATGTCATTTGGCAAGGCAGCAGGATCTAACTCAAAGAAGCCCTCTTGAAACACCTTGCCCTTCTTCATTATGTTGCAGATCTAACTCCAAAGAACAGGTTCTTATGAACTCGATAATGTCGGCCTGCCGATCGTAACATGTCAGTTGGCAGGCCGGCAAAATCGAGTTCAAAAGCTCCTCTTCGAACACCATCCCAAAAGATTCATCATTTATGTTATTATGGTTTTTTTAACTGTTTATTTGTCTTATGTTGCTTCTATTTATGTTATGTATCTTTGATCTATTTTTTTCCAAGACATTTCGCAACGAAAACGATCCAAATAAAGGGTCTGATACAGTTCAGATTTTATAATTCGGAAATACTTCATGCATTCTGGATTATAAAATCCGGCAACCCTCAGTAACATTTTGGCCGGTGACGTTTCACCAAAGGTTTGGCCGGTTAGTGGAGTTTTACCGCGTTTTTTGGACGATTTTGAATGAAAAACACGTTTTCTTTGACTTCCAAATGACCTAGGACTTGTTTTAGGCTATAAAAAGGCGTGGATCTTCAACATTTTCCTTCATTCTTCTTCACCTCCTTTCTTACATTTTCTTCAAAAATTTTAAGTTTTTTAGGTAGCTTTTAGGAGTGTTTGTGGTGTCATGGTCATTGTTGACCGCTCATACGACCCCTGCAATTGCATTGCAGCTTATGCGGGGGTCGTATAACGGTCAACAGAGACCCTTGACATCAAAGAAAGACACAAATATTCATAGCGTATGCGTCTGGATTTTATTTTCCGGAAACACTAACAATCTGGTTCGGAAAACAAAATCCGGACCAGGGGTATTTTTGCAGGGCGCGCGAGAAGGCAGCAGGGTGGGAAAAGTAATAGTCTAAAATGGGACCTGAACTAGTTGGGCCAAGCAGCACAGGTTAGTCTTGTTTTTTTTTTTTTTTGAGAATTTCTTTTTAGACCCCCTTATTATCTCTAAGACCCTCTAAAATTCTATTTTTACCTTTAATCTATTCCTCCGGTAGATATCTCCCGGAGGGTTTGGGAGTCATCTCCTGCTGACGTCTAATTACATAAAAATATGGGAATATACGAGAGGGTAATATTAAAAATTATACTGGAATTTGATCTATTGAATTTTAAAAGAAACAAAAAATTAAATGAATGTTTCCAGCTGGAATATTAATTGAATGTTTTTTGGTGCAAGAATTCTAAATGAATTTGACAGAAAGTATTTTAAATGATTATTACTAAACACTTTTTCAAAAATTAATACAACTAGGCTAGAATTGCCAACACTTAAGAATATGAATTTTTTGATTCCGTGAAAGATAGAAAAATACAAAAAAGGAAAGCACAGAAGGACAAGAATTGAGGATGTGCGCATGGAAGGTACACGCAACGCAATTAGCGGAAGATATGTTGTGGGGTATGAAAGCTATGCCTCATTTCTTTCCTCGTAACCACGTTCTTACCTTCAATGCCATAACTATTTATTTTAGGTTTAAATGTGTAATTGGTCCCTGCACTTTCAACAGATTTTGGCATTGGTCCCTGCACTTTTTTTTGTTTGGCATTGGTCCCTGCACTTTGTAAAAATATTGGCATTGGTCCCTGTACTTTTTTTTGTTTGGCATTGGTCCCTGCACTTTGTAAAAATATTGGTATTGGTCCCTGCACTTTGGAAAAATATTGGTATTGGTCCCAATCATTTCATGCCACGTGGCACCAATACCAATATTTTTTCAAAGTGCAGGGACCAATACCAATATTTTTACAAAGTGCAGGGACCAATGCCAAACAAAAAAAAGTGCAGGGACCAATGCCAATATTTTTACAAAGTGCAGGGACCAATGCCAAACAAAAAAAAGTGCAGGGACCAATGCCAAAATCTGTTAAAAGTGCAGGGACCAATTACACATTTAAACCATTAATTTATTGTTGTTTTGACTTAACTTACGGTTAATTATTATCATCATATATTTATACCATCGTGATCCTTGATAAATGGCATAATTTGAGGAATTAGTATTGCAACTACTCGTAACTTGTAAGATTTTGGGACTTTATCCTTTGACATTTTAGATTGATTTTTGGTTTAAATGTGTAATTGGTCCCTGCACTTTCAACAGATTTTGACATTGGTCCCTGCACTTTTTTTTGTTTGGCATTGGTCCCTGCACTTTGTAAAAATATTGGCATTGGTCCCTGTACTTTTTTTTGTTTGGCATTGGTCCCTGCACTTTGTAAAAATATTGGTATTGGTCCCTGTACTTTGGAAAAATATTGGTATTGGTCCCAATCATTTCATGCCACGTGGCACCAATACCAATATTTTTTCAAAGTGCAGGGACCAATACCAATATTTTTACAAAGTGCAGGGACCAATGCCAAACAAAAAAAAGTGCAGGGACCAATGCCAATATTTTTACAAAGTGCAGGGACCAATGCCAAACAAAAAAAAGTGCAGGGACCAATGCCAAAATCTGTTAAAAGTGCAGGGACCAATTACACATTTAAACCTAAATTAATCGTAAGTAACACTAACACAACACCTCCTCAGTGTACACACTTGCAATAACTATTTTTTATTTATGAAAAAGAAGAATATGACGTTGTTTAAATTAATTTTAACTTTCAAAAACTAAAGTAAAAGAAAAACTTAAACAACAAAGTTAAACAGGTAATTATTGTTATATTTTAAATTAAAAGATATTGTTTTTAGTAGAAATAGAATAAAAATAGGTAAAATTAAAAAAGATTTCATACTTTTGAAAAGGTAATCTCTTGTAAAAAGGCAGTCAAGAAAATAAAAAATAACTTTGTAAAAATTGTTTCTTATACCTATTTTTTTATACATAGTTATAACTCATAAGTTCTTTCCATAATTTAGAGTATATATTTTTTTTACTATTTGGTCAAACTTGTTCTTTGAGTGGAATGAGACTAAAAAGACAATGAGAATGGAAAGCGTTATTAATAATAAGGCTTAATAGCACTTTTGGCCCCCTATGTTTGACAAAATTGCGATTTTGGCACCCTATCTTTGAAAACTACAAAACCGCCCCTTATGTTTCGTTTTCGTTGCACTTTTGGCCCCATGGTCAATTTTGACCTGGTCCACGCTGACATGGCACCCACATCACTTATATGAGGGGCCAAAATCGCAACTTTTGCAAACATAGGGGGCCAAAAGGGGTATTAAGTCTATTTTTTATTTTTTTAATTCATTTTCTTTTTTTTTTCCATTTTTTTTGTTTCGAAAAAATTAAAAAAAGAGGGAAAATTAATAAAAATTGAAAATAATGAAAAAAATACTGAAAAAATTTTAAAAAATTGGAAAGTTTAATAAGAATGAAAACAAAAATCTGGAAAAAAAATTTCACATGACATGTGTGTATATACATACCACATCATTAAATCATTTTAATAATAAAAAAAACATTAAAAACTGAAAATCTTTTAAAAATAACAAAAAATCAGATTATTTTTTTTAAAAAAATAAAAGATTGATTTTTTTAAATTTTAAAAATAACAAAAAATCAGATTACTTTTTTCGAAAAATAAAAGAAAAAAGCAGAAAACACATTTAGATTTTTTTTCAAAATTTAAAAAATTAGAAAAAGTTCGGATTTTTTCGAAATTTAGAAGATATTTAAAAATACTGGAATTTAATTTTCAAAATAAAAAAAGTTTAGATTTTTTTGCGAAAAAAAAACTGGAAAATATTTAAAATTTTAAAAATCTATATATATATTTTTTAAAATCCAATTACAATATGAAAATTAAATTTTGAAAATCATATAATCTGAAGAAAAAAAAATCAATTATAGTTCAAAAGAGATTGGAAGAGCAACTTGTAGAAAAAATAATCTGATTTTTTGTTATTTTTAAAAGATTTTCAGTTTTTAATGTTTTTTTATTATTAAAATGATTGAATGATGTGGTATGTATATTAAAAAATAATCTGATTTAGATGGGATCAGGGGGGTTTTCGAAAGAATCTTCATATTTCAGGGTTGAAATTGAAAGAATCTTTTTTACAAGGGGGAAAACCGGAACTCGCCTAAATTACAGGGGTAAAGACATATTAACCCTTTTTTTTTTAAAAAAAATGGAAAAAAACCGAAAAAATGATTTAATTTTTTTTCAGATTTTTGTTTTCATTCTTATTAATTTTTTCAATTTTTTTAAATTTTTTCAGTATTTTTTTCATTATTTTCGATTTTTTTTAATTTTCCCTCTTTTTTTTAATTTTTTCAAAACAAAAAAAATGGAAAAAAAAGAAAATGATTTAAAAAAATAAAAAAAAGGCTTAATAGCACTTTTGGCCCCCTATGTTTGCAAAAGTTGCGATTTTGGCCCCTCATATAAGTGATGTGGGTGCCATGTCAGCGTGGACCAGGTCAAAATTGACCATTGGGGCCAAAAGTGCAACGAAAACGAAACATAAGGGGCGGTTTTGTAGTTTTCAAAGATAGGGGGCCAAAATCGCAATTTTGTCAAACATAGGGGGCCAAAAGTGCTATTAAGCCTAATAATAAGTCCCAAGCAACATAATCGAGATTCAAATGATGACCACTGAGTCTGAGTGTGTTTCAAATATGTATTGTAACTGACAACTACCAATACAATAATAGGACACAAAAAGAGAGGCAGAATCCTCGCTGTGTCTTATGTAACCATATCCTAGGTACGTAATAGGTTGTTACATATAGAAGAAGACATGTATACAGTATATGCTTGAGGTTCCTGCCTGTGTCTTTCTTTTCACATAGTAATGGTTGAGCTTCTCAATATCCATTCCTCCTCCTCCTCCTCCACCTCCTCTGCTGAATCCAGCTTCCGTGAACTCGACGATGCATTCTTGCAGGTTAGTTAATCAATCACCACTCTCATCTCATCTCTTCATTTCACTCACTATTACTATCACCATAATTATTTATTCTTACATGTTTAATTTCTGGATGAGGTCATTTGTTCATTTTACTAGCAATTAATTTTGTTTTCTCATTAATTTACAGACTCAAACGAGAATATGGTTAGGAGAAGTTTTGCAGATAAGATTAGATGACCAACTCATTATATCTGAATTACTTGCTGATGGAGAATTGCTGTAAGTATCTATCTGCTTTTTTTACTTTTTATAGATATTTATAGACATATAGTTATCTTTGCTTTCCATTTATGGGCAGGATTGATTTTAGAACAACTACTAGAGTTGAACTTATTTTGAAAACAAAAAAAATTAAATTTCATTATTTGTGTATACATATAGTATTTAAGTGTGGTTTTAAAGATATAATTTTGGAGTGCAAACCAAACAAGCATTAAATTGATACTCCATCAGGGTTAAAATCATTAATATGCTATAGTTTTTCAGCAAGATTCAGATTATTTCCCCATGAAAGAAATTAAGGGATGGAACTACTTTCTTGTTCTGATTAGAATTTAACCCCAAAAGGCATTAGACAAAAGTTAAGCTTATGCATTAGTATTATACATTGCTTTGAATCGTATTACAATTCAATCGGTTTGTAGGTTTGAAGTGTCAAAAGTGATGTGGAAATTGCTGTTGGAAAAGCATATGGAGCTTAGGCACATAAAATCATACAAAAGTCACCCATTTGCTTCTAGGAGGAACAGTGGGATGTATAGGCCTTATTCTAATGTTGATTCATTTCTGAAGGTAAATTATTATTGACCATTAAATCATATCTATGTTAGTTTGAAATCTATGATGTGTTATACTGAATTAATTACTGATAATGACTTTTTGAGAACTTCTCTTGATGCTAGACATATGAATACAAGAAAGACAAACTCTGAAACATACTTTTGTGTTTGTTTATACTTTATATTTTCAAGTTTTGCAGGTATTACTAATTGGATATCTAAATAATTACTGTTTCTTTTGATGTGTAGATTTGCAAAATCTTAGGGTTGACTGGAGTTGATCTCTTCACTCCATCAGATGTAGTTGAGAGAAAAAACACTCGAAGAGTTTGTATATGTATTCGCTCATTCTCAAAAAAATCAAGGTCTACAAATATAAACGTAAGGAAGTTTCATGACATTCCTCATAATCTTAATTTACCTGACCTTATATTTTGTTCTGTAGTTTTATCTAATATAATGTGGTGACAGGTTCCAGATTTTGATATTGTGACATGTATGGTAGCCATGCCCAAGGATATGGTTAGATGCATCCGCAGAAGCATAGAATTGTCTCAAAGCATTCTCGGAGATTCATCTAATCATCACTTCCAGAACCATCCGAGACGAAAATCTAGTCAGGTCTGACCTTAAGTTCACTAACTAATTAAAAAAACATTAAATTTTAACCCAACTGTCACCTATCTAATTCTTTTAAGACTTGAATGTCATGTGTAGGAGGTTATATTCTTACCAAATGTTTTTAATTCCAATTAACCTAAAAATAAATGTAAATAAACTGTGCATGCTTCTACCAAATCATTTTGCAACTTTTATATCTAAAAAGCTTTATGCTTCTGCTTCTGTAGGGTTACTCATTTACAAGCTCCAATAGAGACTACTTGACATATTCAGGCCCTGGTAATGACACAGAAATCATGCATCCATCTCCTCAATTATACGACTTACGTGCTGATGATTTGTATGATTACAAGTCAGAAAGAAACTACAATATACCGTCTCTAACGGATGAAAGTGATTTTGTGTCCGAAGATTTAGATCAATTGGATATTGATCAAAATCAACAGAGAAATGAGAATTCTAATGACGAGTTTGAAGTGTTATCTTCAATGGAATCTTTGGAATACAATGTAGAGGAATCTTCGGAATACAATGTAGAGTATGAGCATGATTGCAAGCTGATTGGTACGACATCTCATTTAGATACTACAGTAGAGCAAGTCCAAGAAAGTAGGATCACGGACTTTGATTTCTTTGATCATGTTTTATTAAGAAACAATGCTTCTGTCATTGGGACTCCTACGAGTATGAATGACAAAACATCAATTATAGACGCTACATCGTATGCAAAAAATAAAAGGGGCTCTGATATGATTGGGGAATTAAATAGTAAACCAAATGTACATGAAAGTGCTAGCTCTCACGGTTCAAACCAAACTCCACAGTCCATTGAAAGTGGTAGATGTTTTGACCTTTCTGATAATATGGAGGTTCTGCAAGTAGCTGGCATGAACTGTTCGACAAGGGAACCACTGAACTTGGGAAATCTATTTGACGCAGAGAACAATGTCCAGAACATTGAGTCCTTTAAATCGAACAATGACAAAAATGATCAATGGGAAAAGATAAAAGAATATGAAGCTCAAGACATTAAATGCAAGGAATTGGCATACTGTATCACTTCCTGTGCAAGAAATTCACATTCTACAAATAAATATGAGGAAATCGAGCATTCATTATATTCTCCTGACTGTCACTTCTGCAATACTAACTCTTCAGATAGAGATGCACCTCATTGCAATGAAATTAGTTCAACTATACTGGAAAAGTCTCTAGCAGATGAAGGCATGGAGTCTCAAGTTGATTCGAGGTGCTTGGATAATGCTAGTTGCAACCAACCCGGGGAGCTTCTGTCCTGTCACTCTTACTATTTGCCTGAGTTTTGTAAATGGGATCAGAAAGGAAAATGTGCTATGACATCAAATAGAGTGAAAGATAGCCAAAGTTCCTCATATTTTTTGGAAGATAGCTCTCAAAAGGAAAACACACCTTGTAAACAAAAGGATTCCGAAGTCTTGATGTCTAAGGTTATCTTGGGCAGTGATGGTAAACTAAACAATGGTTGTCTGGATCCTGAACCCGATGCTCTAGGTGTAGATAAATGTGAAAGATGTCTCACTCAAGATGATGATACTAACGATTCCTGTGACGAAGGTGTCGCAACTCAAGACATTGGCGATGGAGGTCAGAGAATACTAGATATGATAACCAATGATGCTTTAGCTCTTACTGACTGTGATGAAGATGTGTCTCACATTGGATATTGCAAAACAAATCAAAGCTCAAAACTTGAATGCAATGATGCTCATCAGGCATGTCAATACTACGAGGATCACATTTACCATCCAGAACATGCTGACATGATGCATATTAATGTAAGTGTAGACTTTTGATCCTTTATCAGGAATGCTTGTGTTAACTCATTTTTGTATGTTAACTCATTTTTGTTATGTAGGAAGAAGTTAAACTAGAAGATGAGAGTGTGCACTCTTTAGAATATTTAGATGAAACAGAAGAAGGCAGTGTAGAAATACCAAAATTAAAACCCAAAAAGAAGCTACTGTTAACAACAGTCATGGGTGGTGCCGCCGCCGCCGGTTTATTATTCATGTTTTTGAATCTAAGGTTTGTGCACAGAGCTTAGACCTATTTTTTAGACTGTCAGATAATGCTGCTTTTGTTAGTCCATACTTCATCCATTTGACTTTTTATATTTTGTTTTGCAGGAGGAATGTTGGAGAAAAAGTTGCACAACCAAGTAAAATATCAAGTCATAAAAACAAAGAGAAGGTTCAGAAAAACTCAACGCAGAAAGCAAAAAGGATAAGTCAAACAAAAGAGGTTTATCCAGCTGAAAATCTCCAGTTAAAGTGATCCGGGTTTAGGTCTTTTATATACAAATAATAATCAAAGGTTAAAAAAAAGGCATTAGATTTATTTTTACTAGATTCATTTTTTAATGAATTTAATAACTATTCATTCTGCGTTCCCTTTAATACAATAAAAAAAACATTCATCTGCGTTAACATATTTAATATGGTCATGCAATCATATTTTACCGACTTTTCATATTTTTGTCATATTTACATGCGGGTAGAAAGGAGCCATTAGATGTAGTAAAACTACCACTGTGGGGTAACTATCTCCTTAATGAGTACAACGAGTAATTATATGCAGATTTTTATGGGTACCAATAAGGATACGCGACCTTAGTACCCAACTTGCTTATATAAATCATTTTCTCAAACACAATTTTAATCAAATCAATTTTACAAACTCAAGTTTTTACCTCACTGCTGTCAAACATTCTATCTTACTCATGTTAAAGGGTGTCAATAAAAAATAATACAGTTTATGGCGCAAAGCATCACCAAATCCAGCTAACTCTGCAGACAGTGAGCCACACAACAAACATCGAAAGGAGGTCAACTGATCACTAAAGCACTGTTCATAAGTTTTGATCTCAGACTGTACAAAAGCTCAACAGTGAATACTTAACAAGGAGATATATTTTCCCATTGTGTACCGAAAGCTTTGCTCCGGACACAGCCCAATATCCTGGAGTGTCTTCTGGTCCTCTGATCCTTTCTATCCTGTCCACATACCTTTGAAGCTTAGGTGTCCGCACTGGTCTAGAGAGGGCACCAGAATATAAAAGAGGATGAACGGTCTCCTCACCAGGCATTGGATAATGCATATATCCCTCTTTGGACTTGCCAATATTGGAGGACTGGTCCCACTCAGGTGGCTTTGGAAGGGTAGCACCAATAACTTTGGAAAAGTGCAGCCGTAAAAGGAGACATTTCTTTTCAACTTGTAACTGAGCTCCTGTGACAATGGAAAGACTATCATCTGATTCAATCGGAGCAGTACAAACATATGAAAAGCAGTTCCATTTTAGTTTCTTGTGGTACTTGCAGCTATTCGAGTCACAAGACGAATAAGCAGGTGCATTGTCTGCTAGTGGTAAGGACTTGGGTAGAGAAACCAGATGCTGCAGATTAATGGCCAACCGGTTGCTTCTTTTCCCTTCCAATTGTAATCTAAGGCCAGTTACTGGCCTAATACCTACATCTACCTGTCATCAAGAAAAAAAGGAGCTAATGCAATTTAGAAAATCTTAGGAACCCAGAGTGTATTTATTCTAATTAAAGAGTGCTCCTTTTATAGGACAGAGTACACAAGTTAATTCCTTAAATCAAGAAGTAATTTACTATTGTTCACATTTTCATCTTTTAAATATTTGAAATTCACACTTTTGGTCCTTGACATTAACGGATCTCTAGTAGTAACTTGTGCTATGCCAACCCATCCCTACTTAGAGATTCAACAACTAATGCAAGGAAACAACTAACGCCTTCTCTTTATTAGTACCTAAAAGGTTACATCTTTGGAGCCTCACAGTTTACCAGCACATTGAAAGCATGGGAAACACCAACTCAAAAAACATAAAAAATACAAGCTGGAAAACTTACTAGATTTGTATTTATGTAAAGCTTAGGACCCAAGATACTAAATCGTAGCGAGGACTGGTTCACTTGATGCTTCCAGTTATAATCAAGATGTATCTTGCCATGTATAGGGGCCCATACTCTTGGTAGTTGAAACTCTAAAAATTGACGGAGATCTTCAATTGGAGGTTTGTCTGTTTCAGTTCACAATTTTTTTGCAAGTTCAGCTAAATCAGTTTCAGTGAGAGATTATTATATTTTCTTAAAGCTCTTTCAGCTTTGCAATAGAAGAGCACAAAACCAAACAAATCAAATCAAATTATTACTTACATTGAAGATAGAGGTTTATTGCACGGGCAGCAAATCCATATCCCAGGATACCTGACAAAAGGGTTGTCAGAGGGAGAAGATGCATTGATATGATGTCAGGTTCTGAGTCAATAGTATCCAACCATTCACTATGGTTCATCTTTTGACTGCTTCCACCCCTCCTAATGTGTATCTCAAAAATATTCTGCAATACAGATATTAAGATAAACATAACAATTTATGTTTACTATATTGAGCATAAAATGGCTCTAAAGGAAGGTTCAACCATGTGCACAGATGAAAGTGCATAAAATGAATAATCATTCTTAGAAGAAAATATCCATACTGGGGTGAAATATTCCAGATGTAATGCAAGATACATTCTATATGCAAATAAGAAATTTAATTTGCGTTTGTTTTAACAAGTATGTAGGTACTCGTTTGATGAACACTAACTTAAAACATTTGCCTAAGAAACCATGTAAAACAGAAATGATTTGAAATTTATCTCGAACTTCACACCTTAAAATACATGGCTCAGCATAGTAAAACTTTAACTCATAAATTAACTCAATCAATTACAGGGATGTTAATAACCAAGAAAAAGAAACTGATCTTAACATTTTAATTTTAAAAAGTATACTGCCGAAAACAACTTTTAAGGAAATAAAAAACTTTATGTTACTTATACAGTTATACGTATGCAAAGAACATGCATACCCAGGTTTTTATGTTTTGTGGGGGAATGGAGTGGAAGGGTTTTCTAAAAGTCTTGCCTTAGAATTAAACCAAGTAAAACATGCGCAAAGTCAAAATAAAAAATGTTCACCGTACCTTTTTTTGGTTACTTAAGTTTTGAGAAGCCAAGCAATGATTATTTGCAGAATCCATAAACTTCGTGTTAGCTGTTTCTGTCAAAAGTTTTTGAATACTAGCTGGATCATGGTGATTTGATGTATCATCTTGTCTAACGTATATCACATCCTTTCCACCCATGCTCACCCCTACTATGACATGAGTTCCAAAACGTTCAATGAACCTAGCACGAATCAGCATAAATTACTTTATCATTGTGAAGTTACAAATATAGATTGTAAATAGTTTCAACTAATGACATCCAATCATCACAATCAAATAATTAACGAAGAGCAATGCATAATACAATTTTGAATGAAATTAGGGGGAGGGGATTAACAAAGTTTTTTTCATTCATTATAACTGGTAAAGAATATAATAGGTTGAAATTGACAGAAAAAGAATAACAACTTGCATAACTTGGTTTACTGTTAGGATGAGTTGTTACTTGTTATTATTAATTGGTGACATGAGTATTTAGGAGCCTAACCTTGTCAAGGCCTCAGCGTCCCATGATGATGGCACAACTTCTTTGACATGATCATGGAGTTCACCATGATACTTTTCTAATTCAACAGCATAGCGTTTGATGAACCAACCATCATAAGCAAGATGGATGATTGAATCCAATTCTTTTGTACCGCGAAAATGTAACCCAAATGAAGCACAAAAGTGACCGGATGCAGTTTTTCCATCCAGGCGCATTTCATGGTTGAAATGTTGTAACATCTGAAACAACAAAGACATGATCTAAAAGTGTTAATTATACTTAGCGGCAGTAACCGTGGGTTCTTCTTGGCAACCTACCACTTCGTATGATCATATCTTTAGTTGTGCTCAGTCCCATTTTTGTGGAAAGTAGAAACAAACCTGTTGCAGGGAGAGAACATCTGAATTGATTCTAATAGATTCTACTCCAACACATCTGATAGAGCTTGAAACATCTGGAATTGAAATTCCTCCCGGAATGTCCAAAGGACGGCACTGTTCTTCATCGATGTGGATCAACCGTGAACCAGTCTTACAGTTGTCAAAGTTGATATCTTGTGTTAAATCAAAACCCAACCCAAGTATGTTTATTGCTTTCTGGGCTGCTTCAAAACCAGAAAGACTTTGTGATTGTGCCATTACTCTACTTGAATGTCAACTGCTACATGCAGACAATACATACACAGAGGGAATCATTGCATTGCATTGCACACTTATAACTAAGATGAAGCAAAGTTAAAGATGAAGTTTGACTTGCTTGCTGGAGAAGTGTTGGAAGCAGCTAGGAAACAGGATAACATACAGACATACAGGGCGGGAAATGTTGACTTGTGTTGTGTGGATCAAGTTTTTCCATTTTAGACCATTCATATTAAGGGTATATTTTTTACCACCTAATTTCATTTTAATTGTAGTTTTAAGGCTATTTACATACACCAAAAGATATCATTAAATTTTTTTATTTTTAATAAAATTATTTATTACTCACTCCGTAACAAAATATAAGCAAAAGTCAAATATATTTGGTCTAAAACTTACGCATATTATTTAACCTTTTGGATCTCAAAATAAGGTACCAAAATCAAAACCTCAAAAATAAGCTACTGTTAAGATAAGCCTTGGGTGGTGCATCTGCCGTTAGTTTGTTATTCATCTTTTTGCATCTAAGGTTTGTGCTTAGACTTGATTTTTAGGCTGCCTGATAATGCCGATTCTGTTTGTTCATTCATACTGCATTGATTTGACTTTTTTTCATCTTTTGTTCTGCATAAGGAAAGGTGGAGAAAAAGCTGCAATACCAAGTAAAACATCTAGTCATAAAAACAGAAAGATTAAAAAAAAAAAACTCAACCCAAAATGCAAAAAAGATACTCAAAGGTTTATCAAACTCTGGTTCAAATGATTTGGACTTGTCTTTTTTTCTGAGGATAATAATAGAGGTTCAAAAAGGTATTATATTCAGTTTTTTTTAATGAATTTAATAAGTATTCACTCTGTGTAATTCAATCATATTTTACGATGTGTATATGAATCACAATGGGTAAAGGTCCCAACAGACACAAAAAACTACCATGTGTAGGGTAACCGTATCCTTAATGATTATAATGAATAAGGATATGGTAACTTAGAACACAACCTGTTTGTGTAAATATATATCATCACTTTTTTAATCAAATAAACTTTAAAAACTCAAATTCTATACAAATATTTTTTTTTTTTTAACAATATTATACAATTCAATGTTGTCAAACTTCAAGAGGAGGCCAACTGAGCATTAAGTCACTTTAAGGAAACTTTGATCTCATGCTGTATAACTAAAGCTCAATAGTGAATACTTAACAAGGAGATAGATTTTCCCATTGTGTACCGAAAGCTTTGCTCCGGACACGGCCCAATATCCTGGAGTTTCTCCTGGTCCTCTGACCATTTCCATTTTGTCCACATACCTTTGAAGCTTAGGTGCATTTACCGGTGCAGGGAGGTTAATAGCATGCACAACAGAACTAATGAACACCTCACCAGGCTTTGGATGATCCCTATGTTTATTTTTGGGAATAAAAGAAGTGATGCCCAAACGCTTGCTCCTGGACTGGCGAAGATTGGAAGATTGATCCCACTCAGGTGGCTTCTGAAGGGTAGCACCAATAACTTTGGAAAAGCACAGCCGTAAAAGAAGACACTTCTTTTCAACTTGCAACTGAGCTCCTGTAACAATGGAAAGACTATCATCCGATTCAACAGGAGCAGTACAGATATATGAAAAGCAGTTCCATTTCATTTTCTTATGGAAGTTACAGCTGTACGAGTTACAAGATAAATAAGTATTTTCATTGTCCGCGAGTGGTAAGGACTTGGGTAGGGAAGCCAGATGCTGCAGATGAATGGCCAACCGGTTGCTTCTACTCCCTTCCAATTGTAATCTAAGGCCAGTTACTGGTCTTTTACCTACATCTACCTACCATTAAGAAAAAAAGGAGCCAATGTTAAAATATTCAATTTATGAAGCATAAAACCAATATTCTACCAGTGTTACTAGTAACTAGTATGATAGTAGTCCGAACATACCTGTTCCCAAAATACTTTTACGACTTTTTATATTTTACAAGATGGAAAACTTACTGGAGTTGTATTTATGTAAAGCTTAGGACCCAATATACTAAATCGTAACCAGGTGTTCACTTGATGCTTCCAGTAAGAATCAAGATGTATCTCGCCAATTACAGGGGCCCATTGTCTTGGTAGCTGAAACTCTAAAAACTGATGGAGGTCCTCAATTGAAGGTTTGTCTGTTTCAATAGTCACATTTTTATATCAGGTTCAGCTAAATCAGTTTCAGAGAGTGATTACTTTATTTTCTGAGAGGTTTAATGGTTTATCCAATCTAACCTCTTTAAACTTTGCTATAGAAGAGCACAATTGACTATTTCTTCCAGTGTGCCAGACAAGAAAAGTTGATCAATTGTGTTCCCTTGGATTATGGATTTATTCTTTATTGGTAGGTATACCATTTTTCTTGACATAATCTGCTACATTTTATAGATCATTTTCTTAAATTTAGATAGAATTAAAAGCACACATTTATTTTTCCGTCAAATATACACGCAATAAAACAATTCAAATAATTACTTACATCGAAGATATAGGTTTATAGCATGGCTCAAAAATCCAGCTCCATGGATACCTCCCAAAAGGGCTGTAAGGGGGAGAAAATGCATTGAAATGACGTCAGGTTCCGAGTCAATAGTATCCAGCCATTTACTATGAGACATCTTTTGACTACTTCCACCCTTCCTAATGTGCATCTCAAAAAGATTCTGCAACCCCAGCGAAAGAATTTTTTTAATGGATAATCAATGCAAACAGGAAATTTACAAATTATTTTGTTTGTAACAGACAATTTTAGTATTATTACATTGAACATAAATATTAGTATGGTGATGCTAATAATTAACTATCTTACACAAGTTTCTTCAGAGAGGAAATTGACACAATAACACACCAGACAAAATTACAAAAGGTGTTATTTTATTGGAAGATACAACAAGATAAGAATAGAAAATTAAAGGTAGTAAATAATTGTACTAAAGGAAGGTTCAACCATGTGAACAGATCAACATGCATAAAATGAACAACCATCCTTTGATAGAATAAGATATCTATACTGTATGAACAATTCCAGATGTAATGTAAGATAGATTCTATATGCAAATAAGAAATTTAATTAGCATTCATTTTAACATGTAGGTAGATCTGTCGGTGAAGTAAGGGACAGCAAAGGAATTTTAAGATGGCGGTTTAGGGTCCAAACCATAGAAAGTAACACAACCAGTAACAATTCCCTACAAAAAACAAATGAAATACCACAGTATGATATAAATTTGTCTCCTACTTTACTCCTTAAAAATGAATAAAAGTTATAACTAGAAAATCAGCTCAAAATATTACAAGGAAATTAATAACCAACTAAAAGAAAATGTTCTTACAAATTGAATTTAAAAAAGCATACGGCCAGAAAATAATTTTTTATGGGAGCAACTACATTATGTTACTTAAAAATATGCAAAGAACAAGATTCAGATTTTATCTTTTGTGGGGGAATGAAAAGGGAAGGGTTTTCTACAAGTAACGCCTTAGAATCAAAACCAATACATAAATTTCATTCAAAGTTGCTCAAAACAAACAAGTTTGAAACTTTTTATAATATGATAAGTGTTTAAAAGTGATATATTTCATATAGGAGTTTAGGCATTTTAGTGACTTGTTTTGCAAGATTCTCTATGGAAAACTCCAATTATTGTGTAAATATGTCATTTATGCTTTTGAGCCTTATTCCACCCTTTTTGTGCAGGAAAATACAAGCAAGGAGCAAGAAACGTCAAAATTCAATTTCATACGCCATTAGCGTGTCCTACGCTATTAGCGTGATGAGGAAATGCCCAAGTCCAGAGAGGTACGCCAATGGCGCACCTGGGGCGTGGATCTGGATCACTCTTGAAGAATACGCTATTAGCGTATACTGAGCTATTAGCGTACAAGCTCCAGAGAGCTACGCCATTGGCGCACCTGGAGCGTAGCTGGTCATGAAGAAACACGCTATTAGCGTGGGTTACGCTATAAGCGTAGAAGCTCCAGAGGACCACACTATTAGCGTAGCTGAAGCAGGGCAAGGCCAACGTGGCACAAGCCCATTGGCCAGATTATAGGCCGACTTACCACGCTATTAGCGTATCTTGCGCTATTGGCGTAGGTACAAAAACACAGGCCATTTAAATAGCATTCTTACCTCTCTTTTAGGTCATTCACTATTCCATTGAAACATTTTATACATTTCTAGAGAGAGGTTAGAGCTATTTCAAAGAGAGAAACACAAAGCAAGTGATTAAGGAGTAGATTCAACCCTAGATTCATTGAGACATCAAGGATATTGGCATGGAATCTTCATCTTTCCTTCATTCCTTGCATTAGTTTACATGTCTATGTGTAACTATCACCTTCTTTGTAGTATTGAGGTAACAATCAAGCTATTATGTAATCTTTTGATCTTTTAATATATAAGATTCTAGCTTAATGATTCAATATTGTTGTTATTCTTGCTCTTAATGCTTTCAAAGAGATTCAAGATGATTTGGACACGAACTCTTGAATCTAGAACTAGAATAACAATCTATCTTATGTTATATCACTCTTGACAAGTTTGTAAACCTTTGATAATTACTTTTAATCAAGATTTTAATGCTTTCGGATACTTAATCAGGCTGGACACGGTCGATTAAGTTATCCGATCGACTTTGTTATCGTTTAAGGAATTTGGACACGAATGTTTAAACGCTAACTTGGAAATAACGATGTCGCTTTGGACACGAAGGATGTTGTAGAAATGATTGTAATAATATTGGTTATAAAGCTAGAGTCTGTTAATCGATCGAGAGATTGCTGCTGTTATGCTTGCTCGTTATCTTATACCGCAAGCGAAATAGTTCGATCCCCTCTCGTTTTTACTTTATTGTCATCTATGGATATAGTGTTACAAACAAACATTTTATAAATGATACCTTAATGTGAAAGATTGTGAAAACGCTTATGATATAACGCAACTCCCTGTGGAAAACGATCATATATATACTCACGTGTACATAGTTATATGACATGTAGAAAACCTACATCAAAATGGCGCCGTTGCCGGGGAGTAGCGTATTTTATATTATAAGTTTTGAAACAATTTTGTCATGTTAAGTCAATTTTGCACAAAATTCTTTCATGCATATACTTATACACATATATCATTCATTATTTTTGATGCTAACCACCTGGTATAGTCTTGGTAAACTTTGTTTATGCGAGGTACCGTTTCTAAAGAATACCTTCAATTTGATCCAGAAATAGAGAAAACTGCTAGGTTACTTAAGAAGCAAGCAAAGGAAGCTAAGAGATTAGCCAGGCTGGCTCAGCCGGAATCATTTAGTTCTATTCACTCTCCTTCGGGTTCAGTTCACACACTTACTCCGGGTGGTTCTCTACACACAACTCCACCATCATCACCGGAAAGGGAAACTATTGTAACTATGGCTAATGAAGATGAGAACGCTCTTCCAAGTTGGGTTAGTCCAAGAAGGCTTGCTAACCTTGGTAATCAAAATGCCAAGCAAGTCGAGTTGAAATCGGGGTTGATAAATTTGATAACTCAGAATCAATTCACTGGAATGGATCATGAAGACCCTTACAAGCATCTCACAAATTTCTATGTTACCGCCGGTACTCTTGGTATGAAGGAAGATGAGGAAGAACCAATGTTTTGCAAATTATTTCCTCACTCTTTGATTGGTAAGGCTAAGGAGTGGTACTTAGATCAACCTACTTCTTTGATGAAAGATTGGCCTGCATTGGATAAAATGTTTCAAGAGAGGTTCTTTCCGGAGGATAGGCATCTTGAAGCTAAAACATCACTCACAACTTTTTCTCAAGGTCAAAGTGAGTCTCTATGTGATGCTTGGGAGCGATACAAGTCTTTGCTTAGGAGCTGTCCTAAGCATGGTTATGATAGCCAGATGCAAATCTACCTATTTCGTCAAGGGCTTCAAGACATGTCCAAGACGATGCTAGATGCAAGTGCTGGAGGATCTATTGCTTTGAAAAGTCCAGCTGATGCTGTCAAAATCATTAACCAAATGGCTCTCAACACAAGAAAATCTTCTCACAACCGGAATCCTAATCAAAGGAAAGCCGGTATCCTTGAACTAGAAGCAAACGATGCAGTTTTAGCTCAAAATAAGCTTCTCACTCAACAAATAGAAACCATGCAAAAGGAGATGAGGGCTATGCCAAAACAAATTCTTGAATCTCTCAAGCAAGAAGGAGGAACATCTCAGGTTAATGCTTGTGAGCTTTGCACGGGAGATCATCCCACCGGCTTTTGTCCCACACCCGGTTCTTTTGAAGAAGAGGTAAATTATGTGGGAAACCAACAAAGACCTAACCAACCACAACAAGCCGGAACTTCACAACAAGCTCAAAATCCGGGTACTTCCAACTTCCAAGGAAGATATCCGGCCAACCAAAACCAACAAAGACCTTGGAGAACACCTTACAACAATAACTATCAATATCCACCATCAAACTTCTACCAACAACCTTACCCTCAATTCCAACAACCATTCAATAATCAATACCAATTTCCACCACCAAATAACCCCCAACAACCTAACAATTCCCAAAGCACCGAAGAAACCTTGAAGCAATTCATGCAAATGTCCATGGCTAACCAGAAAAACACCGACGCGTCCATCAAAGGCCTTGAGACGCAAGTTGGTCAGTTAGCACAACAAATGGCTCAAGGTCCTCCGCAAGTGGGAACTTTCACCGCTAACACTCAACCAAATCCTAAGGAGCACCACAAAGCATAGCAGTCAAAAGCTATTGCTACAAGGAGTGGTAGAGTAGTAGGTAAAGGGGTAGGTGTAGATATTGTTGTTGAAGAGAAGGATGATGAAGCTGTCAATGAGGAGGTAAAAGAGAAGTTCGAGGAGGATGTTGTAGAGATAGAGAAGGAAGTGTATATAAAGAATTTTGAAAATTTGAAAATTGCAAGTACGAAGAAATACGCTATTAGCGTGGCATGCGCTATTAGCGTGGTTCTTCATACTTGCCCAGATTTTCAAAATTTTTGATGTTTTTAAATGGTGGCAGATGCTGTGGATGATGAGGCTACTCCTGATGATGATGGAGTTGATGGTGAAGATTTGGATGTGGATCTTGACATGGGTGATGCTGATGATGATCAGTGATTCATTGGATTTTTAGTGATGTTTTTTTTTCTTTTCGCTTTCGAACTTTTGCTTTCCTTATTTCATGTTGAAACTTATTTAATTTGGTTGTATTTTGCACCTTGGTTATATTTTGTACTCTTCGAGCACTGTGGTTTTTAGTGCTCGACCTGATACTTTAGTACTTTATATTATTATTGGTTTAATAACTTAGCTTGTGGATTTTAACTAATGTTTTGGATGATTTTTTGTTTAAATCTTGCTTGTGTCTCTCAAAAGAAAATTGCTCATGAACAATAAATCTTAAAGTGCTCCATTAAGCCAATGTTTGAGCAAAAGCAGGTGAGTGATAGTGATATTACTTGTGAGAAAGCGTAAAGCCAAGGTATTAGTTTCCTGTTATTTTAGGTTTTTAATAAGAATTTGAAACTTGTACTTTGCACAAAATATATATCATTTAATTCTTGTCATAAACATAAATATTTTTGAACCACTTAGTACTTAACATAAATGTGAGGTAGCTTCAATCTGTTGTATATATGCTGGAGACCGATAATCACCGTCTAACTTGTTTTAGTTATGTTAAATCTGATAATTATTTTGAACTGTTTGAAAGCATGGAAAGGATCAAGGCACTTTTTGAATTGAGAGTAACCTACTTGACCACATAAAGCCCACCTGTGAGAAGAGCGAGTATCTGATACCCCAATCTGAGCCAAATGAATCAAGTCCTCAAACATGAACTGTCAATATTCATAAGCACAATGCTTGTTGAATTTGCCTGAAATTTTTCAAAAATCCAGTTCATAGTTGAATCTTATAGGACTTTGATAATTTTACTTTGTTGAACCCTTAACCTTCTTGTACTTTGTCCCTTGCCTTAGGATAGGGGAACATTCAATTAGAGTTTTGTTGTATTCAAGTTGGGGAGAAAAAGGAGGCATTATATGTCAAGTTTTTGGTGAAATTGTTAAAATAACCTGACAACATTGAATCAAAGAAAAAGTTGTACATTTGATAAAGAAAAGAAAAAGAAGAAAAAGAAAGAGAAAAATCAAAAATAGAATAAGTTGTCAAGGTTATTGGTTTGATTGTTAATCACCAAAGGTTGTAATTCTTGGTAGGAAAGTATATGGATTTCAAGTTGTGATACAAAAAAATGTTCCTCTTTGATAGGCTTTCTGATCAATTGCCCCACATATGACATTTCTTTTGTAGCCCAGCCAAGTTATAACCCTTTCAAGACCTTTTGATCCATGCTTTTATGCTTTTTGAGACGATATTTGGATGGACACCTAACTTAAATAGGATGTTAGCATGATTGTTGGATGTGTGTTCATTACCTCACTTATTGTTATCATATCATTGCATTTACTTTTAAAGAAGTGTGTTAGGTGTGGTTCATAGATAGTTATGTTTATGTTTTGAAGTTTATGATGTATAGTTTGTGCTTATGACATATTTCGCATTCTTAGTTTGTACCTAGAGTATCGGAGGACTTCATGCTTGTCCACGCGATCATATTTGAATCACCATTTGTTTATTTTTGTTTTGAATTGTTTGACACCTTGTTGAAAACCTTGTCCAAAGCCTTGTTAGTTCCCTTTTCAATTGATTTGTTTGAGGACAAACAAAAAGCCAAGTTGGGGAGAGTTTGATAAGTGTTTAAAAGTGATATATTTCATATAGGAGTTTAGGCATTTTAGTGACTTGTTTTGCAAGATTCTCTATGGAAAACTCCAATTATTGTGTAAATATGTCATTTATGCTTTTGAGCCTTATTCCACCCTTTTTGTGCAGGAAAATACAAGCAAGGAGCAAGAAACGTCAAAATTCAATTTCATACGCCATTAGCATGTCCTACGCTATTAGCGTGATGAGGAAATGCCCAAGTCCAGAGAGGTACGCCAATGGCGCACCTGGGGCGTGGATCTGGATCACTCTTGAAGAATACGCTATTAGCGTATACTGAGCTATTAGCGTACAAGCTCCAGAGAGCTACGCCATTGGCGCACCTGGAGCGTAGCTGGTCATGAAGAAACACGCTATTAGCGTGGGTTACGCTATAAGCGTAGAAGCTCCAGAGGACCACGCTATTAGCGTAGCTGAAGCAGGGCAAGGCCAACGTGGCACAAGCCCATTGGCCAGATTATAGGCCGACTTACCACGCTATTAGCGTATCTTGCGCTATTGGCGTAAGTACAAAAACACAGGCCATTTAAATAGCATTCTTACCTCTCTTTTAGGTCATTCACTATTCCATTGAAACATTTTATACATTTCTAGAGAGAGGTTAGAGCTATTTCAAAGAGAGAAACACAAAGCAAGTGATTAAGGAGTAGATTCAACCCTAGATTCATTGAGACATCAAGGATCTTGGCATGGAATCTTCATCTTTCCTTCATTCCTTGCATTAGTTTACATGTCTATGTGTAACTATCACCTTCTTTGTAGTATTGAGGTAACAATCAAGCTATTATGTAATCTTTTGATCTTTTAATATATAAGATTCTAGCTTAATGATTCAATATTGTTGCTATTCTTGCTCTTAATGCTTTCAAAGAGATTCAAGATGATTTGGACACGAACTCTTGAATCTAGAACTAGAATAACAATCTATCTTATGTTATATCACTCTTGACAAGTTTGTAAACCTTTGATAATTACTTTTAATCAAGATTTTAATGCTTTCGGATACTTAATCAGGCTGGACACGGTCGATTAAGTTATCCGATCGACTTTGTTATCGTTTAAGGAATTTGGACACGAATGTTTAAACGCTAACTTGGAAATAACGATGTCGCTTTGGACACGAAGGATGTTGTAGAAATGATTGTAATAATATTGGTTATAAAGCTAGAGTCTGTTAATCGATCGAGAGATTGCTGCTGTTATGCTTGCTCGTTATCTTATACCGCAAGCGAAATAGTTCGATCCCCTCTCGTTTTTACTTTATTGTCATCTATGGATATAGTGTTACAAACAAACATTTTATAAATGATACCTTAATGTGAAAGATTGTGAAAACGCTTATGATATAATGCAACTCCCTGTGGAAAACGATCCTATATATACTCACGTGTACATAGTTATATGACATGTAGAAAACCTACATCATAATACTTATTTTTCATTTCCAACAATACATGCAGCAAGGTCATAACAAAGATGTCCATGGTACCTTTTTTATGTTAATTAAGTCTTGAGAAGCCAAGCAATGATTATCTGCAGAATCCATGAACTTCGTGCTAGCTGTTTCTGTCAAAAGTTTTTGGATACTAGCTGGATCATGGAGATCTGATGTTTCTTCTTGTCTAATGTATAGCACATCCTTTCCTCCCATGCTCACCCCGACTATGACATGAGTTCCAAAACGTTCAATGAACCTTGCATGAATTGGCATAAATTATTTTATCATTGTGAAGTTACAAATATAGACTGTCAATAGTTTCAGTCATTGGCAACCCTTCATCCAAGTGCTATTTGCATCATAGGGAAGAGCTTCACAGTCAAATAATCAATGAACAGCAATGCATAACAAAAATCTGGATGAAATTTGAGGTGTGAACGACGTTTGTTTAATTCATTATATCTAGTCTAAAATAGAATAGGTTTAAATTGACAAAAAAAAATATCAACATGCATGCATATGTTTACAAACTTGGTTTATTGTTAGGATGAATTGTTACTTGATACTTTTAGTTGATAGAAAGAAGTGACTAGAGTATTTAGGAATCTATTAGTACCTATCATGATAAAGGTTTTTTGAAATGGTAAGTATGCAAGAGAAACACCCGATTTTTAATAGAATACTTCATTTTAATCCGGCGAGTTTTACTACTACTACTACTACTAGTAGTAGTAGTACTACAATCTGAACCATTATCCCAAATACCTACCTACGTGTACTTCTATTCTTGTAGTACAACCCTGTGGCTAATAAAAAATAATAGAACATATCTATTGCATGTGACAAACATATATGCAGTATCAGGGTCTAACCTTGCCACTGCCTCAGGGTCCCATGATGATGGCACAGCTTCTTTGACATGATCGTGGAGTTCACCATGATATCTTTCTAATTCAACGGTATAGCGTTTGATGAACCAGCCATCATAAGCAAGATGGACGATTGAATCCAATTCTTTTAAACCTTGAAAACGTATTCCAAATGAAGCACAAAAGTGACCGGATGCAATTTTGCCAGACAGGCGCATTTCATGGTTGAAATGTTGCAGCATCTGAAACAACGCATTAAAGACATGGTCTTAAAAATGTTAATTATGGGTTCTGCTTGGGAACACAACACTTCATATATCTATAAACAATATCTTTGTTCATATTTTCCCATTCTTTGGTTAAACATTGATACTTTTCTTACTATCTTAGTACTACATAAATATATTCTATTCTAATTTCCTTGTATCATTTCTTGATTCTATTCTTTTTTCTTTGGATAAAAGAAATCCATAAGTTTTCTCACTCAGAGTAGTCTTGTCGTGTCAACTGTGTGTACCAATTCCTTTCCTCTCCAAGTGAATTTGTTTATCACAAGTTCGATCTTGAGACCTGTCATTTGGGAGTATCCATGTACACATTTCTTGGCAACCACAACATTGCAAATCTAGAGCAAATTCGCTAAGCCAACGCACTAGAGAGTAATTAGATAAAGAATCCCTAGTATATTTTGAACAAAGATTATTATTATTATTATTAGAATCAATTTGATTAAGAGTTTAATTAATGAAGCAATTCAATACAGATTCTAGTCTCAGTCTCCTATTCAGTAATTCAAGTCTTATGTTTTTTTCTCACTCTCAATTTGGCAGCATTTATATAAAATTTTATTTTCTTATATTTATACTTTTAAATTTATATTAATATACTCCTACTACCTTAAATTTGTTCAAAATCCCATGCTTTGTGCAAAGTAGAAACAAACCTGTTCCAAGGTGAGGACATCTGAATTGATTCTAATAGATTCTCCTCCAACACATCTGATAGAATTTGAAACATCAGGAATTGAAACCCCTCCTGGAATCTCCAAACGACGGCGCTGTTCTTCATCGATGTGAATCAACCGTGAACCAGTCTTACATTTATCAAAGTTAATATCTTGTGTTAAATCAAAACCCAAACCAAGTGTGTTTATTGCTTTCTGGGCTGCTTCAAAACCAGAAACACCTGGTGATTGTGTCATTGCTCAAGTAAAGATGAAGCCAAGTTAAAGATTGAGTTTGACTGATCCTTTTGGGGGGAAAGACTTGGTTGCTGGAAAAGGGAGGGAAGCATCTAGGAAACAGGATAACATACAGGAAGGGAGATGTGGACTTTTGTGGATCAAGTTTTTCCATTTCAGACCATTCACACCTACCATTATGTAGTTTTAAGGTTTTTTACACGTACCAAAATATATCAATAAGTTTTGTTATTTTTTATAAAATTACTGATTACTGATGATTCATTTCCGTAACAAAATATAAGTAAAAAGAATTCAAAAAGTCAAATGTATTTGGTTTAAACTTTAGACCAAAAACATTTGATTATTTGGATCTCAAAATAAGACGTGTAGAAATCAAAACTCAAAACCTCAAAAGAAGTTCATGTTAAAATCAGTCTTGAGTGGTGCAGCTGCAGTTGGTTTGTTATTCATGTTTTTGCATCTAAGGGTTGTGATTGGGCGTAATTTTTAAGCTGCTGCCTGATAATATTGACTCTGGAGGTCCATACTATTACTGCCTTGATTTGACTTTTTTTTTTTTATTTTATTTTATTTTATTTTTTATCTTTTGTTCTACAGGATGAATGTTGGAGAGAAAGCTGCATAACCAAGTAAAACATCTAGTCATAATAAAAACAAAGAGACGATTCATAAAAACTCCACCCATAAAGCAAAAAGGATAAGCACAACATAAGAGGTTTATTAAGCTGAAAAACTCCGGTTAAAGTGATTTGGATTTACGTCTTCAATAAACGGAAAAGGTATTAAATTCATTTTTTGATGAGTTTAGTAAGTATTCACTCTGTAAACATGTTTATTATGGTTATCCAATCATATTTTACCATGTGGGTAGAAATGACAATGGGTAAAGGACACAATAGACACATAAAACTACCATGTGTAGGGTAGCTGTATGTATCCGTAATGATATGGTACCTTACCACCCAACCTGTTTATTTAAATATAAATCATCACTCAACCTCAATTTTAATCAAATCAACTTTACAAACTCAAATTTATTTCCAAAAGAAAAAAAACTTCACAAACTCAGATTTTATACAATACAAATCACCGTTGTCAGACACACTCAGTGTTCAAGGGTGACAATAAAAACCAATACAACTTCTGCCGCAAAGCATCACCAAATCAAGCTTCAAGAGGAGGTCTACTGCGCATTAAAGCACTTTTAGGAAGCTTTGATCTCAGACTGTATAACAAAGCTCAACAGTGAATACTTAACAAGGAGATATATTTTCCCATTGTGTACAGAAAGCTTTGCTCCGGACACAGTCCAATATCCTGGAGTGTTTTCTGGTCCTCTGATCATTTCTGTTGAATCCACATACCTTTGGAGCTTAGGAGTATTTATTGGTACAGGGAGGCTAGTAGGATATATAAAGCAGAACCAATGGTCACATCTCCAGGCTTTGGATGATTCGTATGTCCCCCTTTGGGAATATAAGAAGTGATGTCCCAAAACTTGCTCCTGGACTGGTCATGAGTGGGGGATTGGTCCCACTCAGATGGCTTCTGAAGGGTAGCACCAACAACTTTGGAAAAGCGCAGCCGTAAAAGGAGACATTTCTTTTCAACTTGTAACTGAGCTCCTGTGACAATGGAAAGGCTATCATCCGATTCAACGGGAGCGGTACAAACATATGAGAAGCAGTTCCGTTTCACTTGGAAGGTACAGCTGTATGAGTCACAAGATAAATACGCATTTGCATTGTCTGCAAGTGGTAAGGACTTGGGCAGGGAAGCCAGATGCTGCAGATGAATGGCCAACCGGTTGCTTCTTCTCCCTTCCAATTGTAATCTAAGGCCAGTTACTGGTCTATTACCTACATCTACCTGCCATCAAGAAAAAAAAGGAGCCAATGCAATTGTAGAAAATATTAGAGGAACTCAAAGTAGGTTTTGTCTAACATGCACAAGGAAAATGATCTTGCATCATGCACAAGTGTCCTTTTCACCATTAGTTTAAAAAGTCATATCATTTCTCATTTAATTTAATGGAGGGATTCATTGATCCAATGGTGAAAACTAGCTTATGCATGATGCAAGACTTTTCTCACTTGTGCATCTTCAGAGCCTCACAGTTTACCAGCAGATTGAAAACATGGGAAACACCAACTCGATGAACATTAAAAATACAAGATGGAAAACTTACTGGAGTTGTATTTATGTAAAGCTTAGGACCCAAGATACTAAATCGTAGCCAGGTGTTCACTTGATGCTTCCAGTATGAATCAAGATGTATATCGCCAAGTAGAGGAGCCCATTGTCTCGGTAGCTGAAACTCTAAAAATTGATGGAGGTCTTCAATTGGAGGTTTGTCTGTTTCAATAATCACAATTTTTTTGCAGGTTCAGCTAAAGAAATTTCAGAGATTATTAAATTTTCTTCTGAGAGGTTTAATGGTTTATCCCATCTAACCTCTTTAAGCTTTGCAATTTCTTCTGAGAGGTTTAATGGTTTATCCCATCTAACCTCTTTAAGCTTTGCAATTGAAGTGCACAATTCAATATTGGATTATTAATTTATTCTTTATTGGTAGGTATACCAATTTTTTTTTCTTAAAATTAAAGTAACACATATTTACTTTTCTGTCAAATATTTGTGCAACAAAACAAATCAAATAATTACTTACATCGAAGATAGAGATTTATACCATGGCTCACAAATCCTACTCCACGGATACCTGACAAAAGGGCTGTCAGCGGGAGAAGATGCATTGATATGATGTCAGGTTCTGAGTCAATAGTATCCAACCATTCACTATGGTTCATCTTTTGACTGCTTCCACCCCTCCTAATGTGTATCTCAAAAATATTCTGCAACCCCAGTGAGTTTTTTTTAATAGCTGATCAATAAAATCATGAAATTTTAAAACTAAAAAGCTATTTTGTTTGTAACACCTAACATGTTGCACAACAGGGATATGGAGACAAGAGCAGTACAGATATTAAGATATAAAATGTTAGTATTGTGATGCTAATAATTAACTACCTTACACAAGTTCTTCAGAAAGGACATCAACACAATAGCACAGCAGACAAAATTTAAAATTTCATCGGGACTTATTTTATTAGAAGATTAAAGGTAGTACACAATGGTACTAAAGGAAATTCCAGTCATTGTGCACAGCTGGAAATGCATAAAATGAATAATCATTTTTTGATAGAAGAAAATATCTATATTGGGTGAACAATTCAAGACGTAATGCAAGATACATTTCTATATGCAAATAAGAAATTTAATTTGCATTTGTTTTAACAGGTATGTACCGTAGGTAGCTCGGTTGGTGATTTAAGGGTCGCCAAAAGAGTTTTAAGCAGGAGGTCTGGTATAAACCTTGAAAACTAACATAACCACTAGCTTATAACATTTGCTTACGGGAAAAAAAATCATGTAAAAGCATGAGTTACGAAAAGTAGAAGTACAACTAGGAAATTCGCTCAAACAATTACACAGGAGTCAATAAACAAGAGAAAGAAACTGCTCTTAAAATTTCAGTTTTAAAAAGTATATGGCCAAAAACAATTTTTTAAGGGGATAATGACTTTGTTACTTTTGTACCAAAACAAAAAAAAACGACTTTGTTACTTATACATATGCGAAAAACATGCATAACAAGATTTTTATGTTGTGGGGAATTGGAGGGGGAAGGGGTTTTCTACAAGTCCTGCCTTAGAATTAAATCAATACATAAATTTTCATTCAAAACAGTTTTTAGCTTGAAACATTTTATAATTACTTATTTTTGATTTCCAACAAAACATGCAGCAAGGCCAAAATAAAGATGTCCACGGTACCTCTTTTATGTTACTTAAGTCTTGAGAAGACACACAATGATTATTTGCAGAATCCATGAACTTCAGGCTAGCTGTTTCTGTCAAAAGTTTTTGAATACTAACTGGATCATGGGGATCTGATGTAACTTCTTGTCTAACATAAAGCACATCCTTTCCTCCCATGCTCACCCCGACTATGACATGTGTTCCAAAACGTTCAATGAACCTTGCATGAATTTGTATAACTTTTTTTCATCATTGTGAAGTTACAAAATATAGATTGTCAATAGTTTCACTCAATGACATGCCAACATCAATGTTATTTGCATCATAGGAAAGAGTTTCACAGTCGAATATTTAATGAAGAGGAATGCTTAACAAAAAATTGTATGAAATTTTGGGTGCGATTAATGAAGTTGTTTCATTCATTATATCTTGTCAAAAATAAAATACGTTCAAATTGACAAAAAGAACGATATCAACTTGCATATGTATAAAAACTTGATTTATTGTTAGGATGATTTGTTACCTGTTATTATTAGTTGATAGAAAGAAGTGACTAGACACTATTAGTACCTACCATGATAAAGGTTTTGTGAAATGGTAAGTGTGCAAGAGAAACACACGATTTTTAATAGAATACATCCTCTTAATACAGGGAGTTGTTACTACTACCAGTACTACAATTTGAATCGTTAACCGGAATACCCACCCATGTGCACTTGTGTTCTTATAGTAGGGCTGTGGCTAATAAAAAATAATAGAACATAACTATTGCATATGCCAAACATATATTCAATACCAGGGTCTAACCTTGCCACTGCCTCAGGGTCCCATGATGATGGCACAACTTCTTTGACATGATCATAGAGTTCACCATGATACTTTTCTAATTCAACGGTATAGCGTTTGATGAACCATCCATCATAAGCAAGACGGACAATTGAAGCCAAATCTTTTGTACCTTGGAAATGTAACCCAAATGAAGCATAAAAGTGACCAGATGCAGTTTTGCCGCCCAGGCACATTTCACGGTTGAAATGTTCCAACATCTGAAATAGCGCAATAAAAACATGTTCTTACAAGTTTAGTTATATTTACCCGTGGTAATTTTGGGTTCTGTTTCGGTACACACCATTTTTCTTACAATATAGTTGTTCAGTCAAAATCATAAAAAATGAGATTTTCCCATTCTTTTTTGTTGACAACGCTACTACTTTTCGTACAATCTAATGACTTATTTTTTCTATTTCTTGCTATACAAGTATTTATGTAAACATCTTTCCTAATTTCCTTGTATCATTTCTTATTTCTATTTTTTGTTTTTGGATACAGGATATCCACGTGAATTTGATTTACTTGGCAACTGCAACACTGCAGACCTAGTGCAACGTAGCTAACCAACCCAACCCACTAAACAGCAATTAGATAGTCAATTCCTGATTTATTTTGAACAAAGATTATTACTAATGGAATAACTCAAGTCCCACTTTGAAAAGAAATAATATATGAGTTTATAAAAAGCGTCACCCCAAGCCAGGGGCGGATCCAGACTTTAGATACACGTGGAGCTAAAATTTCAAATTAATAATAATGCAAACTAAATATATTTTTTTAATCAACAAATATTATTCTCGTCGAGATTGTGTAAGAAACACAAAAACTCGCGGATCAAATAGTCTAAAATACAGTAGTGTGCTCTTACAAAGGTGCTAAAAACAAAAAAGCAAGCACATGCCAAGCCAATACTTAGCAATTCCATAAAAATAAACACTATGCAAGTCAAAAATGCTTACTGCTAAAGTGACAGACCACACAAAAGCAGCAGCACACCAAAACTATGGGGATGGGATTGAAAGTTGAGAGAGAGGATGAGAAGAGGGCTACTTCTTTTGTGTGTATCAATTATATAAAAAAAAAATAAAAAAAAAAAGGAAAAAACATGTGGAGCTTTAGCTCCACATGGCACCAATGTGCATCCGCCCCTGCCCCAAGCCAATTTTGTAAGAACGAGTTATACTCAATTATCAAAATCTGATAAAAATTATTTCAACTGACCAAGAGTTTATTAGATTAAACAATTCAACACAGATTCTAGTCTCCTATTCAGCAGTAATTCAAGTTGTCTCTCGCTCAATTTGGCACTATTTATATAAAAACTTGGTTTTCTTATATGTTTATATTAACCCCTCCTGCCTCAAATTTGTTAAAAGTCCCATGCTCAGTCCCATATTTAAGGACAGTAGGAGCAAACCTGGTTCAAGGTGAGAACATCTGAATTGATTCTAATAGATTCTCCTCCGACACATCTGATAGAGCTTGAAACATCTGGAATTGAAATTCCTCCCGGAATGTTCAAAGGACGGCACTGTTCTTCATTGATGAGGATCAACCGCGAACCACTCTTACAATTGTCAAAGTTGATATCTTTTGTTAAATCAAAACCCAAACCAAGTGTGTTTATCGCTTTCTGGGCTGCTTGAAAACGAGAAACACTTGGTGATTGTGCCATTACACAATTTGAATGTCAACTGCCACATGCAGACAATACATATATAGATGTTGAAAGAGAAGAGGGAATCATTGCATTGCACACTTATATTTAAAGATGAAGAAAAGTTAATTAGTGAATGAAGATTCTTAATAGTTTCACGAGCTGGTTAGCTTTGGCGGAAAAGGGATGGAAGCTGTTGGTGATTTCCAAAATAATGGAATCACTTTAGAACCAAAAGTTGTAACTCTTCATGGGAATCATTCATATACATTGAAACTTTTCGCAAAGAGGGGCTTAATGAACATTTGCATTGGTTCAAATGTATATGGTTATAACCTTTGGTAAAAGGGTGTTTAATGAACCATAACATTGATTCAAGTGTATTTGATCATAATCTTTGGCAAATGGGTGCTTAATGAATCATAGCATTGATTCAAGTCAAAGGGGTGTTTTCTCTCATGTGAAGAGTCATATAATGCACTATAAATGTTTGGCATTTGGGCATTAGTTGGACACACACAACAAGAACACAATAACACACAATTTTGGACAGAATTTTGTTGCATTAACAACATAATTCTCCCTCATTCTCTTACTCTAAATCATCCATCAATTCTCTAATGCATGAGTGAATTGCTGGAACCATAAATCTGTAAAATACTGTTAGGAGATACGCTTGGTGTGGTTGTGCAATACACGTCAAGGAACTCATAGTATCCTGAAGGGGATTCGCCGGTCATTCCTTATTGCATCCAATATACAGTTATTGGTGGGGGCGAATCGAACCTAAAGGTTAGTATGACAACCCCATACGCTTTAAGTTTGCATGCATAACCATTAATCTTTTCAGGTTTCAAGTACATCAGCATCTTCCCAACAATCAAGATATACAACAAATCTTTGGAATTTATGTGCACACTTCATCATAGTCATCTTCATCATCTTCTTGGTCAAGTTATTGCAGCAGACCCCCAACACAAGTTCCAACAATCTTTAGGTTCGATTTATGATTTACTTGTGATTAAAGGCTACAATTTTTGGGAGAGATGAAAGCTTACATTTTCATCCATGACTACGGTGAACGGTAAACAAATTCCATTTATGAATATATGTCGTGGAAATTTATGGATAAATATTTCATATGTGACGTGTTTATGTTAAATTTACATGTGATTATAGATAATATATGCATGATAAATTTTGATATGTATGAAATTTATTGTTTGAAATCTGTTTGATGTGAATTTGAACATGAGATAATGTGCATATAAGTGATTATCTATTATGAAATATTTAGTGTTCTAAATGCATGTGTATAGTATCAAAGTAAATATGAACATGTTAGATTTAACATGTGGTGACATATATATACATGATTTAGAAATTGTTCAAGTATATGAATTTTGATGAGTATAGTAATATGTTAAGAATGTTTAAACACTATTTTATTTATGAAAGTAGTGTAGATAAATTGTCAAAATATCAAGTGGTTGATTTAATGATATTATTTACTTTGTGTAAGAAATTATTATCATTAATATTGTGCTGATATTATATTTACATGATAATATGAAAAGTAATGGTTAATTTCTTGTTTATCATGATATTAAAATAATTTGGGTATGTTTTGAATTATTGTAAGTTGATATATGTTCATGGAAGAAAGTCATAAAAAATATTAATGATTTTGGTTCATTGTTTATTCTTCTATGTCGTTGTTTATTATTTAGTATTGAACATATTTAAACATAAACTTGAATTTAACACAATGAATTTATGATATATGTATTAGTTATATGATAACTAAAATCAAAATGATTGTGTTATATTTAATTTTATGTGGAGTATATGACTTACATGTTTAATCCCATCTTATGAAGTTTGGTTATGACATTCTTTTATGATCAATTTTTATTTTGCTAAGTATGTTTAATGCATTCAATGTATGATATATCTTGCCTAGATATAAAAGAAAAGTTGAAGTTCAAATTGAAATGCATGTTAAATATTGTTATAGCAAAGATGTAATGACATAAAAGTTTGTGCATTATTACAATATACTCAATTGACAAAAGTGTGTCATGGTTTGATGATAGTTGGTGAATACTATCAAGAGTATATAAGTTGATCCATAGACATAGCTATGAGAATACAAAATCTATGTGAAGAATTGAATAATCAAAGTTTATAAAAGTTAAAAGAAAATCTTGCAATTATTTGACGAAATGATTGACAAGGAATGATGTCTTTGGAAATGATGTTGAATACATTGAAGACATTATTAGGGATGTGGTACAAACCCAAATCTAATTGATTACCAATAGTGGAAACTCAACCCACACTTGAGTAGCATCAAGTCTTGGGTTCAATGGTGAAAGTACACTATTAGAGTAATTGAAGTACTTGACAATAGATACATCCCAAGGGGCAAAAGTACTTGGACCATAAGAAGAAAAGGGGTGGGATGAGGTTTTCCTCTTAATGGACATATAGCATATATTTGCTGGAATGCATACTTATGGGGCATTTCCGATATAGTCTACCTATGTGAGAATGAAGTTTGGCCGCTTCACGGAGTTCAAGGGTTTGACTCTTAAATTCTCATGAAAAGGGATATATGACACAAGGCCTTCTTAATGTGTCATCTTACAAGTCTCTTTATCAATGGTACCGAGATTCTATGTGTAAGTTATGCACACTTGTTCTAATGAATAGTTGGTTCAAAGCCTGCCTACCATACTATTTGGGAATGAGCGAAAACTTAACTTACTAAGTAATGGTTCGAATCGCGAGATACCATTATCTGAAGGCATGGAATTTCCGGATTTATGTGATTTAGTATTTTGAAAATGGTGGGGGATTGTTGGTGATT